>NC_133140.1:71353809-71954643 GCF_048418815.1 Hemitrygon akajei | reverse complement strand
ACCTATCTCAGTGCATGTGACAATAATAATCCAATATCAAGACCAGTAGGCCAGTCATCCTAGGCCTTGCTTCCAGGGACCCCCCCCGTGTTTGGGTGGATGGCTTTGGAGATCTAATGGACCTAGCAGCATTGAAAGTCCAGGTGGAAATCAGCTTTTTTAAGAGAGAGAGAGAGAGAGAGAGAGAGTGAGAGAGAGAGAGAGAGAGAGAGAGAGAGAGAGAGAGAGAGAGAGAGAGAGAGAGAGAGAGAGAGAGAGAGAGAGAGAGAGAGAGAAAAAATACTTGTTAATTACTTATTATGACACAGAGGGAGACATTCAGCCAATCTCACCCATCAGGTCCTAGTTACCCACACAGCTCAGTCTCTCACTCGCATACATTGACTAGCTTCCTTTGCGACTGTCCCGCATCAAAAGTACTTTATAGGAGCCAGTTTGAGCTACCAGCATGTCTTTGGGACGTGAAGGGAACTGGAGCCCACGCAGTCACAAGAGGACTGAGTGATCTCCACACAGACAGCACCGGAGGCCAGGATCGAACCCAGATCCTTGGAGGTGTGAGGCAACAGAACAGGAGCCCAGGCATTCTTCACCTTTGCTTGCAGTACATGTTGCCCTCCCACCTTTTATTCCCCCTTCCCCCTTCCTGTCAGCAGTTCCTCTTTTTCCTTTTCCCTCAACCCTTCTCCCCGTCCTTTTGTCGACTGCTGCCTTCTCCCCGTTCCTTTTGCCCTTTCTTTCACCTTCATATTTTCTTTCTTTCCCCCTTCTTCTTCTTCACTGTCCACCACATTTCTGAATTCTAACTGTAGCCAAAAGCTTTGGGTGACCCAGCACTTGAGTTATTGAGTCACAGTATCTCTAGAGGAGGTGATGCAGAAAGCGGAGATCTGACCTGTCTGGTATCTGTCTATGGTTTATTTCACACTACACCAGAGAGAGAGAGCATTGACAGAAGAGAAAAATCTCAATATCTCCAGTGTAATGGTGTGGGTCTGGTATGTTTTGTCTTTGCTTGTTCTTGATTTCTGCTCTTTGACATGCACGCAGTGGCCATTTTATTAGATACCTCCTGTTCTTAATAAAGTGACCACTGAGTGTCTGTTTGAGATCTTTTGCTGCTGTGTCTGGTGTTGTGCATCAGAGATGCTCTGCTATACACCACTGTTGTAACATATGGTTATGTGAGTTACTGTCACCTTCCTGTCAGCTTGAACCAGCCTGGCCATTCTCCTCTCACCTCTCTCATCCACAAGGCATTTTTGCCCACAGAACTGCTGCTCACTAGATGCTTTTTAAAATTTTCGCAGCATTCTCTGTAAACCCTAGAGACGGTTGTGTGTGACAATCCCAGACCAGCAGTTTCTGAGATACTCAAACCACCCCATCTGACACCAACAATCAAAGTCACTTAGATCACATTTCTTCCCCATTCTGATGTTTGCTCTGAACAACAAAACCTTTTGCTTATGTCCACATGCTCTTTTGCATCGAGTTGCTGCCACATGATTGGCTGATTAGATGTTTGCATTAATGAGCAGGTGTACCTAATAAAGTGGCCACTGCGTGTGTTGTATTTGGCCCTCAGCAAACCATCCATGACACTCTCCCTTGACAGGTCCATATGTACCCTGTGTACACGTGAAGTCCCTCAGTAGTAGAAGCGTTTGTATAACTCCGCATAAAACAGATGTTGTCACGATAGACAGCTTCTGAATAAATAGATGGCAGGAATATTTTTGCCTTTAAGTAGTTTAATTGGCTGTAGGTAAATCTTGCCATAGCACAAAATAGGCAATTGCATCGCTCCTATTTGTTAGTCGTTAATGAATCCAATAATTATTTCAGGAGGGTGAGAGGAAAGATGGAGAATTTTTAATGTGGTGGATTGAAGGGGGTGATCAAGTACCTCACTGTCTGAAAGTGTGGCAGAGGCAGAGATCTTTGCCGCTTGTGAACAGCGACTGAATGTTTACCTGAAGACTAGTGCCCTTCAAGACCCAAGTTCTGGTGCTGGGAGATAGAATTAGGTAACTGGTTTTAAATTTACATAGATGTGACGTATCTGGGGATTTGCATGCCCTTGTACAGTAGACAGTGAAAACAAACATGCAGGTGCATCAAGTAGTTAAGAAGGCAGCTGGAAGCAAGGATGTCTTATTACGATTACACAGGGCCTTCGTGAGAACCACCTGGGGTATTGTGTGTCATTTTAGTGTCATTTGTGGACACAGCTCTCAGCATATCACGGAAACCAGCCTCCCTTCCTTCCACGGACTCTGTCGGCCTCAGTTAAGCAGCCATCATAATCAAACACCCCACCCGCCCTTGACATTCTCTCTTCTCCCCTCATTCATTGGGCAGAAGATGCAAAAGCCTGAAAGCACGTGCCACCAGGCTCGGGGACAGCTTCTGCTCCACTACAATAAGACTATTAAGTAGTTTCCTCAAACGATAAGTTGGAATTTTGACCTCACAGTCTTCCTCATTATGACCCTGTTCACCTGCACTGCACCTTCTGTGTAGCTGTTACACTTCACTCTGCATTGTTATTGTCTTACCTTGCTCTTCCTCAATGCACTGTGAAAACGGTATGCAAGAAAGGCTTTTTGTTGTATCTCAGTACATGTGACAATAATAATCCAATTCCATGGAGGGAAGGTAGTGGAAGTTCACTAGACAGTTTCCTGCGATGATAATGTGACATTGTCCTACAGTTTGTGCAGCCACTGCCTTTGAGCTCCAGTGATCCAGCTTCAGTTCCGACTTCCAGTAATGTTTGCAGAATCTCCCTGTGACTGCATGATTTTATTTTACAGTTTGTTCAGGGAGTGTGAGCTTTGCAGAAGAGCCAGCATTTAATAGCCCATTCTTCATTGCCCTTGAGGAGGTGTTGATGGGCTGCCTCCTTGAGTTGTGGGTGTACCGCGAATGCTGTTTGGGAGAGAATTCCAGGGTTTTGACCCGGTGACACTGAAGGAACGGTGACATATTCCCAAGTCAGGACGGTGGTGTGGCTTGGTGGCCAACTTGCAAGTGGCAGTGTGCCCCTTGCCCTTGCCTTTCTCGCTGGCAGAGCTCATGGGTCTGGGAGGCGCTGTTTGAGGAGTCTTGGTGAGTTGCAATGCATCTGGTAACGGTACAGATTCTGTTACTCTGCGTCAGTGAGAGAGCGAGTCACTGTTGAACGCGACAGTTTCTTACCGCTTCCATGTTGTCTAATAACAATATTTAAAAGACATTGGGATAAGTTAATGAACAGGAGCACTTTCAGGTTTAGAGGAACTTGGGCCACACGGGGGCAAGAGGGACGGGCTTGATGGGCATCAGGGTTGACATGAAGAAGGTGGGCTGAAGGACCGCTTTCCAGGCTGTACTGTTCTATCCCAAAGATGTTCGTGTTGAGAGGTTAACTGGCCACTGCAAATTGCCCAAGTGGGCAGTGTAGTGGCAGAATGTAAGGGGAAAATTCTTAAAACAAAGACACTAGAGTTTTCTGAATGTTGGACATCTTGTGCAACACGTACAAACTGCTGGAGGAACTCAACAGGCCAGGCAGCACCTATGGAGGGAAGTGAACAGCGGACACGTCTGGCCAAGCTGCTTCAGCGGGGCTGCTACAACTTACTCCAAATAGTGTAAATTGGTGCTTGATGGTCAATGTGGGGTGAAGGGGCTATTCCTATACTTCGTCACCCTCTGGGGGGAGATTGACTGGACCTCCATTCACTGGAGCTTAGAAAAATGAAAGAGATCTCTTTAAAACATACAACATTCTGACAGACTAGACAGACGGTGAAGGGAGGATGTTTTCCCTGACTGAGTGGTTAAGATCAGGGCCCACGACAGATTGAACTGAGGAGTAATTTCTTCACTCACGGCAGTTGTACCGTATCAGATTGATTGCAGGAATATGGCAATTGTGCAGTGAATCGATTGGACCTCCTACACATGGAGGTGCTCTCTCTTTTCGCATGGTGTTTTGAGTACGTATGTTTTCATGTCGGGTTTGTAGCCCCCGCACCATAAGTTGACACGTTACTAATGTGACTCAGTAAAAATATTTAATCCTACGACTCAGTCGTCGTTTTTGCTCCGCGCATACGCAACAGCAGGTGAACCTGTTTGTTTTCCGACCCCAGAGGCTCGTGTCACTGACCGTATTTACAGAGGGAGTTAGATAGATGGTTAGGAAGTAATTTTTTGATGTTGAGGATCCGCTATGATTTTATTGAGGAGTGGTGCAGGTTTGAAGGCCCTGATAACCAACTCCTGATCTTTTCTTCTTCCTTTCTATGATGGACCAAATGGCCTTCTGTATCATAGGTTCCCTGAAGTTGACAGTGATCACATTAGGAGGGGAAACTAGACCGAATTGTGAGGACGGAAATTTGCCAAGAGTATACAGCAACAGGCAAACTGCTGGAGGAACTCAGAGAACCAAGTGGGGGGGGGGGGGGGGGGGGATGAATTGTCAACACTTCTGGTTGAAACCCGACATCAGGACCAAGAGTGGAGAGGGGAGACGGCCATTATAAAGAGGAGTGGGGGCGTGGTGAGTGGGACTGAGCAGGAATTTAAGGTGAAGGGTAGGTCGAAATTACTCAAGTGTGTATTTTAGTGATAAGATCGAAGGCAGGATTTCTTTAAAAAATGAGATTAGAATAAACTTCATAGTAGCTTTGATCTATTTATTTTCATCAGCATTTGATTCCTGTTGGCAGTCCCTGTTAGCACTGTATGCAACAACTCTGGAATGGTACATGGTAACAAGTCCCAGAAAAGCATTGTTAGCAGCTCTGATTGACGATTGCAGAAGTCAGCATACGCTAACATCGCATAAAATGTAAACCGGCAAAAGGCAATGCGATTCTAGAAATAAAAAACAAAAGAGCTGAGATGAAGACCAGAGCAACTCAGCTCAACTTGAACTGACATCTTGCGTGAAACTGTAGAGATCAGTGCTGAGAAAGCGAGCCAGGATAAATGACCACGAAGCTCTGATGTGTTCATTGTGCAAAGTCTCTGGCTCATCGCCCTTGATCTTTGGTCATAATCATAACCCGCCACATAGAAAGAGTTGATTGGGAGAGATGGCATCATTCTCGCTGGGCTTGACAATAAATTTGAGCAGGCGTCAGTTTGTCTGAAGTCCAAATGAGATCTGTCAGCAGTTTGAAGCACCTCAGTCATTATGTGAACATTGGAAGACACTAGGACTTGGAGACTGAACTGTTGTCCATCTGTTTCCAACTATTCCTCAGCTGTTTGGTTTGGATGTGCATTTTTTCCCTCCGTTCGGATGTGGCTTCGTGTTTTGTGACCTGGTGCCATCAAATAATGTTTGGCTATAAGCCTTGAGTTCATTGGTACCATAGTGCCAATTGGTGTGTGTGTGTGTGTGTGTGTGTGTGTGTGTGTGTGTGTGTGTGTGTGTGTGTGTGTGTGTGTGTGTGTGTGTGTGTGTGTGTGTGTGTGTGTGTGTGTGTGTGTGTGTGTGTGTGTGTGTGTGTGTGTGTGTGTGTGTGTGTGTGTGTGTGTGTGATTTAACAAGTTGAAAAAAGACTTGCTCTTTCTCTTATTTTCATCTTGTCAATAATTATTTTTAAATTCACAAATCTCTTTCTTGTCCATCCATAAATTAAGGTAAAAGCAGAAAAGGCTGGAAGTATTTAGAGGTCTGACAACATTCATGGAGAGAGAAACAGCGTCAACATTTCAGGTTGACATCCTTTTATCAGAATTTGGATGAGACCATGCAGCTTCGCGTGCACACGCATACAGATGATAACACACGTGTTCACCAGATGTTGTTTTGTAGGAATGGGAAGAGAATTTTTGCTTGATGGTCCCGGGAAGAATGGTTCCTGTAGATCCGGGCATCTTGTGCCTATGGCCCTGACCTCCATTGTACAGCTCCTGCATGAGTCAAAGGAAGTCTTAGTCCTTTCCAACCACTGAACGGCCACAATAAACCCAAAATATTTTGTTGATTGTCATCTGCTTGGTCAATTGGGCCACGAGGTGTTGGCATTAAAGTTCTGAATATAATAAACGTATTATAAACGGCTTGTAACACAATGAAATTATTCAACAGGCAGCAGTTAGTTTCTGTGTGTTTTGTACTCTCTCCAAAAGCACTTCCTTCTGGAGGCTTTCCCTCTTTAAGGTGCCTGTGACTGTAGTGCATGGGGAAGGAACTCTCCAAGAATGCAAAATCGAGGAGTCAGGCTGTCTGCAGCTCGCTAATTGCCAGAAATATGAACACGCCCTGGGTTTCTTTGACAACAGTTGAACCTTGTAGCTTTAAAGGAACATGCACTTCAGTGAAAGTCAAAAGTCAAAGTGAAATTTATCGTCAAATCGACTGAAAAATGCACCAGCCATGCACAGCAAAATGGTCCATTGCTGGGAGTGATTGGGCAGAAGATTGGGAGCCAGACATACCCTCGTTCTCCCTGTCAGGGAGCAGTTTTCAATCAGGACTGAGACCTGACAATAGGGAGCTGTGGGGCAAAAGGCAGGGGCAGGAAGGACAGAGGAAGGAGCAAGAAGAAAGTTTAAAAAGTCAAGGTAAACTTCTTATCAAAGTGCATATCATCCTCATCATCATCAGTATGTGCCATGTCCTATGATGTGGGCAGTCGTGGCCATGACTGTTCTAGGCAAATTTGCCATTGCCTCCTGGGCGGTGTCTTTACAAGATGGGTGACCCTAGCCATCATCAATACTCTTCATAGATTATCTGCCTTGTGTCAGTGGTCGCATTACCCAGGACGTGTGATAAGCACCGGCTGCTCATACGAGCATCCACCTCCTGTTCCTATGGCTGCGCCCTGATTGGAGGGTGCTGAGCAGGTGCCCAAGGGTGACCTGCAGGCTTGCAGAGGGAAAGAGCACCTTATACTTTATTCGGTAGAGATGTATCGCCACCCTGCCATCCAAAAGTACGTATAGTTACATATATGTCACCCATTTACACACCTTGAGATTTTATTCGTTCAGGCCTTTAAGGAAAATTTAAACAGCAGAATTTATGAAAACTATACACAAACAATCAGTGACAAATAATCAGTGCGCAAAAGAAGACAAATTGTGCAAATACAAGAAAATTACTGAGAACATGAATTGTAAACAGTCCTTGAAAGTGACTCCATAGGTTGTGGAATCAGTTCAGAGTTGAGGTGAGTGAAGTTATCCATGCTGGTTCAGGAGCCTGATGGCTGTAAAGTAACTGTTCCTCAACCTGGTGGTGTGGGACCTAAGCTTCCTGTACCTCCTTCCTGATGGTGTGAGTGAGAAGAGTGGCAGGATGATTTTTCATCTATACTCCCATCACGGAACCTGTAAAGCATAGTTCTCTGGGTTCTCCAACCCACAACCTGGGACATGTGCAGCTGAATGCTACTGGCACAAGATCAGTTTAACATGGTATTATGTTCAAATGAAATAAAGCAGTAGATCCGCTGATTTGCTCGTGATCACTATCATAGAAGATTGTTATTGTACAAATGTTCATATCACTCATAATTGGGTTTATTAGAGGAGATGTCAGGGGTAAGTTTTTTACGCAGAGAATGGTGAGTGTGGTGGAATGGACTACCGGCAACGGTGGTGGAGGCGGATATGGTAGGGTCTTTTAAGAGACTTTTGGACAGGTACATGGAGCTTAGTAAAATAGAGGGCTATGGGTAAGCCTAGTAATTTCTAAGGTAGGGACATGTTCGGCACAACTTTGTGGCTGAAGGGCCTGTACTGTGCTGTAGATTTTCTTGTTTGTGTTTCTATCTTGGTCTAATTTGTTATTTTGCAGCAGTTGGTACAGTGAAAAGTCATTAAATAACTATAAATAACAAAATAAGTGTCAAAAAACAGTGTTCATAGGTTCATGGACCATTCAGAACTCGGGAAGAAGCTGGTCTTGATGTGAGAACTGGTCAATAGGTAACTGTTATTTACTCAGTATTTCGCTATCATGTTAAGGACTGTGACACAGGATTAATCATTGCAATATTGTGGTACTCAGTGTACATCTTCAGTGAAGATCCGACTGTCAGTATAATCTGCCTGACCTTCTGTTCTGAGTGAGCTATGTAATACCACAACACAGTGCCAGAAAAGTAGAATATGCTGTACGCTTCTGTTTTTGTGCAGTTACTTATTTTATTTCGAGATACAGCGCGGTTACAGGCTCTTTCGCCCAATGAGCCCGTGTCACCCGGTTGCACCCATGTGACCAATTACCCTGCTAACCTGTACGTCTTTGGCACGTGAGAGGAAACTGGAAACCCACAAGGTCTCAGGGAGAACATATGAACTTCTTACGGACGGTGGCAGGAATTGAACCCGGGTTACTGGTTAACCACTAAGTAATGGTGGTACCCTGAATTACTGTGTCACTGAATGCTAGTGTAAATAATTTGATTACTGTGGATAACTTTTGGGTCTGTTGGTACGCACACTTATGTATATATGTTAGCAAGCTATCTATTTGTGAGCATACATATCTGTGCAAGTATTTGCACATGCCTGCAAGTGCACATGTATGCATATTAGTGTACTTGTGTTTGGTTTTTAGTATGTATGTGTGTGTGTAAGTATTTTTGTGTCTTGGTACCTGTTGGTCCAGTGCATGTGGGCACAGTCGTTAGTGTGTCTTTCTGCCCCAGTTTACCACTGGGCTGCCCTTGTCCCCAATGTCCTCAGGGTGGGATGAAATTTAAAGAAGTTGCAAAGTAATTATTGAGCAGATTAATAAAAGAATACATCCTGTGTATTCAATCTACAGACAGCAAAAGCTTTGTACTTGGATGGTGTGGAATGCACTTTTGGCTTATCATGGAGAAGAATTATGATCTCAGATCATAGTGTAGATTTTCATAAATAAAACGTTAAGTTTAAGGGAAACCGTAACAACTCTTTTATTGTCCTCCAAACACAGATCATAATGCGCGGTAAAAAAAAAACTTCACGTAATTGTGCCATCACGTCAGACCAGCCTCTTAAAGTGAACCGTAACTCAATGTGAGTTGTGCATGTGTTTCCACCCGTTATGTTACCTGACAGTAGAGAGGGTTTAAAAAAAACATGGGACGGAAGGACAAACACGAGGATCTACAGATGCTGGAAACCCAAGGCAACAACGCACAAAACGCTGGAGGAACTCAGCGGGTCGGGCACCCTCAGTGGAAAGGAGTAAACTGTCAACGTATTGGGCCAAGACCCTTCATCAGGTCAGGAGGATTCCACTTGCTCCAGAGCTGTACTGTCAGCAAAAAAAGAGTTTAGACTAATCCAGCTGCTATTACTTGGTCCAGAGCCTGACTCCTCAGCTCTTCAAGTACTTATCCAAGGACTCCTTTAAACGTTGGGAGGGTTTGCGCCTTGGTCACCCTCTCAGACAGTTAACTCCAGACGCCATCCTCCCCTCTCCCACTCTGGGGGGGGGGGGGGGGGGAGAACATAATTTTTTCCACTCCTTCGATCATTTGCTTATACATCGATGTGAAAAAGGAATGTGTGTCGTCGTGTTCCCCCCCCCCCCCTCCCCACACACACACACACACACATCTATCAGATAATTTGCACAGTGGAAGGCGTTTCATTGTGAAGGAGTTCGACAGTGGAGACACAGAGTGAGAGATGTTGATGATTGTGTGTCTGTGAAGACATTCTGATGGCAGCTGCCTGTCTGGAATTTGGCAGAGAGAGGGGAATGGCTGACTCCTCCCAACCTTTGACCTGTGAGGATGATACAAGACCCCTTCTGTTTCTCCTCAGACTGATTAAGGGTCAGGGCTGCCCCTCGCTGTCTCTCATGCAGTGATAAAACACGGGCTGAGTGAACAGCACAATAGATTAGTCAAGATCTGGCAGGGTGAGAGTGAGAGTGAGAGAAGATAAAGAAAGCATTCATTTTTGATGGGGTGTTGCTTTAAATGTTATCAGCTAGACATTCCTGTGGTAAAATCTCAACTTTTCTTCACGATTTATCACTAGGTAACGTAGCTTCTTAAAGTGAAAGCCATGAGTAAACACATTATTTCATCAGCGTTTGTCAGTGTGTTAAGTAGTTTAGCACAGACTTACAGAGCTGACCACAAAAAGATTCATCATATGATACAAGGTTTGTATGTTGAATCTGAAAAGCATTCCAGCAATGTTAGAACAGCAGACGATATGCTTGTGTTTATTCAAATGAAGACCTTTGACCCGAATGTGTAGGTTTGTTTTCCAGCAATATGTCAGTCGCTTTAGGGAGCTATCTAGTTTGTAGGTGTTAGCCAATCTGTTGGTAGAATTTTTTTTGTGACAGGGAGGAATGTAGTATGATTTGGCAGACAAGCAAAGAGGCAGTGAATGTGGTTTCTTTCTTTGTAAAGACTGCACCCCTTCTCGGGAATGCGTGCGCTGTAGCGAAACGAGAAGGAGCGCAGCAATTAGATGCCTCAGTTCTGCAAACTTCATGCAAGGTGCTTGAACCGTCATTGTGGAACCTTAATTAGCAGCTGTGGGTGAGAGGTCACTAGTAGCTCAGCAGTTTGGCAGCCTTCCTATCAAGTGCAGAGCGAGGGAGAGAGTTGGTTCATGGGTAACAGAAGAGGAGGAGGAGGAGAGAAAGAAAGAAGGAATAGGGGGGAAAAAAAGAGCTTCCATAATTCAACAGTGGCCCAGTCAAGGGATAAGTCCCAGAGGCGCTGAGTGTAGTTTGTGCTCTGTGTCTGACGCTTGGGTTTGAGTGAACTTGCAGTCATCTCTTCCCTGTAAAGCTGTGTGCTTCTGTTGCAGCTAACTCCCCAAAGGGAGCACACATAGGCATAAAGAGAGAGAGAGAGAGAGAGAGTTGCGCCTGTCAGAAAGCTAATGTTGTGTGAGTGAAGTTATCGGGCACGGTGGGAGGTGAGAATTGCAGCTGGAAGGGGCCGGTGCTCTGCGCAACTCTACACTGACTGAAGAAGAGTAATGTTGGGGTCCTCTGCCAGACCCTCATGGTTTCTCTTTGTCAGAGCGTAGACAATATGATCGAGATGAAGAGCTGGTCTTCGCTACTCCAAAATCTCAGTAAGTACCACTGGAGCGGTTAAGCACTTAAATGAATTGTTAGGGGACTGTCGCTGTCTCCCCTGAGTGTTCAAATGCTTTCTCTTCCCCTTTTTTAATCGGCTGAGGTAATGCGACTGTGGAGGGATTGCAAACTCAGTGTGCACGGCACTGCGATAAAAAGACTGTTTAAAGATCACACATCTGTTTGTAGCATTGTAGCAGGGCTTTGCTAATTAATTATGTATGCGCTATTTAACATTACTACAGTCTGTAATGTAGTGTCACTTCTGTAATTTTTTTGTGTCCTTTGTTTTAAAACCATGAAGAGAAAATGGTTTAGCGTCTAGTACCTGACTCTGGCCCATGGCAGGTCATGAACCTTTGACCTTTGCACCTGACCCTGGGCTGTTGCCCTACAGAGAGCGTTGGACGCTTGTGTTTGGAACCTCTCTATGAGCAACTGGCAATCCACTTCAGCCTTGGTGAGAGATCCGTGGAGCAAGGTGCCTCTGCTGGTTAATCTGAGATGCATAATCCAGTGAGTTTATTTTTAGTTAAGAAGAAGTATTGCTGCTTCCCAGATTATCGCCTTACGAGGCTGCTCAGCCCCCATCTGATAGACAAATGTTCGACTCATTTTCTCAATGATGCTAGATCATGTTCAGTTGAATGTGGTGTGAGCCTGGCGCTCCCCTTTCTCCCTCCCCACTGTCAAACTTTTCTTCCAGGTCTGCTTGCCTCAAAGCTCCTAATGTTTGACGTATTTTGAGAAACTGCACATTCCAGATGGCATAAAAATTTAATGTTAATAGCCCGATGGGCAGAGGAATAAAAAGCCTAAGTGGTTCCGCTGTGGTGGCTGTCAGATTTTACAGATTGTTGAATGGGGCGGCATTAAGAGGATAAGATGGGGAGGGGAGAAGGGGTGGGAACAAACACCCAACAGTGTAAATAGAAAATAGATTAGACACAGCCGAAATGGATCCAGTTTGTGTCTCCCCTGCTTCCGCAGACCCTTAATGGAGACAAAGGGTGAGACGGGTTGAGGGAGCCTAAGGAAAGGTTGTACCCTGCAAGGCACAGCAGGGCAAAAGGCATAGATTAAGCTTCATTGCCATCAACGCTCATTTCTCGAGAGGATTAGCGGATGAGAGATGTGGGATGATGTTTGTATAAGCTGCTCAGATAGTGAAACGCTGTAACAAGCTCCAAGGAAATAATGCAGCATTATATTTGAGCTGGGCTCAGGGCAGAGTGTATCTGTTGTGTTTAAAAAGGGCGTTAGAAGTAGGAATTACAAGCAATCACACAAACTTGCTCTCTCTCTCTCACATACATACCAGTTAGACAGAAATACACACACACACACACACACACACACACACACACACACACACACACACACACACACACACACACACACACACACGCGCGTGCACACACACACACTGACGTACACACACACACACCCACCTTACTCTTCCCTTGAGAGATGGGGCAAAGGAAAAAAAATAGATGACAAAGAGCATCACTCTGTGTCTCCTGTCTGCTCTTTGCCCAACACTAACTCTTAGTTAAATGGTTATTCACTTCTAACACTTTCATCCATTGTCAGTTTGTTCCTGGTCTCATCCCACCCCTTCACTTTTATTTCCTCCAGCCCTAAATCTCTGAGGTGCCTACACTCCTCCGATTCTAGTCCCTAGTGTTCCAGTGTTGATGCCCTGCCTCCAATGCCAAGACCTGAATTTGTGGAGTTCCCTCTATAAATCTCTCCACCTCTAGAATCTCCATCTCTCCACCTGAAACTCTGCGATCTCCTCCGTGCCTCTCCCCATCACTCCTTTAGATGCTCTTTTGATTAAACATACATCAGTTGCAGTCTCTCATTATGTGTCTCGGTATCGGTGTCTGTTTGGTAACCTTCATATGAAGCAGTACGCAGTATTCTTGCCTTGTTACAGGCTCTGTACAAGTGAAAGTTAATGTCAGTTGCACCTTTGTGGTTTGTGGGACCTGGATTTGTTCAAAATTGCTGTCACCTTTACTTGTGCAGTAAAGGCCATTGGACTTTAGGAAATATTGTCATGCTGTAACCCGTGTCATGTTAGGATCATTTAAATTTGCAGTCAGTTTGAATAAACCAAATATCTTTTTATTCGCATTGCTTTAAAGAAAATGAAGCTCATTTTCTGATTGACATAGTGATTTGAAAATCCAATAATTAAGTTCAACCAGAATAAAAGTTCTTCAACTTTGCTGCACAACTATACCTGAGCTCTCAACATCAGGGAGCTCTTTCATTCTGTAGCAACGTGACTTCTCTTTGGACATTCCCTTGAGATCGAGAGTGATTTCCCTCCGGTCTAGTTCTCTGGTTTCCAAGGTGGCTGATACAGACCCTGCTACAGGTGGAGACGCTTTATGGGGCAGGCGTGTGAGCTCTTAGGGAAAATATTAAATTTTCCTCATCAGCTAACATTTCCAGTTAGTTCAGTACCGTTTCCTGTGCCACATCTCTGGCCACTTACAAAAGTTTTTCAAATTCTGAAATGTGCCTGAGGTTATGATAGATAGATAGATACTTTATTCATCCCCATGGGGAAATTCAACTTTTTTTTCCAATGTCCCATACACTTGTTGTAGCAAAAACTAATAACATACAATACTTGACTCAGTAAAAAAAAAAAAATGATATGCATCTAAATCACTATCTCAGACAGCATTAATAATAGCTTTTAAAAAGTTCTTAAGTCCTGGCGGTTGAATTGTAAAGCCTAATGGCATTGGGGAGTATTGACCTCTTCATCCTGTCAGAGGAGCATTGCATCGATAGTAACCTGTCGCTGAAACTGCTTCTCTGTCTCTGGATGGTGACAAGTATTCTCACAACATGTAAGAAACATCTAGATAACCATTGAGTTGCCAAGATATAGGAAGACTTTGGACCAAATATGGGAAAATAGGATGAGGATACAGTACTGTGCAAAAGTCTTAGGCACATATATTTATCTCGGGTGCCTAAGATTTTTGCACAGTACTGTATTTGTCAACATGGAGTGGAGAGCGAGTTTGCAAATTTGTCGGGAGCAAAGGATATTGGGAATGGCGAGGGTGGAATGTTGCGGTTGGGGTGTGGGAAACGTGGCAGAGGAGGAGTGCCGGGGCATGGGTGCAGAAATACCAGGCAAGGTCATTTGATTCCAACGATTGGTTTACTGATTATTACAGAATGTCTCTCTAGCACTTCCTGCTCCCTCCTCTCTCCCTTCCCCTTTTCCCAACCATGATTCCCCTTTCCCTGCTCCCTTCCCACTCTCAGTCCACAATAGAAACCCTTATCAGAATCAGATTTATCATCACTCGCAATGTTATGAAATTTGCTTTTTTTTTGCGCCAGCAGTACAGTGCAATACATATTATTATAGTATGGTGGAAAAGCCATAGGCACCCTAGCTATATATATGTTTGGTGTGTGGCTAAGACTTTTGCATGGTGCTGTGGTTAAATGTAGTGACTGGCATGGGCATAGTGGGCTGAAAGGGGTGTTTTGTGCTGTAGAACTGCAGGACCCTTATAGTCAGCAGGTCTTCGAGGATCTATGCAGTGTCTGCACCTTGGGATCAGACTGTAATGGATTGAAATCCCACTACAGAGTCTTGGCCATTAGAGCCCATGCTGATGCCTGGTAAGTGTTCTATCCTTTGGATGGGACATGTATACAAGACCTGAGGCTACAGTTTAATCCTTGTGGTGCTATTTTCGAAAAACAATCCCCCCCCCCCACCCATGTTCTACATCTGATTTAGCCCTGAGTCATATTATTTAAAGATCTGCTTTATGATCAGTATCACATTTCTAGTCATTGTTAGGATTCCCTCATTACAGTGGTCTCCTTTATAAGGAGTCCTAAAAGGAGAACCTGGGGCCCTAAGAGTCCTGATATAAATGGAAAACACAGATGCTGGAAATCCAGTATAACACACACAAAAATGCTGGAGGAACTCAGCAGGTCAGGCAGCATCTATGGAGAAGAATAAACAGTCTACATTTTGGACCAAGACCCTTCATCAGGACTTGGCCCAAAACATTGATTCTTCATTCCTTTCCATAGATGCTGCCTGACCTGCTGAGTTCCTCCAGCATTTCCTGTGTTACTTTATATGAATTGAAACTTATTACGACATCAAAAGATGAAGCTTTGTTAATCTTAATTTCCCAAGCAAAGGCTGATGTTTTTTTTTCACATCCTATTTTCCTCTCATCCCACTCCCTTCACTGCGGACATTCCAAGCCAATGGGAAGTGTGTTGAAAGAGGGAACTGAAAAGTCAGAAATCATCCTAGAAGTTAGTTTTATGTGAATCAGCTATGTAATATGGTTACCTACCAGAATATGCTGGAGAAAGGTGGCCAGGTGTTGCTACAGTTTGTGCTGTCTCTCACAACTCCCAATAACCCATGTTCAATGCTGCCTCTCAAAGTTCAAAGTAAATTCCTTATTAAAGTTAATGTCACCATATACTGCCTTGAGATTCATTTTCCTGCAGGCATTCACAGTAAATACTAAGAACCACAATTGAATCAATTGACTCAGGCTCTGTTTGTGTGGAGTTTGCATTTCTCTCTATGATTGCCTGGGTTTCCCGCCAGTGCTCTGGCTTCCTACCACATCCCAAAATATGGTTATGGGTTCATAAATTTGTGGAGGTGGCTGGAAGGAGAATCTGGGGAAAATTGAAGTGCAGGTGGGCAGGAACAAGCGAGGAGGGAAATAAATAGAGGCATGGAATTGTTGTGAGAGCCAACATTGATCGGTGGGCTGAAGAGCTTCCTTCTGTGTCATGAGGAAATAATAACCATGAAATGCCAAGGATGTCAGGCGGTAATTGTGCAGAGCCAAGCAGAGTTGATGTTTCATATCATTGACCTTTCAATTAAATTGGGAATGTTAGAAATCGGCCATGTTAAATTATGGAGAAGCGAGAGGGGAGAGGTTTGGAGAATGCAGGAGCAGCTTGTGAAAGGATGGAAACCAAGAGGGAAACAAGTAAGGAAGTTATGGAACCTATGACAATTAAAGAGGTGGAAGTACTGGCGCTTTTAAGAAATTTAAAAGTGGATAAATCTCCGGGTCCTGACCGGATATTCCCCAGGACCTTGAGGGAAGTTTGTGTAGAGATAGCAGGAGCTCTGACGGAGATCTTTCAGATGTCATTAGAAACAGGGATTGTGCCGGAGGATTGGCGTATTGCTCATGTGGTTCCATTGTTTAAAAAGGGTTCTAGAAGTAAGCCTGGCAATTATAGACCTGTCAGTTTGACATCAGTGGTGGGTAAATTAATGGAAAGTATTCTTAGAGATAGTATTTATAATTATCTGGATAGACAGGATCTGATTAGGAGTAGCCAGCATGGATTTGTGCGTGGAAGGTCATGTTTGACAAACCTTATTGAATTTTTTGAAGTAGTTACGAGGAATGTTGACGAGGGTAAGGCAGTGGATGTAGTCTATATGGACTTCAGCAAGGCCTTTGACAAAGTTCCACATGGAAGGTTAGTTAAGAAGGTTCAGTCGTTAGGTATTAGTGCTGGAGTAATAAAATGGATTCAACAGTGGCTAGATGGGAGATGCCAGAGAGTAGTGGTGGATAATTGTTTATCGGGATGGAGGCCGGTGACTAGCGGGGTGCCTCAGGGATCTGTTTTGGGCCCAATGTTGTTTGTAATATACATAAATGATCTGGATGATGGGGTGGTAAATTGGATTAGTAAGTATGCTGATGATACTAAGGTAGGAGGTGTTGTGGATAATGAGGTGGGTTTTCAAAGCTTGCAGGGAGATTTATGCCGGTTAGAAGAATGGGCTGAACGTTGGCAGATGGAGTTTAATGCTGAGAAGTGTGAGGTTCTACATTTTGGCAGGAATAATCCAAATAGAACATACAGGGTAAATGGTAGGGCATTGAGGAATGCAGTGGAACAGAGAGATCTAGGAATAACAGTGCATAGTTCCCTGAAGGTGGAGTCTCATGTAGATAGGGTGGTGAAGAAGGCTTTTGGAACGCTGGCCTTTATAAATCAGAGCATTGAGTACAGAAGTTGGAATGTAATGTTAAAATTGTACAAGGCATTGGTAAGGCCAAATTTGGAATATTGTGTACAGTTCTGGTCACCGAATTATAGGAAAGATATCAATAAATTAGAGAGAGTGCAGAGACGATTTACTAGGATGTTACCAGGGTTTCAGCACTTAAGTTACAGAGAAAGGTTGAACAAGTTAGGTCTCTATTCATTGGAGCGTAGAAGGTTGAGGGGGGATTTGATCGAGGTATTTAAAATGTTGAGAGGGATAGATAGAGTTGACGTGAATAGGCTGTTTCCATTGAGAGTAGGGGAGATTCAAACGAGAGGACATGATTTGAGAGTTAGGGGGCAAAAGTTTAAGGGAAACACGAGGGGGTATTTCTTTACTCAGAGAGTGATAGCTGTGTGGAATGAGCTTCCTGTAGAAGTAGTAGAGGCCAGATCAGTTGTGTCATTTAAGGTAAAATTGGATAGGTATATGGATAGGAAAGGAGTGGAGGGTTATGGGCTGAGTGCGGGTAGGTGGGACTAGGTGAGATTAAGAGTTCGGCACGGACTAGGAGGGCCGGAATGGCCTGTTTCCGTGCTGTGATTGTTATATGGTTATATGGTTATAAGAGTGACCAAGACAAAAAGTGATTCTGTGTACTAAGCGAGGACAAGGAAGGTTTGTTAATCCCAGTGTTGAGATATAAACAGAGGGAATGCATGCAGACACAGGAGATCAAGGTAATATATAATAGATATATGTATATAATATAGACCCTAAAGATGAGTCTTGGCTCAAACTGTCAACTGTTTACTCTTCTCCATAGATGCTGCCTGACCTGCTGAGTTCTTTCAGCAATTTGTGTGCGTTGCTTTGGATTTCCAGCATATACAGACTTCCTCATGTTTATAATATATAATACTGCTGTTGTGGAAATCAAAAATAAAGAATGTTGGAAATACTCAGTAAGTCAGGCAGCATCTGTGTAGAGTGAAAATGGAATTCTGTATTACTCTATGACTCTCTGAGAGGCAGCCAGCTCTGAACCCTGTTGTGTTGAATTCGACAACATCGAGGGTTGTAACTTGCTTAGTTGGAAGGTTGATAGTCCTGGAACATGCATTGGGCTTTGATATCACAGTGTAAGAGGCCAGTGTCAGAGTGGGATAGTCTGAAGTCCGATGTGGAGAGGATGTTTCCTCAGGGTGGAGAGTCTAAGACAAGAGGACACAACCTCAGAACAGAGGACATACTGTCAGAATGGAATTGAGGAGGAATTTCTTTATCCTGAGAGTGGTGAATCTGTATTGCCATAGGTAGCTGTGGAGGCTGTCTTTATATATATTTAAGGTAGAGGTCGATAGATCCATGATTGGTTAGGGCATGAAAGGATATCAGGAGAAGGCAGGAGATTGAGGCTGAGAGGAAAAATGGATTAGCCATGATGAAATGGTGGAGCAGACTCAATGGACCAAATGGCTGAATTCTGCTCCTATATCTTAATGGTCTTATGGAAGTTGAAGACTGAATGAGGCTGTATTGTGAGGAGATCAGATAGTTGGGGGTTTGTTTTCTCCAGTGTAGAGAAAGCCACATTGCAAATGCTGAATGGAAGAGGCCAAATCTGAAGAAGTGCAAGCTACAAGTGAGTCACAATTTGCCCAAAAGAAGTGCTTGGATCCCTGGATGATGTCCTGGGAAGAGGTAAAAGAGCAGGTGTTGCATGTCTTGCATTTGTGTAGGACAGTTCTCAGTGATGGGGAGTAGTTGCTGTTGAGGGTGGAAGAGCAAACCATGGAATCACGGGGGGAGTATTAAAAGGTGAGATGAGATGAGAGGAGGATGTTTCTAATGGTGGCCTATGTCGAAGGTGGTGGAAAATACAGAGAAGTCTTTCTTGCTGGTTTAGTTTGCATAACTAACAGCAAACATGACCTAACTGGAGGCAAGATAGAGCTGGGATTAGGAGAGAGGGACTGAATTTAAGAAACCAGGAGCTGGCTGATCTGCCCACAGTTATTCAGATGATTTCAACCCATTGAGCTGTGATTGTTTCTTCAGCAAAGCGGCACTGTGGAGCAGTAAATGCTCACAGAGAGAGATGGAATGCCTTGACATTCCAAGTTTGGATGTTCAACCAAACCACATCCCTGAGTGGCTTCCTGTACAAAATACTGTATCTCCCATGGTTTGGTATTTGATAAGGTGCCTTGTGATTCACTTCCGTTGCATTGTTCAACACCAAGAGAGAACTTCCTCAGGTTGGGGGTGGGGGATGGGGGAGGTGGTGACAGTTCTGACAAGTGTTCATGTTGTTGTGCTGGTTTTTGACATCTGTCTGGAAATTGCCACAGGTGTGGCCACCAACTACAACTGAATCTCCGAGAAGATTTAACTGAAAATCATTGCAGGTTGTGCAGGGGTTGAAACAGTGCAGCAATTTCACAATACAGCTTGTCTGGTCAAGAGTAACAATGATATCCTCTACTTGAGATTATCAGAGTCTATGACCTATATTAATTTCCCACTTTATTAGGCACACCTGCTGTGTCTATACAAATATCTCATCAGCCAATCATGTGGCAGTAACGTGGTGCATAAAAGCATGCAGACATGGTCTAGAGGTTCAGCTGTTGTACAGACTAAACATCAGAATGGGGGAGAAATGTGATCTTTGTGACGTTGACCGTGGAATGACGGTTGGTGCCAGACGGGGTGGTTTGAGTATCTCCCAAACTGCTGATCACCTGGGATTTTCACCCACAACAGCCTCTAGTGTTTACAGAGAATGGTGCAAAAAGCAAAAAATATCTAGTGAGTGGCAGTTCCGTGGGTGAAAACACCTTGATGATGGGAGAGGTCAGAGGAAAGTGGCCAGACTGACAGGAAGGCAACAATAACTCAAATATCCACACGTTACAACAGTGGTGTGTGGAAGAAAATCTCTGTATGCACAACACGTTGAGACTCGGTGGATGGGTTACGGCAGCAGAAGATCACGAACGTGCACTCAGTGTAGTCCGTAGGTGCACATAAAGAACACCTGAGAGAAGAATACAAGGACTGGACAGGTCACCTTTAGTTCTTGCGGTGTGGCGTCTCTTAGTTAAAGCATGAACTGCACTTAATTATGCAGTCCTGACCACTTTTTTACTAATAAACCCTCTGGCTGGGAGGATGTGGTTTTGAAGGTTTGTTACTTGATTATATAACAGATTATCAGCATCCCTTTGTTATACACAAGAGCTTACCGGGCATAAATTGGTTGCTGCACAGATCTGCGGTCCATTTTCTGTATGGTCCTGGCAAGACTGACTATTTTAACCATAAGCCTTTCACACTGAAAGAGGGTGGATCAGGTAAGTGCATCTTTTAAAGCTGTCCATCAAAAGTGATGGATGGTTTTTGAAACGTTTAAGAGACAAAGTGTTATTTTTGTTTCCCTGTAAATCTTACATTTTGGGGAGGAGTTCATGCTGCATCAGATTAAGTGGTCAACTCTGAAGGGTTGGTGTCGCTAGATTGATACTGTCTGTTTGGAGCAGTTTATTATTAATGATGTGGAATTTCCGGCTGTCAAGGCAGATACCCGTGACAATAAAGCCTGTTTAAGTTATCAGCACAAAATGCTTGTCAATCACGGATCCTACAGCATTCAGCTTGTCAGACGCACTAGGAAGTAGGGAAGGAATTCATTTGAAAGGTTCTTAATGAAGGGACCGTGTGATGATTCTCTTTGCCTCCAGAGCAGTTCACAAGTGCCAAGCATCCTTTAATAGCTGATTATAAAAGGGCAGGACCAATAACCCTCGGCAGAAGAGTCAAAAAGCCATTGGATACAAGGTTGGGAGAAGGATTAGAGGGGATATGAGGAAGTAGTGTTTTCTTTAGTATAAGCTCATCACCCCATCTGGGGGACTAACCCATAGACAACAGCTCACCAGAATCCTCTGCCCTGGGTCAAAGGTTGATCTTGATTTATTAGAAGAATGGGGGGGGGGGTAAGATCTCATTGAAACCTATCGACTGTTGAAACACCTAGATAGAGTGGATGTGGAGAGGGTGTTTCCTGTATTGAGGGAGACTAGGACCAGTTTCATGGTACAACCTCAGAATAGAGGAACATCCATTTAGAACAGAGATGAGGAGGAATTTCTTTAGCGAGAGAGTGGTGACTTTGGTTCTTTGTGGAAATGGAACCTGCTGTTAGGGCCTCATGACTGGCTGTTTTTCGCTATGCCAAGGACATGGCCTGGAAGAACAGTGCGCCTTCAGAGTGGCAGATTTTCGTGGCTCTGGAGGTGGGTGGATTCAAGGCTGGTGCTGCTGCCTGATGTGTCATAGGAGTACGTAGATGGAAGATCAAAAGCAGTGAGCTGATAGCTGGCTGTGTGACCAGAGACCCGAGTTCTTTGGGCACAGAGCTCGGAAAAAGCGATGGAATAGACTTAAATCAGTGAGTTGTTTTGTTATGTCTCCTCTCTCCCTGTGAAGTGGGGACATCTCTTTTTGCCTTATTGGGGAGAGTGAGAGCCTGTGGTATGTGGAATTACCGAGTGAACGCGTAGTCTTTAGTGTCTATAGTGTCTGTAGTGAGATGCTGAAGATGTTCTATAGGTCAGTTGTGGAGAGCGCCCTCTTCTTTGTGGTGGCGTGTTGGGGAGGAAGCATTAAGAAGAGGGACGCCTCACGTCTTAATAAGCTGGTAAGGAAGGCGGGCTCTGTCGTGGGCAAAGTACTGGAGAGTTTAACATTGGTAGCTGAGCGAAGGGCGCTGAGTAGGCTACGGTCAATTATGGATAACTCTGAACATCCTCTACATAGCACCATCCAGAGACAGAGAAGCAGTTTCAGCGACAGGTTACTATCGATACAATGCTCCTCAGACAGGATGAAGAGGTCAATACTCCCCAATGCCATTAGGCTTTACAATTCTACCGCCAGGACTTAAGAACTTTTTAAAAGCTATTATTAATGCTTTTTGAGATAGTGATTTAGATGCATATCATATTTTTTACTGAGTTAAGTATTGTATGTAATTAGTTTTGCTACAACAAGTGTATGGGACATTGGAAAAAAAGTTGAATTTCCCCATGGGGATGAATAAAGTATCTATCTATCTATCTATCTATCTATCTTTGGGGTACTGCAAGTCTGTGTCTTTGTTGATGCTTTGCTGCACGCTTGAGTGCTCAGTGGAGAGTGCAGATACGTTTTTGCTGGTGGTGGGGGGGACATTGCTTTGCCGCTGCTGGTGTGTGGGAGGGGAAGCTTTGGGGGGTTTTGGGGTTCTAGCATTTAACTGTCATTCATTCTTTGGGGCACTCCTCTTTTCGTGGATGGTTGCGAAGAAAAGGAATTTCAGGGTGTATATTGTATACATTTCTCTGACATTAAATGAACCTATTGAATCTGTGGAATTTGTTGCGTCAGGTGGTTGTGGAGGCCAGGTCATTGAGTGTACTTAAGGTGGAAGTTGATAGATTCTTAATAGTTAGGGCATGAATGGTTATAGGAAGAAAGCAGGAGGATGGGGTTGAGGAGGAGAAAGAAAGATCAGCCATGATCAAATGATGGAGCAAACTCAGTGGACCAAATGACCTAATTCTGCTCCAGTGTCTTATGGTCTTGATTGTCCCTTTGGTTTCATCTTTCACTACATGACTTCATTACATCTTCTAGGTGAAGATCCTTCCTCTCCCAGGGATGAAGTCCTTGGTGCGTCCGTTGGCGTGGCCTCGGTTATAGACCAAGCCTCGTGCTTTAATATTGCCTGTTGCAGTGGTCCAGGAGGGAGGCGCCAGAGGTGGTGAGGCGTGGTGTCCATGATAAATTGGGGGCTGGCCCCTCCCATTGATGTGGCCCTGCAGGGTTTGATCAGTGGAAGACAAGCTGAATTCATCTGGGTACTGCTTCTTCTTTCCAACAATCCCCTCACACCATCAATTTACAGGACATGTCACTCAGGGTCTTGGGCTATGTATATATGTTTTTTATGTGACTATGTTTACTGCTATCTCATATGTGCTATATGTGCCTTGTGCTGTGTATGATTGTTGGTACTGGCTTTGGCACCCTGGCCCCAGAGGAATGCTGTTTTGTTTGGCTGTATTCATCGATATTCATGTGTGGTTGGATGACAATTAAACTTGAACTCATTATTCACAACCAGTTGGAGAGTTGGCCTTTCTGTAAAGACCATATGCTGCGGTATTGGTTGTGGCTTCGTGTGGAGCACACCACAGGCTCGAGCACAAAGCTCTAACCTGGTGTGGCAGAGTTGTATCGTGAGCACTGCTGCTCCAGCAGAGGTCCTGTCTAATCTAGTGTTGCAATGTTAGATCGTGAGGCTCTGCCATTTACGTGAGCTCCTCAACAGGTTCTCATGTGCAAAAGTGCCCACGGATTATCTCGATCGCTTGTATCAATTAAGTTAATGCCCCCCCACCCCCCCCCCCCCCCCAGCCCCCGGGTCTAAATCGGTGCTTGGCACTTAGTGTTCAGTGATTGGCATATCATGGGATTGGTGCCCAGGATCGAGGCCCAAGGGTTGAATTGGAAGTCATTGGCCGGAGCCGATTGTGGGAACCTCTGTAAGTCCGCTAAGGAAGTCGAAGCTTAATGTTTCCAAGCATAGATATAGGTCCATTGGCCCTATGAGTCTGTGACAACCATGCTGTCCACCCAGCTCGTCCAAATTTCCTGCATTGGGTCCATATCCCTCCCTGTACCTCTCCAAGTGCTTCTCAGACTATACTGTTGCACTTGCCTCAATCACTTCCTCCAAAAGCTTACTTGATTTACTCACCACCCTCTGCATGAAAGGTTTCCCCTCAGTCTAACAGAGATGGATGTGACTTGCCATTGGGTGTCATAAGGGCTTTGATGCTGGGAGCATTGGCCTGAGAGAGGACACTGCTGTGGGTTTGGTTATCGTGCCAGTGGGCGTGGAGGGTTGTGTAAAGTCAGCGTTGGCAGTGCTACCCCAGTGCTTAGAGATGCCTGTGAAGACAGTGCATGTCTCAGAGTACATTGAGAACCACCGCTACCAGTAGACTGAGCTTCTTGATGGCTTTGAAGACTCGATCTTCACTCATTTTCTCAGATGACCAAAAGGCAGTGATGTTGATTTTTATCACCGATATTTGCCTTCCTTGACAGGTGGCGCTTTTGGCAAGTACTCCCTGGGACGATGCCAGAGCACTGGTGACTCTACTCAGTAATGGGGGGTACAAGAGATAAGGGCCAAACATGGGCAAATGGGACTAAGATGGGAATTTTGGTCAGAATGGACCAGTTGGGCCAAAGGGCCTGTTCCCCTGTTCTCTGACTCCATGGTAAGCTCCTGATGATCAGTTTAGCCACGCTGCCTCACTTTGCTAGGTGTGTAATGGGTTGATTGAAGTCCAAACACGTTGACATTTGATCATTTTTCATTGAATCTTTATTCTTTTCTTGCCCTTCTCTGGATTTGTCTCTTTATTATTTTGTATAGAACATATAGTTCCCATAATAGAGCACAAATGTCAGGAGGAAATATTGCTGACCCATTGTGAGTCAAGCAGAGATGCTGCTACAGGGATTAAGCATTTAATGGGCTAAAATGTTTGAACTGTAGACAGGGTCTGGGCCATCCTGGAATCTTGTACCACTTGCACTGAGCAAAACGCTGCATCTAACATGGATCGGTTGAATGCGAAGGGCTGTTTAATTAATTTAGAAACTTTATGGAGCATTTGAAAACAGGAGGTCTGTAGGTAATAAATGACAGGCCCCAGGCTTGCTTTGTTTTCTCAGCTGGTGCCCCGTATTCATATCCCCGCAACAGCATGAGAAATCTCACTAGGTGTTTCAGTGATTATGGGTTCATGGGTCAATGACCGTCTCCAGTGACCTCCCCCCCCCCTCCCTGATCCTATTGCCCCTCCACCCCCTACTTGCTGACTATTATGGAAATACTGAGGGGTGTTTATGGGCAGCTGATTGACCCATTTGAGCTGGGTTGACCCCTGAGAGGCAGTCAGTCAGGGCAAGGTCAGACAGGGTGCAGACAGTGTGACCTCACACAGTCTGAGTGCAGTGACCGGCTCATCTGCAGAGAATGACCAGCTGCTCCTGTTTTCTTTGCCCGAGCTCTTTGTGTGTAAAGGCCGAGTGCAATAAATGAAGTTCCTCCCACCTGTGACCCGCAAAATGATTATTAAGCAAAGCGGAGCCATCAGGTAGAAGAAGGCTCTAAGTTTGACTGGAATTCTTCTTCAGTTGATTCTCCCTCTCCTTCATGTGCGGCTTAAAAAGGGGTGTACTGCCAACTGATAATGAGTCACACAAAGTGAGTTTTGGGAACACCTGGAGCCATGATAACTTTATTCAAAATTAAAATTTCAAAGTAAGTTTATTATCAAGGTACATATATGTCCCCATATACCACTCCGAGATTCACTTTCTTGTTGGCATTCACAATAGATACAAAAAATAGAATGAAAAGGCTTCACTACTTTCTCTCTCTCTCTGCTTTCTTAAACAGTGGGGTCACGTTTGCTGCCTTCTGATCTATGAGAACCTTTCTGGAGTTTATAGAAATTTGGAAGGTGACAACCAATACACCCAGCATCCCCTTTGTAGTTGCTTCAAAACCTTGGTTAGTGGACTGACAGCTCACATGTTGACTTTCAGTCCCATTAACCTCTCCAGTAGCCGACCGGTGATGTAGTGGCATCCGTACCAGACTTCGAGGCGAGTGGTCCCGGGGTTCGAATCCGGCCGGCTCCTTGCATGCTTTCCCATCGGTAGCTGGGTTGAGTGTTGAGTTAGCAGCTCAGCCTTGCACAAAACAGACATGCTAAAGAAGTGGCAAGGTTGCCACCCGATGTACCACAAGGCCCAGAAAGGAACAATAACAACCTCCAGTGCTATCATTTATTAATGCTGATTTCTTTCAGATTCTCATATATTCTGAACCTACCATTGTCACCATTTCCAAGAAATATCTTTTGTGAAGACGCATCCAAAATAATTGTTTACTTTCTCTCCAATTTCTGCATTTCCCAAAGTAATTGTTACTATATTAAGTCTGTAAGGGACCCGCAATAACTTCCACTAATCTTTTCCTATTTGCATATATTGTGATGCCTATTTTTATATTTCCCAGTAGGTTAATCTACTTTTCCTTAACAATATCTGGGTCCTCCCTTCAGAATTTTGAAATTATCCCAATCCTTAATGTTACTGCTCTTTGTAGCGACATTAGAATCCTTTTCTTTATTCTGATAAGGGTCTGGGAATCTGCCAGTCCTGATGAAGGGTCTCGGCCCAAAATGTTGACTCTTTACTTCTTTCCATAGAAGGTATCTGACCTGCTGAGTTCCTCCAGCATTTTGTGTCTAATTCTGCCTTTAGCTTTCCTTGTTTTCCATGGTTTGAAAACGTTTTCAATTGGGATCTAGTATTCGAAGGGGATATGTGCTTGTTGAGAACTCTATATACATTTTTAAATGTTACACATTGACCATCTACTCTGATAACTTCTGGTATAATTTACAATTCATAACCAACTCACATCTCCTATCTTTGTAGTTTGCTTTCTGCAGATTTAAAACTCTGATTTAGATTGAACTAAATTGCTTTCATTCTTTGTGTAAAATACTATCATATTGTGATCACTGTTCCCTAAAGGCCTCTTACCCACAAGATTATTAATTAACCCAACCTTTTGTCATTGCACAATAGTAGATCTAAAATAGACTGTTCTGTGGGTTTCTCAACATCCTGATTCTGAAAGCCACCTTGTTCACACTTCTTCTCCACACTATTATAGTTGATTTGTATTCCCAATAGACAAAGCAAATGTCACCCATAATTATTGTATTATCCTTGTTACATGCACCTCTGATTTTCTAATTACACAGTGCCCTGTATTTCTACTTTTGTTTGGATGGCCTATTTGCAATGACACCTGACATTTAATGGCGCTTGCTGCTCTTTGCTTGCTTGGGCCATAAGCTCCCAAGTGGAGCATCAGTTATTGATGACCTCCTGTCTTCATCATCTTCTGAAGTCAATGGTATGGTTAAAGTTCATCAATGCTTCTGTATCCATTGAACAGGGGATTGATTGAAACAGCTTCTCCAGAGCCCTGTTGGCCAGCCTGACCCGCTTGCACCTCCCGCCATGGGGCTGTAGGGTTGGACTTTGAGAGGCTTGTTGTTCTTTAGTTCCACCCAAACTGATTCTTCGTCTTGATGTTCTGATGTTCCAATTCAACTCTCCAAAATCTTGAGATCTCTGCCCCTCTTCAGAACAATCTCTTGGTCATCCATCTCAATATAATCAACAACTTGGAAACAGACTTAAAAACTGATGCAAAGCCAACTTGACTGCAGCATCCTGAGTCCAAACAGTTTGGATACCCAACCCAAATTTTGCCAGGCACATGTTAAGTACCTGGGCTCAGTGCTGTGTAGTTTGGGATCAGATTATGTTCAGCAATGACCTTGGATGATATGGCAATCTTTGAAAATGGGAAGTACCATTGAAAAATAAAGAAAGTTTTAAAATAATCTGCTTTTCTTTATTTTTCCCCACTGGCCCAGAGGGTTTCAGCATCCACCACTACAACATAAAAAGTATAAGATGAGGAGTGTGCCAGCTAAATTAATAGTATGGTCAAAGTTTTCAGTTAAAGAACAAAGTGGTGACTACATCCTAAAAGTAATTCATTGCCCAAGGGAAAGAGTATCTGTCCAGTGGGATTAAGATTGTATAATGCTGTAATGCCTTCCACTGTTGAACAGCCAGCCACTGCTTGCTACCTGGGTGTGCAGGTGTGATTTAAGACTAGTTGAGAAAGGCTGCTGAATTATTAGAAAACAAAGAGAGAGAACTTGGAAAGAAATAAGATTCTTATTCAAGGTTGCTAATTGATCGTTAAAATTACAGTGCATTGTGGATTGCAGTCAAAATGTGCTTTGTTAACTTATAAAGGCAATATAATTGAAAGTGATGTTACCTATGTATGTGCAAGAGGCAGGAACATGGAGTGAGGTCACAGAGCAGCTGCAATTTCATGACCTTAAGGCTAAACAACCTCATTCTCTTCTCATGTTCCTGGGGCTTGTTATTTTGATGAAACTGACCTTGTCTGGAAATTACAGAGGCCTACATAGAGCTTACACACAGAAACAAGACACTGGGTTCATTTGCTGTGTACCAGTCTCCGTGCTCCAGTCAAGCTTCTTCCAGTCCATAAGATCATAAGACCACAGGAGCAGAATTAGGCCATTCGGCCCATTACGTGTGCTCCGCCATTCCATTATGGCTGATTTGTTATCCTTCTCAACTCCATTCTCCTGCTTTCTCCCCACAACTTCTGATGCTCTTACGAATCAAGAACCTCTCAACCTCATCTTTAGATGTACCTGATGACTTGGCCTCCACAGCTGGCTGTGGTAATGAGTTCCACAGATTCACCATCTCCTAGCTAAAGAAGTTCTTCCTCATCTCTGTTCTAAAGTTATGTCCTTGTATTCCGAGGCTGTGCCCTCTGGTCCTAGACTACCCCATTAGAGAAAACATCCTCTCCACATCCACTCTCTCTAGCCCTTTCAATATTCCATAGGTTTCAATGAAATCCCCCTCATTCTTCTAAACTCCAGTGAGTACGGGTCCAGAGCCATCAAACCATCCTCGTATGTTAACCTTTTCATTACCAGGAGCATTTTCGTGAAGCTCCTCTGGAGCTCTCATGTCCTGCCTCATCTCATATACTTCCCTGTAATGCTTGTCCTGCTGTTTAATTGGGTGGCAGGTTCCAAACTCTTGGTAAGTCCTGTATTAGTGAGTTTGTGCACATATTTTTAAAATAACAGAACTTTTGGATTGGTATCGAGGTCAGATTCAGGTCAATGTCACACATGCACATCAGACGATGAGTAATTTGCCATGTCTCGGAAACGCTGGCTTGGTGGAATTACCATCAGAGATAATATCTGCTGTAGATTCACACTGAGAGTTTTCTTCTAATAGTGTTGGGGTTTGTGTCAAGATCAGCAGAACAGCTCCTGCCTTGCCTCTTCAGATAAACACTTAAAAGTATTTAAAACAGTTGTTAATAGTTTACACCGGATTTAAAATGGTACTTAAAACATTATAGAAATATTTAACCCCATGGCCTTTCTGATCCACAATATGAATCAATAATTAATAAAGGTGATCTTTGCCATGTCACATTTCAAATCCCAAAGCTTTTTATACCTAATTAAATACTTCCAAAGCAGAGTCACTATTGCAGTGTAGGCAGTTAAACAAGCAACTTGCACTCAGAATGAACGTAATGTGATCATCTACAGATAATCTGTTTTAGTAATCTTGGTTGAGTGATACATTCTGGCAAAGGCACTAGGGAAGTCTTCCCTACTTTTCTTGGGACCTTGCATACCCACCTAAGATGGCAGACCACTTGAAAGATTGTTCTGAAAGACAACACGCACAGTATTGCACTGTAGCATCAGCCAAATCTTTCTGACTCTATATCCTGGTGTGGGAGTTAAACCTAGAAACTTTCTGACTCAAAGTGCGTGCAACCAACTGAGCCGCAGCAAAGTGAAAGGGTAGGGTTTGCGATTGATGTCTCCCAGAGCTGCATTCTGTGGGCAGGTTACAGAGCATTTACTAATATACAGAAATATGCCTCCTTGATGTTGGGTAAACGAACGGAGATGGGGCACCAGTGTGAGTCACTACACAACCTAACTGAGAGTTCTTGCATTGGATTTGGTAGAGCCTGAGGCACGTCAACTTTGGTTCTGTGACCAGAAAAAAAGTTTCTTCTGTCTTCAGCGATAGTCGGCGTTGGCAACGCAGCAGGTCACGGAATAAAACCCGGACTGCTGCTCTTCAGGAGCTTGAGCAGAAAGAGGAGTGCAAGGCTCGGTCTGTCACCAACTCTCCTCCCTTTAGAAATAGCAGCTCACAAAAGACCACTCTGGCCAATCTCGTCAGCTTCTGCAGCACTTCTGCCTCACGCTATCAGTGTCAATTTCTGTCCCTTCTCCCTACACCACGTCCACCTTCTCTTTCAATGCATAAATGCCACTTGTCTCACCTGCTTCCCCCTCTCCCCCTGCACCTCTGTGGTAACAAGTTCCACAGCCTAACTGCTGTCCAGGTAATATACAAGGTAATGGTGCGGAGAAATTTCTTTAGCCAGAGGGTAGTGAACTTGTGCAATTTATTACCACGAGTGGCTGTGGAGGCCAGGTCGTTGGGTGTATTTAAGGCAGAGATTGATAGGTTCTTGGTTAGACATGGCATCAAAGGTTTCGGGGAGAAGGCTGAAGGGGTGGGGTTGAGGAGGGGAAAAAGGATCAACCATGATTGAATGGTAGAGCAGATCTGATGGGCTAAAAGGTGTAATTCTATGTCTTATAGTCCTTTCCTGTCCTTTTATTAGTGACTGCATTATATTCATGACCCTACTTTTTGACCTTCTCATAAAAGGGAAAGGTCAGATTCATTGAGTTGCATGGCTCCTTCGGTCCTCGTTCCCAATCAACGCCGTGTGTCCAGTGTGAGAGGAGTATTCTATTGGTGTCAGCTATGCTTAGTTAATCAAAGTTGCAGGTTCAATCTCAACTCTAGAAGCTTGAACACAGAAACGTGACAAACTTCAGAGCAATAAAAATAACGAGCCCCAATGAAGGGTCTCAGCCCAAAATGAGGACTGCTTATTTGCCTCCGTAGATGCTGCCTGACCCGTCGAGTTCCTCCAGCATTTTGTGTATGTTGCTGTGGATTTTCAACATCTGCAGAGTCTCTTGTGTTTGTGCTGTACAGTTAGAGTTGCTGGCTTCTGGAGATTAAACTGGTCTCTTACTGTTCTCTCAGGTGGATGTGTAAGATCCCATGGTGCGCTTTCAAAGAAAAGTAATGTCAGCTTTGGTCAGTATTTATCCCTGAACCATCAGTTTTGATGCAGACTGGTAGCGTTGTGGTTATCTTACTGGATTAACAACTAGAGGCCTGGAGTATTGATCCACCGACACAAGTCAAAATCCCAGCACAGCAGCTGGGGAATTCAAATGTAAGTTATTAAATAAAGCTGGATTAAAAGAACTGGTGTCATTATTAATGATCATTGGAAAAATACCATCTGGCCATCAGTGTGAATAAATATGGGTGCAGCAGAGAATGATGGCAAAAAGAGTTAATAGGCTGAATGAGGGTTTGAAGGCTTAAACTAACACCGTACTACAACATTCAAATCAATAGCTAAAGGAACAAGAGCAGTATTCATGCACACATTGCCAGGCAGTGTAGTACATTAGTAATTGGTTTAATGCTTGCTGTTGCCAAGCTGTTGCTTAATCTAGTAATGGTAATACTTAACAATCTGTGATAACATTATCTTGCTCTTAAGGTCATGTTTTATCTCGCTCTTAAGGGCATGTTTTACTGTGGTAAAATGGGGGTCATGTTACCAGGGCTTCACAGTGCTTCCATGTCTAAATGTTACAGGGAAGTGAGATAAAGCATAGTGTGCACTTTGATTCTTCAGAGCTACTGTTGTTGCCGCGTACCTCGACTTCAGCTGCATTTACATGCTCTGTAATGCTTTAGGATTACAGAGCGAGTCGATGGTTCAAAACCTCAGTGACCAGCACGATAGACATGAGTCCACGAAGAAGCTGGTGCAGTCGTAACCCCAGTTTGAGATTTACTACACAGAATGCTGGAGGAACTCAGCTGGCACCTATGGGAAGGAATACAGAATCGGTGTTTCCCTCGGGCCCTGCCCCAAACTTCAACTCTTTATTCTGTTCCAAAGAGGCTGCCTGACCTGCTGAGGTCCTCCAGCATTCTGTGCGTGTTACTCCGGATTTCCTGCCAGCCGGTGTTGTAGTGGCATCAGCACCGGTCCCAAGTTCGAATCCGGCCAGCTCCTTACATGCTTTCTATCCGCGCCGGGTTGAGCGTCGAGCTAGCAGCTCGGCCTCGCAAGAAAATAATCCAACGCCACGGAAGTGGCAACAATGCTGCTCGATGCGCCACAAGGCGCGGAAAGGAGCAACAACCACTCTGGGTTTCCAGCATCTGCAGAGTCTCTAGCATTTGATATTTGCTAGCTTGGTACAAACTATTGATCAAAGCTTGTCTGGTCTAACTTATAGTCTGATTGCCTGTGTGTATTTATTAAAAAAAAAGCTAAAAGAAAAAGGCTTCATGAAGTATTAGGACTTCTGTACGAGTGTAGAACCCAGCTGCATATTGTTATATATTCCAAAATGGTGCCGGGACTGTGGGTGAATGCTCCGGGATAATGGATGCCAGAGGGCATTGTCAGTTTGGAGGCGTGCATGGCTGTTAACACACCAGCCTTCAGCCCCATTTCTTCTAATTTGCTGAACATAAGTGACTGTGCTGATGGATTCGTGGCTGAGCCCTTGGCTTTCACATTTCTGCATTAATCATCTTCCTTTCATTCCGTCACCAGATGGCTCTAATTTATCTACTTATTCAGCAGGGGTGTGACCTGCTGTTCCTCTTGCCAGTGCTAATGCTGGCTGATGACAATAAATTTTGACTTGTAATAACATTTGTGACCAAAATTAATTGACCTGTCCTGACTCCTAATTGTGACCTGTTCACCTTTGCAGCTGGGAGAGGCTTCTAATAAGAGTGTCCTGGCCCTTGTGTGCCACTCTTGAGGTCTGTGGAAGGGAATGTGTTTGCAAGTTCAGACAAGAGCAGACAAGGGTATTGCTTGATCTTTAATCGGCTTTGGAGTGGTGGACAAGAGCAGCTTCTGATTCCCCACAGAGACGAGTAATCACCCCTGCTTCTCAAACCTTAATAAGGTCTGTATCCACTTCCTTTCATTGGGGAGCAGTACACTCAGCCTACAGTGAATAAATACAGAATAATCAGTGAGACGTGAGATGTGTACAAGGAGCATTCATCTTCAGCTGACTGCCTATTGCGGCACATATCCCTGTAAATTCACTCCGCAGTGCAGGCTGAGACCTTGAACAATTAAAGGTGTGAAGGGCAGTCTTAAAACTACTTGTGTTCATATAAATTCAGCAAAAACTTTCCACGACCTTTATCAGCCAACAAAAAAACAGTGCTGGGTATTTCAGGTGGATGACCAATAGCATGGACATGGGGGTGAATTTTAAGGAACATCTTAAAGGAGGAAATTAAAGAGAAAATTAGTTAGCTTAGAGTCTTGGCAAGAGTAGAACAATTAAAATCCTGGAGATAAGAGAAATGATTTTCATCCTTTTTACAACCACAGCCAGTAAAATATTTTGATAATGTTTATTAATCCATTTTGAAGTCCTCAGCAAATTGTGTTAAATCTCAGAAGAGAATTTCTTTTCTGTGGTTAAAGGTACTGTAACGTGGCCCAGACTTGATGCCTAAATATTGAAACCACGTAGACACTGTCAAACCCCCTCAGGAGACATTTGTTGTGTTAAGAGGCCTTTTATGATGCCACATACCCCCCCAACCCTCACCCACCACTTCCTTTACAACAAATGTGCTCTACTGTCTAGCACCTCTCTCCCAGTCCTTTCGGGGAGAGAACAGTAGATTCCCTCACAAGGAAATCAGAGGAGTACAGATCCATCAGGGTCACAGAAAGCTTTCAATTAATTATAGCCTTGAACATACTGAGACCTGTTCCAAAGCTCATGGAAGTAAATCAGTCACCAAAAATGGCAGGATGTTGATTTCAAATGGACTTTTGAAAGATATTTGGACGGGTATAATTGAAAGACATTTGTGTAAAGTTGGAAGGCACAGGCCTTAGAGTCATAGGGTAACAATTATGGAAACTTACTTCGTCCCTGACCATTTGGCTCAAATCCCTCTAAGACTCTCCTATCCATGTGCTTATCCAAATGTCTTTTAAATGCAGTTACAACATCTGCCTCAACCACCTTCTCTGGCAGCTCACTCCATACGTGCACCACCATTTGCATGAAGACGTTGCCTCTCGGGTCCCGTTAGCTGACTCGGTTATTCCTGAAGGCAGCTGGGAGAGCCGCTGCCTCGCAATGTCAGCGTTCAGTCCTGACCTCCGGTGCTGTCGGCATGGAGTCTACACGTTCTTCCTGTGATCTTGTGCGTTTCCTTTGGGTGCTCTAGTTACCTTCTACCTTCCAGGGGCATGCAGATTGTAGGTTAAGTAGCCTCTGTAAACTGTCCCCAGTGCGTAGGTGAGTGGTAGAATCCGAGAGGACTTGATGGGAATGTCGGGAGAGGAAAGAGCGGACCTAATGTAATGGACGGTCAGTGGTCAGCACGGACTCAGTTCACCAAGTCACAGTGGCTTAGCGGTTAGTGCAGCATCTTAAGAGTACCAGTGACTGGGGTTCATTTACCACCATTTTCTGTAAAGATCTTATACATTCTCCCCACGAACATGTGAGTTTCCGCTGGGTGCTCTGGTTTCCTCCCACAATTGTAAGATGTAAGAGTTAGGATTGATAAACTTGTGGGCTGCTATACTGGTGCTGGAAGTACAATGACATTTGCGGGCTGCCCCCAGTACGTCCTCGGACTGTGTTGACACTGACGCTAACCCCATTGCCCTTGATTCCATTGAGGTTCGCCTTTAGGATCAGCTGGCTTACGTCAGCCTTGCCTTGTTCAGAAAGACCGTAAATGTATATGGGGCGTTGGCTCAAGGCAAAACGTCACGATATGTCGAAGGATGCTGCCCTCGACTCCGGGGGCAGGACTGTAATCTATGGATCAGGAGGTTGAAGTACCACAGCATTGCATGCTGTGTGTGGAAGGTGGCTGCACGCAGAATGTGCTAGAATTAAGCAGGGTTGGCTTGGAAAAGAATAAGCAGCTCCTCTGTGGCAATGGGCATGAGATTAGCTGAGTTAGGTTTTTACCTAATCTTCTTGCTAGGCTTCTGAATGTAAAGTTCAACGTAACGTTGCCAGATCTTCAGAGAAAGAGATTTGCATTTCCATAGTATCATTCAAGTCTCTTTCAGTAAGTCTTAAAGTGCTTTAGTCCAAATGCTTTTTCAGAGTGATCACCACTCTAATGGAGGCAATGAATCAACTAATTTCAGCCTAGCAAGAATATCCCATTGTTTCGAGTGGATTCTACCTCACTTACATGAGTGGGAGACCAGAAAAGAGGAGAAAAAATTTAACCCCCCCCCCCCACCCCCGCAGTCCCTCCCCCTGGAATTTCTGCACCACTGCTTTGAAGAATATAGCGCCCATGGCAATAAAAATGGCAAACAGGAAAGGAATCAAATTCTAAATTTATTTTGAAACTTGTTTCTGGGTATTTACCAGCAGCATACAGAGTCAAATGCAGCTCCCTTATAAGCTATGCAGCATGTAGTGGAGTAGCGTAATGGTTAGCACAACGCTTTACAGCACCAGCAACCTGTGTTCAATTCCAGCTGCTGCCTGTAAGGACATTCTCCTCGTGACTGCGTGGCTTTCCTCCGAGTGCTCTAGTTTCCTCCCAGATGTACTGGTCATTGTAAGTTTTCCTGTGATGAGGAAATCGGGGTTGCTGGAAGGTGGATCCGAAAGGGCCAGGACAGTGCTGTACCTCGATAAATAAATAGTGACGAGCTGTGGAGTGAGAGCTTCGGATAGCATGGGCACATCTTTAACTCTGGTCAGGAGAGCTTTCAAAACTTTGAACAGAGCTTGGGTTCTTATAAAAGTCATGGTAAACTCTGCCCTGGAAATTGGGGGTAGCCTCCAGACTGTACTTAAAATAGTTGTAGGGTATCTTTGATGAATATCTGAGGGCTTTGATTTAATGAACATCAATGAAGAGAAATAAGGTTTAGGTAGGACACAGCTGCAGAGGAACGCCAGCCTAGTTTTTTGTGCTGAGGCCTCTAGGAAAGAGCCAGGCTGCATTTGGCCCGATACCACAGGCATTGGCTGGGCCTGAGGATAGGAGAGTTCAGCTGGCAAAAACATGGGGTGAGTGGAATGTTTTCTTGCACTGGTTCATTGAATGCAGGAAAAATGGCTGGGAGTGAGAATAGAGCCTGGATAAAGGTTGAGCTGCCTGTTAGGAAAAGCAAACTCACTATCCGGTAGTGTGGCTTTGTGTTCTAAGACACTGGATTCAATCTCCATTCTCAACTGAGATGTGGGTTCAAATCCCACCACTGCTGTCATGTTTCTTCTCTCAGATTAAAAATGCATTGGGAAATATTTTTTAAAAAGGATGTGTTGGCATTAGAGAAGGTCCCAGTGGTTGTTCATGAGAATGATCCCATGAATGAAAGGGTTAATGTATGAGGAGCATTTGATGCCTTTGGGCCTGTACTTGTTGGAGGTTAGAAGAAAGAGGGGGCATTTCATTGAAACATATTGGATACTAAAAGGCCTAGATAGAGTGGATGTGGAAAGGATGTTTCCTTTAATGGTGGAGTCTAGCACCAGAGGGCACAGCCTCAGAACAGAAGGATGTCCCTTTAGAATAGAGATGAACAGGAATTTCTTTAGCCAGAGAGGGTGGTGATTCTGTGGAATTCTTTGAAACAATCAGCTGTGGAAGCTAAGTCATTGGTTATATTTATAACAGAGGTTAATAGGTTCTTGATTAGTAAGGGTGTCAAAGATTACTGGGAGAAGGCAGGAAAATAGGATTGAGAGGGAAAATAAATCAGTGATGATGGATTGGCAGAGCAGACTCAATGGGCTGAATGGCCTGATGATGCTCCAATGACTTATGGTCTATCCCATCTTCTACTGAATTCCCATCTCCAATTTCTATCCCATCTTCTACTGAATTCAATCAATGTAAGGGGCACGTGGTTTTTGCTGCCTGAATTCCCTCTAATCCATGGTGTAGGAATAGAAGGGTTCTCCACCAGAGCTCCTCAGCCCAAAACTGTGTACGTTAAATAGGAACAGGGCTGAATCGATGAGTCAGTGATGCTACAGGGGCTGTCTCTTTAAAGCATCACCTCCCTCCCTTTCTGCATTCAAGTGTCAAGACCTCAGCATGCCTCATCATTTTCAGGGACGAAGGGTATAAATGAGAGCAGGAGGGAAGGTATAAATTATTCTCAAGTTTATAGCCCTCAGGGGCCATAAAAAGAATATTTAGTGCGTACAAACGACATCCCATACAGGATCCGGAACGAGGCTCAAAGTGTTCAGTACAAGAGTGCTTCTAACCAATTGCTCTCCTTATGAAGTGACAGAATTCAGTTTTCAGGAGAAAAATGCTACGTGTCATTGTGCATCCAGTTGGAACCGTTCCAAGTCAATAGCAGCATTTAATCAGATCCCTTTATGACATCCCAGCTTTGCAGCATAAATTTTTGAGACTGAAAATATACTGCAAGAATAATAAGATACAGCAGTGAGTTAAAATATAATGTATGTTATTATAAATAGAGACAGTTCCAGTGAGGTAAAATGACAGTATATCCACAAGTTAATATTCTGTGCACAGATCAATCATGTGGCGGAAGTCACATGTACATACAGCGCTCACAAATAACATGCATAAACCTATCCTGATGAAGGGTCTCAGCCCAAAACATGGACTCTTTATTCATTTCCATAGATGTTGCCTGACCTGCTCAGTTGCTCCTGCGTTTTGTGTATCCATGTATGTATGTATAAACATCCCCCCATTTTCCTTTCTCCCATGGACCACTGTCCTCTCCTATTGGATTCCTTCTTCTTCAGCCCTTTACCCCTTCCACCTATCACCTCCCAGCTTGTCACTTCATACCCCCTCCCCAACTCACCCACCTTCCCCCTCACCTGACTTTTTCTGTTGTTTGCCAGCTTGTACTCCTTCCTCTTCCTGCCCCATCTTTGGACTGCGGGAGGAAACCAGAGTACCTGGAAGGAACACGCGCAGTTCATGGTGAGAACATGCAAACTCCTTACGGGTGGCTCCGGAAGAGGAGGCTGAGTTCTGGAATGCCCCGGGCTGTGGTAGCGTCATACTGGCTGCTGTGCTACCACGGTTACATTCATCTGGGATGAATGCAGACAAAACTGGAACCCAGAGAGTTGTGTTGCTGGATGAGATCACAGGGATGAGGAGAACAGGGGCCGCTGCACTAGCTGGCTTCCTACCACTCTATACTAAACTTCAGAAGTATTTAAATGCCTGTGGAGGATGCACTGAGGCATTAACTTCTTTTGAGTTCAACTCAGATGTGTGTTATGGTGTGAATCGGTATCATAAGTGAGCACAAGGGTCAGGAAGAATCTCAGAGCAGTGAAACCTTATCCTCGAGCCCTGAGTGACATCATCCTGAACCTAATTCTGGTACCTTTGCATTGTTTGATTTTGGAAGGATGTGTTTGTAAGACCACAAGACCATAGGACATTGGAGTAGAGCTGGTCTATTGAACCCATTGAGTCTGTTCTGCAATCCATCATGACTGATTTATTGTCCCTCTCAGCCCCATTCTCCTGTCTTCTCCCTGTAACCTTTGATGCCCTTACTATTCAAGAACCCATCAACCTCCACTTTTCAAATATACCCAATGACAGGGTCTCCACAGCTGTCTGTGTCAATGAATTCCACAGATTCACCATTTTCCAGCTAAAGAAATTCCTCCTTGCCTCTGTTCTAAAGGAGCGCCCTTCTATTCTGATGCTGTGCCCTCTGTTCCTAGACTGCCCCGCTATAGGAAACTTCCTCTCCATGCCCCTTCTATCTAGCTCTTTCAATATTCCATAGGTTGCAATAAGATTCCCTCCCACCCCATTGCTCTAAACTTCAGTGAGTACAGGCCCAGAACCATCAAACGCTTCTCATACATTAAACTTTTCATTCCCGGGATCATTCTCACAAACCTTCTCTGGACGCTCCCCCAATGCCATCACATCCTTTCTCAGATAAGGGGCCCAAAATTGCTCCCAATACAGTGCAGTCGTACCAGTGTCTTACATATTTGCGCCAGTATTTTCTGTGTAATTTTAGATTCCCACCTGATGATTCAGTCCATCAGAAAGCTTGCAGAATCAAGCCTACCAGCAGTATTAGTAGGCAGGAAAAAAGCAAGCATGACATTGGCTTTATTGATCCACAACATTGAAGTGCCTCGTAATGTCTCAGCCATTGTTTACTGATCGTGTTGAGCACAATAATGCATCTTCCTTGGCCTCAGGGCAAGAAGTCAGATCCACGTTGATATTAAATGAAGATAACGGACCAGGGTATTTGACTTGCCCTCACCCAGAACACTCTTTAAATAAACAGGAGGGAAATTATCAAGCCAGCTTTGGATAATAAAATACCCAAAGCCAAAAAATATTTAATTCTAGGAGAAACCCAAACAAGTTTGATATATATAAAGCAAATAATTTCTCTAATATTTTCCACTCTCATTTTGGCTTGCTGACTAGAAAAGATTTGCTGTTTCACAGGAGGGCACCCTTCATCTTGATTAGATTCAGTGCCTCACACATAACGGATGGATTGATTACATTTAATGAGCTTGCTCCGAACCATCAATACTTGAAAGTCTTCTTTATATCAAAGATAAAGCGTTGATGGCTAGATTGTCACTTTCTACTTTACTGAGCAGGAGATGGCTGCCTCGGCATCAATGTTTGTATAATTGTTCTCATAATTGCACAGCTCTCTCCGGAGGTGAACACAGCCTCTGCTACAGCTCTGTGCCTGACATATATCTGAACTTTGTGTCAGCACCCTAGCCTCGCTACATTTCAAACTAATGCTGCAATTTACCTTCTCATTGAGGGAAGCAGCTTAATGGGTAATGAGCATTATTTAACTGTGTTGTTAACCATATTCTTTTAAAGTTGAATTCAGAGTAATGAGGGTAGCCACTGAATTTATATGTCATATATTTATTTACTCAGAGCTACAGCACAATACAGGCCCTTCCATCCCTTTTAGCCATGCCACCCAGCAATTAAACCAGCCTAATCACAGGGCAGTGACCAATTAACCTACTAGCCAGTAATGCTTGGACTGTGGGAGCAAACTGGAGCACTTGGAAGAAACACACACACACACACGCCTATAGAGAATGCTGGGATTGACTTTGAACTCCAATGCCTCGGGCTAACTGTTATGCTGCCCTGACCCTCTGAGCTGATGCAGGATTTCGACCCGCATGGTCGACAGTTCCTTCCCTCCCGCGGATGCTGCTCGACTCGCTGAGTTCCTCCAGCAGATTGTCTGTCGCTTCAGATTCCAGCACCTGTAGTGTCTTCTGTCTCCTCTGACCCTTTGGTTGTTAGTTCGCCTGTTTCTGCTGCAAAAATCCTCTGACCTCAGCGGCCCTGAATGTGTTTTCTGGGGATTTACCTCTGAAGGTTTTATTCATCCACACATTGCTGGATTTGTTTGCCCATTTTAATTGCCCTTCGAACTCGGGAAGCAGTTAAGAAACAGCCACACTTGTGGGTCTAAAGTCTGATAGGGATTAGACAAGGTAAGATTTCCATCCTCTGAAGGACATCAGTGATCCAGATGGACTTCACACAATGAAGCAGATGCTTCATAATTATCATCACTAAGAGTCGCTTTTTTGTTTCGAAATTTCAGATCTCTTTAAAGTCAAAATCAAGTTGATTGTCAAATGTACAAGTATAGTTGCAATGAAAAACCTGCAGTATCATCACAAGCACACTGCATCAGGTGCACAACATTCACAGTTAACACGAATTATGCACACATTATAGAGAAAAAAACAAAGAACACAATGAGACAACATAAAGACAAAGTCCTTTGTAGTGCAAAGTGGTCATGATATTGCTGTATTCAGGGAGTGGTTAGCTTTGTGCAGGTTGGTTCATGAACTGAATGGTTGAGGGTGAGTAGGTGTTCTTGAACCTAGTGGTGTAAGACTTTAATTATCTGAATTTAATTCCCCAGGTGTTATGGTAGGAATTGGCTTTGTGTCTCAGGATCGGTGGTCGAGATTTAAAGTTGCTCAGCTAGTAACATAATCACTATGCTGCTATGTCTTCATAAGGAAAGTACTGCTCGCTATTCGTTCAGATTTTCGGGAGTATAAGTCCAATTTCTTAATATCTCCTCATTGGCCAACCCCACCATTCCAGGAGGTAATCCAATGACCCTGTGTTGCATTCCCTCCATCCTTCCCAAGGTCAGTGGCACAGACTTGCACACCATTTTCCAGGTAATATTCTGAGGAGAAGACGTGATCGCAGTTCAACAGCACCTTTGATAGTCACTTGCTCAATACCGATCTGGTTTCAGCTGAGGCTGTATGCTCTGCTCCACAACATGAAGCCTTCATACTCGGGAGGAAGATTGCTACCAATTGACACCTAACCAAGAGGAATTACTTACGGGAAGTCCCATTCAATTAGAAGGTCATGCAACAATGCAGGGTATTAGCCCAGAGCCACACGTCATCCAACATAATGACTTTTATTCTATGCCCTATCCTCCCTAGTTTTATAGAAGATGGGAAAGACCAGTGACAAGTCATAGACATTCCTCGGGGCCAGCAGTGAGAAATTGGTTGTCCATCCGATCCAATACTGACAATTAGGTTTACCCAGTTCTTCTTAGATGATGTGTTACAGGAAGAAACCTGTAGGGGAGAGTTTTTAAAGTGGAAAAGCTGTTGCACTGGGGCAGTTCCACTCTCAATACCTTGAAAGTCAGCGTCCGGTGGTACAAGTGGTCATTCCGACTGGGTTCTTCCTTGGTTGCAGTTGACGACCCTGACTTCTTTTGTGTCCCATTCTCCAAAAAGCATTTCAAAACTGTGTTCTGGGCCGTTGAATTTCACTGTTGATCTCATCTGCCCAGCAAGTTCTTTGCATGCTAGAACAAGCAGTGAGTATCCAATCACTAAATCACTAGACCTGGGTCACTTGAGCCAAGTCAAGTCAAGTCACTTTTATTGTCATTTTGACCATAACTGCTGGTACAGTACATAGTAAAAATGAGACAACGTTTTTCAGGACCATGGTGTTACATGACACAGTACAGAAACTAGACTGAACTACGTAAAAAAACAACACAGAGAAAGCTACACTAGACTACAAACCTACACAGGACTGCTTAAAGTGCACAAAAACAGTGCAGGCATTACAATAAATAATAAACAGGACAATAGGGCAAGGTGTCAGTCCAGGCTCTGGGTATTGAGGAGTCTGATAGCTTGGGAGAAGAAACTGTTACATAGTCTGGTCGTGAGAGCCCAAATGTTTCAGAGCCTTTTCCCAGACGGCAGGAGGGAGAAGAAATTGTATGAGGGGTGCATGGGGTCCTTCTTAATGCTGTTTCCTTTGCAGATGCAGCGTGTAGTGTAAATGGGGAATGCAGTCCAAAAGAAAAGACCCTCATTCATATTATATCAGGATATCTGGTCGTTTTTGCTGGAGGATTATGTGGTGACCAGGCTGAACCCTCTCATTCTTCTTCTGGGCTTAACCCAACAAGTATATAGTCCTGTCAGTGCATTATGCTCTGAAATAAGACCATAATACATAGGAGCAGAATTGGGCCATTTGGGCCATCAAGTCTGCTCTGTCATTCAATCATGGCTGATTCTTTTTTCCCCCTCCTCAAGCCCACTCCCTGGCCTTTTCCCTGTAACCATTGATGCTGTGTCCTATTGAGAACCTATTGAGCTCTGCCTTAAATACACCCACTGACCTGGCCTCCACAGCTGCCTGTGGTAACAAATTCCACAAATTCACTATTCTCTGACTTCTTCCCTCACACTCTTCAACATCTTACTAGTTTCTTCCGCAGTGAACACTGATGCATAATATGTAGTTCATCTGCCATCCCCTTGTGCCCCATTATTATTTCTCTGGCTTCATTTTCTAGCAGTCCTATATCAACTCTCAACTCTTTTATTTTTTACATATTTGAAAAAGCTTTTATTATCTACTTTGATATTGTTTGCCAGCTTGCTTTCATATTTCACCTTTTCCCTCCTAATGATTCTTTTAGTTGTTCTCTGTAGGTTTTTAAAAGCTTCCCAATCCTCCGTCTTCCCGATAATTTTTGCTTTGTTGTATGCTCTCTCTTTTGCTTTTTCATTAATTTTGAATTCCCTTGTCAACCACGGTTGTACTATTTTGCCATTTGAGTATTTCTTTCTTTTTGAAATACGTCTATCCTGCACCTTCCACATTTCCCCCAGAAACTCACGCAACTGCTGCTCTGCTGTCATCCCTGCCAGCATCTCCTTCCAATTTACTTTGGCCAACTCCTCAATCATACCACTGAAATTTCCTTTACTCCACTGAAATACTGCTATGTCAGCCTTTACTTTCTCCCTATCAAATTTCAAGTTGAACTCAATCATTAATGATCATTGTCTCTTAAGGGTTCTTTTACCTTCGGCTCCCTAATCGCCTCCAGTTCATAACATAACACCCAATCCAGTATAGCTGATCCCCTAGTAGGCTCAATGAGAAGCTGCTCTAACAAGCCATCTCGTAGGCATTCAACAAACTCACTCTTTTGAGATCCATTTCCAACCTGAATTTCCCAATCAACCTGCATGTTGAAATCTCACATGACTATTATAAAATTGCCCTTTTGACACGCCTTGTCTGTGGTCCACATCCCAGCTACTGTTGGGAGACCTGTATTTATCTGTCGTCAGCGTCCTTTTACCGTTGCAGTTTCTTAACTCAACCCACTAGGATTCAACATCTTCTGATCCTATGTCACATCTTTCTAATGAATTGATGCCATTCTTTAGCAGCCACCCCCGCTGCATACTTTCCTATCCCTCCAATACAACGTGTAACACTGGACATTTAGCTCCCAACTACAGCCACCCTTCAGCCACAATTCAGCGATGGCCACAAAGTCATACCTGACAATCTGTAAACTATGGTACTGATACATAGCAAGCTCAGTGGTAGAAATAGAAATTAAATTCCAGGCTGATGATTCCTATATAAAAGATGATTTCCAATCTCAATTCACACAACAGCTGAAAGAGCTTTCTCAACAAGTGCACGAAACAGCTGTTGCTTTTGGAAGTATGGTTTATTTAAAAAGAAGAACTTGCATTTCTAAAGCATCTTTTACAACCTCAAGAAACCAATTCAAAAGCACAATCTGGAAATACTCGGGCGATCAGAACAACGATGAAGGCTCCCTAGCCTTCTTTCTTTTCTCTTTTCTTCTTTCTTCTTTCCACAGATGTAGCTTGACCAGTTGAACATTTACAGTCTGGTCTGTTTTGTTTTTGAAGATAGCTGCTGCTGTCATTTAGGAAGGTTGTTGTATAAATGTATTGTGGCATAACAGTGGTGAGAACTGGTGTTTGTTGGTGTTGCCAGTTTGGGAGTGCCACCTTCTGACAACTGGGTGCAGGGTGATTGTTGTAGGACTGTGCCCTGCCACCCCTAATCATCTCTAGAACCCTGATAGGTATATATCCCATAACCTGTTTATTTCGTCAGGTTCAGTTTTGGGGCAGTCACCTCACCTTGTATTAAAGCTGCTGAAGTACAGGTTCATGTCCACTTGGAGCTTTTTCAAGAAATCATCCCCAACGAAGCTGAACTACTGAGAATCACCTGTCAATCACTAATGACAGGCATGAATAGACCTTCCCCAAAGCCTCATATTATCCAATTCAGATCACTGGTGGTGGGAGCTTGCTGTGTGCACACTTTCTATTGTGTTTCTGGCAATAAAGCAGTAGCCGTACTCCATTGGTTGGGAGCAGGGGTTCCCAAGCTTTTTTATGCCATGTACCAATACCATTAAGCAAGGGGTCCATGGTCCCCTGCTTGTGAGGGACTTTGAGACGTGCTGAGGCTCTCCCTCGCAGCCGTCCTCCTTCAAAGGTCAAAGTACGGATATGTCACCATATACAATCCTGAGATTCATTGTCTTGTGGGCATTCACAGAAATACAGTAGGATCAATGGGAAAAAGACTAACAAGCAACCAATGTGCAAAAGGAGACAAACTGTGCAAACAAAAATAAATAAGTATGTAATACTGAGAACTTGTGTTGTAGAGTCCCTGAAAGTGGGTCCATAGTGTGTGGATTTAAAGAGCAGACACGAGGAAATCTGCAGATGCTGGAAATTCAAGCAACACACACAAAATGCTGGTGGAACACAGCAGGCCAGGCAGCATCTATAGGAGAAGCACTGTCGACCTTTTGGGCTGAGACCCTTCAGCAGGACCCTTCGTCTCGGCCCGAAACTTCAACAGTGCTTCTCCTATAGATGCTGCCTGGCCTGCTGTGTTCCACCAGCATTTTGTGTGTGTTGTTTCCAATAGTCTGTGGAATCAGTTGGGTGTTGTGGTGAGTGAAGCTATCCATGCCGATTCAGAAGTCTAATGATTGAAGGGCAATAACTGTTCCTGAAGCTGGTGGGGTGGGACCTAAGGTTCCCGATGGCAGCAGGGCGAAGAGAACGTGGCCTCCTCGGCTAACCCATCTAATTCTCCCCTTTTTATTCGAGTTAGTCATGATGGTGTTGATATTTTCGTGCTGCAGCTTTCTCTGTGCTGTTGGTAGTGTCGGTCTTGTTCAAGGCATTGGTGGCTCTGTCAGGTGCACTGTCAGTGCTGTCAGTGAATTATCTGCTATCGAGCTGCTCTGAACGTTTCCCCAGAGAGCAAGTATCTGTTTTGTTTCCTCTGTGGAGTTTTTCGATACACTGCACAATCCATGAACAGTGTCCTGTTTGATAGCCATCTCCATGAATTAATGAAACAGGCTGCCTCCTTACCAACCTCTCCTCGCAGTGCATTCTCCATGGATCAGGGAGCCAGCAGGCATTGTAGATAAGACGTGCCTTGTCCACCAATTGATTTGAACATTTTACCGAGAACCCACGCAAAATAAAAAGCTTCTAATCTCATTTGTGTCCGTACTGAAACAACAGAAATCAATCTGAATTGAACTATGTGTTGGAGCGAGAGCTGATTAGTGTATATATCTGGTAGCGTTAATGCTACCCAGTTCACTTAGTAGGGTCAACGTCATTACCCTCTGTGTGTGCCTCATCAAGCATGCTGTCACACAGAGCTGTATGCCAAAGGTGTGGGCTCCTTCAAGTCCAGGCAACACAGGAAGAAAATGCCTCATTGCTTTGTTTTCTCTCTCCACCCGCCCACCCCTTTCACAAACTCTCACTCTACCCCTTCGTGAGTGCTATAGGCAGTGCTTATATTTCAGTCATTCCTCTTCGAGTTTATTGATTACATTTGTCACTGGGTTAGCTCTGCGCCACTTGTAAAAGGGAGATATAAATGCGTTCAATCCATCTAGCGACAGTGCAGCGAGGAGGCTTGTAGTGTGGAATACTGCCGCAGTACGTTTTGTGTACTGTTTATACTCATGATAACAGTGTTGGGGCGGCGTGAAGCACGATCCCTCTCGCCCCATCATTTGATAACTTATCACCTTCCCTGTGAGGCAAGAAACTTTAATAGAATTAAATTACTCTGTCTTGTTCACTAGGTCCTGAATACAGACACAAGAAAATAAAACAGAAAAAGGCCATTCAGGTCTTTGTGCCTGTTTCACCATTAAATGTAACCGTAGCTGTTCTTTAATCTCAGCACTACTGCACTTATTCTATATCCCTTCATTCCTTTATTAGCTAATAATCTATCAATACCTGTCACGAATAAACTTAGTGACTGAGGATCTATAGCCCAGTTGGACAGGGTTCACTACCCCTGCATAACGAAATTTCTCAACTCAGTCATAACACTCAGGCTGACCTCTTTTGAGAATGTGACTGTTGGATCTTTTAGGAAGCAATGGACTTTAGGACTTCACTCATCCCAACGCTGCACAGATTCCAGAACCTGTGGACTCACTTTTAAGGTCTCTGCGACTCATGTTCTTAATATTTATTTATTTATTTATTTATCGGCCCAATCTGTAAAGCCTGTGGTATGGACGTAGCCAAGTATGCTCATTTATCAATTGCTGGGAACTTTCAGACTTTTCTAGTGGTGTTTTGTATTATGGCTTTCTGGAGATTCACATTGATATTAATATGTAGCCCTGTTATTGAGATGATACCAGGTGTAGGTATTACTACACCTACACCTTCATGTTCCATAGTCTTCCAGTTTCCTCCTGACTCAATATATTTCTGGTGTTTTTATTTTATTGATATTATTATGAATTTGATTTTGCATAATTTGTTGCCTTTTGTGCATTGGTTGTTTGTCCATCTTGGGTTTTTCATTGATACTGTTGTGTTTCTTTGTACTTACTGTGAATGCCTGCAAGAAAATGAATCGCACATATGGTGACATATATGTAGTTTGATAATAATTTACTTTAAACTTTGAACAGCCTCTTCCCCTCTGCCATCAGATTTTTTGAACAGTCTGTGAACACTAACTCACTTTTAGCACCATTTATTTCTTAATTGCAACGTACAGTAACTTTTTGTGTATTGCACTGCACTATGGCTGCAAAACTAATTCATGACATTTTGTCAGTGATGATAAACCTGATTCTGATCTTGAGCACGGGTGGGGGGATGGGGGAAATACCATATTTACCCTGTCAAAAACTAAGAAAATTGTTTATTTCAGTGAGATCGTCTCATTTTTGGCATGTCAGATGAACTGATGTTTTACTACCTCTGGAAACCCTCTAAAATCTACAGAAGTTTAGGGATTAACCGTCAGGATCATTCACCATCTCCAAAGCCAACTTCTTCAAAACTTTAGGATGTAATCCCCATAATTTTGCCAATACTTTTTTCTTTTAAAAAATACTTCTCTAAACCTACGTACTGCAGTTCTCAACTTTCTCCAAGATTTTTTTTGACATAAAATATTGTGTTCCCATTCCAATTTCTTGTTTCTCGTAATTCCTTTAGCCTCAGTCTGAAAGAGGCAATAATATTCGGAGATCATCTCAATTTTACCCATCTATAGAAGCTTTAACAGTCTATTTTAATGTTTCTCATATATTACTTTTCATTCCTTATCAACATCCCTGTTTATTGAAACTTCTCCAGTCCCCATTATTAACTATAATCTAATACCATCTTTAACTTACTTTGCTGGACCCAGCTAGATCACTTTTCCTGTTTACTTTGCCTTAAAGGGTGTATACTCAGTGGCTACTTTATTAAGTACACCTGTACACCTTCTCGTTAATTCAAATTTCAATCAGCCAACATCTGGCAGAAAATCAATGCATAAAAGCATGCAGATGTGGTCAAGAGTTTCATTTGTTTTCCAGACCAAACATCAGAATGGAGAAGAAATGTGATCTGAAGATCCACTTTGACTGTGGAATGATTGTTGGTGCCAGATGGGGTGGTTTGAGTATCTTAGAAACTGCTCATCTCCGGGGATTTTCAGGCACAGCAGTCTCTGGAGTTTACAGAGAACGGACCAAGAAACAAAAAACATCCAGTGAGTGGCAGTTCTATGGGCAAAAATGCCTTGTTAATGAGAGATCAGAGGAGGATGGTCAGACTGGTTGAAGCTGGCAGGAAAGTAGCTCAAATAACCACACGTTACAACAGTGGTGTGCAGAAGAGTATCTCTAAATGCACAGCATGCCAAACCTTGAAATGGACTGGCTACCACAGCAGAACATTAACATACACTTAGTGGCCACTTTACTAGGTACTTCTTGTACCTAATAAGGTGGCCAATGAGCGTATCTTTTTGCAACCTATGTATTAATTCTGTTACTTGTTAAAAATTGCTTGTTTTAAGTAGTTTCACAATCTATCACAGGTGACTCATATCTTTATCGTTTGCTTTCTTCATATTTGAGACTCTGATTTCAGGTGAACAAAGTCAATGAAAATCTTTATAATAATTATCATCAGAGGCCCCATAGCTATCAGATCGTTAATTAACCCTTCTTTGTTACACAGTCCTAGATATTGCAAAATGAAAGCTGCTGGAGGAGCTGAGCAGGTCATGCAGCATCTGTGGAGACAAAGGGATGTTGCTTGTCATCGGCTGAGACCCTGCATGAGGACCATGGGAGCAGTTGGAGAGTGGGAGAACATGGACAATGTCATGGAGTTTAGAAATGGCAGGTCACACTCCAATCCTCGGGATAAAAAGGGAAAAGAAATTCAAATAAGCTGAGCCAATATGACACATGGACAATTGATGGAGACAGAATCAGTAATCTGAAGTTGTTGAATGCAATGCAAGTCCAGAAGTTTGCAATGCTTCCAGATGGAAGCTGAGGTGCTTTATCTCAAGCTTGCTTTGGGACTCATTGTAACAGGACGGGAGGATACAAGATTGGGAGTGGGGTGAGGCACTAAAGTGGCAGGTAGCGGGTAGCTCATTGAACGCAGGTGCTCCTGTATGGAGGAGACCATATTGTGAATACACTTTACAGAATTTGGTGTGTGTTGCTTTGGTTTTTTAGCATCTGCAGGTCCTCTCGTGTTTGTCATAGTATACTAGATTGGAAGAAATGCAAGTATTTTGCTGCTTCACCTGGAAAGACTGTTTGGGTCTCTGGATGGTGGGAAGGGAAGAGGTGACTGGGCAAGTGCAGCATTGCCTGGAGTTGCAAAGGACGGTGCCTCAGGAAGGGACTGCCTAGTGAGAAGGGAACAGTGCCTGCAAAATGCTGATAGGAGAAGAGAGGAAATGTCTGATTTGGTGACGGGAAGGGGTGAACCACTTTGAAGATGGCAAAAATTGCAGAGAATGATTTGTCAAATGCCCACTGTGCTAGTGTCATGTAGTGCAGGCCAGGCCTTTGTAGGTCAGGCTGCTACCACACATGGTGGGGAGAGTGGCCAGCTACTGACTGGGTGGAGTTATTTTAAGACCATATGTAGAACATTAAGCCTAGATACGATGCTATTGCTCGAAGTAAACAAGGCCAGTAAGATTAGCTTCCCTGTGAACACGTACAAACAAGCTGGAGGAACTCAGCAGGTGGGGCAGCATCCGTGGAAACGAGCAGTCAAGGTTTCGGGCTGAGACCCTTCGTCAGGACTGACTGCTCGTAAACCATAAATGTTGACTGCTCATTTCCACGGATGCTGCCCAACCTGCTGAGTTCCTCCAGCTTGTTTGTACCTGCTGATTTGACCACAGCATCTGCAGTGTACTTTGTGTTAGCATTCCTGTGGTTGTCAAGATGTTTCCAACACTGGTTGCCAACCAATGTTGAGCATATTCATAGAGGTTTCATTGCCTCCTGCCTTTATGCTCCCACCTTCCTACCATCTCCTCGTTCCTCTTAATTTCTTCTGTCTCAGCCTGGAAGAGGCAATCATAACTGCAGATCATTTCAATTTTACTGCCTGTAGAAGTGCTTGTGGTCTGTTTTAATGTTACTCATAATCTGCTTTCTCATTCCTTATCAAGATCTCTGTTGAATACTGAAACTTTTCCAGTCCTCCTTAGTAACATATTATGTTTTAATGTAATACCATTTTTAACCTTTTACTAGTTCCAGTTAGATCACTTTTTCTGTTTATTTTTCCAGAAGGGGTGTATTTCTAGTAACTGGTGTATTAATTCTGTTAGTTGTTAAAAATGACTTGTTTCGTGTAGTTTCACAATCTACCAAATCTATATCTTAGCTTCATTGTTGTTATCCATTGTCCCACCCGAGATGGCCATGCTATAATTGGACCCCATTTATCCTCCGCCTGGAATGCAGGCTGGCTCTGAATTAATCAACTTGATGATGCTCAGTAGCCAAGAAAGTCTTATTTGTTAAATCACATTTCCAATATTTAAATCATTAATGTGAACGCATTTAAAAGAACCAAAAAAATCTAACTTTTTTCAGTATCTACGAGAATGGGGCAATTTATTATTGTCATGTGTGCCGATTTTTGGGTGGCATGGTAGTGGTTAGCACAACGCTCTACAGTAGCAGCAACCCAGGTTCAATTCCCGCCACTGCCTGTAAGGAGTGTGTATGTTCTCCCTGTGACCACGTGGGTTTCTTCTGGGTGCTTCAGTTTCCTCCCACGGTTCAAAGACGTTTTGGTTGGTGGGTTAATTGGTGATTGTAAATTGTCCTGTGATTAGGCTAGGGTTAAATCTGGGGATCGCTGGGGAACACGGCTGGAAGGGTCGTAAGAGCCTATTCTGCGCTGTATCTCAATAAATAAATAGATAAGTACAGAATTTCAAACATCCATACAAATAATTTCAAAACATCAATACATCAAGGTGGTACAGGGAAAAGCAATGATAGGATACAGAATGTAGTGTTACAGTTGCAGAGAACGTCTGGTGCAGGTAGACATTAATGTGCAAAGGCCATGACAGGGTTTATTGTGAGGTCAGGAGTTCGTCTCTAATGTACAAGAAGTCCATTCAAACGTTTTATAGCAGCAGGATTAAAGTTGTGCTAGAGGCTGCTTTTCGTCCCCTGGGCCACTTGCAGTGGTGGAGGTATACGTGGGAGGCTATGGGACATTCCTGTAGAGTTGGCAACCATAAACTGAGCAAAGACTAAGCAAGGAAAAATCTGCTAAAAATGATACGTTGCAGGCCTTTAAGTGTTCGTGGGAGAGAGAGAGATGGTGGCCAGTACTGAACACACACCCAAGTGACAGTCTCGGTTATGCACACCCTCACGTATTCCACTCCATCAAAATGGGAGTAGAAATAGTAGCTGATACTGGTCCACATGTATCAATGCAGATTTTTCCTCCTATGCAGGATGATGACTCTCCTGTAACTTTGTTCAAGTTCAAGTTTAATTGTCTTTCAACCATACATGACTGCCCAGCCAAACAAAACACCATTACTCTGGGGCCAAGGTGCATAACATAGTACTAACCATCACACACAGCACAAAGTACGTACAGCACATATAAGATATCAGTAAAATACAGTCACACACAAAAAAAATACAGTCAAAGACCCTGAGTCCATGAATGTCGCAGCAGACTGCAGTCAAATACAATACAGCTTGTCTTCTGCCAAGCAAACACAGTGGGAGGGGCACCACCAACTGCAGCTTGGGCGCTGTGACGTGCCACACCACCCCCGATGTCGTTCATATGAGTGGGGCTTACTGTCGTCTGGCTGACTTCCTTACGTCACACAGGTGGCATGGATAGAGCCAGTCATGAACATCCTCTTTCACCATTGATTTTCGATGACGTTGAACAAAGTCTATGTAAAGCGGAAGCTTCCTATTGTACCTGTGTCATCACTGAGATGACAGAAATCAATATGAATTGAACTGCATTCAATACTTACCATGTTCTTTGCTAGAAGTAATATTCCTTTGGCTACTATTCGGGGTCAATGCCAGTGCCACCCCAGGAAAGCCAGTTTCAGGAGTGACAGATATTGGAAGGTGTCTTGAATGAAAATGAAGCCAACCAAAATGGAAGGTTGAGTTGAACTATCAGTGCAGCTACTGATATCCCCACTGAACACACCTCTGTTGAAAGGGGGATATCTTTCTTGACATCGACATTAATGAGTCACATGTGACCTCATGCACATTCTGATCCGAGACCTGGTGCAGGTTGTTTTTGAAGGGTCCAGACTGTATGGTATGATAAAACAGTGAGGGGTTATCACAGACAGCAGATAGCATCCTCCAAGCAATTGTCTTGTCTTAAAAGGACCTGTGCTGGGTTAATCCCTTCTGGGATCATACATTGCCCTTTGACATCTTTGTATCAGCTCACAGCCAACTGAAACCAAAACCACATCCTCTTTTTCATCCCCCACCCTGGCTTTCAGCTGATGTTTGGAATGATACCCTCTGCAAGGAAGTGGGTGGCTGATCAGTAAATCATAGTTATTTCATGCCACATTAGAATGCAACAGCATTAGGAGCAGATGCCATAGGTATGGCCCAGCAGAAGAGAGACAAGTCTGTGACCTCCAACGTAAGGCCCTGAAACATTTCAGCATCCAACATGAATTAAAGACTCTCCCAAGATCTTCTCCACTGCCCAGGCCATGCTCTTTTCTTGCTGCTGCCATCAGGAAGAAAATACAGAAGCCTCAGGACCCAGTGCACAATGTTCAGAAACAGTGTTTATCCTTCAACTAGCAACAGTGAGATAACTTTACTTTCCCCGTCTCTGAACTGTTTCCACATGCTGTGGGCTCACTTTCAAGGACTCTTCATCTCATGTTCTCAGTATTTATTGTTTATTTATTTGTTACTATTATTTCTTTATTTTTAATTTGTATTTGCAGCCTTTTGGTTGTTCATCCTGTTGGGTGTGGTCTTTCATTGATTCTATTTCGTTTCTTGGATTATCTGTGCATGCCTGCAAGAAAACAAATCTCAGGGTTGTATCTGGTGACATATATATACACTTTGATAATAAACTTATTTTGAACTTTGAAGTATGGCTGTGGTCATCCTGATGTATTGTTAATTTGTGGCCAAATACCAGTCTTTGATAGATTCTGATCATCCCTGTGCTGTGATCCTGCCAGCCGTATCATTGCTAAGTCACCAATTGGGCATTTTATCTTGAAATTTGATTTTGTTGCTCCATTCCTCCACATGAAAGTACGTGTTTATTTTTGCATAATCTTTCTCTTTGCATTGTTTTAATGAGTGTAGAGGAGCCACAGAAGATAAATCAGTCCATCGCATAGAAAGCATTGGACTGTAAGCAGAGGTCGAACTGTTGATCTTTTGATGGCAGCCATTGTTGCTGATGAGTTGAGGTTTTGGAGATCAGGATGAAGTGAGCGAGTCTGGTACAGCAATTTGAATCCTCAGGACCATAAGAAGCAGCAGAGAGTAGTGGACTTTGCCTAATACATCACAGGCTCGTCCCTCCCCACTATGGGTAGTATCTACAGGAGGTTCGGCCTCAAGAAGGCAACATACATTATCAAAGATTCCACTCCGCCCAAGCCATGCCAGCTTCCCTCATTTACCTTCATGCCGGAGGTACAAAAGCCAGAAGTCCCTCACCACCAGGTTAAAGAATAATTGTATCCTATTGCATCCCTCCCACCATTTGCATGGGGGGGGGGTTGATGTTTCTCTTTGAATGGGTTCCATCGTGCTTCTTTGTTTCATGGCTGTCTGGGGGAAGATGAATTTCAGGGTTGTATACTGCACACATACTTTAATAATAAATCTACTTTGAATCCTTTGAACCAACCAGCAAAACAGTCATCATTATAGTTTAGCAACACTTTGCATTAAAATTAGCTTTGTTTTTTCTTGTTCCGTTTGTGTTTTCTTGTAAAAATTTGTGTATAATTTATGGCTATCGTTTTCTTGTGAACGCTTGCTATTTGATGCCCTGTGCCCATAATACTGCTGCAAGTAAACTCTTCATTGCACCGGTGCACACACTGAGTAATGCATGGGACTTCGAGGAGGGCAGGAGATGGGGGCGAGGGGGGGAGCAGAGGTCACATGATCAGAATATGCCCCAGGATATCAGTGCAGCTTCCTCATTCTCCTCTTACCTGGGAGCGAGACCAGCAACTCTGGAAGCATTGATTTAAGACACATCCCGACATGCAGCAAGGAGCTGGGCCTCAGTGATGTACTGGTGCATCTCCTTATTACCCCGAGCTTGTTCCCATGGCGCTGCGAAGCTGCAGAACCCACTTACTGGCTTATTAAAAATCGGATGATCATCTGCTGCGTGTCTCTGTAACGGCCCCTTTCGAGTTGCAGCGTGATTTATTTTAGGCAATTATTGGTGCACACATCTTTTTAGGGATGGGGCACAATTGATTGAAACATATTGAAAACAAATTAGCTTTCACTCACACACGGGGGCCTGTTTATCATTTAAAGAGGAGCTGTGACGATCCATAAACCTTGGCACAAGCATATTAATTATGTTTAATTTAAAGAACGTATCAACAAGCTTACACCAAAAAACCTCAGCACATAAGTATATGGATTTTGTAGAGCTTTGATTACACCGTGTATATTAATTAAGTATCGCGATGACCCAGCCTGTAATCGGGAACCCCTGTGTGGCTCGGTGAATTTAACTTCAAGTGCCTGTCCTCTGATTAGCTGCAAACTCAGGTGTAAATGTCATGCGGCAGAAGGATCTCTATTGTACAAATCATTACCGGCTATCAACCTTATAATTAGCAAATGTTCAGTGTTTGCAGAGAGCCACATTGAACTGGTGAGATGGGCCCAGCTGTTTTGGATGGCAGCGGCCTGTTTAATTGCGTGTGGGCCATGGGTTAATAAAAGATGAGAAGAGGGATTAAGAGAAAAGCTGCACTTATATAATTAATACTCTGGGCACCTACATGGTGGGTCATCTGATGTCTCTGTAACAAATTGATTTGACATGTTATCAGTGCACCTGAGAACAAGGAGTCGTTGAGGGGAGGTGAAATGTTTCCGCTTTACGAAGACAAACACCCACAATTTAGAAATACTCCACCCTGAAACCAAGAGGAAAGGAAGAAGCTGTATTACTGTAAGAGGGAATCTCATTGAAGCCTGTCAAATATTGAAAGGCCTAGATTGAGTGGACGTGAAGAGGATGTTTCCAACAGTGGGGGAGTCTAGGACCAGAGGGTACAGGTTCAGAATACAAGGACATCCCTTTAGAAAAGAAATGAAGAGGAACGTCTTTTCCCATATGATGGTGAATCTGTGGAATTCATTTCCACAGACAGCTGGTAAGGTTACTTCACTGGGTATATTAAAGTGGAGGTTGATAGGTTCTTGATTAGTGAGGGTATCAACGGTTACAGGAAGGCAGGAGGATGTTTGAGGGGAATAATAAATTAACTGTGATTGAATGGCTGAACAGATTCCATGGGCTGAATTTCTGAATTCTGTTCCTCTGTAAGACCTTGGGGTCTTATAGTCTTACTATTGAGCCTATCATGTCCCTAATTACACTGCACCCCCACCCCCGTCCATGAAGTGCTCTTACACGGTAGAAAATGAGACAGCTAGATCACACCCAGCCAGCTCCCAGTGAAAGGATAAGGACCAGCCCTGTTTTTTTTTTCAGTGATGTTGGGTGGATCTTGAGGTTATCTTCACTGCTTTGACAAAGAGCCAAGGGATATCAAAACCCCATCGGAGGGGGCAGGCACGACTTGGGTTTGACTTCGCGTCTGAAAGCTGTCACCTCTGACGGTGTCCCTCTGGTTTGGCACTGGTAGGTCAGTTCAGATTGTTGCCTTCAAGTATCCGAGGTGGGATTGAGCTCACAATCAGTGAATTTCGTAATGGCATTGGTGGTCTGGGAGTTGACTGGATATTTTATCGTTAATCAACAGGTAACAAGGTTGGCATCAATTCGAAATTTACTTGATTATGAAATTAAAGCCGCTGACAGCGAGTCTGCCCACAGTCAGTGTGAACCGTAGGATATACTGTACAGTTTCCTTGATACCTGACTGAATCTCAACTCCATGGTGGATCTCTTCAGGCTCAAGTTAGGTAACCAGGCCTCACAGGCAAACACAACTTGCCCCTTCTGCATTCCACCTGTGCTCTGAAGTGACTTACAGACGATTTCTTATGTTTGCAACGTACCGCTACTGCAAAACTACATATTTCATGACACAAGCCAGTGATACAGAGATATTAAACCTGATTTTGATTCTGAATCTGATTCTAAGTTTGATGCTGACCTGGTCATGCTGTAATGCATTCATAACACTGAGCAAGGCTTGGCACTGAATTTGTTGCTCTAATGTATGCCCTGTCCTGTGTTCACTGCATCAGCCTGGGCTCTGCACTGGAGCCACTGCAGTGGACAGGAGCCCATAAGACATGGGAGCAGAATCGGGCCATTCGGCCCATCAAGTCTTCTCTGTCATTCCGCGCGGCCGATTTATTAGCACTCTCCTACCTTCTCCCTGTAACCGTTGAAGCCCTTGCAAATCAAGAACCTTAATCAGTCTCAGCTTTAAATCTGCAGTGGACTCCTTGCACTAAGCTTGGCTCTGAATGGCTTCAGTGCCAATCAGTTTCTGTTGTGTTCCCATTGTCCATTTAGTTTATAATTATCGTCACAGCCACCAAGACACAGTGGAAATCAGGTCTTGCATACACTCATATGGAGCAATTAATTACACAGTGTACTGAGGTTGTACTCTTGCACCTTCCCCTCTTTCTGCATCTTCATTCTTCCCCTCTGCTCGCCTTTCTTCATTCTGAGTTTCTGATCATCCGCTGCCCTTTGCCTGTAACTGGGAAGCTGTCTTTGTGCACTTGTCGATTTTTTTTAAAAAACTCCCCCTCAAAGTTTACACTTCTTAACTCCCGAGTTCTTACGTTCCATCTTGGAGTTATTTTTATTTATAATGTGTCCGCCTCAGTAAAGCGGCTCGGTTTGCAGCGCCCCGGGGCCCCCGCAACAAGGGTTCCTCAGAGCAGCAGTCGCACCATCCGCAGATGGTTTCCCCGACAGCGTATGACAGCAGCCAGTTCTGAGACGGATTGATTCAATTTAGCGCAAATTCTCCTGGATTGCTTGACTTACGGCTCCCCAGTGGTACTGCGCTACATCTGTCTCTGTGTTTGGGATATTAATAGGGAAGATCACCTCGGCACTCAAAGCCATTAATGTCGGTGCTTGTTCCTGTACACCGTGTTAGGGGCAGTTCCTCTTACGTTAAAGGCCAACCACAATGATGCAATAAAGACTGCACCTTCGATTGGTTGAGGGGTAGCCTGTGGTTGTGGCAGGAGCTTTAAGTGGTTTTATGCAATGTTAACAAAAGACCTAATTCTCAGGGAAACAGTTCTTCATGGTTTTAAGATGCAGGATTATGGAAGGAACTTGAATTTAATAGCACGTCATCTCACTCCATGAATTTGAAGCATACACTGAATGGCCACTTTATTAAGTACACGAGATACTTTATGAAGTGGCCACTCGGTTTATTTCTATATGTTCATGGTCTTCTGCTGCTGTAGCCCACCCACTTCAAGGTTTGATGTGTTGTGTGTACAGAGATGCTCTTCTGCACACCACTGTTGTTGAGGCCCTCTTGGTTGAGATCAACCATGGATGTTGCACCCTGGCCGTCTACATGAAAGGCAAGCCAGGGTAGTCCAATATCGAGAACAAACTGTTGCCCATCCGGTAGGCACCCCCGCTCCACACAGCTGATGAATCCAAAGGAGCGGTGGAAAGCAATGGTTTGGCACCGTTGGCATTGCAGGAATTGTCAGACAGCGTTGAACTTAATGTAGGACTGACTGCCTTAGGTACTCCACTTCCAGATTTTCCTTCAGGTTTATCCCGAAGCCTTCCCCATGACTGGGTATTGCCGCAAGGTAGCAGTGGTTTGAGAGCGGAGTTTTCCTTCTCCTGCCAACCATGCCTGATGGGCCCCATCTGCCCAAAGTAAATGGTTTTAAGGCACCAGTTACGTGCCTTTGCCCCTTTGCCTGTCAGTCAAAACAGTTCCACTGGGTTTAGTAACTAAACCACACGTGAGGGCCAGGAGCTGAACTTGATTGTCTGAGGCTATTTCAGATATACACCATTGGAAGCATTTAATAGGTAGTGGGAGCTTATCCCCACCGTCCTCACCCCCACCCGGCTATGACAATGTTAAGAACCACCACTGTTGTAACGGGTGGCTATTACTGTCGCCTTCCTGTCAGCTTGAACCAGTCTGGCCATTCTCCTCTCACCTCTCTCATTAACAAGGCATTTTTATCCACAGGACTTCCACTCACTGGATGCTTTTTGTTTCCCACACCTTTCTCGAAAACTCTGTTGCGTGAAAATCCCAAGAGAGCCGCAGTTTCTGAGATGCTCAAAGCACCCCATCTGGCACCAACAATCATTCAAAGACACGTAGATCACATTCTTCCTCATTCCGATGTTTAGTCTGAACAACAACTGAACCTCCTGACCATGTCTGCATGCTTTTATGCGTTGAGTTATGGCCACATGATTGGCTGATTAGATATTTGCATTAACGAGCAGGCTTACAGATATACCTAATAAAGTGGCCACTGAGTATATTCGCACACAAGGATCCAACAAAGATGAAGAAGACAATTAACTATATCAGTAGATATCAAGCTTCTTCTATTGACGACCCCTTTGACACAGCATGCCTCTTCACTAAGCCTCTTACTAATCACTTATAAAGTAATACTTTTGCATCTAATATGTTACAAACTTCACACAAAATTAGTTATGTTTGCTGATGGCTTTTAAAGATTAAACAATATATTTGATTGTTACGAGCAGGAATGCTAATTTTTAAATACAAATATAATTAAGTAGAATTTTATTGCGACCCTTGGGCAAAGAACAATGAGTGGGGTAGACGATGTTGTTTTATTGAACGTTGTCAGATTCTTCACGTTCTGTTTGAAAGGGCACAAGTGATGCTGCCCTTCACATCATTTGAGTTCTGGGGTTTTGAGAAGGTTTGATGCTGGTAACTAACAGATTTGAGGTGACGTTCACGGTTCCAGCAGAAAAGCAGCCATTTCATTTTGCACACCAGTTTTAACAATTTTCACCCAACTGCTGTATGCTCAAGTCCCAAGTTGCCTCAGTCGTGCCTTTCTGTGGAAAGCCAGAGGTATAGGCTGCTTCCTGTCAGCACTGGTGACCTGTATTCAATATCCACATGACCCCTAGTTAAAGATCCACTGAACTAGATGATCTATTTTTGGTGGAAGTGGTGGAGGGAAAATATTGTCTGGGATACTGAAAGAACTGGCCAGCCATGAGATTTCTTTTACATCTCTCTAAGAGGGTGGGTGGGGGGGGGGGGGGGAGAAACAGAGAAATTTAAGTGTAAAATCTCTGCTCAAAGGGATTAAGATTTGTGTGTTGATGTCATAGCCAGCTGATTCTTTGAATTACAGTGGATTCCAATTAATTGAGACAGCTCTTAGAAAACAAAAACAAATTGAGAATATAGCTGAGATTTCCTTTGAAGGGTCCTGAAGCAGGATCTCAGCCCGAAACGTCGACTGTTTACTCTTCTCCATAGACGCTGCCTGGCCTGGTGAGTTCCTCTAGCATTTTTGTGTTGCTCGGATTCTCTTTGTTTATTTGGGACATTATACCACTTAATTGGGACAGGAGACTGCTGCCGTACAGTTTCTAACTAGTGTCAGCTGTGTGACTGTTAGACACTACACCATGCTTAGAGCAACCGGACTTCAGTTGCATGTTTGTGTTCAAAAAGCAGTGATTTTTGTCACTGATATTTAGCCAATAGTAAACCGTAAGACAATTGAGAACTGTTTTCAGGCTTGGAGATGCTAGAAACGGCCAGGAGTGAAAATGAAACTATTTCACTACTTCAAGTTAAAAACTGCAGCAAATTTGAAGGTATCTACAATCATCTTGAATGTTACAATGAAAATGAAGATTTGGATGATACAATCATCAAAAACACTGTTTGAAGGCAGTCCATTTTCTGCACAAGGTGTCTGGACTGATTTTTGTTAATTTCAGACAATCAGAAGAAGTAAGGGTACATGGAATGAATTCCTCTTTCAATAACTATTAGGAACTAATACATAATTTCACAGTACTGTAGTAGTATTAGTAGTGTTCTAATTTGTTCTGTATTTCATTTAAATTCATAATGTGTTACTTAGTTAAACAGTAGTTTGTCTTTTTTTATACCTTTTGAACTATTTCCATGAAACTTCAGCTAATTAGGGTAGCCGCTTAATGGGCCAAAATGTACTGGTCACGATGTGTCCCAATTAACCAGAATCCACTGTATTTTAGAACTGTTGACTTTGTAATCTGGGAAACAAGAGTGCCTTGGCACTACAAGGTGCTAAAGCAACTATATAATAATATGTACAGGAGATTCCCACAATACATGCTGGAGGAACTCAACAGGTCAGGGCAGCATCTATGGAGAGGAATAAACTGTCCGAGACCCTTCTTCAGGACTGGAAAGGAATGGGGAAGAAGCCCGAATAAGGTAGGAGGAGGAGAATGAGTTCAAGCTGGAAGATGACGGGTGAAGCCAGGTGAGGGGGGAAAGGTAGGATGAAGAAGCTGGGAGGTGATAGGTGGAAAAGATAAAAGGCCGAAGAGGAAAGAATCTGATTGGAGAGTGGACCGTGGCAGAAAAGGAAGGAGGAAGGGACACCAGAAGGAGCTGATGGGCAGGTGAGGAGAAGAGAAGGGGTAAGAAGGGAGCCAGAAGAGGGAATGGAAAAGGAGAGAAGGGGGAAGGGGAGAAGGTACAAGAAGTTGGAGAAATATAATAATGGATAAATATAATGATGTAATAATAATATATAATAATATGCCTCCCTTCGATGATGCTAGCTGTGAGATGTACACTCAGTGGCCACTTTACAATAGACAGTAGGTGCAGGAGAGGGCCATTCGACCCTTCATGCCAGCACTGCCATTCAGTGTGATCATGGCTGATCATCCACAATCAGTACCCCGTTCCTGCCTTCTCCCCATATCCCTTGACTCCGCTATCTTTAAGAGCTCTATCTAACTCTTTCTTGAAAGCATCCAGAGAATTGGCCTCCACTGCCTTCTGAGGCAGAGCATTCCATAGATCCACAACTCTCTGGGTGAAAAAGTTTTTTCCTCAATTCCGTTCTAAATGGCCTACCCCTTTTTATTAGGTACACCTGTATACATTCTTGTTAATGCAAATATCCAATCGGCCAATCATGTGGCAGTAACTCAGTGCATAAACACATGCAGATATGGTCGTGAGGTTCAGTTGTTGTTCAGACCAAACATCAGAGTGGGAAGGAAATGTGATCTAAATGACTGACTGTGAAATGATTGTTGGGGCCAGATAGCTGGTTTGAGTACCTCAGAAAATGCTGATCTCCTGGGATTTTCGCACTAAACAGTCTCTAGCATTTAGAAATAATGGTGCGAGAAGCAAGAAGAGACATCCAGTGCATGGAAGTTCTGTGGGTAAAAATGCCTTGTTAATGAGAGAGGTCAGAGGAGAATGACCAGACTGGTTCAAGCTGACAGGAAGAGGACAGTAACTCAAATAACTACGCGTTACACCAATGGTGTGCAGAAGAGCATCTCTGAATGCACAACACATCAAACCTTGAAATGGATGGGCTGCAGCAGCAGAAGACCATGAACATGCACCCAGCGGTGACTTTATTAACTACGGGCTGTACCTAATAAAGTGGTGTGTTCGCAGCAACAGCGATCCCTCACCACCCACCCCCCCTCCCAGCTTGTTTACCTTTGAGATGAAACAGAACCTCAGACGTAACTTGGGACTGCAGTGGAGCAACGTTGGAAGCTTTTACGTTCAAGTCTCTGGAGTTGGACTGAAGCTGTGATGTGGCAGACTTTTTCACCCAGCCATTCTGCTTTGAGTTGAATCCCCACTGCAGAGGTGATAAAGCAGAGCTCTTAAACCCAGAATTCTAGAACAATTCCAACTGACTTTACATGATTTTGCATTTTAATTCTGGTTTAGGGGGATGACGTCTGCCACTCTTGCCACCGCTGATTCATTGGTGATGCGGTTCGGCCACTTGGAAATGAATGAAAATAATGGGTTGTGTAGCGTTTAGCAAAATGCTTTGCAGTGCCTCCGCTGTCCATAAGGAGCTTGTGCGTTCTCCAGGTGCCTGTGTCCAGGAGGTCTAGTGTCCTCAAGGTTCAGGTTAGTAAGTTGAGAGTATGCTATGTTGGTGCCAGAACCGTAGTGACAACTGAAGGCTGTCCCAGCACAACGTTTGGGCTGTGATGTTGATGCAAAACGATGCATTTCATTGTATGTTCCCATGTAGCTGTGACAAATAAAGCTAACCTTTAATCTGCTCTCTCTTCAATGGTTCATTGGGCACTACCATGGACCTCGTGACTTGTGCTGAAGAGACAGTGGTGCGAAGCCACTGTCCGTGGGATTACGACAAGTTTGCCTCTAGGTCGGAACACTTCCTAAACACCAAAGGTGTGCTTCTTTGACGGTTTGTCCTAACAAGGCACACCTCGACATGGGAACTGAACCAGAGTTTTCTGCAGAACAGCTACCCACCCTTTGGTGGGGTGTGTTATAGCCAGCGATACCCCCAGGCTTTGTGGCTTTCTCTCTCTAGTAGTGAAGGCCAACCTGATAGCATTGCAGTTAGCTGCAGCAGCGCCACCAGCTCGGGTGAAATTCCACCACTGCCTGTCAGGAATTTGTATGTTTTCCCTGTGACCGTGTGCGTTTCCTCCAGGTGCTCCGTTTCCTTCCCACGTTCCAAAAGACATACAGATTAGTAGGCTAATTAGTTGCGTACATGGGTGCAATTAGGCAGCACGAGCTCTCTGGGCAAGAAATCTTGTACTTCGAAAGAATATATCCTGACACAAATGTTTAGTGGGTGTGGGGGTTAGCTATTGTGCAAAGGACCAGGTGCCATTTAGAATGGAAACACTTCTAAATCTTTTTATTTCAAAATAAACTTAATTCGTTACTACGAAACAAAAGAAGAAACAGTGCCATACTTGTACATTCATGGTCAATACTTGCAGTAGTGTTAATTTACTATAACAGCATTGCTACTTGTGACACTGGGTGTCATTTCGACTGGAGACACCTATAATCACGACTCCCGGTGAACAAGGCTGTTCCAAATGTCGGCTTCCCACAGAAGACTAGAACATGGACAATGAAAACAACTGACGGTAAACAAAAGGTGACATAATATCGCTTCAAAGTAACTCTGTGTACCATTTTCATTTCAGACATTTTTAACATTTTTTTAGGAAAGTGGCTGATTTATTGTCTTTCATCTCCTGCTTTGAGTAGCTGTGAGAGCTACCTTTTATAAACATCAATTACTGCTCTGTAATAAATCAGACCACTTACACACAGCTATTACAGTCCACTTTGATATCAAAGCCTAGCCATCATATATGAATTGGAAAAATGTGTTTTATGAGCTTTGAGATCATTAGAACTGCATGACAAACACAAAGAATGAAATTAAAAAGAGTTTAATTAGAGGTGCACTTCAAAACAAAATGTTTTGTGATCAGAGCAGAACTATGTGTCTTGCGTTGGTTATTTCAGTTCCAAAGCTATCTCTCGAGCCCCAATTGAAGTGTTAGCTCAGGTGCTGGTGTGCAGCCTCCCGTGTTGTTACATTATGCGATTTTTGAGTTCTCGAAAGAAAGACGAGTATTTACACAGCACCGTACAACGACTGGAAGTCCCAAAGCAATTTTCACTCCATGAAGTACTTTGTCAAGTGCATTTTCTGCTGTAATCGAGGGGAGAGAGGCTGCCAGTTTTCACAGAGGAAAGCCTCACCTCAAGCAAAACAGAAGGCCAAACATTCAAGGTTCCTTGTAAGTGACATTATGTGATGGATTTATATTGCCTGGTACACCGCGGAAAGCTCTCCTGTGCTTCTTGGAAATTGTGTTGTAGGATCTCCTGTGTCCATTCCAGTGGATAGGCCTCAGCCTTAGCTAAAGGACAGAACATCATTCCTTTTGAGGTATCCTCCTCAAAATTGGTGCTCAAATGTCCAGAGAGGGATTAAGTTTGGTTTTCAACTCAATCCTGTTCACTTTCTGTCCTTCATTGCCTTTAGCAGTTTAGCCCCAAATCAAAGCATTGTGGCAGAATACATCACTTACCTTTTGCATCAGCTTCATCCTGACTTTGCTTCATGTTGCCATGAATTTTTCTTGGCTATTTTCCAAACTTGGAAACAGTATGGGCAGCACAACAGTGTCGTGGCTAGCCCGGGTTCAGTTTCTGCCGCTGTCTGTAAGGCATTTGTATGTTTTTCCCTTGACTGAGTGGGTTTCCTCAGGGTGCTCTAGTTTCCACCTACATTCCACTGATGCGCCGGTTAGTAGGTTAATTGGTCACATGGCTCATTGGGCCAGAATGGTCTGTTATGCTGTACAGTTCTGTGCAAAAAGTCTTGCATATGTAAAAACTCTCTGTAAAGCGAGGATGCTTTCAAAAGTAATGGAAGTGAAAAGCTTCTAAATGTCAAAAAAATTACTATAATGAGCAGTAAACAGTGAAAATACTAAATCAAATCAATATTTGGTGTGACCACACTTTGCTTTTAAAACTGCGTCGATTCTCTTAGGTACACTGTCATGCAGGTTTACAAGAAGATCGGTTGGTAGGTTGTTCCGAGCATCTTAGAGAACTTGCAAACAAGAGAAAATCTGCAGATGCTGGAAATCCGAGCAACACACACAAAGTGCTGGAGGAACTCAGCGGGCTGGGCAGCATCTATGGAGAAAAGCACAGTCGGTGTTTCGGGCCGAAACCTTTCGGCAGGACTTGCCACAGTTCTGCAGCCTTCGGCTGTCTCGCTTGCCTCTGTGTCTCCAGGTAATCCCAGACAGTCTTGGTGATGTTGAGATCGGGGCTCTGTGGAGGCCATACCTTCTGAAACGATATTAAAAAAATCTAGGGTGCCTAAGACTTTTGCACAGTACTGTGTCTCTAAACTAAAAATAAATATATTTTCTCAAGCAAATTAACAATGTGAAGCATTGAAGTGACTACCCTGTTTAGTTTAACCTCCACATACACTGTGTTCTGTAAAATATTGCCAGTTCTGATTGTTGGCACAAGCTTTGGAACACTTGAGATGGGTGAGTAGGCGACAATGTCTCAGCAGATGGCTTGAAGTCCACTTGTAACTAAGGGTACTGTAACATAACAGTTCTTCCCAAATTGTTCTCATTTAAACACTGAAGCATGCATTGAATTTGTAACAATACTCTGGGAAGCTGACGGAGGAGTGAATGTTTTTTTTTTATTAATTAGCAGTTCTGCATCACTGCCTCATGCCACCTTCTTGAGGGAGGATTGCAATTTAGCATTGAAAGCTGTTTGGCATGCAGTACAGTCCATGTGCCTTCGATGAGAGGAGTACGAAGGATAATTGGCTCCTGTATAAGTAAGTGCATATGAACTGCAACACTTGACTCTGCCAATTAACATCTGGTCTTTGGTCCACTCCCATTGTGCTATCACCTGTTCGGAGCAGAGAGTGAGCTGAGGCTATCTCCGTCTGAGCCAACTCTGGGCCCATTTCTTCCCCGTCATCTGCTCCTTCCCACACACATCACGCCAGATTGTCCCGGACTGTGTGAGATCAGGCTGACCACATGGTGCCTGAAAGACCACACTGAAAGCCGAATTATAAGGAGAATTTGTCCGCTCTGTGGGACGTATAAATGCCAGTTAGAGAGCAACCGGAGGAGCAGGTCAATCTGGAGGCCAACCCACTCAGCCCAGAGGGTTACCGTCCTCAATTCAAAGGTTAGACGCAGTTTGCAGTTGAAGACGTGCCGATGGAGACACTGACTGCATTGCCACACACTCTGTTAAAAAAAAATTAATACGACACTGAACCACTGGTGCACCTCTAACCTTCAGTTTGCATAAACCCAAAGTCTAGAGAATAAATAAATGCCTCTCTGTTTAATAGTTTGAAAAATCCAGCCCCAGAGATTACACGTTCAAACTAATAAATTTTCAGATTTTCAGTGCTGTATTAGTTTATTCTGTTCATCAGCTGGATGTGGGCGTTATTGGCAAGGTTAGCACTTCTTCCCAAATTGCCCTTGGGGAAGTACTGATGATGATGATGACTAGTCCATCTGGTGAATGTGCTCCCACTGTGCTGTTGGCTAAGGCACTCCAGGAGCTGAAATCAGCCACGATGAAGTTGATTTAGAGTTGTGTTGTTATGGGGTTGCATATCCTGTACAGAATACGGACATCGCGGCTAGGATCAGCATTTATTGTTCGTTCTTAATTGCCTCTGTACATAGGAGGTAATTAACTGACATGCATAACCAGTGGGGTCTGGAGTCACCTATTAGCCATAGGAGGCTTCCTATTAAGCTCTTTACAGCAAACTAGTTTTGAATTCCAGATTCATTTAATTATTTAAACTTAAATACCAGGACTGCCCTGGTGGGATTTGAACTCGTATCTTCAGATCAAGGGTTCTGGATTAATCCATTCCCTTCAACACTGCAGTGGTGCACCCGCAAGCTGTTAAAGCCTGTTGACACCTGTTTAGCTCTTCTCTGGGCAAGCAGGCCGACCAGAAGCAGCTGGAGGCCTTTATTCAAATAGCTCTCTTGAAGTGGTTAGATGGGTGAGGTCAGAGCTTCACCTGTGACGGGGCGGAGGTTATTTTATGCACTTCTGCCTATCTTTGCATTTGAACGGAAAAGAGGGCCAAGACAATTTTTAATGCTTATAAACTGTCAGCACTTCAGTGGAACCAATTGTGATAATTGTTTATAATTCAACACCAATCAAAGGTAATGGTTTTGGTTTATTGTACCAAGAGTGGAAAGTTTGTCTTGCAAATTATTTATATGTATCAAACCATTACACAGTTCACTGAGCTAGAATTAGGTAAAACAACAATATTGCAAAATAAAGTGTAAAAGCTATCAAAAAATTATACCATAGGTAAATAATAAAGTACAAGATCATAATAAGGTAGATTGTGAGATCAAGACTACATCTTATTATTAAAGCAGTCCACTTAAGAGTGTGATAACAATGGGATAGAAGCTGTCATTGACTCTGCTGGTACCTGCTTTCAGGCGTTTGAATCTTCTGCCCAATGGGAGAGGGCAAAGAGAGAGTGTCCAGGGTGAGTGGTGACTTTGATATGCTAGTTGTTTATTGAGGCAGTGAGAAATATAGATGGAGTTCATAGAGGGGAGGCTGGTTTCTGTGATGTGCTGAGCCCCGTCCCCAACTCTGGAGTTTCTTGCAGTCACTTGCAGAACGGTTGCCATGCAAGTCATTATGCATCCAGACAGAATACTTTCTATGGTTCATTGTTAAAAGTAGGTAAGCGTTGATGGGGGCATTCCGAATTTCTTTAGTCACCAGGAGGAAGGAGAGGCATTGGTGAGTTCTTGGCCGTGATGTCATTGTGATTTAAGCCGAGACTTGTGGGATGTTCACACCGAGGAATTTGGATTTCTTAAACCTCTCAACCTCAACACCATTGATGTAGGCAATTGCATATGCACCCTTCCCCTTTTCTGAAGTCAATGACCAGCTGTTTTGTTGACATTGAGGAAAATATTGTTGTCATGACACTGTCACTAAGTCCTCTTCCTCCTTCCTGTACTCTCACTGATTGTTATTTGAGGTACAGCTCACTGTCTGCAAACTTGTTGATGGAGTTAGAGCAGAATCTCTAATAGCTCACGTAGTCATGAGTGCACAGTAGGGGACTCGGGATGAAATGGGAAGGATACAGTTCCAAAGCCAAGTTATAGTGGTGGGTCTTAAGCATGGAGAGTGAGCATCTTGGATGGATGAATTGTGTAGGCTGTCAAGGTGGGGCGGGGGGGGGGGGCAGCAAAAGTGAAGCAGCAGGTGTGAGAGGTCGGAACGCAAGGGACAGAATTCAGGAGATAGGAATGGAAGAGGTAAGGAGGTTGGCTGTGAAGGCATTTGAAGGGAATGATGCTAGAGTTGTGATCTGAAGCATTGCCCGGGTGAGATGAAGACACTGGCTTTACTGGAAAAGTGCGGCTCCCTCAAGACCGGGCAAGGAGACTGTAAGAACTGGTGTAGAATCAGAATCAGTTTATCACTGACGTACATCATGAATTGTGTTGTTTTGTGACAGCAGTAAAGTGGATGACACAAAAAATACCTCTGTTACAAAAAAAAATTAAGTGGTGAGTTAGTGTTCATGGGTTCATGGACTGTTCAGAGATATGATAGTTACGTTGACTCAGGCCTAGAGGGCCGGCATCAGGCACGATGACGGACTCTCCACTCCTCCCTCTCCCTCATCAGTGTGTTCAGTTCATCTACATTAGCCGCGCTGCTATCTTCTAGGATGATGGCGGAAGGGAAGAAACAGTTCCTAATGTGTTGAGTGTGTGTCTTTTGTCTCCTGTGCCTCCTCCTTAATGGCAGTAATGAGAAGGGAGCATGTTCAAGATGGTGAGAATCCTTAATGAACGTAATTATTGGAGGACGTGCTGTCTGTACTTAGCCCATGTTTACAAGTGACATCATCGTCAATCAAACTGTGGTTGAGGATGTCCTGAATCCGTGGGCAACTCCAAAGGCAGAAACATGCAAAGGGGCAGAAGAGCCACAGCCAGAGATGAAACCAGATGAGGATGGGCTCAATGTTGTATGAGAATTGGAATCGGAATCAGAATCTGGTTTATTATCACTGTCTTGCATGAGGTAAAATCGGTACTGACTGTGGTCTCCTGATGAGGAAGTCAAGGATCCACTTGCAGAAGGAGGTCCACAGGTCCAGGTTTAGAAGTTTGGTGATTATCGAAGACTCCAAAGTGGCAAAGAAGAGATAATACACCTTTATTAGTCTGGTGACAGGTACAGGCCCAGAAGGTATACTTATAACTTACACTTTAAATTCTAAAATGCAGGGATTGTTATTTTGAACACTGTGTATCTACACATCAACCATGTGGGTTATATTTACTCTGCAATTTCCATGCTCAGTTTTGACAATTGCAAATGAAATGAATACTAACTAAATTCTATTTGTGACTGAATCTGGTAATGGGTTCACCTGGATCCCAGTTCAATGAGAACTTAATATCTGAAGACAGTTTCCTCATCCTTAAAATCACAGAGACTGAAGCCTGACTGCAGGATGTTGAATCCTTTCAGACTGGTGAAAGATGACCTACTTAAGAGAAGTGGGACAAAAAATTGGCAGACTTTGTGAAGCCCTATTCACGCTACAGCCTCTGCTTAGAAAAATGCCTCCTCCCTGTTCAAAACTTCTCATTCTGAGAGATAGATAGATATAGATAGTATGGATAGTGAGAGCAAGAGAAAGAGATATCTGTGGTACGTATGTGTGTGTGTATATATATATATATATGAAATAAGTGTGATGTGTCTTTATTTGTGTGTGTGTGTGTGTGTGTGTGTGTGTGTGTGTGTGTGTGTGTGTGGTTACACCACCCACAAACCTTTCATCCTCTCATGTGCAGGCATAGGCAGTATCCAAGAGCAAGGGCCAGGAGATTCCTGTGGGGGAAATGATGTTCCCACACACTTTATAAGTTATGTTGATGTTGCAGTATTGAGCTGTGCAATGAAAATGATACTGGTGTATTTGCATATTGTGATGTCAAGTACCAGGGTGTTGTTGACTCATTCACTGAGGTGTAGAAGAGAATAGGCATTATACTTAGCATCCTCTGCCAAAAAACTTCGTACAGCCCCACAATTCACGCTCCCTCGACCTCCCCGCCCCCTCCCCCCCCCCCCAGTGGATAACTACTACACACAATCAGACCATGGAAAACATGGACAGTTCTCAGGAGTCACCTTTCAGTAAAAGGCAAACATCGATGATGAAACTCACCTCTGTCTTCAATCAATACCTCATCATTGCTGAGCAGCAGAGATCCCTGTCCTTCTGTCCATCTCAGAGACATGGACTACCTAAGTTACACATCTGGAAGCACTGTGGAGGCATCACATGTTCTGTGCACAATCGTCCCAAGACGACCTAGGAGTATAAGTACACCAATATCAGAATTCTCTCCCAAGCCAATATCCCCAAGATCAAAGCCCTGGTCAACCACGAGGATAGGCAGCCAATTGTTCACATATCTGTCACCAGACTCTCAAAGCATATCCTCTACTCCAAGTAGCATCATGGTAAGAGATTACTAGGAAGTCAGAGGAGACATTTCAAAGATGTTCTCAAAGATAATTGTTGCTTTCTCACTGACTCTCGGGAATCCTTGATCTGTGACTGGTCAGAAAGGAAAGGAGCATCTGGGAGGGATCTAAACACCTGGAGTGTCTCCGTCAAGAAGATACAGAGGCCTAGTGCAAGAAGTGCCCCACAGCCCACACTACTCATCTATCCTGCTTGTCAAGCACTTCCTGCCCCACCATGGCAGAACCTGCAGACCTCACTTGGACCTTTTTAGCTCCATGTGGACCCACAGAGCAGTGGCTGGAGCAAGTTATCCTTGGTCTTGAGGAACTTTGTTGAAAGAAGAGGATGATGGGAAATGCCACAGCCAATTTGCTCACCCATAAACATTTATAACCCATCAGTCTGTTCTAATGATGATAACTGAATAATGAATAATGGCCAGGGAAACAAGAGCTCACACATATTGTGTTTGAAATTGGGATTACTTTTGTACCTGTTGGAGACAAAGGGTCTGTTTAATGCCTTGTAGCTTGTAAGGACACACCAGGGTAGGACCTATCCGGTGAATGGTAGTGCACTGAAGAGTGTGGTGGAACAAAGTTATCTGGGAAAGCAGATCATTAATTCATTGAAAGTAACATCACAAGTAGATTGGGCTGTAAAAAGAGCTTTTGACACATTGACCTTCATAAATCAGAGTATTGAGTGCGGAGTTAGGGCGTTATACTGAAGTTATATAAGGTGTTGGTGAAACCAAATTTGGGGTATTGTAAGCAATTCTGGTTACCTAACTGCAAGAAAGGTATCAATAACATTGAAAGAGTACAGAGAAAATTTACAAGATGTTGCTGGCATATAAGAACCTGAGTTAAAAGGAAAGGTTGAATAGGTTAGGATTTTATTCTCTGGAGCATAATGAAAATGAGAGGAGATTTGATACAAGTATATGAAATTATGAAGGGTGTATGTAGCTTTTTCCACTGAGTTTGGGTGAGATTACAACTGAAGGTCAGAAAATTAAAGGTGAAGAGTGGTGAACTTTTTACGGGGAACCTGAAGGGAAATCTCTTCACTCGGATGTTGGTGTGGAATAAGCTGCCAGTGGAAGTGGTAGGTGTACGTTCAGTTGTAACAATTAGTTTTGGATAGGTACATGGATGAGACCACCAGGTTCAGGAACAGTTATGCCTGCGCAGTTTGTCTTCTTTCGGACATGGTTTGTTTGTCACTTTGTTTATGTCTTTTGTAAAATTCCATTGTATTTCTTTAATTTCCTGTAAATATCTGCAAGAAACTGAATGTGTGAGAGAGGGGTTGGGGTGGGGTTTTGGGTTTGTGAGTTTTTGTTTGTGGGGGGGGGGGGAATTGATGTCTTTCTTTCAACTACCTCTATGGTTTTCTGTATTCTATGGCTATCTGGAGAAGGCAAATCTCAGAGTTGTATTCTGCACACGTACTTTGATAATAAAACCGTTGAACCTCAAGGTAGCATATGATAATATATAGGTGCATTGAAAATAAATTCACTTTGAACTATGAAGACTGACGTTTATCACCTGTCAGTCCAAGAGGGTAACCTTCTAGTAAGAAAGGTTGATAAGCCCAGCTTGTAGATAGTTGCCCGGAATTAGAATGCAGATGGATAAAAGATTAGACAGCTCCTGCAACTCTCAGCTTCATCTTCCTTCTCAGAGGACGTGCTCTCTTCTGAGTATCTTTGAGTTTCTGCTTGGTTTCATTGTCACTTCCCATTCCTTCCTTCGTTCAAGCAACAAAATGATGCTTTGCAAGTAAAACATGCTGACAGACACTATTAGCATCTCAGTGAGCACATCTTTTAGCTGCTGGGGCTATTTATCTCTCCGTCACACGGTGCTTGTTATCATGTAACCACGGTGTTGTTGCGCCCCTGTCATTTTCTTATGCTGATCCTCCTGAGCATTAAAGCTCGGGTCAGCACATGTCGAGATAGTTATCTCCATTTCTTGCTACATGAAGCCAGCCCAGCTTTCTTTGCCTTGCTGATAGAGTTTCCGTTTACTCTTCTGCCCTCAGCCTATCACCATTGCCCCACCCACCTCCACAAGTTTCAAGGCCTGGCTCATGTAGTTAGACAGTTTAGAGTCTGAGACATTTGCCTTTTCTGAGACCTACATTTACTTACCGTAATGCCCTTCACATCCTCAGGGCATTGCAAAATACTTGGGAAGAGCTGTGGACAAATTCACAAGGCAAGCTCTTGTTGGGAGTGGCAACTGAAGATGCAGGATTTTCCGTGTCCTGGCTGTGGATTGCTGGAAAAGTGGGAGGAATCAGTGTGTTTTCTTTCTCTCTTTCTTCCCCTTGCCCAGGAACACCAATGCTCCTGAAAGTAAGGTGTACAGAAAATGGTGGATCCATCCCAGTCCATCGCAGGCAAAGCCCTCCTCATCATTAAGCACACTTGTGAGGAGTGCTGCTACAAGAAAGGAGCACCCATTATCACTTCCTCTCACTACGACCATCAGACAGAAGGTACAGACCCTTAGGTCCCACACCACCAGGTTCAGGAATGGTTTTATCCTCCAAACATCAGGCTCCTGAACTAGTGTGGCTAACTTGACTCACCTCAACACTGAACTGATTCCACAACCTACAGACTCACTTTCAAGGACTTTACAACTCGTCCTCAGTGTTATTTGCTTTTTGTAATTTACACAATTTATATTCTTTTGCACATTGGATGTCTTTCAGTCTTTTATTTATGTATAGTTTTTCATAAATTCTTTTGTATTTATTTTCTTGTAAATGCCTGCAAGAAACTGAATCTCAGGATTGTATATGGTGGCATACACATACTTCAATAATAAATTTACTTTGAACTTTTTGACATTCTTCTTGCTCTCCTCATCTGTCCACCTTTTGCCTCCCTGTTGCCCCACAGCTCCCCACTGCTCTCGTTTTAGTCCTGATCGAAAACTACTCACTGACAGAGAGAATGAGTGTATGTTTGGCTCCCGCCCTTCTGTACAAATGCTCCCGGTAATGAACACTTTTGCTGTGTGTGGTAGATTTGAGTTCAGTGGTTACAGCAACCGTCATTCATAACCTCAACACCTTTGTATATACTTCAAACCAACTGTGTAAAGAACTTAATATGACAGAAGTGCCTGCTCTCTGTGAAAGAGGAGTTCCATTGTTGTATCTGTACTGTAACATTACTCCCATCAATATTTCTGATATATTAAACTTGCAGTTTCAGACTGAATACTTAAGAAGGTTATTAACATTTTGCTTTGTCCTTTTCAATGGTGATGGCATCCATCACACCAACAGAAGCATTCTGCAATGGTAAAGATTAGGATACTGACCCATTCAGACCTTGTTATTTTTGTAGAGGTTGGGGAACTATAAACCATCAACTTATCAATGGGCTCCAGCACTGAGTGCCAGATGTAGTGAAGGAGCGGAGTGGGTGAACACTGTCAGCTGGAAGCACCCAGAGAACAAGCAACCACATCACATCCAGCATCTTTCAGACAAAATTTCCAGAGAGGTCAGTTTGAATAGATAACCAGCAAGGTGGACAAAATCTCCCATCATCACCAATAACCATCAGAGTGGTAAAGAAAGAATGGAGTCTGTGATTATGTCTCATACAAACAGGACTGGAACTGTATGTATACCTTGTGCATTTAGATATACATATAGGTCTAGTTGTGTGTGTATATCCAAGTGTATTCTTTGCCTTGTGACTGTATGTTGAGTTTTGAGTGTTGTTACTGTCATATGTACAAGTGGTTAAGGCTTTGGGCTAGCAATCTGAAGGTCGTTAGTTCGAGCCTCAGCCGAGGCAGTGTGTGTGTCCTTGAGCAAGGCACTTAACCACCCATGCTGCCCAGTGGCAGCAGTCAGTGCAGTATGGACAAGGACATACACAGGTACATGCATACACAGGTGCATCAAAAACTTTATTTGCCGTAGCATCACAGGTGCACAGTGTTCAGAAGAAAATCAAACATACAAGAATTGTACAAGAAAGAAGTGTTACTATGCACGTGATTCGTGTCTTGTACGTTAGTTCAAGGACAGAATCATTGAATGGAAGTGGCTGTTCTTGAACCTGGTTGAGTGGGACTTCAGCCTTCTGTGCCTCCTGCCTGATGGTAGCTGTGAGAAGATAGCAAGGCCCAAGAGGTGGGGAGCTATGATGATAGACAAGCATTTCACTGACAATAATAAACCAATTCCAATGCATTGCATGGTCAGGATTAGTGTGGCTTGTACATAAGACCATCTCAACTTTTTAATGCATGTTTCATAATGGCCTGATTCCCTGGCTATTGGGCAGCTGCTCTGAAACCATTCTGTTAAAGGAATATCAAAGCTGAAGATTACAAAGTTCAAAGTAAGTTGTTTTTTTTATCGAAGTGCTTGTATGTCACCATATACAACTCTGGGATTCATTTTCTTGCTGGCATACACAGTAAATTCAAGAAACATAAGTGCAAGACCACACCTGACAGGACAGAAAATAACCAATGTGCAAAGGACAACAAACTGTGCAAATACAAAAAGAAAAAAAATAATAATATAAATAAAAAAGCAATAAATATGGAGAACATTAGATGAAGAAGCCTTGAAAGTGAGTTCATAGGTTGTGGTGATGGGGCAAATAAAGTTATCCCCACTGGTTCAAGAGCTTGATAGTTGAGGGGTAATGACTGTTATTGAACCTGGTGATGTAGGTCCTGAGGCTCCTGTAGTTCCTTTTTGATGGCATGAGAGCATGACCTGGGCGGTCGGGGTCCTCGATAATGGATGCTGCTTTCCTGCGACTGCGCTCCATGTAGATGTGCACAGTGGTGCGGTGGGGGGGGGGGGGCTTTCTCTGTTATGCACTGAGCTGTCCCACTACATTTTGTGGAACTTCTTGTTCAAGGGCGTTGGTGTTTCCATACCAGACCATGATGCCGCCAGTTAATATCTTCTCTGCCGCACATCTAGAGAAGTTTGTCAAAGTTTTCGATGTTACGATGAATCCTCGCAAACTTCTGAGGAAGTAGAGGTGTTACCATGCTTTTGTTGTCATTGCACTTAGGTGCTGGTCCCAGGACAGATCCTCTGAAATGATAACACCAAGGGATTTAAAGTTGCTAACCCTCTTTCTTTTGATCCCCTGATGAGAGCACCAGTGGCCACAGAGTGTATGTTCGTGGTCTTCTGCTGCTGTAGCCCATCCACTTGAAGGTTCGACGTGTTGTATGTTAAAATATGCTCTTCTGCACACCACTTTTGTAAAGTATGGTTATTTGGGTTACTGTCACCTTCATGTCAGCTTAAACCAGTCTGACCTTTCTCCTCTCCTCATTAAGAGGCATTTGGGTGTTCCTTTGTTTTCCACACCATTCTCTGTAAACTCTAGAGAATGTTGTGCGGGAAAATCCCAGGGAATCAGCAGTTTCTGAGTTACTCAACCACCCCCTGTGGCACCAACAACCTTTCCGTGATCAAAGTCACTTAGATCACATTTCTTCCCTATTCTGGGGTTTTGGCCTGAACAGCAATTGAACCTTTTGACCATGTCTGCATGCTTTTATGCAGCATCATGCTGTCATGTGATTGGCTGATTACATATTTGCATTAACGAGTAGGTGTACTGGTGTATCTAATAAAGTGGCCACTGAGTGCACTTCCCAGCAATGAAGGGCCAGTGTGTCTGTCATGATTCTCTGGATATTCTTTGCATTGTTTGTACGGGGGGCAGGGACCGTGCTGGGGATAGCCGGGGGCGGGCGGTTCCTGATCCTATTCTCACCCTTATCCCAAATTTCCTAACAGGAGTCAACTTCTGCTCTCTCCCCTTCCCGTCCTAATGCACACCCCCCTCCAGAAAGCAATTGGGAGCATCTAGAATTCCGACACTGCTCCGACATCCCCACCTCAGCAAAGTCCAGGCAGTATGCATTTCAAATTGCGACTCTTTATTCAGAAGTTTGTGGGTCTATTGCAGAAGAAGAAGGTGCAGGTTGCCAACGGCAGCTGCAGACTTTCCTGACGCAAATATTAATCACTCAACGTCCACTTTCGACGATGCCGCTGATCGCTGCTGCACCGAGCTGGCACCGGGGCGCGAACAAAGAGGGAACGTTGTGTTTAATAAGCGGCCTGCAGAGACTGGTGTAAATGCACAATGGTTAGCAGGGGTCAGCGAGGCTCCAGGGGGCTGTGTCAGTTCATCTCTGACTGTTAGACTTACTTACGGAAATGATAAATGACGACAGGCCCAGTCAGGAGGCAGTGGGGCCAGAGGTCGCTATGCAAATGCACTGCTGTCACTGCCGTGGTGGCAGTGCCTAATGAGATGGACTCACATAATTAGATTTTGGTGGGTCTTTTCTTGGCCTTGCAGATGGAACCAGCAGTGGGAACCTTCAGACTGGGACAGAGGGAAAGATAAAGCTAACAGCTTGAAATCTTTACCATGGTGGATAGAGTAAGCTCCCTGTACAAATTGTCTGCACATAGTGCCATCAGGAGACGTGAGAGGGGAATTCTTGAATCAAGGGTTACTGCCGCTGGGCTTTATTGGGACGCAGAGTGGCCAGTGCAATTCTGTTGCAGTATCAAGTTCAGCGATACGCTGCATCAGCTTGGGAATTTTTAGCTGTTTTCTGGTTCCTGCTGTCGTGGCATAGAAACTTCAATGCTGCTTTCTAGAACTGAGAATACAAAGCAACACACATAAAACGCTGGAGGAACTCAGCAGGTCTGGCAGCATCTATGGAAATGAATAAACAGTCAACATTTCGGGTTGAGACACTTCTTCAGGGCAGAAAAGGAAGATCTTAAGACCTTAAGATATAGGAGCAGAATTAGGCCTTTTGGTCATTGAGACCGCTCCACTGTTACATCATGGCTGATGCAATTTTCCTCCCAGCCGCAAACTCCTGCCTTCTCCCCGTATCCATTCGTGTGCTGACCAATCAAGAATCTATCAACCTCTGCGTTAAATATACATTAAGGCAAGAAATTCCACAGGTTTACCACTCTCTGACTGAAGAGACTCTTGACTCCTTACCTCCGTTCTGTAAGGATGCCCCTCTATTCTGAGGCTATGCCCTCTGGTCGTAGACTCACCACAGGAAACACCTTCTCCACATCCACTCTATCGAGGCCTTTCACCGTTCGATAGGTTTCAATTCAAGTAGGAAGTGGGGAGAATTTAAAGATGGGGGTTGTGGGGGGGCAGGAGGGAAAGGGGCTAGCTGTAAGGTGTTAACTAAACCAGACGGGTGGGAAAGGTTAAGTGCTCGAAAAGAAAGGATCTGAGAGGAGAGGACAATAGGAAGAAGGGAAGGAGGAGGGGACCCAGGGGGAAGTAATCAGCTGTTGATAAGTGAAAGGTCAGAGTGGGAAATGGGGGGGGGGGGGGGGGGGAGTTTCTTTACCGGAAGGAGAAATTGATATTCATACTATCAGGTAGGAGATTGTCCAGACAGAATAAAAGGTGTTGTTCCTCCACTCTGAGGGTGGCCTCATCTTGGCACAATACACAGCAGAATGGTTACAAGTCAAATGGAACATGTTTTCAAACCAAATCTGTCCTACGTTGTTCTGATCCTCCTGCTTAAATTGAAAGGTTATCTGAATCTGAATAAAGTGCAGTTCCCCCTTATCTTTCTCCTTCCTCTTTTGCAGTGCCCTTTTTCTTCTTCTAATTTTCCCACTCTTTCACACTCTAAAATCAGAACTACCTAAAACGTGTGAGCCCGGTCAATAACTGTTCTCCCAGAGCGGCGATGTGGGCTCAGAGGTGTCTGCAGATGAAAAGGAAGTAACTGTGTGATAAATTAGCATGTGGGTGTGGTTGACGTGCATTTCCTGTCCCACTCCCCACAACCCATCCCTTCCCCAAAACTCAACCATGAGAACATTCATCTGTTTGGCTTTTAGAGGGTGCCCAGAATTTTCTCACCAGCGCACTTGCAACTTACGCTATTTTGCTCTGCATATTGACAGTGTGGTCCTGTTTACGGAATTGGGTCAGCTGGAAAGGTAGCTAGTGCTGATCATGGCGTTGGGAACTATCAGTGGATGAATGAAAGGGGATGCGAAACAAAAAACTTCTGGGGAGAAGTTTGTTTGAACATCTTCTCTGTAACAAGACTTATGAGAATGTATAAAGCAGGTGAAGGACCCTGCTTCACCATTCAATAAGACCATAAGTCATAGGAGCAGAATTAAGCCATTTGGCCTGTCGAGTCTGGTGCACCAATCCGTCATAGCTGATTTATTATTCCTCTTAACCCCGTTCTCCTGCCTTTTCCCTATAACATTTGATGCCCTTACTCATCGAGAACATATCCACCTCCATTTAAATATACCCATTGACTTGGCTTCCACAGCGGTTTGTGGCAATAAATTCTGCAGACTCACCACCCTCTGGCTAATGAAATTTGCCCTCATCTCTGTTTTAATGGATGTCCTTACATTCTGAGCCTGTGCACCCTGATTCTGAACTCTCCCACTACTGAAAGACCATGGCTAATCTTTTACCTCAAAGTCACGTTTCTACAGTAACAGCATATCCCTTATTGAAAAATCTACTTGTATTTCTCCTGAAAATATTCAGCGATTCAGACCCCACAGTCCTCATCAAGAGAGAATCCTAAAGGTTCACTGCCCACTAGATAAAGAAACTTCTTCTCGTCTCAGCCCCTTCATTTGAGATTGTGACCCTTGGTTTTCAACCTTCTGGCCAGGGAAGGTATTTCCCTGGTCAAGCCTTACTAATGTCCAGGGTTTATCGTGAGATTCTTCCGAACTCCAGCGAGCATATCCCAACCAGCCTGATCTCTCCACACAGGACAAACACCCCATCCCAGGAATCAAGCACAGGTATTCCCCTTTGAGGATTTATATTTCCTTTGCTTGGGAGAATAGTCGTTTGCATGATACTCCAGGTGCAGTCACACTGAGATATAATTGCAGTCCGTTCCTTCGTAATATGCCATGTCATAAGATGATCGTGGTCTTTCCATGACTGTGATTGTTCCTGGCAAATTTTTCGACAGAAGTGGTTTGCCATTGCCTTCTTCTGGGCAGTGTCTTTACAAGACGGGTGACCCCAGCCATTATCGATACTCTTCTGAGATTGTCTGCCTGGCATCAGTGGTCGCATGACCAGGCTTGTGATATGCACCGGCTGCTCATACGACCATCCACCACCTGCCCCCATGGCTTCACGTGACCCTAGTCGCAGAGGCTAAGCAGGAGCCCAAGGGTGACCTGCCGACGAGCAGAGGGAAGGAGAGCCTTATACCTCTTTTGGCAGAGACATATCTCCACCCCGCCACCCAATTAATTGCAGTAAGGGGGTTTTCATTCTTATACACAAAAACTGTTTGAGTAAAGGCCATGATATCATTTGTCTTCCTAATTGCTTGCTGTTGTGATGGGAGTATTTTTTTCTGAACACCAACACCTTTCAGTCCTTCAACATTTAAAAAAAAGTCCTACCTTTGTATGTCAAAACGTATGACCTTTCATCTTTCTACCTTACATTCCAGCTGTCATATCCTTGGCCATTCAGTTAAACCTATTTATATTCCCTTGCAACTATAATGCATCTCTTTATAAACCACACTGCCAGCTAACTTTATACCATCAGCAAACTTAGATTTATTACGCTTGGAACCCCAGCACCAAACACCCACACCCAACCAATCACAGCTCTCTGACCTAAAAATAACCTGGTTGTTCCTACTCTCTATTTTCTAGATGTTCACCAATCCTCTGTATGCATCTTTATGTACTGTCCCCAATTTTGTGTGCTCTAAATTGCTTTAACAACCACTCCTGTTGCACCTTAATGAAGGACTTCTTAGGAATGCAAGTCATCAGATCTTGGACATTTATTGACTTTCAATCTCATTAATTTCTCTACTACTTTGTTTTTAACTAATGCTAATTTATTTCATCTCTTCATTCCCTCTAGACCTATTATTCACCATTATTTCCAGGAGATTTTCTGTGTCTTGTTCCATGAAGATAGACATAAAATAGTTGTTTCAGTATTTGACATTTCCTTTTTCCTAATAAAATTTCTCCTGACTCATTCTGTAAGGGACTAATAAAGATTTAGTTCATCTTTTTTTTTGTGTGTGCGTGTGTCTGTAAAAACTTTTATAGTCTCTTTTATGTTTCTTCACTGGATTATGCCTCAAATCTTCTTTCCCTTTCCTCATAACACCTTGGCTCTCCTTTGTTGAATTCTGAAATTTTACAAATGCCCAGGCTTACTGTTCCTTTTTAACAATCACAAAATGCTGGAGGGACTCATTAGGTGAGGCTGTATCTGAGGAAATGAATAAACAGTCAACATTTTGGGCTGAGACCCTTCAAGAGGTCTGGAAAGGAAGGGGGAAGACTCCAGAATAAAAAGGGGCAGGGAGGAGAAGCAGGAGAGCTAGAAGGTGACTGGTGAAGCCTGTAGGTAATGGCTGGAGATGAAAGGACTGAAAAGAGCTCCTTTCCTACCCACCTGGCCTCACCTATCACCTTTCAACTATCCTCCTTCCCCTCCCTGCCCCCTTTTTATTCTGGCTCTTTCCCCCTTCCGTTCCAGTCCTGCTGAAGGATCTCAGCACGAGACATCAACTGCTAATTCATTTGCACAGTCACTGCCTGACCTGCTGAATTCCTCCAGCACTTTGTGCATGTGTTGCTTTGAATATCCAGCATCTGCAGAATTTCTCATGTTTATGATTTACTGTTCCTTTTGACAATATTTTCCTTTGATCTAACGTTACCTTAACTTTGTGTTGATTAAGTCCATTTCTCCTGTTGTGATTTAATTAACTTTATCTCAGTTGCACAATACTGGATCTGAGGTCGCCTGTTACCACCTTGGTTCTCTGACACACTGATCTAGAGGCCTTCTCTTATGCACTCCACAAATTTGTCTTGCAGACTATTATTGATAATTTAGCTTGCCCAATTTATATATAGATTCAAGTTCACCCTGATCATGCTACTTAACATTTTGAACACTGCATTGGTGAGGCCATTCAGCCCATGCTGTTGTGACTATCTTAATGTCAATTGAAACTAACTGTCCTCTTGTGTGTCATCCATATCCTTTCATTCCCATCAGATTCACCTGTCTATCTAAAAGCCTCTTAATCTCCACCAAACTGCCTGCTCCCACTAACACCCCGGTAATTCATTCCACAGTCTGTGTGGGGGGAAAAAAAGCTACTGTCATATCACCTTTAAACTTACCACCCCCAAACTTTAATTTCCTGATTTACATTATGCTCTAAGTTACGGCTATTATAAGGAAGCCTATATCCAATATCCCAGCAATGTTTTTTTTGTAATTGCAACCAAACTAATTGTTCATCTTGATTTGCTATGATCCTTGATCTCTACTGCCTTTATCCCATTCTTTATGATTAAGATCAATATATTAGACTGGTTGAATACCTGAATGGATATGAAATTACAAGAGTGAGTGCGGGGATAGTTCTGGCTGTAACTTGTCTGATTCTGTAAGTATTCAGTGAAGGGTGGAAAGCAGTGAGCTGAATCGCTTTACAGGGCCAGCAATCACTGATCACTGATCGAGCTCTGATTCCCGCCGCTGTCGGTAAGGTGCTTGTATGCTCCCCCCCGTAACAACATGAGTTTCCTTAAGATGTTCTGGCTTTCTCCCACATTTCAAGGATGTATAGCCTCAGTGGGCACACTATGTTGGCGGCAGAAGCGTAGTGACACTTGTGGGTTGCCCCCAGCACAATCCTCGGACTGTGATGGTCCTTGATGCAAAACAATGCATTTCACTGCATGTTTCGATGTACATCCGATAAATATAGCTAATCTTTCATTCTAATTATCATCATCGTTATATGTCGGTGTCTATTGCCATGGGCTATCATGGTGTTTTCCATCTGTTGACTGTGATCTTGGCAAATTCTGCAAATCTTGCAGAAGTGGTGTGCCATTGCCTTCTTCAGGGCAGTGTCTTTACAAGACAGGTGGCCTCATCCATTATCAATACTCTAAAGGCATTGTCTGCCTGATGTCAGGTGGTCGCGTAACCCAGACTTGTGATATGCACCAGCTGTTGATACAACTATCTACTACCTGCTCTCCCTGATCGGGGGGCTAAGCAGGTGCTACACCTTGCCCAAGGGTGACCTGCATGTTAGCTGATGGAAGGAGCATCCTACACCTCCTTTGGTAAAGATATATCTCCACCCGTCATCCTTACTTTCTACTACCTCTCCTCTAATGTGTTACAAAAATATCAAAAGAATTGCATTTGAAACAAACTGAAAATTCTGGAAATACTCTGCACGTCAGGCAGCATCTATGGAGGCTTGAAAATCAAAACCCCTCAGTGGGCGTTTCGGGGTGTGGTGTCTGCATCCACTCCACTGTTCCCATCAGCCTCATGGTCTGAACAATCAGGAACACCATGTCAGGTGGAATACATAAAACAAGAAGAGTTCGGCACAGAAGCAGAAAATATTGGGGGAAACTCTGCAGGTCAGGCCACAGCTGTGGAAAAAGAAACAGTCAACATTTTGTCAGAACTGGAGAGTTTGGGGTAGGTAAGCTTGTAAGGCTGTATAGGCCAATCCCTGTACCGTGGGATGCAATGGATTCCAGAAACATCAATGTTTCCAACTATACCATCAACTCCAACTATACCATCGACTTTGGACGATGGAGATGGGAGATCACTGGCCCTATGCTCCAGTGGGAGCTGAGGGCCTAAGAAGAAGAAAGGGAGAGTTGTTGCAGTGTATCCTTTAGAGAAGGGGTTCCAGACCTGGGGTCCATGGCATAAAAAAGGTTGGGGACTCTTGCTCTAGATGATGTCACTAGTTGCCAACATGAAGAATAAAGGCCCAAGTGAAGCATCAGTCAGACCTGGTACATAAGTTCAGCATGTAGAGCACGATGATTAATTGATGTGTGGGTACAAACAGACTGTCTCCTATTTATGCAGCATTGTGTATAATTAATCAAAATATGAATGACAGTGCTCGTGACTAAGCTATTTGAGCCATCGGTTAAATAGACTCACCAAAGACGAAAAAGCAAAGCCCACTGTCAGTTACGTTCAATTCCTTTGATATTTCCACGTAGTTTATCTTCACTAGTCGAATGTTGAATCGGTTTTTAAAATCTCGTCTTTTGATTGAAGGTCCACGTGTGACTTACACCATTGCAGACTGCTGCTGTTGTTCTGCGTTCCGTACATCACTCAACGTTATGCCGATATTCCCAAACTCCCAAAAGCAGGGACGGCCGCATATTAAATTTACACCTGTATGTGCAAGCGACCGGGAAAGGTAGGGTGTTTTTTGTAAAAGAATGGAGAACTTTAATTACGGGGTTATTCTTCAGATTCAGATTCAAATTTATTTATCACATGTACATCGAAAAGTGCAGTGAAATGTTTAATTTCTATGGACAAACAGCACCTAAGGATTGCTAAGGGCAGACCACAAGTGTTGCCACACATTCCGTTATTGCCCAGGTCTGATAAATAAAGGGCACAAATGCACGTGTGATGCAGTTTAAAAACTGCTCACTTGTAGCACGGTGCAGGTCTAACGTCCACGTGATGTGCATACGACTGTCTTCAGTTAGAAACTATTGGCAACAGTTTCCTGCCCCAGTTAAGTGGCATAGTGCCCCAAATAAGCGAAGGGAATTCTGGCTATTTTCTTGATTTTTTAAAAATTCTTTAAGAGTTGTGGCAAATTGTCGATGGCACAATTAACCAGGACCCACTATGTGTACATAAACTCAGTGGCCACTTTATTAGGTTACACATGTATACCTGCTCATTAATACAAATATCTAATCAGCCAATCATGTTGTCAATACATGAAAGCATGCAGACATGGTCAAGAGGTTCAGTTGTTCAGACCAAACATCAGAAAGGTGAAGAAATGTGATTTAAGTGACTTTGACTGCGGAGTGATTATTGTGGTGGTTTGAGTATCTCAGAAATGACTGATCTCCCGGGATTTTCATGCATAACAGTCACTAGAGTTTACAGAGAATGGGGTAAAAAACAAAAAACATCCCGTGAGTGGCAGTCCTGTTGGCAAAAACGCCTTGTTAATGAGAGAAGTCGGAGAAGTATGGCCAGGACTGGTTCAAATCTGACAGGAAGGTGACAGTACTCAAATTACCACACGTGTGGTGTGCAGAAGAGCATCTCTGAATGCACGACATGTCAAACTTTGAAGTGGATGGGCTACAGCAGCAGAAGTCCATGAACAGACACTCAGTGGCCACTTTATTAAGTACAGGAAGTACAAGAAGGCATCAGAAAAGATGTATAGTGATTGTGAACATAGAGCATAAACTTAAAATCCTGGACAGATGTGAGAAAGAAGTATCTTAACTCAGAGAGCTGGTATAATCTGCACTGCCTGTGGATTGCCCCCCCCCCCCAGCTGTTGAATATATTCAGAAGTGGAGCTGCAACTTAACCTGGCAAAACCCTCAACTCTTCAGTCCTCTGCAACCTACCACCCCACTCCACTTTCCTTCTATAGAGAGAAAATCAAATCACTGTGGCTTACGGTTTTCAACTGAAATTGTGTCAAATTATGAGCAAAGGAAAGATAAGTTTATATGGCACGAATCACATCTGTTTTAGGTTTTCCTCAACTGTAGTGCGACCAAAAGTAGATGTATCAGTCAAATTGTGTACAGCAAGCTCCCATAGTGAGCAGATAATCCGTTTACAGCAACAAGACAAAGGAATGAATATTGATTACGCTGCCAGGATCAAAGTTGTGATAGAGTTTATCATCATATTGAGTCACAGAACACCATACACAGGAACAGGCCCTTTGACCAATCTCCCCTGTGCTGAACTGTTACCTCGCCTAGTCTCATCGACCCGCACCTGGACCATATACCTCCCATCCATACTTCTGCTCACATGAGTATAATTAGCATCACGGGCTCTTTGGTCCAGAAGGGCCAGTTACCGTGCTACATCTCTAAATTAAATTAAGTTAAATTATCCAAATTTCACTTAAATCTTTCAATCGAACCTTCATCCACCACTTTTGCTGGCAGCTCGTTCCCCACTCTAACCAACCACTGAGTGAAGAAGTTCTCCCTTAGCTTCCCCTTAAATGTTTCACCTTTCACCCTTAGTGTTTGATCTCTAGTTCTAGTCTCAACCAGCCTCAGGAAAAAAAAAACGGCTGCTTGCATTTACCCTGTCTCTACCACTCATAATTTTGTATACCTCTATCAAATCTCCCCTGGTACTTCTGTGCTCCAGTGTATGTATGCACAGGTGCATTGTAAAACATACTTGCAACAGTAACCTAAGCACAGAACATCAGATAAACAACCCTCCTCTTCTTCAACTTGTCACGTGATTCTTTTATGTTGAAATATAGCGGGACTTTGGTTTGAAGGGTTCATATGCAAGATGTTTCCCCCAGCAATGCGGACGTCTCAGTACTGCACTGGAATGCCAGCCGAGATCCAACCGAAAGATCAAACTGAGCTGGGAAACCTAGTAACTCCCGAAGGAGACCTTCAACAGACAGAGTAAAACACTCCATTAATTAAAGCACTTCAGACTAACCAGGGACTGCTATCTCCATTTTAAACAAAAAAAAATCAAGCATCTTCTCCCTTGCTTTCTCCTGGTTTTTCTCAGCACGCACTCCTGACAGATACAGGAGAGTGACGCATGTGGAAGCATCACCTTCATCTCTCAAATATAAATTTCATTAACAATTAGACCCTTTTGAGCCAGATGTAAGCAAATGCTTACAATAAGTTTTCCTGAGGGAATGGTGCTTAAAGATAATTCGCGATAAAGCGTCGAATGATTAGGGTTGATTTTGAGAGCAGGATTTTTAAAATGTTATTGTGCAATAATTAGAATATTTCCATGATGCCAGGTGATTTTATATGAAAAATCATCGGCTTTATGAACTCTTTGACTTGGGGGTTGTGTTAGTTTTGGATAAAGTCATGTAGTCTTTAACTGTTCAATAAATATGTAGAGCCCACAAAAAGCAGCTGATATATCTATCTCGCAGTGCACAGAAGCGATCTTTCAAATTGAAAGTCACCAGTACAAAGGCATCTATGGATTTACAGGGAATAGGGCTGAAAAGGCTCTATCCAATAGCTCACTGTATTAAATGCAGTGACTTGAGCCCCAGGCAATGAAGGGCTGGTTAATCTCAGCATCAGTACTCAGAATGGTTCCGTTGCCTTCAGTTCCCAGAATATATGGGGGGGGGGGGGGTGGAATAATGGCAGGCAGCTCTAGCTCTATCTCTGCTGTTCTCCACAATGCATCCTAATTCTGAGCAGAACTCACATAATGTATTACTTGCCCATCACAGGTGAGGCTGGCACTATTTATTAATTTACTAATTTATTTTCAAAACCAAGGGCTCTGGCCTCAAAACCACATCAGAATGGAGAGGACTAGAGGTTTCATTATTTGTAAACCTTAGGAAAGTCTGATAGTTTTAACCTTTACTAATTCTAGCGTTTGTAATCTTCCAGATTTATCAGATTCCACAAATTAAAATTCCACAACTACCACAGTAGAATTTCAAATCACATTTCCCAATCAATAGTCCAAGCCGCCAAATACTACAATACTACCATGTCTCTATATGTTGTAAGTGATGTCTTTTATATAAGGGATACTGCGTTGTTCTTTATTGTTGAACAATTCACTTTATTGTAGCTGTGATATCAAGTTTGTACATAGCAAGATTCCCTAGACATCTTGTTGGTCAACTATTAAGTATACTCAGATGCCACTTTATTGGGTTCCTCCTGTACCTAATAAAGTGGCCACTGAGTGTATGTTTGTGATCTTCTGCTGCTGTAGCCCACCCACTTCAAGGTTTGATGGGTGTTCAGAGATGCTCTTCTGCACACCACTGTTGTAATGCGTGGTTATTTGAGTTACTGTCACGATCCTGTCAGCTTGAATCAGGCTGACTATTGTCCACTGACCTCTGTCAGGAGGAAAGCAATTTCACCCACAGAACAGCTGCTCACTGGATGTTTTTTTGCCTTTTGCACCATTCTCTGTAATCTCTAGAGACTATTGTGCATGAAAATCCCAAGAGATCAGCAGTTTCTGAGATACTCAAACAATCCTGTCTGGCTCCAACAATCATTCAAAGTCACTTAGATCACATTTCTTCTCCATTCTGATGTTTGGACTGAACAACAACTGAACCTCTTGACCATGTCTTCGTGCTTTTATGCATTGATTTGCTGCCACATGATTGATTGATTTGATATTTTAATCACCAACTTGTTTAATTTTTTAAGAACTCTTTAAGCATCAAATACACAATTAAATTCATACAACACTCACTAATACACGAGTGAAGGACTATAAGGTGGTTGCTGAAATGGCCAGTTGTCCATACTTTGTGTGACAGAGATGCATGTTCCTCCTCCATTCCCTGTCTCAATAAGCCCTGTCATCAGAGCCTACAGCAGTCATACCTGTGTCTCCAAACCGGACAACGCTGTCTATCTTTTTACCACACACACTTCGGCTAAAACGCCAAGAACTGCTGACTGCAATGCAGCTTCGACTGTGCCAGGGCATCGGGACATCAGATGCCAGGGTCGTCCATTGTTCAATACGGACTCTCTTCCAGGGCGATGCTTCCTGTGTGACACGGGTGCTCAAGTGAATGTGCTGCCAGCATCACCCATTGATTATAAGGGAGAGAGCCAATGGCAGCAGGGTCCGGACTTATGGGACATGACTGTTGACGCTGTGCTTCAGTGGATGACATCACACATGGGAGTTTGTCTTGGCTGAAGTTGCTAGACCTCTGCTTGGTGTGGATTTCCTGTGCACCAAGGGATGATCAGTAGATCTCAAGAACTGTAATCTTGTGGACAATGGACTTAGGATTATCTCTCTTGGCCCCCCCCCCCCCCCCCCCCCACCCCCCCCCCCCCCCCCCCCCCAGTAAGTTCCCCGTGACAACTCTGTCAAGCACATGCACCATCATATGGGGTCTGGCACCACATTTCCACAACTGGCTCGATGGTCCATGGCCATGAATGCAGACTGGACTAATCAAAGGCTGAGTTTGCTAACATGGAAATGCTTGGCATTGTGTGCAGGTCGAACAGCTCGTGGGCTTCACCCCTCCACATGGTCCCATAGCCCAATGGTGGTTGCTGCCCATGTGGCAATTACCACCACCTTAATGAGACCACCCCCCCCCCCCGATCATTAGCTATGTGATTGTTAATGTTAATCACATATTCAAGATGATTCAGTACATTTAGTCAGGAAATTAATTTTTTCTAAAGTGGACTTAGGGTCGACCATTAGGTGCCTGTGTGCCCTGAGGATGTTCCCAAACTGCTGTTTCAACCCTGTTAGGCCTAATAGAATTTCTGCGCATGCTGTTTGGGCTGAAAAATGCAGCATAGACTTTCCAGCGACTAATGGACTCTGTTGAATGACTTAAGATTCTTTTCTGTTTACCCAGATGACATTCTTGTCACCTGTGCACCTAAAAACTGAACACCTCCACATCTCCACATACTTTTCAAGCACTTAAGCCAACAGGGAGTGATTATTAACCCCACTTAGTGCCAGTTTGGGTTGTCTACCATTCACGTTTTTGGCCACTGCATCACCGCAGAAGGTGCAACGGCCCTGAAGTCAGAAGTCGCCACTAGTATGGACCTTCCACTGCTCTGCACAACCAAAGCATGGCAAGAGTTATTAGGTATGGTGACCCCATGTAGGATTTTCTGAATAAAGCATTCGAGAGTCGTTTTATGTGCTTAACAAAAGCTGCAGCCCTTTGCTTCCATTACGAACAAACCAAAAGCAGTCACCATACAGTGACATCATTCTGTCAGATACCATCTCTTAAAGTGAACACAACAACTCAATGACGGTGTTTGTGAATTATGTAGAACAGTTTCTATTATGAAAAATATATGTCATCTGTCAGCCATTATATTACATCCACAACACAGAGCATTTCTTAAATCAGAGCTGGCACATAGTGTAGGATGATCTGCTGGTTCATTCTCTTGCCAGGAACTTTCTCCTGAATTCTAGATTCAGTTCAAGATTGTTTATGGCCATTCTTCAGTAAAGGAGATTGAAGTGATTGTTTCTCCAGATCTGATGTAGCATTAAAAAAAAAATACAATGACCATACAGAACAATATAAAAAAGCACAATAAGTATCAATAAATACCCACCAGTTGGACCTGCCATCTTTTAGTAGTCACATTGACCAGCATGTTGGTTAGTTGTGAGTTTTCTAATCCAGAGAATGACCTGGTGATTTGTTCAAATCCCATCCTGGTATCTGGGAAACAAGTTCAATTCATGAAATAATTCAACATTAGAAAACTAGTCTTGGTATCAGTGACCATAAAACCACTTATCATTGTGATAACAAATATGCTTCTCTTGCTTCTCATAGAGATATCGTACCAAATCCATAGCCTTGTTGATGGCCTTTAGCTAATCTAGCAATTGGTAGTATCCTAGCCCATTGACGAAGCTGGGCATCGTGGAGTGATCGTCATCAACAGAATGGCAGTGGTTCAAGAGGGTGGCCAGCTTAATTAGGAAAGATTAAACACTGACCTCACTTATGACGTGAATGAATAAGAATGATGTTAAATTTGATCTCCCATGCGTATAGTTAGTACTTGATGTGTAACTTGAAGGGTCTCAACCCGAAACGTCGACCGTCCATTTCCCCTCATAGACGCTGCCTGAAGTGTTGAGTTCCTCCCAATGCTTTCTGTGTTGTTTCACGTCTCCTGTCTTCGTGCAGCCATGGCTGTCGCAGAAGGATTCCACCACTAGATGGGGCAGCAGATCCTAACACTGTTCCCCACAGTCTGTCCAATATGTGTGTTACAATAAACAGACCCCGGATTGGGGGGGCGGTGACGTTGACTCGGGAGGTGAGCTGTGTCATTGCCAAGGCCGAGTCCGAGTCAAGATCTGTCATTCTTCCCTCCGTCACATTCTCCTATGCAAGCACTGTTTCCATATCAACACTTAATGTGGTCGTAGCAAATCCCTCTCGCAACTGATTTTTTGTTTTAAAGCAGCTGCTAATCCATTCATTCCACCCCAATGACTTCTGCTGAAAGACGGTGAGCCCTGTTGGGTGGGAATCGGATCTGTGATGCCTCACACGGTCAAATGGCCCATAGTTGGCAACCTGCCTTTGATTGTGGTCACAAGTTCCCTTCTTTCATTTCCATCATGCTGGGAATGTGGAATTATAAGATTTGACCTTGAGTGTTTGGGTCCGTGGCCCAGTTTTGTGAGTTGCTGCCTCACACCTCCACCACCTGATTCACTCCTGACCCCTGGTGCTGTCCGCGTGGAGTTTGCACGTTCTCTCTGTGATTGCGTGGTTTTTCTCCCACATCTGGGGAGAAGGCAGGGGAGTGGGGATGACTGGAAGAATTGGATCAGCCCACGATTGAATAGTGGAGCAGACTCGATGGGCTGAATGGCCTACTTCTGCTCTTATAGCTTATGGTCTTATCCTAAAGACATGCAGATTAATAGGGTAATTCCCTCTGTAAGTTCTCCCCAGTATGAGGGTGAGTTGTGGAATCTGGAGGGAATTGATAGGAATGTGGGGACATACAATGTGGAATGTTGGATCTTGATCCTTTTGGGATCCAAACATTCTTTGGAAGTCAAGAAATGGGCATAAAACATATTGCTTACAATCATTCTCTTAAGCATTACATTAACACAGAGCAAACGAGAGGTGAGCCCAGAGAAGAAAGGAAAATAGTCTGACTCATACTCAGACTAGAGATAAAACAAAATGTCAGTGATGACAATTAACCCATAAAAGTAGCCAATTTCAAGTTGCGTGTCACCTGCTACTAAAAACTAAGAAGTCCCTAGAAAAATACAGAAGGAACTGTACCGTAATTACTGGAAAATTCACTGAACAATAGAGATAATTATATAAAGATACAAGCAAGCATAGGAAAGTGAAACTATAAGAAAAAATAACAATTGTACACCTCAATGCAATGTAGTATTAGTATAAATGAGTGTTTGATGGCGGGTGTGACCTTGATGGGCTGAAGAGCCTGCTTCCACATTAGTTGCTGCTGATCACACAATGGCCCCAGCGTTGCTTATAGTCCTGACCATATCCTGCCCACACAAATGCAATCTCCCCATGGGGCCAATGAAGCTACAAGTACAGTGCTTTCACAATAGAGGAAAAGACCCACATTTATACAGTGCCTTTCGTGGCCTTGGAACTGTCCCAAAGTACTTTGCAATCAATAAAGCCCTTTTGAAATGTCGTTCAGTGGAAAACACTGACCAATTAGTGGATGGAATTCTGCCACAGACAGTAAAGATGGTTCCTTTTGAGGGATATCCATTATTAAAAGGCTCAGGAGAAGGAGCTCTTGGGGATAGTATTGAGAGCATCAAGGCCGTGCACTGGAGCACACAGTGGTCTGAATAAGCAGTGCTCCACTTCACAAGCTACCGTCTCACCAGCCCTGCCAGACACCACATTGTCTCATTGGTGGAAGAGTCTGCAATTCCTACACAGGCTTCATTTAGCCACCTCGTCACTCCCCATGGACTGCTGAAGCAGAACAGTGGCGAAACCTGAACAAACTTGCCTGCTCCCTCTTCACTGTAACAGTGTTCACTTGGTTGGGGAGGTGGGACTTTGGTTTAAAGTCTCATATGAAAGATGGCATCTCTGAGAGCGTGGCACTCCCTCAGTACTACACTGTGGATTCAGCTTAGATTTTGGTCCGTAGGATGGGGCTCAAACAAAGGACTTCCTGACTTGGGGTGTGAGAGTGATCACGGATGGAATTCAAATGGCTTTTTCACTCTCACTCAGGTTAGTGTGATTGTGGATTATTTAACTTTAAGGATAGTATATCCTTTCTGAAACATGCTCTTGAAGATGGAAGGGCACTCCAAAGCAGGAGCCCATCACTTAGAGAGTATTGAGTCCAACTGGTCATGGTGTTAACAGCTAAGATCAGATAGGTCAGTCTGAATGTGGGAGGAGGATCATGCTTTCTTAACTGTATGAGTAAAGGGATGTATTTAATCACCAAATTCCTATGTGATGCTTCATCCACTTTGTAGATTTTTTTCTGAATAATATTTCAGACATCTGTGCAGCCCTGAGGGAGAGCTACAGTCCTGAGGGAAGTCTAGGATCACAAGTGGGAGTTGTGATCCCATGGGAGAGCTATGTTTCCAAGGAGCAGGTCTGGTCCCACAACTGAGCTGAGGTCCCGAAGAGTAATTGTGCTCTCATGGAGAGCTGTGGTCCCTAGGGCGAGCTAAAGCCCTGAGAGAGGACTAGGGTCCTAAGTGAGAACTGTGGTCTTGAGAGTGAGCTCTGTCCCGGGGTGGGCTGTGGTACCTAGGGGGATATCTGGACGAGTGGGTACTGTGGTCCTGAGACAAAGCTGTAGTTCTAAGGGGGAGATGTGGTTCTGAGGGAGAGCTCTAGTCCCGAGGGAGTGCTATGGCCCTGAGGGAGCTGTAAAGCCCTAGTAGAGCTGTGCTCCTGAAGGGGATCTGTGGTCCTGAGGGAGAGCTGTCATTCTGGCGGTGAGTTTTGGTCCTGAGGTGGAGATGTGGTCCTGAGGGAGAGCTGTGCTTTCAGTGATAAACTGAAACTCCATTTCCTCCCTCAGGTGAATATAAAGGTCCCATGGCAATGTTGAAGACATTCTGGTGCTTCATCTTGGTTTCTCTGACTCGTATTTCACTCGCTCAACCGTACTGAAAAAGTTAAGTTTACCTTCTCATGATCTCATTGACATTTATTGACTCAACCGCAATTGGCCATCAGGTTTCCTACCTTTGACTACATCAAAGAAATGACGTCAAAGGTGCCCCATAAAATGGCAGAACTTTCTGTAGCTTTTTTTTAGAGATTTAATGACATGGAGTTGAATGTGGTTTAATTTATGTTTATTTATTTAATCTATTTGTAAAGCCAAAACCAGAAGTATGGAGTATGACACAGCTATTAGAGCTGCTCGCAGCTCCACTGACCTGGGTTCAACTCTGACCTCAGGTGCTGTCTGCAGGGAGTGTGAATGTTCCTCCTGCAACCGCATAAGTTTTCTCTGGATCCTCTGGTATCCTCCCACATACAAAGACAGAATATGCAGTTTGGTAGGTTAATTGGTCTCAGGAAATTATCCCTAGTTTGCATGTGATTGTTATAACTGACCATTACATAGGTCACTGCACAAGGAAGCTCCAGTTTTCAGGTCCTCACAGACAGTCCTTCCATCCTGAGGCCTAGACTCTCAATCCCAGGATACAGCCTGCTGGCATTCACCCTCACAGGATTCTGGCAGGATTCAAGAAGTTACCTCATGTGCTTCTGAACTCTCATCACTACATGCCAACCTTCCTCACTCTGTTGCTGAACAGCCCGAAACCAGGAACCAACAAGCGGACCCACGCCGTATTAACTCCAAAATGTCTCTGCTTCTTTACAGATGGAGACCCAAACAGTACACACCAATCCAAATGATGTCTCATAAAGCATTACAGTTTCAACAAGATTTCTTTTTAATGCCCTCCAGTCCCCTTGCAGTTTAGATCTGATGTGCCTTTTACCTTCCAGGTTGTCTCCATGTTTACTTACAACATCTGCTGAGCCAGGACACCTGTATGCCAATATTTACAAGTCTCTAATGATTAAAATACTCATTTTTTTCCTGTCCATGCTACCAATGTACATAACTAATAGCTAATTAATGCTCTGGAATGAAATTACATTAGGCTCTCTCCTGCAATGATTAGTGGTTACGGTGTTCTCCCCTTCTTTATTTTTGTAAGCATGTATAATAGCATGCATCCTAATCACTTAGGATAAACTATTCTAAGTCCCAAATGCCATTAATGTACTTGAGTGGGTTCACTGGAGATAGCAATGATGCTGAATAAGTTTTCCTACCTGTCTTGTTAAACTGCACATTACAGGTTCTTAAGTAGGAATTAAACAAAAAAATCTCCACGTAGAATTGTGGAAAGGCAGGCACACCCTTAAAAGGAAGGCATTGTTGGAAGACTGGCCTCTAATGCTTTTGGACTTCTGCCACAACAGACCAACAAGAAAAGAAGGGGGCACAGTCTCTTTAAGTAGAAAGCCGGTGCACATATTTCAGATGTAGAAAGTTAATTGAGCTTCCTGTAAATTTGCCAATTGAGGGATTTAGAAGCACCGTTGTTGTCACAGTGACTTTGCCATCATTTGCATGGTTAGGTATCCATCTGCTCTCCCCACCTCCCTCCGTGGTCCCATTGGACGCAGTACTGCACTTGTCTGGATCGCTTTCTGCAGTCAGGTGTGATTGCGCCCAGCAGTCGTCCAATAACACAGATGGCCCTGCTTTGAGCTTTTGATGTCGTTTTTCACTTCCTGAATTATTAATCAGCTTGTTTGAGTTCCCTGGATGTGCTCAACCACACCTTTTAGAGTTTGCCCGATGTCCGACGGCTGCTAGCGTGCTCGTCTTTTCCCATACTGAGGAGCTGTATAACCAGAAAAGCTGAGGAATCCTGACAGGCATGAAAAAGCTGGAAAGGAAATCAGTGATGGCCCTATAAGGCTCTTCACAATGATGAAATCCTTACTTAAACAGCAACAAATGAAACCCACGTTCCAAGCTTTGGCTGATAATGGTTCAAGTTTCAAGTGTAAGCTTAAGTGTGTTGTTTATTGAGAAACTGTGCGGAGTAGGCCCTTCGAGCCGTGCTGCCCAGCAGTCCCCCAAATTAACCCTAATCACGGGACAATTGACAATGACCAATTAACCGACCAACCAGTATGCCTTTTGGACTGTGCGAGGAAACCGGAGCACTCGGAGGAAACCCACGTGGTCATGGGGAGAACGTACAAACTCCTTACAGGCAGCAGCGGGAAATGATTTCGGGTCGCTGGTACTGTAAAGGTTTGTGCTAACCACTATGCTACCGTGTATTGTCATCAGCATATATGACAACAGGTGTGTATATATAAATATATATATCTCTCACCATATACAGTATGCATATATATACACACACACACATGCAGCAGCACAGTACATTACAAACATGGTAAACATTAGTTAACATAAACTTTAATTAACATGTCGAAGTAGACTAAAATAAACATAATGACATTAATGCAAGTTGAGAGAAAAAAATAAATATAGTCCAAAGTAGTGCACGTTGGTTCAAGAACCTGATGGCAGTAGGGGAAACTGTTTAAATATCAGGCAAGTTCTTTCAATAATTTTAAAATATAATTTAATTTTATAGAGGTGGTTGAACATTAAATTCCTGAGCAATTGTTTTTTCATCATGCAGGAACTTTTCCAACTTTCTTCACACAAGAAGGATTTCCTTTTCTTTAGTGTCTTTCACAGCCATTTCAGAACATCCTAAATTTCTTTACAGCCAATAAATACTTTTAAAGTGCGTTCACCGTTGTAACATGGGAACTCCGTTAGACACTTCATGAGCGACAAGTTCACAAACTCAAATGTGGTACTGAGCAGATAGTTTGCTTTTGTGTTGAGTTACAATTACTGGACAGAACAATGGGACGAATTTCCCTCTTCAAAATAGTCTCATGGGCTCTTTTATGTCCATCGCAGTACAACATAATTGTTGCCCAACTCTCTCTGACATTGCTTAACGTCTCACCTGTAAGAGTGCTTTCTCCCAACTCTGTCGTGGAGAGCTGACCTGCATCTTCATGCTCAAGCCACAGGACTGGTGCGAAACTCAACTCAGGGGCAAAGGTGCCATTGGTCTGTAGCTAACTATTGTAATAAGTGCAGCCTTCTTTCCGAGCAAGCCATGCATGCAGAATTCTTTGCAGTCTTTTCAAGAGACTATAATGCAAAGTTCTTGAAACATCCAGCAGATTGTAATAAATGTGACATTTATGACCTCACACATCCTCCTCACAATTGTAGGATATCACCCTTGTGAACAAACCTGTGGAAATGAAAAACATGCATCACACTTACAATTTGGGAAAGCTTTCATTGCGGGGTTGTTTCTACAGGGTACAGTAGACAGCTTCTAACAGCTCTCAATCCTGAATCCCCATAAGGTTCCAGTGAATTTATTCCAACTCCCTGACTCACCAGTGATGTTGAGATGAATGTGCTGCTCTCTCTGAGACCCTAATGTGCTTATGTTTTCCTACTCAGCTACAATCCTATCATCATTGGATCAGACTCCACAAATCTCCTGTATTGTATCTTTAACATGTCTGTCACACCTTGTCAAAACATAGCCGATGAAAATTTCACTAGCTTGTAATAATTGGTTTATCTATTTTTGGTGTGTGCTTTTTTTTTAAAGTTTCTGTGTTATAGAGAATGGTAAGAATAACCAGTCACATCTGGTAGTACTTTTTCATTTGAACTTCGTGAATATGGTTCGCATGAAGTAAGTGCTTCCTCGAGTCCACAAATGCCTTTGGGCAGCCCTTTGTATAAATAACAACAGCAGCTTGCTCTTTCAAAGCACGTTTGGTGCAAGAAAATTCCCCAAGTGTCAAAAACAGAGGCATAGCGAACAAAAACAAAATGGGCATTGATCCAAGAGCATTGCAGGTATGAACTTGAGGCTTGGTCCAGTTCATGGGTGCAAATGAGTGATGGAAGGGCTTGAGATTGTGACAGCCATTGAATGCATAAAAGAGAAACATCCAAGCAAAGAACGTAAGACTTGGCCTGCTGGAATTCTCGCTCTTGAAAAGTTCATATTCATTGTGAGGGAAAATAAATAGAATGAAGTAAAATATTCCAGGTGGGACGGTAGTATAGTGGTTAGCACAACGCTATTGCATTGCCAGCGGCCCATGTTCAATTCCTGTCTCTTCCTGTAACATTCTCTCCATGACTATGTGGGTTTCCTCCAGTTGCTCTGGTTTCCTCCCACAGTCTGGAGATGTTGTGGTTGGTGGGTGATTTGTCACATGGCTCGTTGGACTCGAAGGGCCTGTTACCGGGCATTCATGTCAGCCTGCAGTCAACGAACAACACAGCACCACATTGAACTAAACCAAGGCAAAGGTCCCTGGACTGTCGTTGACTTGGTGGTTTAATATTTATATTCTGTGTTAGTTGCTTGTTCTTTGGCTGTTTGCATGATTTGTTCCTTATTTTGCGTGTTGAGGTTTTGATGTTTTTCTTTGAATGGTTCCATGGTTTTCTTTGTTTCGTGGCTAGCTGCGGGGTAGATGAATCTCAGGGTTGTATGTATTGCATATGTACTTCGATAATAAATGTATTTTGAATCTTTGAATGTCAATATATAGCAAAGAAGCAGGTTATTTATCCCTAAAGATGTACCCTCATTATCAAGAGTCGAAGCTGGGATTTTGGAAGAGTGAAATTAATAAGTTGAAAGAGATTCTTCATCTAGCCATATTCTTATGTAAGATCTCACGTTTAGTCCTTTAGTTAATTTTCCAATATCTATTGCAGGCTATATGCGTTCTGCATTGCTTTCATTTTGTACACTGAGGCAAGGTCCTTCTGGCCAAGTATGCTCATAATAGAAACAACATTCCCAGGTGGTAATTGGATATATCAGTCAAGCGAGGTGACCACCCTGATGGAAGGTGTTGAGGGTGATTTTGCATTTTGCCAGGCAATTCCTGTAGAAATTATCCTGCTTTTATTGGGATGAGTTGCTGTAGTTTTTGCCGTGAGTTCTGCTTCCTCTGTTAATGATACAGGTTCTGTATCCCAAGTGAATAGAATTTGTTTCCTCTGCAGTAGACTGTTTGGTTTGAGCTCATTCATACATCCCTCCTACTTTTAACTCATTAGTTAAACGTGTTAGAAAAAAACCCTACTATATTATCTGGGGAAAGGTCTAAAGAGTCTCAAGCTCTATCTACTGCTCTGATCTTTAACCAGCTCTATTAAAAAATAAAAACCTCTCTTCCAACATTTCCTTTATTTAATGTGAAGCCTTATCAGTTATCCTCTGAATATATTGAATAAGAATTGATTTTTATTTTAAAGCAGATCCTATTTTCTTGAACTTCCACAGACCAGTAATGGACATGGTAAATCATAACACAAACCCAGTTGCTCAATACTCCATTAAAACATAAGCAGGGTGGTTTTGAGATTTAACTACAAAGACTATCTCCGTAAATTCTGCACGTTGTACACTGCATTCTGTTTTCTTTTTGCCACCTTGACGTAATTATATATGGCATGATCTGTCTGGATCAGGCAGATGGGGTTCGTCAGACGTGATTGACAGCTCATCTAGGAGAAGAGAAACTCTGATCTCAAACCTCCACTGCCTCGCGGCGATACGCACTTGTGGGGAAAGGCTTCAGAAGTAAACTCTGAGGAAAAGTCCTGAGTTAGATTCCCTAAGGCAGTCCTACGTTGAGTTCAATGCTGACTGGCGCCACTGGTGCCAACCATATCGGTCCCTGTCGTTCCTTTGGACCCATCAGCTGCAGGGAGAGGGGAAGTCTGCTGGATAGGCACCAGCTGGATATCGTACTGCCAGTGCCGCACCAACAATATAGATAGCTAGGGCCTCCGGCCAATGGAAGGCCTCCTACTCCTCTGATTTGTCTGGATGGCGTGTATAACAAAAGCTTTGCTCTGTATCTCAGTCGATGTGAAACATCCAGAGTCCTGGCACGGACTGTAAACCACTGGCAAATTCTGGCAAGCAATCAGTGAAATCTTTGGTCCTGGTGTACGTTGGATATGGTGGCAGGAGCAACAAAACAGAATTGTCTTCAGAGCATGCAGGAACATTGGGGATGGTAAATCTCCCAGAAATTTCCCAGTTCTGTCCTCCCACTGGCTAAACTTCCATTCTGCGAATACCAGGTGAATATGAATATTCTGCGAATGCCAGAAAATGCCTGTGCACTTTCAATGGATTTCGCTGTGCAATCAGTACCTAGGAGCAGTGGTTGTTCTGCTGCAACTTGAACCGTCATTTGCAAGATATTGGCTGACTTATTATTAGTTAGTTTATTACTGGTGCATGTTGAAGTTGTATAAGACACTGGTGAGGCCACATTTGGAGTATAGTGATGTTGCTGGGACTTGAGGGACCCGAGATGATTATTTATTTATTTAGTGACACAGCATCCCATTTGGCCCAGCGAGCCAACACTAGCCTAATCACAGGGCAATTTACAGTGACCAATTAACCTACTAACCGGCATGGCTTCGGACTGTGGAAGGAAACCGAAGCACCCAGGAGAAACCCACACAGTCACAGGAAGAATGTAAAGCTCTTTACAGACAGTGCCGAAAATTAACTCCAAAGTCCGATGCTCTGAGCTGTAATAGCATCACTACATTACCCTGGGACCCCATTTATAGGGAAAGGTTGAATAGATTAGGATTTCAGAATCCTAATTGAATAAGGTATTCAAAATTATGAGGGGTATAGATAGGGAAAATGCAAGGAGGCTTTTTCCACTGAACTTGGGTGAGACTAGAACTAGAGGCCACGGGTGATAGGTGAAAAGTTTGATGGCAACAGAAGAACTTCTTCACTCAGACGATGGTGAGAGTACAGGACGAGCTGCCAGTAGAAGTGGTAGATGCGGGTTCGATTTCAACATTTAAGAGCAATTTGGATAGGTAAATAGATGGGAGGGGTATGAAAGGCTATGGTCTAGACTAGTTCAACACGAACTAGATGGGCCAAAGGGCCTGTTTCTGTACTATAGTGTTTGATGACTCTATGTACCAAGCTACAATGAAAATCTTCTTTATTTGCCATCCAGACAGATCGTGCCATACATAATTACAGTGAGGTAACAAAATGAAAGCAGAATATAGAATGAAGTGTTGCAGATACAGAGAAAGTGCAGTGAAGGGAGACAAATAAAGATACAGGAAAATATTCATATTTGTATTTTAGATTTAAATTGTATGATGTCTCAAAGAAATTGGGATCTTGCCTTAACACATCGACTTGAAGAGATAGTTAGGTTCACGAAAACGATCGCAGAAATGAAAGAGTTAACGTTTGAGGAGTGCTTGATGACTCTGGGCCTACACTCACTGGAGTTTAGATGAATGTGGAGGGATCTCACTGAAACCTACCAAATATTGAAAACCTGGATAAAGTGGATATGGGGAGGATGTTTCCAATAGTGGAAGAGTCTAGGACCAGAGGACACGGCCTCAGAATATAAAGACGACCCTTTAGGACAGAGTTGAGAAGAAATTTCCTTAGACAGAGAATGGTGAATCTGTGGAATTCAATGCCATAGACAGCTGTGGAGGCCAAATCATTGAGTATATTTAAAGCGGTGTTTCTTGATTAGTAACAATGTCAAAGGTTATGAGGAGAAAGTGGGAGAATGGGGTTGAGAGAGATAATAAGTCAGCCTTGATAGAATAGTGGACCGGACTCAATGGGCCAAATGTCCCAATTCTGTCCCTGTTTCTTATGGTCTAACTTTTGAAGATGGTAAGATGACAATCTTGGACTCAGGACTCAGGGTATGTGGTTGAGCTCCATATTGGCTGCTGTACTCTGTGAATCTGAAGGCCCAAAATCGAAATCCTGTCTTCCTGCTCTGAATGATAAAAAAAACTAGATTGAGAATCCATTGTGATATCAAGGAGATGTGGCACTGGTGGTGGTCCTGTCTTTTAGAATGAGACACTCAACCCCAGCTCACACTACTTTCTCAGGTATAGGTGAAAGATACAAAAGCAATTTTGCAAAGACCTGTGAAATCCCAATATCATAATCATTCCTCACCCCATATCACTGAGGGCAATATGTCTAGTTGCAGCATCAAATTACTCACTGCATCCCTTGTGCTTGGAATGTTGTTAAGTAGCTGGATTGATCTAAGTCTTTCTCCTGTGTGAGAGCCAAGTGCCTGGACCTGGCCATCATGTGTCTGCACTTGGTTAGTGCTACAGGAAGAGGAAGACTTTATCGGGGAGGGAGGTGAGCTATATTTGAATGACTCTGTAACTGAAAGACTTTGTGGCAGCATGTCAACTGAGCCAGGTACTGCAGTCACACCGTGGGCAGGATGTGGGCTTCCTGCCCACAACAGTATTGTGCCTTGTGAATAGCTGAAGGAGGGTGGGCAGGGCAAGACATTGTGACAATCCCAAAGCAGCATTTGGGGAGGGGGTGAAAAGAACAGCATGTGAACTAATCCTGATTTATTGTTGTCTCTGGATCTGATCCTCCTTTATCTCCTGGTGCCCTCTGATGACACCTTTCTAATGCATTCTGTGCGTCAAGCAAGTTTGCAGAGAGAATTTCCATTCAAGGAGTGACTGACGTAAATGCTGGTTCAGTAACTGGGCAAAGCAAGGAGGTTACAAAGGTCAGAGTTCACAAGGGTCCCCCACTCTACCATTCCACATCAATGTGTAATTTTGGTTGACTCACAGTTCACAAGAAGGCTGAACACACATCCTCTTGGTTGAGGCACAAAGAGTGCACAGAAGAGACAGGTGAGAGGCAAGTGTACTCTTTATATTTATTTCCCAGACAGGGTGTATTGAAAGGACTTTTATTGACTTGTTAAGTCTGCTAAGTGCAATGTTAGCTCAGCTTACAATTGTTTATTTTTGGTAACAGTAGCTGATATTTTTTTAAAAATATGCAGCCACCATGTCAGTTTGGGTCTTGATTGAACTTAATCTGCTTTTCTGCACCAGTTCCACAGACCAGCAAAAAACTGGGTCTATGTAGGTGCATAGTCCTGAGCTATAGAAGCAGCTTCTGGTCAGAAGACACATCACGGATATTGAGCTAAAAGCCTCACATCCATAAAGTGGCTTTATACAGGTCCCTTCCTCCACATTTGCCAATGGGAGGGTGCAGAGTCAAAGTGGTGACCCACCTTGCATTGAAACCACCTTGCTGGAGATCTATTTACATTAATTAACATATTGCTGGAATTAGCTTCATGACCACCCCACCCCACCCATAATTTCCCATAAAAAGGTTTCTGCTGTAATTTATTGCTCTGCAGCTGTGAAGCCACATTTATCAATTGGCTGTGTGGTGAGAGAAGGAGATTCTTGTTTCCAAAGGCAGGTTATTGAAGTAAATGGAAGAATCTTCCAAACTATCTGTAAAGATAGCAATCATACACTTTGTTTATTGTGGAATATGGTACACAATACCACCTGCCTCATGAGGAGCAGAGGTAATTGATTTTTTGTATAATTAGGTTGTGAACCTGCTTAAGAATGTCAGTCTGGTGATTATGTTGCTATATTCAAATGCAGACACAGAGAGTAATGTTTCTAATTTTGTACTGAATTTAACGACAGGAATTAAGGGTTGCTTAATGCAAGGGAAATAATGATCAGCTTTATTTGTTTTACATATATATATATATGCCTGTGTGTCAAATTAGCAAGGATTGTGCAAGCGTTGCTGTGCTTCCAGCTTGCCCACAACTTGCTAACCCTGACCCGTACTTAATTGGAATGTGGGAGGGGAGGAGAGCAGAGCAACCGGAGGAAATCCACATGTTCACAGGGAGCCCGTACAGGGAGAGTGGCAGGAATTGAACACCGATCTTATGGCTGGTGCTGTAAAGCATTACGTTCACCACTGCGTCACCGTTCTGCCCTGCAGTATAATAATATTGCAAATCTAAAATCAAAACAGAGAATGCTGGAAATACTCAGCAGGTTAGGCTGCATCTGTGGAAGACTTGTAGTTCAAGTTCAAAGTTCAAAGTAAATGTTATTATCAAAGTACACATGTGTCACCACGTACAACCCTGATATTAATTTTCCTGCCGACATACTCAGCAAATTGGTAGAATAGTAACTATAACAGGATCAATGAAAGATCAACCAGAGTGCAGACAATAAACTATGCAAGTGGAAATATAAATAAATAGCAATAAGTAATGAGAACATGAAATAACAAGATAAAGAGTCCTCAAAGTGAGATCATTGATTGTGGAAACACCTCAATGGATGGGCAATTGAGTGCACCTATCCACATTTGTTCATGAGTCTGACAGATGTGGGGTAGTAACTGTTCTTGAACCTGGTGGGTTGAGTCCTGAGTCTCTTGTACCTTCTACCTAATGGCAGTAGCGAGAAAAAGGGATGGCTGGGTGGCGTGAATCTCTGATGCTGGTTCTGTTCTGATGAAGGATCTCTGACTTGAAGCACTGACTTTGTTTCTCTTCCTGTTTAATGGAAGCATTCTGTCCTCATTTAATGGAAGGATTTTCCTCTCTCCATATCTCTGTAGGGTAAATATGCTGCTGTGGAATTGGGCAAACCAGATCAGAGACTGCAGAATTGACGTAGCAAACCAACACTCTCAGTTGGTGAGGGGGTGCAGAATGTTTCAGTGAACCCTACACCCAAATTGTGGTCATTGGAGATTTGATAATACTTTGCTCAGACTCTGATTCTAGATTTTGTTCTCATCTTTATTGTATCGTTATGACACTTCAGTTCAATGATCAGAATCAGGTTTAACATTTCTGGCATATGTCGTGAAATTTGTTCGTGAAGTTAAATTAAATAAGTAGTGCAAAAAATAGAAATAAAAAAAGTAGTGAGGTAATGTTCATGGGTTCAGTGTCCATTTAGAAATTGATGGCAGAGGGGAAGAGTGTGTGCCTTCAGGCTTCTGTACCTCTTCCCTGACGGAAGCAATGAGAAGAGGGCAGGATCATAAGCTATGTGCTATACTGCAGAAACACGAACCTAAAGTGGAGTGCTCTGTGGAAAGAGCGCAGTACTCTCAGAGCTGTGACCTTGCCATTGTCTGTCTGCCCCCTTTGGTGTCGTTGAGTTACTGCCTAAAATGACAGATTTGCAGTGGAGGAGAAGGTTGACTTTTGGCCCATTGCATCTATGCAAGCTCATTGTAGAGCAATCCTGTTAACCTCAAGGCACTATCTGAAAGAAACACAGAAACACATCCTTTGTGTTCCGTCCCTATTTGTGGGACTTCCCTATGCATAAATTAACTTAATTGCTTTCTATATTATTTACTGCAAATGTTTTGAAATGTCTCTAAGCTTGCAGATGTTCCAGTATAAAGTTTGCTCTGTTAAACTATAAAGACTAATTCAAAGTATCAAAATAGCAGAGTAAATTTGGACAAACAGCACGAAATAGGTCCTTTGAGCCGCACTGCCCAGCATCCTCCGATTTAACCCTAGCCTAGTCATGGGACAATTTACAATGATCAATTAATCCACTAAATGGAAATCTTTGGACTGTGTGATGAAATCAGAGGATCTGGAGAAAACCTTTGTGTTCCATAAGAAAGACATACAAGCTCTTTACATAGGACACTGGGATTGAACTCCAAACTCTGACATGCCAAGCTGTAATAGTGTCGTGTTAACTACTATGCCCAGGCAAATTTGATAGGTTGGTTTAGTAAGGGTGCCAAAGTTTACAGGGATTGAGAGGGATAATAAATCAGCCATGATGGAATGGTGGAGAATACTCGATGGGCTGAATGGCCTAATTCTGCTCCAATGTCTTATTATCATATGATCTTATGGCTTAAATTTATTATTCAAGTATGCATATGTCACCATATACTACCTTAAGATTCATTTTCTTACGGGCATTTATAGGAAAATAAAGGAATACAATAGAACTTATGAAAAAACTATAAATAACAAAGACTGACGAACAGCTAGTGTGCAAATGAAAACATAATAAAAATAAAAAATATATACTGAGAAAGTGACTTGTGGAATACTTGAAGGTGAGTGAGTCTAATTTCATGACATGTTCCAGTGATATTAAACTCGATTGTGATTCTATAGATTGTGGAGACAGCCTAGAGTTGGGGTGAGTGAAGTTACCCACGCTGGTTCAGGAGCCTGATACAGTAGTTGTAGGATAATGTGTTCCTGAACCTGCTGGATCTATTTACTCAAGCTCACCACCTGTAATGTACAGAAGATGTATATAATTAATGACATTAGTATATGAGGAACCTTTGGAAGTTATCTTAATTTGCCCTTTTAGAAAAGATCTTAAACATAGTCACGGGAGAGTTTGCTTGTTGCATTTGAAAGTGCATAGATCACTTTAAGTAAGAAATCGGCGTGAGAGTGTTTGCAGGAATTGTGACGTGAGAGTTAATCTAAGCGAGCTGCCAGCACTCCGCGTCACCCAAATGGTAATAATTGTACATGAAAGACATTGCATGCCACAGATGCTAAGACTGGGACACAGCCCCGACTCTTGAAATGACAGGTCTCCTAAGGCCTCGTCTGAAATACTTGCACTTGATAGAGTTGCTTACTGCCTTTCCTGTTTTCACAATGCCTCTAGCTGAAGGTTTATAGAGTGATGTGAGTGAGGTTTAGCAAAGTAATAGTGGCAGTGCAATGTGTATCTTAACAGAATTAGATCCTACGCCCGCCCTTTCCCGTATTCTTCCCGGCATTTGTTAAACCGAGTTGACTAATTGCAGTAAAGCCCATCCTTTTGTTGTAACACCTTAATTCTAAGGCTGGTGCGAGCGCTTGTGCTTTTCTCGGTGGATACGGAATTCCACTCTTTAAAAGAAACACGCAGCAGGGACCTGTGTGTATCCGTGTTAGCTCGCAGTCCATTCTGAAACACTCTGGGTGGACGTGAGTGTGTGTGTACGCGCGCCCGCGCATTTGTTCGCTCGCTGACAGCCTGGCACTCTCCGAGGGGAGACACTCAGCCAGCACCGCGAACAATGAACCGCCGCGAAGTGCAGCAGCTGATAATGGGCTCAGTTCGACCTCGGAGGTCACAGTCAAATAAATGGGCCAGATGCTTAGCACTTGTGTTTTCACGCCCCTGGAGCAGATAATTCCGCTCAAAACCGCCCCTCTACTCCTACCTCACCCTCACCAAACGCACCACATTACAGTCTTGCAACGACACACAGACACAAAAAAAAATCCTTCGGCAACGTGCAGCGCTGAGGCGAGTGTGTTAGGGGGAGATTAAGTGATTGCTTATCTCTGTCTTTTTAGCTATTTGAGCCGATAGACTCGCAGGCCTTATACACCCAGTGAACCGTTAGTGGCTGAGTATCAGGGGACTGAGCAAATACTCTGCGGAAACATACAGGCTCTTTTTTAACGTTGCTTTATCTCTCTTAACAAGGAGCTTTGCTGGTGGGGGGGGGGGGGAATATCAACTGAAAAAAAATCTTTGTGTACTGACCGATACAGAGGATGTGGTTTCATTTTCGCAATGCATTATTCATTGAACTTTTGATTAAAAAAAAGTCATTTGAGGTGAAATGTTGTTTTGCTGTGGTGATTTGTGCGTCTGCATTTTGACCGAAGTATGTCAAGCTGACTTCCTCTTCGGTACCATTTAACGGGTTGTTAGTTCGAGACCCCCAGCTTTCCCCACCTCCCTCTCTCTCTCTCTATGTTAATCATTTCGCTGGCCATCACATAACATTTGAAAACTGTGCCCGTGCGAACTGGTGGGGGAGAAAAATAAGCTGATGTATAAGCATTGACTTGGAGTGGAAGGAGTTAAACACTGCGGCTTTGTAACCGAAAAGTATGTTGTGTGTGTGTGTTTGCAGGAAGTTGGGAGGGGGGGGAGGAGAGAGAGCCGACAAAATGTGATCAGATAACACTGTGTGTGTGTGTGTTGGCCGGCCGGATGAGATGTAAGACGTGAGATAGAACACCTGATTGCAGCCCCCAACAGGTCTTTGAGTGGCTCGCCCACATTAACCTCTTCCTGGGTGTCACTCACTGAAGGACGTGTAGGCAGTCCGGAGATGTTTCTTTTTCCAACCTTTAAGTCCCCTTTTCAGTCTCTTTCGGCGCTTTGAAAGTCTCGACGGTCGCTCTCTCTCTCTCCTCCCCCACCCCACCATACACCCCGGATTCGTGTCAGTGTGTTGGAAGGCGTGAAGGGGCTGGTTCCCTCGGACGAGCCTGGAGGTGATTTAAACTGTGGAGAGCCGCTCTTCTTCGACACGGGATCTCTCTGTGAGTGAGTGAGAAAGCGAGAGAGAGTCAGTCTCCGGCGCGTTCACCGATCGAAGTGAGAGCGCGGGAAGAGGAGAGAGGCTTTCGGTTTAACAGATGCCTGGTGCCTTTATACCCCCACTCCTGCATTAACAGTGACAAATCTGGTGTCACTACCAGACTTCCAATTTACAGATAATGATCCTTGCATGAAGATTGATCGACGCCTGCGGATCCTTTGGGGGGAGATTCTGTGAACGGAGGAGGTGGAGCGTTTCCCTCCCTCCCTCCCCTCTCTCTCTCTCTTTCTCTCTTTTCCTCTCTTTTTTCCCTCCCCTTTCCTCCTTCCCCGTCGTCTCTCTCTCTCTCTCTGCAGACGTGGAGCTCCTCCTCTCGCCCGACCCGTCAGTTCAGGAGACCCTGACGAGCATCGCAACCCAACTCCTCTCCGCAACGCACCCCCACCCGGTCCTCTCCCCGCCAGCTCTCAGGCTCAGCTGGAAACAAAATGCGTTGACCTCCGCCCTTGACATTCAGATTGCTGAGTGGGAGGAAGGGATTGCAACTCGCACCCTTTAGGAATATTTTTTTTGGGGGGAAAAAAGAAAACAAAAGATGCACGATTGTTCATAACCCTGAACCCGGTGCATTTGGCTGTGTTTGGGCACCTACCGTTTGGCAACGTTGACAACTGAGGCAAGGACTCGGGGATGGAAGCAGTGCGGTGGCTTCAGGCTGTTGCTGGTGGTCATTTAAGCACATTGTGGGTCCGGGGCTGACAACCTGCACGCCAGACCGAATCACGGGAGCTCCTCGTTCTCCGGACTCCTTACAACTCACCCATGCCCGCGGACCTCCTTTGCAAATGAACAATGGTTCTGTAAGTTAAAACCATGTTTGGATTGAAGCCACCGCTGTACTACCTCTCAGGTAAGAAAACACCATTGCCCTTCAGACACCCCTGACACCCCTTTCCCAAATGGTTGCGGTTTTTGTTTGCGCTTCCACTATTTATTTTGGCAACGTGAGCGAGTTACTTTTATTTCCCCAAGGAGGGGGCTGAGTTTTCTCCATCGCTGTATCACCCCTCTCCCTGTCTCAGGAAAGCTTCCTGGAAGTGTTTGAGTCGGCCTTATTTAACAGCCAGTTTCCAAACTCTTGACAGAATCAGAATCAGGTTTACTGTGGCTGACATATGTCGTGAAGTTTGTTGTTTAAACATAGTTCTTCGTATATTCTACCCTATTTCTTTATTTTCCCGTAAATGCCTGCGAGAAAGTGAGTCTCAAGCAGTGTATGGCAATGCATACCTATTTTGATAATAAATTTATTTAAACTTTAAAACTTACTTTGATTTTGATTTAAACTCCGGAGCAGTTTGACTGCTAACCATGGAGTGAATTGCATTCGGTGGGGCGCTTGCAAATGGTTCGTAGCTCATTGAATTCTGATAATGCGTTCACAGCCAAACCGAAGCAGATAAAACAACAGCTTTAAGGAGAGCCTCAGGGAGTTTTGGTGCATTGGTTTGACAGTGGAGAGAATGCAGTCTGTGAAAGTGCAGGAAATTGGGAGGTTGGCCTTTCATTCCTTCACCCCAAAAACAGGCTTGTGAGTTGATCATCACCCTCTCTAACCTTCACTTTGTCCCAGTGATCTGAAGATATTGCTAACCCCCATGAAGTTGGCTCAATTCCAAACAGGACATGTGACCGTGGCTGTCTTCTGGTCCGGGAGTGGGTCTGACAGTGACCGTGTATCTGGGAGTGGGTCTGACAGTGACTGTGTATCTGGTCTGGAAGTGGGTCTGACAGTGACTGTGCCTCTGGTCTGGGAGTGGGTCTGACAGTGACCGTGTCTCTGGGAGTGGATCTGACAGTGACTGTGCCTCTGGTCTGGGAGTGGGTCTGACAGTGACCGTGTCTCTGGGAGTGGATCTGACAGTGACTGTGCCTCTGGTCTGGGAGTGGGTCTGACAGTGACCGTGTCTCTGGGAGTGGATCTGACAGTGACTGTGCCTCTGGTCTGGGAGTGGATCTGACAGTGACTGTGCCTCAGGGAGTGGGTCTGACAGTGACTGTGTCTCTGGTCTGGCAGTGGATCTGACAGTGACTGCCTCTGGGAGTGGGTCTGACAGTGACTGTGCCTCTGGTCTGGGAGTGGGTCTGACAGTGACTGTGCGTCTGGTCTGGGAGTGGGTCTGACAGTGACTGTGCCTCTGGTCTGGGAGTGGGTCTGACAGTGACCGTGACTCTGGTCTGGGAGTGGGTCTGACAGTGACTGTGCCTCTGGTCGGGGAGTGGATCTGACAGTGACCGTGACTCTGGTCTGGGAGTGGGTCTGACAGTGACCGTGCCTCTGGTCGGGGAGTGGATCTGACAGTGACCGTGACTCTGGTCTGGGAGTGGGTCTGACAGTGACCGTGTCTCTGGTTTGGGAGTGGATCTGACAGTGACCATGACTCTGGTCTGGGAGTGGGTCTGACAGTGACTGTGACTCTGGGAGTTGGTCCGACAGTGACTGTGACTCTGGGAGTGGGTCTGACAGTGACCGTGTCTCTGGTCTGGGAGTAGGTCTGACATGACTGTGCCTCAGGTCTGGGAGTGGGTCTGACAGTGACTGTGTCTCTGGTCTGAGAGTGGATCTGACAGTGACCATGACTCTGGTCTGGGAGTAGGTCTGACATGACTGTGCCTCTGGTCTGGGAGTGGATCTGACAGTGACTGTGCCTCAGGGAGTGGGTCTGACAGTGACTGTGTCTCTGGTCTGGCAGTGGATCTGACAGTGACTGCCTCTGGGAGTGGGTCTGACAGTGACTGTGCCTCTGGTCTGGGAGTGGGTCTGACAGTGACTGTGCGTCTGGTCTGGGAGAGGGTCTGACAGTGACTGTGCCTCTGGTCCGGGAGTGGATCTGACAGTGACTGTGCGTCTGGTCTGGAAGTGGATCTGACAGTGACTGTGCCTCTGGTCTGGGAGTGGATCTGACAGTGACTGTGCCTCAGGGAGTGGGTCTGACAGTGACTGTGTCTCTGGTCTGGCAGTGGATCTGACAGTGACTGCCTCTGGGAGTGGGTCTGACAGTGACTGTGCCTCTGGTCTGGGAGTGGGTCTGACAGTGACTGTGCGTCTGGTCTGGAAGTGGGTCTGACAGTGACTGTGCCTCTGGTCCGGGAGTGGATCTGACAGTGACCGTGACTCTGGTCTGGGAGTGGGTCTGACAGTGACCGTGTCTCTGGTTTGGGAGTGGATCTGACAGTGACCATGACTCTGGTCTGGGAGTGGGTCTGACAGTGACTGTGACTCTGGGAGTTGGTCCGACAGTGACTGTGACTCTGGGAGTGGGTCTGACAGTGACCGTGTCTCTGGTCTGAGAGTGGATCTGACAGTGACCATGACTCTGGTCTGGGAGTAGGTCTGACATGACTGTGCCTCAGGTCTGGGAGTGGGTCTGACAGTGACTGTGTCTCTGGTCTGAGAGTGGATCTGACAGTGACCATGACTCTGGTCTGGGAGTAGGTCTGACATGACTGTGCCTCTGGGAGTGGGTCTGACAGTGACTGTGTCTCTGGTCTGGCAGTGGATCTGACAGTGACTGCCTCTGGGAGTGGGTCTGACAGTGACTGTGCCTCTGGTCTGGGAGTGGGTCTGACAGTGACTGTGCGTCTGGTCTGGGAGTGGGTCTGACAGTGACTGTGCCTCTGGTCCGGGAGTGGATCTGACAGTGACCGTGACTCTGGTCTGGGAGTGGATCTGACAGTGACCATGACTCTGGTCTGGGAGTGGGTCTGACAGTGACTGTGACTCTGGGAGTTGGTCCGACAGTGACTGTGACTCTGGGAGTGGGTCTGACAGTGACCGTGTCTCTGGTCTGGGAGTAGGTCTGACATGACTGTGCCTCAGGTCTGGGAGTGGGTCTGACAGTGACTGTGTCTCTGGTCTGAGAGTGGATCTGACAGTGACCATGACTCTGGTCTGGGAGTAGGTCTGACATGACTGTGCCTCAGGTCTGGGAGTGGGTCTGACAGTGACTGTGTCTCTGGGAGTGGGTCCGACAGTGACTGTGTCTCTGGTCTGGGAGTGGGTCCGACAGTGACCGTGTCTCTGGTCTGGGAGTGGATCTGACAGTGACTGTGTCTGGGAGTGGGTCCGACAGTGACTGTGTCTCTGGTCTGAGAGTGAGTCTGACAGTGACTGTGTCTCTGGGAGTGGGTCTGACAGTGACCGTGTCTCTGGTCTGGGAGTGGATCTGACAGTGACCATGACTCTGGTCTGGGAGAGGGTCCGACAGTGACTGTGACTCTGGGAGTAGGTCTGACAGTGACTGTGTCTCTGGGAGTGGGTCCGACAGTGACTGTGACTCTGGGAGTGGGTCTGACAGTGACTGTGTCTCTAGTCTGGGAGTGGGTCTGACAGTGACCGTGTCTCTGGTCTGGGAGTCGGTCTGACAGTGACCGTGTCTCTGGTCTGGGAGTAGGTCTGACAGTGACTGTGCCTCTGGTCTGGGAGTGGATCTGACAGTGACGATGACTCTGGTCTGGGAGAGGGTCTGACAGTGACTGTGACTCTGGGAGTGGGTCTGACAGTGACTGTGTCTCTGGTCTGGGAGTGGGTCTGACAGTGATCGTGTCTCTGGTCTGGGAGTAGGTCTGACAGTGACCATGACTCTGGTCTGGGAGTGGGTCTGACAGTGACTGTGTCTGGGAGTGGATCTGACAGTGACTGTGTCTGGGAGTGGGTCCGACAGTGACTGTGTCTCAGATCTGGGAGTGGGTCTGACAGTGACTGTGTCTCTGGGAGTGGGTCTGACAGTGACCGTGTCTCTGGTCTGGGAGTAGGTCTGACAGTGACTGTGTCTCTGGTCTGGGAGTGGATCTGACAGTGACCGTGTCTCTGGTCTGGGAGTGGGTCTGACAATGACTGTGCCTCTGGTCTGGGAGTGGGTCTGACAGTGACCGTGTCTCTGGTCTGGGAGTGGGTCTGACAGTGACTGTGTCTCTGGTCTGGGAGTGGGTCTGACAGTGACTGTGCCTCTGGTCTGGGAGTCGGTCTGACAATGACTGTGCCTCTGGTCTGGGAGTGGGTCTGACAGTGACCGTGTCTCTGGTCTGGGAGTGGGTCTGACAGTGACCGTGTCTCTGGTCTGGGAGTGGATCTGACAGTGACCGTGTCTCTGGTCTGGGAGTGGGTCTGACAGTGACTGTGCCTCTGGGAGTAGGTCTGACAATGACTGTGCCTCTGGTCTGGGAGTGGGTCTGACAGTGACTGTGCCTCTGGTCTGGGAGTGGGGAGTGGGTCTGACAGTGACCGTGTCTCTGGTCTGGGAGTGGATCTGACAGTGACCGTGTCTCTGGTCTGGGAGTGGATCTGACAGTGACCGTGTCTCTGGTCTGGGAGTGGGTCTGACAGTGACTGTGACTCTGGGAGTGGGTCTGACAGTGACTGTGTCTCTGGTCTGGGAGTGGGTCTGACAGTGACTGTGTCTCTGGTCTGGGAGTGGGTCTGACAGTGACCGTGTCACTGGTCTGGGAGTCGGTCTGACAGTGACTGTGTCTGTGGGAGTGGGTCCGACAGTGACTGTGTCTCTGGTCTGGGAGTGGGTCTGACAGTGACTGTGACTCTGGGAGTTGGTCCGACAGTGACTGTGACTCTGGGAGTGGGTCTGACAGTGACCGTGTCTCTGGTCTGGGAGTAGGTCTGACAGTGACTGTGTCTCTGGTCTGGGAGTGGGTCTGACAGTGACTGTGTCTCTAGTCTGGGAGAGGGTCCGACAATGACTGTGACTCTGGTCTGGGAGTGGGTCTGACAGTGACCGTGTCTCTGGTCTGGGAGTGGGTCTGACAGTGACTGTGACTCTGGGAGTGGGTCTGACAGTGACTGTGTCTGGGAGTGGGTCTGACAGTGACCGTGTCTCTGGTCTGGGAGTGGGTCTGACAGTGACTGTGACTCTGGGAGTGGGTCTGACAGTGACTGTGTCTGGGAGTGGGTCTGACAGTGACTGTGACTCTGGGAGTGTGTCTGACAGTGACTGTGACTCTGGGAGTGGGTCTGACAGTGACCGTGTCTCTGGTCTGGGAGTGGATCTGATAGTGACTATGACTCTGGTCTGGGAGAGGGTCCGACAGTGACTGTGACTCTGGGAGTAGGTCTGACAGTGACTGTGTCTCTGGGAGTGGGTCCGACAGTGACCGTGTCTGGGAGTGGGTCTGACAGTGACTGCGTCTGGGAGTGGGTCTGACAGTGACTGTGCCTCTGGTCTGGGAGTGGGTCTGACAGTGACTGTCTCTGGGAGTGGGTCTGACAGTGACCGTGTCTCTGGTCTGGGAGTGGGTCTGACAATGACTGTGTCTGTAGTCTGGGAGTGGGTCTGACAGTGACCGTGTCTCTGGTCTGGGAGTGGGTCTGACAGTGACTGTGTCTGTAGTCTGGGAGTGGGTCTGACAGTGACTGTGCCTCTGGGAGTCGGTCTGGCAGTGACTGTGTCTCTGGTCTGGGAGTGGGTCTAACAGTGACCGTGTCTCTGGTCTGGGAGTGGGTCTGACAGTGACCGTGTCTCTGGGAGTCGGTCTGACAGTGACCGTGTCTCTGGTCTGGGAGTGGGTCTGACAGTGACTGTGACTCTGGGAGTGGGTCTGACAGTGACTGTGACTCTGGGAGTGGGTCTGGCAGTGACTGTGTCTCTGGTCTGGGAGTGGGTCTGACAGTGACTGTGTCTCTCGTCTGGGAGTGGGTCTGACAGTGACTGTGTCTCTGGTCTGGGAGTCGGTCTGACAGTGACCGTGTCTCTGGTCTGGGAGTGGATCTGACAGTGACCGTGTCTCTGGTCTGGGAGTGGGTCTGACAATGACTGTGCCTCTGGTCTGGGAGTGGGTCTGACAGTGACCGTGTCTCTGGTCTGGGAGTGGGTCTGACAGTGACTGTGTCTCTGGTCTAGGAGTGGGTCTGACAGTGACTGTGCCTCTGGGAGTAGGTCTGACAGTGACCGTGTCTCTGGTCTGGGAGTGGGTCTGGCAGTGACTGTGTCTCTGGTCTGGGAGTGGGTCTGACAGTGACCGTGTCTCTGGTCTGGGAGTGGGTCTGACCGTGACTGTGCCTCTGGGAGTGCGTCTGACAGTGACTGTGTCTCTGGGAGTGGGTCTGACAGTGACTGTGTCTCTGGTCTGGGAGTCGGTCTGACAGTGACCGTGTCTCTGGTCTGGGAGTGGGTCTGACAGTGACTGTGTCTCTGGTCTGGGAGTGGGTCTGACAGTGACTGTCTCTGGGAGTGGGTCTGACAGTGACTGTGTCTCTGGTCTGGGAGTCGGTCTGACAGTGACCGTGTCTCTGGTCTGGGAGTGGGTCTGACAGTGACCGTGTCTCTGGTCTGGGAGTGGGTCTGGCAGTGACTGTGGCTGAACAGAGCCTTTGGCCCCATGACTGGTGCTGATGATAATGCTGCTGGATTTGCTGCTCTCTGGTTCTTTGAGCCAAGCTGCCCAGTGCCAATCCTTACTGGAAAAATAATTTACAATATATCATTTAAAAGTTCATGCCTTGAGACGCTGAGCCTTTTAGAAAGTTATTTTTAATCCTTTGCTTGGCCTGTGTCTGTGGCTGACTTTTGCTGCTGGTCTTGCTTTCTGTCCACAGCTGCCTTCCTCCTTGACTTTCAGTCTCTCATTATACTGTGTGCATCCTCCATTTAATTCACCTATTCTTTCTGACTTCTCCACTTTCTCAGTTCATCTTGCATCCTTTTGGGCCCCTGGGTCTGTATCCTCGAGTACTGTCCTCCCACCTCCATGCCAGTCTGAAAGAAATGTGGTGTTTCCATTTGAATTCATTTGATGAGAAACTCCCAACAGAATTTTCTTCCTTCTAGTCCTCCCTAGGATTATATGCAACCCAGACCTGGGTAGATCCAGTTTCACCACAGCTCATCATTTATTTTTCTATCAGAGCCAGCAAACAATAAAAAAGCAAGTTAAAACTCGTTAAAAGATGCAGTGAAGCGTATCCAACAAAGATTGATTTTTGTGAAGCCACATATGTACCAAAGGTGGATTTATTACATTATTGTTATTATTAGTCATTGCATCTATCAGTGCAGTTTTAGGATGATTGTACCTTTTACTAGAATTGAGAGTACAACAAACTTTGTTTTTTTAAAATAGGTGAGGACATTTTGGGTGCTAGACAGCTGTCAAGTTCATTTCCTTCCAGTTAAGTTGCCTTCTTTTCATTTTGCAGTTACTGCTTTGTTTGATCTTAACTACACCTAATGAGGTGCACCATTTAGTTTTGATGGCGAATGTGTCCAGAATTTACTGCAAGCTGCTCTGCCGTCTTCACCTGCTGTTGCCATGGTAACCTTATTAACCACTTTTTAGTTTCCAGATGATTATCTGACAGATAGAGAATTGGATAAGCGCACAGGGGTGATAGGGACAGCGGAAGTCGTTGGTTGGGAGAGGAAGAGGAGAGTGACAGTTCCCTACTTGGCTCCAATGAACTATTTATTGTGAAGCTGGATCCTGAAACCCTCTATCTCTGCCCTATTCGATCCTCATCTTTCGAATTTAGAAAGAATGGGATAAGACAGCGTTGAAATATCAATAGGGCAAAAACTCAAAAATGATTGTTTCTGTATAAAAGAACTTTTATCCTCCAATGTACAGTGCAAGATAATTCAGAACTCTCTTCCATAAAGGGTGGTGAATAATTTTACAGCAGAGTTAGGCGGATATATGATGAGAAGAGGGCAAAAGGTAGACTGGAATGGAGGGTGGTTCAAAGTTCAAAGTAAATTTATTATCAAAGTACATATATGTCACATTATACAACCCTGAGATTCATTTCCTTGTGGGGATTCACAGTAAATGCAAATAAATAAATACAGAGATACCAAACAAACTAGTAATAATAATAAATAAATAAGCAATGAATATCAATGGTTGCCGTCAGGTCAGCCATGACAGAGTAGGTTTGTGGAATGAGTGACCTACCTACTCCCGTTATAACCACAAGATTGCTTATGTGTTCATTCCTTTCTTAATTTCCAGGCTGTGATTATGGGTGTGCTGTTAGTTATCAGCATATATAAAAGCACTCTGTGAGTTCATAATTAACCAACCCAACTCTTAAGTTTTGATTAATGCAACTTATATCGAATATCAACAGCCACAATTCCAATTTCCTTTATCTCACCACAATTGTCTCCAGCCCCACTCCCTGTACTTCCCACCAGTATGGTTCTGTCATTCACAGAGTACTTTTAAAGAATGTGAGGTTTCAGTTAACTCTTTCTTCCCCTTTCCCTTTTCCCCGCTGTACTCCTTGTTTAGCATTGTAATGATTTTAGCAACGAGAAATAAACTCAAAAGATTGAGAGCTGATGAAAGGCCAAGATGGTGTGGATGTGGAGAGGATGGTGGGAGAACCTAGAACCACAGGGCACCACCTCAGAATAGAAGGACGTCCCTTTAGTAGAGAGATGAGGAGAAATTTCTTTAGCCAGAGGGTGGTGAATCTGTGGAATTCATTACCATGGTCAACTGTGGAGGCTAAACCATTGGGTATATTTAAAGTGGAGGTTGATATGTTCTTGTTTAGTAATGACGTCAAAGGTTACAGGAGATGGGGGTTGAATGTGGTAATGAATCAGTCATGATGGAATAGCAGAGCAGTCTTGATGGGCTGAATAGCCCAAATCTACTCCTATGTCTTAAAGTCTCATAGTCTTCCAAGCACATCCTTCCAAAATCAAACAGTGCAAAAGCACCTATCAGAATTAGGTTCAGGATGATGTCACACAGGGCTTGAGGATAAGGTTTCACTGCTCTGAGTTTCTTCCGGACCCTTGTGCTCATCCATGCTACAGTGACATTACGCAAACTGGTTTAGGTTATTTTGTTGAGGGATCTTTCATAAAGGACAGCGAGGTTATTTTTTTCAAGCTAATGTTTCCAAGTTCCAAGTGTATATAACAAGTCAAATCAGCGTTTTCAGAGAGAGAAGTAGTCTGTGCTTCAGCCTGGGGCCTGAGAACACATAGAAATCACACATATTTTAATTTGCGAGAAGGGGGAAGGGTGGAGTGAACAGGAGGATATGTGTGATAAGGCGGTAATAGAAAAGGCTGAATGACACACACACACACACTTCATTCTGGTTTATTACTAAGTAATGTTGATTTTTCTTAAGTTTTCCTTCTGCATTTACTCCAGCTAACCTACTGACCATTGAACTTGGGGCATTCCACTCACCAAGGACCACCCCCTGCCATTATCATCAAAACTGCTCACAGGGGTGGTGCTGTCATGTGTGGCTGAAGCACAGTTCTCAAACACTTCATTGTACCTTCCAATGGACTACTTCATCACTGTGTCTCTGAGGTGGTCACTGACCTCTGGTAATCTGTCCTCCTTTAAACTTTCCATATTCCCCAGCCCATAACTTTTCCTCATCCAAGATCCTCAGACAGGATTGTCCTGATAAGCCCATCACTCTAACCTGTTCTTGTCCCAGAGAACTTACTTCATCCTAGTTTCACTCCATTCTTTCTCCCCTTGTCCTGTTTATTCCTCCTTGCATCCTTGATAATTCTGATGTTCTCTGCCATTTTGACAGTTCCCTGTGTCTTGATCCCAACTAGCTCGTATTCACCAACCCATCTGCAATTCCATCCCCTACTAGAAGTGCTGTTTTCTTCAATCATCACCTTACTGAACGTTTTCTCATATGGGACAACTTTTCCTTCAGCCCCATTTGCTTCCTTTACACAGGAAGAGCAGCAATGTGGACCCACGTAAGTGTAAGATATGTAAAGCAGTCCTGATTTCTGTCCTGCTGATTCCTGCTCTCCCATAGAACTTTTAAGCTTCATTACATTTGTTAACCATTTTTCACTCTTTGTCCATCTCTGATCTTCCCCTTCCTTTTCTCAATTTAGCTGTCTTGGGGGAGTATTGCTGACCAATACCTACAAGGTCACAGATTCCCATGGCTATTTTGAATATGTTGACCCCAACATTCTTGGATCTTCCCCCACATATCATCTTACTTCATCTCTAGTAACTCATTCTGAAGTAAAGTTGTGAGAACAGGATCTGCCACTGCTGTATGTACACCCTAGGTCACTAATGCAGCTGCAGTATTGTGTGAGCCTATGTGACAACGTGGAGTTAGTCATACATTACAAACATTAGCCAGTGACTCATTGAATGGATAACATGCTCTAAATTATCTACTTATGTGCCTATTAGATACTTAGGTAATGTGCATGATATTGTAAATTGGGAGTCAATGCATTGAGACAGAAGACAAAGAGAAAGAAAGGCAGGGTGTAGTACAGATAATAATGGGTGTATCAAATGGTGCGATAAGACCATATTACATAGGAGCAGGATTAGACCATTCGTCCCATTAAGTCTGCTTATCATTTGTTCTTGGCTGACTTATTTTCCCTCTCAACCCCACTCTCCTGCCTTCTTCTCATAACCTTTGATGCTCTTCCTAATCAAGAACCTGTCAACCTCCACTTTAAATAGACACAATGACCTGGCCTCCACAGCCATCTGTGGCAATGAATTCGACAGATTCACCACCCTGTGGCTAAAGAAATTCCTCCTCATCTCTGTTCTTAAGGGACATCTTTGTATTCTGAGGCTGTGGGCTCTGATCCTAGACTCTCCTACAATTGGAAACAATGTAAGTTTCAATGAGCTTCCCCCGCCCCACCCCATTCTTTAAACTCCAGCAAGTAAAAGGCCCACAGCCATCAAATGCTTCTTATACTTGGACCTTTTCATTCCCAGGATAATTCTTTTAAACATCATCTGAACCCTCTCTAATACCCGCATATCCTTTTTTGGAATGGGTTCCAAAGCTACTTGTAATACTCCTACAATGATCTGACCAGTACCTTATAAAGCCTCAGCATTACATCTTTGCTTGTGTCATACAGGCACGCTTCCTTCAGGTTCCAACTTTGACCCTCATCTTTGGTGTCAGGATTGGGGCATACCTAGACTCAGTAACACCATATGGAGGCATCTCATTCAGGCATTGCTAGGAATTCTAGATTTGTGATCCGAGACTAAACAATTCCCACTTGCAGTGTGGCTAGGCTGCTTTTCAGGAATCGAGGAGCACCAGCAGGGATCTGGCATCAAGCAAACATCTCTCTCAGAGAGGACTTCTGCCTCCTACGCAAACTGTAACAGGACACTGAACCGATAACAGGCCATCTCTAACTTTGTGTTCCATTTATTTTCCATTTTTAAAAATAACACATTCAGCCGACTTTTATTTCGAACATTTCTTGCCTAGTGTGAACTGGCCAGATTCAGATTCTGGTATTGCACTAGACTGAGGCTGAAAGAAGTCATTCAACCATTGGAACCATGACTGGTGAGCTGGGGCTGCTTAATAGAACAAGCCCAAATTAGCAGCTAGCCGGGTAACTCTGAAACGCTGTGACTTCTCCACCAAATGAGATGCAGAAGAGCTCCCTGGATATTTCGGTTGCTCCCTCCCTGACACCTGGTGCCAGCCAAGCCCGTTAGGTTGTTTTAGAATCAAAGGGAGATTAACTTAGAAGTAAACCCTTCACCCACTGTGTCCATGGTAACCATCAGTTGCCCCTTAACACTCTTTTTAGCTTAATTCACAAGACATAGGAGTGGAATTAGGCCATTTGGTCTCTTGGGACCACTCCATCACTTTATCCTGGCTGATTTTTTTTAATCCCTGTTAACCCCATTCTACCCATAAACTTTGTCGCCCTGACTAATGAAGAACTTAACAGCCTCTGCTTTAAATATATCCAGTGTCTTGACTTCCACACCTGTCTGTGGCAATGAATTCCACAGATTCACCACCCTCTGGCCAAAGAAATTCCTTCTCATCTCTTTACTAAAGGAATGCCCTTTTATTCTGAATTTGTGACCTCTGGTCCTAGACTTCCTCACTATTGGAAACACCCTCTCCATATCCACTTCATCTAGACCTTTCAATTTTTGACAGGTTTCAATGCAATACCCCCCACTCTCTGTGTTTCTTCTAAGCTGAAGCAAGTACTCTGGCGAGTCACATTTTATTCTCTGTACGTTCACTTCAGAAACCCCAGATTAGTGAGAAGGGACCGCGGCCCGGACGATGCGTGGTTTTGATAATGGCTGCCGCTTCCTTCCGGCAGGGCTCCATATAAGTGTACTCAGTGGTGGAGAGGGCTTCAGCTGTGATGGACTGGGCTGCATCCACTACTTTCTGTAGCTGTTTCCATTCCTGGACATTGGTGTTTCTTTACTGGATCATGATGCAACCAGTTAGGATACACTCCACTGTATCTATAGAAGTTTATCAAAGTTTTTGGTGACATGCTGAATCTACCAAAACATCTAAGAAACTAGAAGCACTGTCTGCCTTCTTTGTGATGGCACTTAAGTACTGGGCCCAGTACAGATCCTCTGAATATGTTAACTCCAAGGAATTCAAAGATACTGCCCCTCTCCCCCTCTGTTCCCTTACTGACGACTGGCTCGTGTACCTCTGGCTTCTTTTTCCTTCAGTTGACAATTGGCTCTTTGGTGAGTGAGAGTTATGTGTGTCAGAGGTGCAGACTGCATCTGGGAAATCTGGCAGCATGAGGTGTTGGCTGTGTCTCACTGAACTATTGATGGTATGGTCCAAGGTAGCCTTTTAATTGATGTCACTGCACACTGCCTGCCAGCTGAGGTCTCATTGCATCCTTTCTGTCCAGGCTAGTGTCAACCTTATTTGACATTTAACAGTAAAGGATGCTACAACAAGCACATTAAAAGGGCAGCAGTCTAGTTTAATATCCAAAGCCACAATCAAAGTCAAGTTTATTGAGAACAAGTGCACATATGAATAGGTGCAATGAAGAACACAGCATCACGGGCACATAGCGTCATGTAAGCAGCATCCACGAGGAAAACAAACTAAACACAATGATACACAATTCTTACATTGCATTCTGTGGCAATTGCACGAAGGGCTCGCCTTTGTGGAAGTTGTGCTAAGGCAAGGATTGAGTGCAGACAGCTGAGGCAGGAAAGGTTTTTGAAGAGCACAGCTTCCCTTTGCACACCAGATGTCAGGAGATGAGATAAGCAATCCAAGGCACACACCAACTAAGGGACAATTGCTTTACTAACTTCAAAGTATTGTGGATTATCGGCTTGTAGTTTCTATTGACTTTTAACGCCTGTATTTTGAATGGTGATTGATCTTTCAAGTAAGGAATTCAATCGTGCAATTTACCAAGTGGTCAATATCAGTAACTGTTAACCCAATCCTGTATAAAAATGACAGTTTTCTGTCCTAGCTTGAGAGAAGTGTGGTGACAGGGGCCACGCTGTTCTCTTTGTGCACAAGTAAAATAAAGTGTTTCTGAGTTGTAAGAATGTGCATGTTCTAGGTTCAGTTATTTCATTACCAGCAATGACCGATTATTTTATAATGGATGATATTGGAAGTAAGGCCAGGGCTGGCAGTTTATTGTTTTGGAGTACACAGACCTCACTTAACGCTGAGGATGCATTCCTCGGAGGTCGAGCGCTATGCGGGGTCATCATAACATTACGTAAATGGACATGTGTGCCTGATTTTAAAAAATCAAACCTGAGATACATGAAATATTATTTTCTGCATACACAGTAATTTGTGGAGTAACCAATACACAAATAGGCCTAACCTCTACCAGCGGAGTAGCAGCAGCGGTGGGAGGCGGGTGTTGGTTACATCTGAGAGGAAGGACCAGGCTGTGGGTCCTCTTCTAACTTTGGCTTCTTCTTCGTTCGTGCATTTTGAAGTTCCAGGTCATCTTCCAGACATTATTGGTGAAAAAATGGAATAAATTGGCAAGGGAGCAAGAATGTTTATACATGCAGGGGAGGCAGAGCGTGAACTAATACGTGATTGGCTGTGAGTGGCTTAGAGTGTATGTAAACCGCTCTCATTGGCTGATTGAATGTTTACTGTAATGGTGGCTGCTCTTGATGTTTTAAGTGTTATTAAGAATGAGTTTTTTGTCACTTTTAAAAATTTCAATAAAGAATTTAATAACCACATTGTAGCAAATCAGCAGTATGCAGGGTTTGAGTGTATAGAAGCTTCAGGTGAGATTGTGGGGAATGTATAAGAGTGGCATTACTGAGAAGAAAGAATGTAAGTGTCTGTTATGATCTGAAGATAAGGATACCATGCTGTATCATTAAATAATTTAATAGTAAGAGTAGAATTTGAGGGCCAGCACTTTGTTGAAGTTATGCTACAGTCCATCCAATATTCAGCCAGAATGAAAGAAACAAATGTGCAAGCAAATTGAAGAAAAGTTTGAAATCAACAAGATTGTGCAATTGAGGGTTTGAACTTTCCCAAGGAGGTTAAATTGGGCAGAATTTTTAGAAGTGTGTTCAAGAAAGTGTTGTGAGATAATACATAGAGATGGGCATTGCTCAGCCTTATGCTAGGAAACTTGGCTGATGATGGAGGTGTTTGAGAATACTGAACATAATTACATAAGCTTCAAAGCAGTTATGGAACATGGTAAGGTTGGTCCACAAGTTAAGGTCTTGAATGTGGGAAGGCTAATTTTAGTAGCGTAAAACAGGTCCTGACAAAAGTAGATCAGGAGCAGTTGGGTAAAGTAATATCTGACAAAGTGAGAGACTTTTAAAGTGGAAACCCTTTAAAAGAGATGCAAGAATTCAAGGCCAGAATGTTCTGACGAGGGTGAAAGGCAAAGGTGGCAAGGTTTGGGAATCTTGAATGATAAAGTTTTGAGCAGGAAAGGAAACCGAAGACAGATGCAAACAACAGATACTGAGGATATCTCTTGAAGAATGTAGTGTGTGTGGGGAAAAACCCTAAGAAAGAAATTTGGACAGCAAGAAGGTGTAATGAAATACCATTGGCAGGAAAGATTAAGGAGAATCCCAAGACATAGGAGCAAAGCATAGGATAATTGGGAGCAAGAGGGTAGTCATAGAAACAGTGTTCCCTTAGGAGCCAAAGGGTAAACTCTGTGTTTGGAGCTAGTTAATGTGGACAAGGACCCAGAATTGATAACTGTCGCGTATAGCGGGGTGCAATGGAAAAAACTTTGTTTTGCATGACATCCATACAGATAATTACAAACCATAAATACAATGAGTTAGTACAAAGGAAAAACAATAACAGAATGCAGAAGACAGTATTACAGCTACGGAGCAGGTGCAGTGCAAGTAGACAATAAGATGCAAAAGCCATGACAACTACACTCTGTGATCAGGAGTTCATCTTTATTGTACAAAAGGTCCATTCAGGAGTCATATAACAGTGGGATAGAAGCTGTCCTTGAACCTGTGATGCCTGTTTTCAAGTGTTTGTACCTTTTGTCCATTGGAAGAAGAGGGAGATACATGGGAAGTGGTGAGTTGAGAGAGGGATACATGGGTAAGGAGCTGGTCATTATTAAGAAGGACAAAGTTTTAGATGTCATGGGACAAAGGCTGGTAAATCTCCAGTGACAGATGAGATCCATCTCAGATTACTATGCAAAATAGGGGAAGAGATCGTTGGGGCCTGACAGACACTTTTGCGTCTTTGTTAGCCACAGGTGAGGTGCCGGAAGATCGAAGGATAGCTAATGTTGTTCCCTTACTAAAGATGTGAAGTAGGGAAAAACCAAGTAACTACAGGCTGGTGAGTCGGCAAATGATTGGAGAGAATCCTAAGGGATAGATAGAATCTAGTTACGTTTGGAAAGATCAGAGACAGCATTTCTTTGTTAGGGGGAAATTCTACCCTACCAGTCTGATAGAGCTGTTTAAGTGGATTCAAAATTGGCTTGGTGATAGGAGGCAGAGTGTAGAGGTGGAAGTCCTGATGAAAAGTCTTGGGCTGAAAGATCATGTGTTTATTCTTCTCTGCTGTGTATTAATATCTTGAATGTGAACGTAGGAGGCCTGGTCTGGATGTTTGAGGATGACATGAAAGTTGGTGTTGTGAAAAGCAAGGAATGTCTGAAGCTGCTGTGGTTGAAAAGTTGGGCAGGAGGCTGGCAGGTGAAATTTAATCTTGAGGTAAAACATTTTGGGAAGCTAAACTGAGGTAGGACATGGGGTTCTCAGGAATGTTGTTGAGCAGAGGGACCTCAAGGGTTCATGTCCATGATTTTCCAAAAGTGATAATACCAGTAAGTAGGGTGCTGAAGAAGGATACGGCATCATAGATTGGGATATATACATAAAAGTTGGGATCTTACGCTGCAACTTTACAAATCACTAGTTAGATTTCATTTGTGTACAGTTCTGGTTCCCACACTTGAGGAAGGCTGTGATTGCTGCAGAGGATACAAGAGATTCACCAGGATTGGAGGGCTTTAGTTGCATGGAGAAACTGGATCGGCTGGATCTTTCCCATGAAGTGAAAAGGGCAGAAGGTGCGGATACATACATTTTAAGAAGCACAGATAGGGTACATAGTCAACATCTTTTTACCATGGTAGGACTTATCAAAAAAAGGGGTTATAAATTTAAGTGAAAGGAAGGAGTTTTAAAGGGGATTAGAGGCGAAAAGTTTTTTTTTAAACAGAGTGTTTGATGGCTGGAACTCACTGCTGGTGGAGGCGGTGGAGTCAGATATAGTCACTACGTTTAAGAGGCATTTAGAGAGGCCCGGAATTAGTAAGATATAAAAGAATGGACTAATGTGGGCAAAAAGGATTAGTGTAGGTGGGCAAAAGGGATCTCATTGAAACCATTTAAATATTAAAAGGCCTAGATAGAATGCACATGGAGAGTTTCCTGTAGTGGGGGAATCTCAGACCAGAAGGCAGAGCCTGACAATAGAAGGGTTTCCCTTTAGGACAGAAAAGAGATATTTCTGTAGCCAGAGGGAGGTGAATCTGTGGAATTCATTGCCACAGACAGCTGTGGACGCCAAGTCATTGAATATATTTGATAAGTTCTTGATTAGTGAGGGTGTTGTAGGTTAAAGGAGTAGGCAGGAGAAAGGGGTTGAGAGGGATAATAAATCATCCGTGATAGAATGGCAGAGCAGACTCGATGGGCTGAATGGCCTAATCCTGCTGCTGTCTTATGGTCTTACAGTCAGCATGCATGTGGTGGGCTGAAGGTCTGTATAACTCCAGGACTTTATAATTTCTTCATTGAAGTTCATGCACTTGTTCACTTGAAGCCCTGTAAAAGACACTTAAGGATCCCTGGATACAACGCACAGCGCCTGGCACAGAGTCCAACAAAAAAGCTGCAGGAAACATTCGGTCTGCACGTTGACACTCTCTGCAACTCCCTTCTCACATGTGTCCCTGAAGCTACCTTGTAGATAGTCATTCAACAATTGTGGAAGTATCGCTTACTGTTTAGTGCAGAAACATTTGGAATGACTCCCATTGTGTTTGTGGTGGCAAAAGACTCATGTAACAAGGGATCTCATTCCTTCCCCTAACACCAAGGTTCCGTTGCGGTCTGAAGCTTCACGACTCAGTCCTATTTGAGCAGAGATGCGTAGCGATCTCGGTTATGTTTTGACTTTGAATTTTAGAGTACAAAATCAATCTGGAATGAGCTGGGGAAGTGACCAGGTTGAAGTCTTTTTTTAAAAAAACCTTCTTTCTTATTTGTTGATTTTGTTCTGTAAACATGGAGGTTTAGAAGATGGTGTTTGTAACACAGTTGCTTTTTTCTGATGACCCGTGAACAGTTTAACATGCAATCAGTGAGGCGGCCATATGGACTTAACATTGTGTGTGTGGTTCCTGTCCATACTATGCTGTGTGGTGTGGTGCAGTCCATGCCAAGGGTTGGAGACGTCTGACACAGAGACGTGGTTAAGTCTAGCAACCAGAGTTTCAGAGACATGACTTCAAATCTTAGCACTGGTAACTGGCTGACGCTAAATTTGAGTAATTAAATAAATCTGGAATTAAATCTAGTCCCAGTAACCACAAAACTGTTGGATTGTTGTAAAAGCACTGCATCCTCCAGGGAAGAAAGTCTGCTGCCCTTCCTCAGACTGCTCTATACTCAGTGGTCACTTTATTAGGTGCCTCCTATAAATAAAGTGCCCACTGGTGTATGCTTGTAGTCTTTCCATTGCTGTTGCCTTTCTACTCCAAGGTTTCACCTGTTATTCTTCAGAGATGCTCTTCTGCACACCACTCTTGTTTGAGTTACTGTCACTTTCAGTTTGAACCAATCAGACCACTCTCTTCTAACCTCCTTCATTAACAAGGTGTTTCCACACACAGAACAACAGCTTGCTGGAGGTTTTTTTTTTGATTTTCACACCATTCTCTGTAAACTCTCTATACCGATGTGTGTGAAAGTCCCAGGAGACCTGCCGTTTCTGAGATACGCAACCAGATGCCACCGTCAAAGTCACTTGGATCACATTTCTCGCCCCGTTCTGGTGTTTGGCCTGAACAACAACTGAACCTCCTGCCCCTGCCTACAGGCCTTTGTGCACTGAGTTGATGAGATATTTGCATTAATAAGCAGGTGTGCGGGTGTACCTAATAAAGTGGCCACTGAGTGTGGATGCAGCTCGATGCCCACCAGTGTGGTTTGCTCTTAAAATGCTTCCTCACTTCAGGGGAAATTAGGGATGGAGAGTAAATGTCAGCATTGGTAGCAATGTCTACATCCCCTGAGTGAGTAAATTAAAACCCAAGCAGAGCTTTGGAACGGGCTTTACCACAGAAGATTGTATTGCTGCAATTTTACCTGTGGATGTAATTTGCTAAGTATTCGAGCCTCAGCTGAGGCAGCACGTTTGTGTCTTTAAGCAAGGCACTTAACAACACATTGCTCTGCGACGTCACCGGTGCCAAGCTGCTTGGGTCCTAGTGCCCTTCCCTTGGACAACATCGGTGGCATGGAGAGGGGAAGGCCTGCAGCTTGGGCAACTGCCTGTCTCCCATACGACCCTGCCCAGGCTTGCACCCTGGAAACTCCAGGCGCAGATCCATGGTCTCCCGAGACCAACGGATGCCACCACCACCACAACAGGGCAAACAGACATCATAGACGTTATACATTATTATTCGGAATTAGCTTTTGTGCATTGGCGCGGCATGCAACAAAAACAACATTCAGCAATGACAAAGAATTATATAAAAATAAAGTTGGAGATTAAAGTACAGGCGTAGAATAAAATGTGTGTAAATACCAGCACACGTTTACAATGTAAACAGACACGGTTGTGCGGCAACAGCGCGATGCTATCACAGCTCGGGACGCTTCTGCAGTTTGGAGCTCAATTCCGGTGCCGTCTGTAATGAGTGTGTGGAACGCAGGCTTTCCCCGGTGCACCCGTTTCCTCCCACAGTCCAAAGACGTCCCAGGTAGGGAAATTGTCCCGTGGTGTGGTTTGGGTTATTCAGGTTTGTCTGGGTTGCTGGGATGACGTGGCTCAAAGGGCCAGAATGGCCTACTTCATGCAATATTGCTAAATAAATAAGCATTATTAAAAGATATTTGAAGTACTTACAGTGCAGTGAATGAGGTGATAGATAGAGGGGATGGGGGACCAACAAGCTAGTTGAGCAGATTAACTGGCAGGGGAAGAACCTTAACATGTCATGAAGCTTATCTGGAAAGTACTATAGCGGTATAGTACTTTCCAGAAGGGAGCTTTTGGAAAAGGCAGTTTGCTGGGTGGGTAGTGTCCACAATGATTTTTTTCCTGCCCACTGCTTTGTCCTGGACAAATCCAAGTCCTGCAGTGATGGTGGACTGCAGCCAAGTGGTCTTTTCTGCTGGGCAGACACTTTGCTGTCACCTGTGTCTGTTGTGAGAGGAAGCTGCACCAAACCAGACAGTAGTGGCTGATGTGAGGGTGCTCTCCGTGATGGCCATGTAAATTAGTGGAGATTATTTGTGTAGTGAAGGACGACGTTCACAGATCAGACAAGTCAGCTCCACCTATGGAGGTACGCAGGGTTGCGGACATTGGAATTTGGAGCAAAATCTGCTTGAAGAACTCAGCAGGTCAGGCAGCATCTGTGAAGAGAAATGACCCCAAAGGTCCACAGATGCTGTCTGACTCAGTGGCATCCTCCAACAGTTTGTCTTTTGTTCCCACCCCGTATATCATATGTTCAGCTAGGTCAGCAATGTTTCCTTTTAATGACCTCTCCCTCCTTGATTGTTTTCGTGTGTGACGAACACCTTCCCATTGCTTAAAGACGTGCGTGTGTTTTCAGACCTAAATCTGCCACATTAGCCAGTATGCACATTGCTCATCCCGAGCAGTTGCACTGTGATTAATACGATAACCACTTGCTAAATTTATTCTTTTCCCTACAACATAATGGCACCCTCACCGCAGCCAAGGCTAATCCACAGCCCAATTAAAACGTGTGTTTCTGCTGCAAGTCTGACGGGTGCAGGATGCAAATGTGCACCTGTGTTTTCAGAGTGAAATCCTTTCTTTGCTGTTGTGAGCTCACATTTTGAAGCATGGCTGCCTGGGCAAGTTCCCAGCGGCCAACCTGCCGAGCCAGGGAAGCCTTTGCAGAAGAGGCTTGGAACCGACAACTACTTCTGGGCACACGTTCCAGGGAAGGATAGGCTCGCAGATTATTTAGTGCACAGATGGCAGCCATTCGGCCCATTGAATCTATGCCAATTCCTCAGAGAGCAGTCTGCCAGCCCCAGACTCACCACTTCTTCCCTGGAGCCCTGCAAATTATCCTCTCTCCACTGACTATCCAGTTTTGTGTTGAAAGCACAGACTGATTTTGATCGCATTGCTGTGACATAACAGTGAATTCGGAGTTTGCTGTGCCAAAGGAGAAACACCTTTCCTCACGTTGGGTGAGACTAGAACTAGAAGTCATGGGTTATGGGTGAAGGGTGCAGTACTTAAGGGGAAAATTTTACTCGGAGAGTGGTATGACTGTGCAGTCCTTCAGCAGTGAGCATGTACAACTACCACAACATTGCAGGTTCCCCTGCGAATTGCATACTATCCTGACCTGGAAAGCATTCTGCTTCGGCTGCATTGATGCCTGTCCTTGTAGAGGGCTTTGCTCATCTCTGTCTAGACTAAGGCTGTGGCCTGCAACTAGTGAACTTCAGAACTGGTTGCAGTTATACCTGGCTTTGTGAACTTCAGTTCTGAATGCTGTTTACTTGCTTTATTTTTTGTACGATTTGTTTTCTCCCCCCTCTCTCTGCACATGAAGTGTTTAGAAACATAGAAACCCTACAGCATGATACAGGCCCTATCGGCCCACAAAGCTGTGCTGAACATGTACTTACTTTAGAAATTAACTAAGGTTACCCATAGCCCTCTATTTTTCTAAGCTCCATGTACCTATCCAGGAGTCTCTTAAAAGACCCTATCATAGCCACAAAGTTTGATGGTCAGCTTTTATTTTTAATGGGTTCTATTGGGTTTCTTAGTCCATAGATCTGTAAGAGACAAATGTCAAGGTTGTATGAAGTATGCATACTTTCATAATAAAAGTACTTTGAACTTTGAAATATGGTTGCAAGAAAAAGCTTGTGAACCCTTTGCAATTACCTGGTTTAATGCATTAATTACTCATAAAGTATGATCTGACCTTCATTTAGGTCACAATAATAGACAAACACAATCTGCCTAAACTAATAACACACTAACAGTTGTACTTTTCATGTCTTTATTGAACACATTGTTTAATCATTCACTGTCCAGTCTGGAAAAAGTATGTGATAACTGGTAGAACCTCCTTTAGCAGCAATAACTCCACCAAAAGTTTCCTGTAGCTACTGATCAGACTTGCACAACAACGAGGAGGAATTTTAGACCGTTCCCCCATACAAACTATTTCAGTTCATCAATGTTTCTGGGATTCCTTGCATGAACAGTCCTCTTCAGGTCATGCCACAGCGTCTCAATTGGGTTAAGGTCTGGATCCTGACTTGGTCATTCCAAAACACAAATTTTCTTTTTTTTTTAACCATTTTGTTGTTGATTTACTCTTGTCTTCGGATCATTGTCTTCTTACAGTATCCAACTTCTATTGAGCTTCAGGTCATGGACTGCTACCCTGACATTCTTCTGTAGAATGTCTTGGTACAGTTTTGAATTCATTGCTCCCTCCACTGTAGATTGCAAGCTGTCCAGGCCCTGAGGCAGCAAAACAGGCCTGAACCACGATGCTCCTTCCACCATGCTTCACGGTTGAGATGAGATTTTGGTGATGGTGTGAGTGCTCTTTTTCCTCCAAACATAGTGCATTTCTGCCATTAAATTCAACTTTTGTCTCACATGTCCACTGAATATTGTGGAACATCCAGGTTGTCTTTTGCAAACTTGAGACACGCAGCAATGTTTTTTTTTTGCCGAGCAGTAGTTTCCTCCATTGGGTCTTTCCATCAACGCCATTCCTGTTCAGTGTTTTTCTTATAGTGGACACATGACCTGAGACTTTAGCAAGTTCTAGAGATTTCTGCAGGTCCTTTGCTGTTGCCATTGGGGTTTTTTCCCATGTTCTTTAGCATTGCACGTTGTGGTCTTGGTGTGATCTTTGCAGGATGTCCACTGCTAGGGAGAGTAGCAACAGTACTGAATTTCCTCCATTTGGAGACAATTTTGCTTACTATGGACTGATGAACATTCAGGTCTTTAGAAATGCTTTTGTAGCCTCTTCCAGCTTCATGCATCCCTACAATTCTTCTTCTAAGGTCCTCTGAAAGTTGTTTTGATCGAGGCATGGTGCACATGAATAGATCTTTCTTGAGAAGAACAAGCTTTGTCAGAAACCTGACTTTGTGTGTCGTTTTTAGAGGGCAGGGCACCTCTACAACCCACACCTCCAATCTCACCTCATTGATTGGAACACCTGACTCCAAATAGCTTTTGTAGAAGGCATTACCCCAGAGGTTCACAGACTGTTTTGAACCTAGACTAAATGGTGTACTCAATATTGACAAGAAGAAGTGCAATTGTTTGTGTGTTATTAGTTTAGGCAGATTGCGTTTGTCTATTATTGTAATTTAGTTTAAGAGTAGACCTGATTTTATGAGTAATTAATGAAGAAAACCATGTAATTGCAAATGGTTCACAAACTTTTTCTTGTAACTGTAAATATTACTGCTCCGTCATGGTCACTGGATTTAAATGGTGGAACTCCCTCTGAACACCTTCATCAGAAAGACCTTAACAGTTCAAGAGGGCTGGCCATCACATCATGGGCAGTTAGGCAGGATTAATAAATTCTGGCTTTGTTTGTGATGGCCTGATTCCTAAAAGTGAATAACTAAGGTTTTTCCTTGCATTCCCCCTTGTAACATCCAAAATTCTGACTCTGTTTCCTTTCTTTGTTTAATTGGAATCATTTACCTCTTTCTACTCTACCAGATCTTTTGTTAACCATCTTCAATTCAGCCCCCGATTATGCAGTCTCACTTTACAATTAAAACCACTAATCTCTAAGAGACTTGAGGGGAAGACTGAAAGACTTAGTCAGAAGGAAGAATCATAGCAGTCAAATTCACATCTTACACTTGAACTTTTGTCTCTCATGAAGGCTGCAGGCTTTTTGCAGCTTGACTTCTTTTATAAGGGTGCAATGGTCCCAAACAAGTATGGTTCTATTCTTGTTTCTTCTGCATAAAATAGTCTCATTGCAAACCTTATATTCCGTCTGAGTAGCCTCCGACGTGACGGCATGAACGTTGATTTCTCAAACTCCCGGTAATTGCCCCCCACCATTCCCCTTTCCTGTTTCCCTCACTCACCTTTTACCTGCCCCATCACCTCCCTCTGGTGCTCCTCCCCCTTCCCTTTCTTTCATGGCTTTCTGTCCTCTTCTATCAGATTCTCCCCTCTCCAGCCCTTTATCTCTTTCACAAACCCTTCCCAGCTCTTTGCTTCACCCTTCCCCCTCTCCCAGTCTTACCTATCTATCATCTACCACCTTGCACTTCTTCCCCCCCTCCCTCCACCTTCTTATTCTGACCTCCTCTTCCTTTCCAGTCCTGATGAAGGGACTCAGCCTGAAGCATCAGCTGTTTACCCTTTTCCACAGTTGCCTGGCCTGCTGAGTTCCTCCCGCATCTTGTGTGTGTTGCTCGTCACGATTTGCTGTGGCGCCTTGTTATTGTTGGCGATAAGCATGAATCCTGCCTGTTAATCAAAAAAAAGGAAAGCACTGTTGTGTAAGGTTGTAATCCTTCAGGAAGGAGGCAAGGTGTTTCTGTTAAGGGGTTAATCTATTGAGATAATCTGGCAGGGCAAGAGGAAGGGTAGGGCTTTTATTTGCGCAACACCTGCATAGAAGTCAGGTTGACCAGATGTTCGTTCTCCCTTCCCTGGGTTTCATAGCATCTGTCAGTGGACAGGGATAAATGCCATTGTAATCAATTTTTACACTTTACTGCTGTGTAATGACACCGATAACAGCAGCAACATATGTCCCTAAAACTGACGAGTATAGTCAGCCCGAAGTGTTTATTAGGCTTACACACTGTGCACTGCCTCGAAAGCCGTGACAGAGGGCTGTTACTGCACTTTAAACATTTACAGTGCAATGTTGCTTTGGTAGCCTGATGCTTTTTACGAACCAGCCTGTTAAAAGTTTTATTGGCGGAATCAACGCACTGTGCACGCAAAGGAGCGCAGCCTCCTTTGTACCTGCTTTCTGTGGAGTCCGTTAATTTGAGCACAGTGTGAGGGGTGTTGGGGGGGCGGTGGGTTGTGCATTCGCCAATTCCCTTCCATTCTTGCACTGTGATGAGGCAGGCCTTGGCGTCGGCAGTGCAGATCATCTTTAAGCTGAGCATAAAACAAAACACAGTAAGGAGAGTGAAAAAGAAACCAGGGTTGACAGCTTGTACGGACTAATTGATCTGACATGGATTAATGAGCTATTTTTAAAATGCCAGTGGAATCCCTTGCAAGGCAGTTTTGTAAGGGAGATTGAATTTCCCACTCAGGTAGTTATACCAATTATTGGAACCAAAATAGATGCTGGAGCAATAGATCTATTTTAAGAGATAGAACATTACAGCACAGTGCAGGCCTTTTGGTGTACACAGTTCCTCTGACCTTTTAACCTACTCTTAGATTAATCTAACTCTTCCTGCTGGCATACACCTCCACTTTTTCTATCATCCGTGCACCTATCTAAGAGTTTCTTAAATGCCCCTAACGTATTTGCCTCTACCACCACCCCTGTCAGAGTCTTCCATGCACTTACCACTCTCTGTGGGCAGGGGGAGGGGTGTAAATTACCTCCCGATATTTTCCTGCAATCTCTTAAAAATTATGCCCTCTTGTATTAGCCATTTTGCCCTGGGGGGGGGGGGCAAATGTTTCTGTGGCTATCCACCTCATCACTGCATCTTATTTTGTTGTAAGATTACAGATCGGATCCAACAGCACTCAGCGGTCAATGCATGTGGAGCGAATTGGAGATCTGTTTTTGAAGGTTACTCTAAAAAAAAAATGAACAGTACAATTACATTGTGGTTATCACAACACTTTATAGTACAGGCAACTCTGGTTCAATTCCCACTGCTGCCTGTAAGGAGTTTGTACTTGCTGCCTGTGACTGCGTGGGTTTCCTCTGGGTGCTCCTGTTTCCTCCCACGGTCCAATTGATAAGGTTAATGGGTCATTGTAAATTGTTTTGTGGTTAGGTGAGGGTTAAATCAGGGAACTGCAGGGCGAGATGACTCAAAGGGCCAGAAGGGCCTATTCCACACTGTATTTCAATAAATAAATACAGAAAAATCTTTTTGTACCTTATTCTTGGGATGGGGAATTCCTTTACGGATTGGGCACAGGAAAATAGGTTTTTGCTACCCAGTATTTATCTCCAACATGGACGATACCCATTAGTTTTCACGCTCACTTGTTTCATCCTACTAGTTGAGCAGGATAGTAGGGATGTATAAATTCGGTGGAAAAGAAATTGAGAGGAAGATCATTGTAAGTTTTTTTTTTAAAAAATGCAGATGTTGGAAATCTGAAATTTTAAAACACACAGAAAATGCAAGAAACACTCAGCAGATGAGGCAGTACCTTGGGAAGGAGACAGAGACAGACCTGAGAATCTTTATCAAGCCTGAAGGACCTGACCTGTTAAGTGTTTCCAGCACTTTCCATTTTTATCATGCTTGTGATTCAAACTCTGCTGAGTAGGCTCTGCGGCAAAGCTGTAATTCACTGTGGGCCAGTGAAGCTAAATGGTCATAACCGGCCGGTTAAATAAATCTTTGATTGCCTTGCACTGCCCGTTTGTTTTCCTCCTCCCTGGAGGAGCTGACATATAAAGCACTCTCGGAGGTTTTCCCTGGACAGATTCTTCATGCCTGTTGAGGGCTTAACAGCAAAGTAGCCATTACAGCTGACCTTGGTCTTGTCCATGATAAAGTAGCAGAAGTCACTGAGTGTGGATTGCTATAAAGGGACGAGGAGCAGGAACTATTATTTCTAACCCACTGGAATGTAGCAGCTTCCATCTCACTATGATTACCTTCCATTCTTCAGGAGGCAGTGGGGGCGGGAGCCAAGCTGAGGGATCATTAAAGATAAGATTACCTCTATTTGTCACATGTACATGGAAACATGCAGCGAGATGCGTTGTTTGCGTCAAATCAAATCAGTGAGGAGAGTGCTGGGCAGCCTGCAAGTGTCGTCACGATTCTGGTGCCAACAAAGCATCTCCGCACTCATTGACCTTAACCAGAATGTCTTCGGATTGTAGGAGGAAACCCACCGGTTGTGGGGAGAAGGTACAAACCCCTCAGAGAGTGGTGGGCATCAAATCCTGATCTTTACAGATGGTACTGTAGAGCAATTGTGCTAAGTACACTATATGCCACCTCACACCCGGTGATGGTTTCTGTGGCTCAATACCACATTTACTCAACATTTAGAAGCTGAGAGAACTGCCAAAATGGAGATAATAATTACTGTTGACTGAAAAATTGGGAGGGGCATTTTAAGATGACTCAAAGCAAAAGAAAGAGATAAACGGAAAAGTAGAGAAACAAGAAATGGTTTTATAAGAGGTGAAAATAGAAACTGCATAATCAATGACAACAGCTGGTGCCTAGGGTAAAGATGTAGAGTTAGGATCATGTGAAATTATAGATCTTACTATGAGGTTATAAGGCAGATCAAAAATTGAACTGCTGTTCTGCGAATGTGCTTTGAGCCTTCTTGGATGTGAGGACTACAGTGCCAGAGTAGGAGTGGAGAATTAAGTGATAGGTGTTCAGGAACTTATTGAATGGGTGTGACCTGAGAAGCAGTCGCTGCTGTCAGAACAGAATATCTTAGAAGCTGGAAACATGAAGTGAAAGCATAAAATACTCGGCAGTTCAGGCAGCCTCTGTGAGGAGTGAAAGGGAGTGAGTGGTTCAGGTCAAGTACCTTTCACTAGTATTAATATACCTTCCAGTACTTTAAGCATACACCCATTTTAGCAATGGGGCACCATGTGTACTGTTCATACTGTGGACTGCAGTTAGACCTGAAACATTAGCTTCATTTTCTCTCTGCGACTCAAGTCTGATCGACTGAATATTTTTAGCATTCCCATTAATTGTGAGTTCCCGGTAATTAAAATTACGTTGGACACAGAACAGTACAGCATGGTACAGGCCCTTCGGCCCACAATGTTGTGCTGACCTTTTAACCTACTCTAAGACCAATCTAACCCTTCCCTGCCACATAGCCCTCTTTCAACCATGTGTCTGTCTAAGAGTCTCTTAGTTGTCCATAATGTGTCAGAGTCCACTGCCACCCCTGGCTGTGCATTCCAGGCGCCTCCCCCCACCCCCTTGTTGGACTTCTCCTATGAGAGGACAACATTGCTGGCTCATTTGTCCAGTGCCACTTGATTCCAAACATCATTAGATCCTTGATAATGAATTTGGTCTTAAAAGAGTTGAACTCTAGCCATGAAGTAGATTTGATTGTCCTTGTTTTTAAGACAACAATGGATTAAGTGTGGCTTGAAAAGTAAAATCTAATTCTGTGAGAATTAAGTAAATAAGCTCTCTGCTGGCTACAATGGAATTCTCTTCTCTTGACTGGATGAATGTGACTCCAACAAAACTGATGGTTCTCAACATCATTCAGGACAAATGAGCCAGTTGATTGGCAGTTTAAGCATCCATCCATCTACCAACAGTGCACCATGGGTGTCATATGAATCAGGTGCAAGATACCCAGCATCTCACCAATAAGTCTAAGGCAATATCTCCCATTGTAACATTTTCTACGTTGCAGGACATGATGTGAAATCCATCAATTACTATTTATTTTCCACTCATGCAACACCTAGAAATCTGCTGCCGTTCCTTCATTGTCAGCGGATCTCACTCCTGGAGTTGCCTCCCCATCCTGCACTGCAATGATTCACGATGATAACTCAACGCTACCATGTCAGGGCCAGTGAGGGATGCCAGTAAATGGTTGTCGCGCGACCCATGAAGGTCCGGGGAGGGGTGAAAATTGAAGACCACTGGGCAGAGGAGCAGAATTAGGCCGTTTGGCTCATCATGTACATTTAATCATAGCTGATTATTTTCCCTCTCAACTGCATCTTCCTGCCTTCTCCTTAACTTATCAAGAACTGATCAACCTTTGCTTTAAGTATAGCAATGACTTGAACTCCACGTCTGTCTGTGGCAATGAATTCCACAGATTCACCACCCTCAGGCTAAAGAAATTCCTCATGATCTGTTCTACAGGGAAGTCCTTCCATTCTGAGACTCTGCCCTCTGGTTAAGTGGGAGTACCCCTAAGCATTGGTGGAGTGTTATTACAGGGCACAAGCACTTGCCTGCCCCTGTTCCTGTAAGGAACAAACTGAGTAAGAACCATCTTTGCCTGAATCGAGTTCTTTACTTTGCCTCTGGTGGTGCAATACCTTCCCCATGATCCATAATTGATTCTGGCTATGACGGCTCTGTGGTTGGTCCTCTGTTTTGTCGTTAAGATGTCATGAGCTCATGATTGGAGTGGTGCAAATGCAGACAATTACCGAGTTTAAAAATTCAATTAATTCAGACAAGCAGATTAAGTATACAGTGAATTTTAATAATCTTCACTGATGACAGAAGATTACCATCGGCAACGTTGTAACGAGATCACAGCACGTTTGCACAATTCGATGAGGAACTCTCATCTGATTGTGATTTATGTCCTGGAATGAAGCCTTTGTTGTCACTTGGAACAGAAGTACATCCAGATTTTTTTTCTCTCTCTGTCTCGCCAATCTAGTAATGATATACCACACCACAACTCGCCACTGGTGGTTTACTAGCGACGCCATTGCCTTAGGAGAGGGCACTGGTTGTCTCTTTTGCAGTAAATAATTGAACATGAGTAATCTGGGACTATCCCACTGACTGCACTACCGCAGCATTCAATTTTTGACTGCTGGGCATGTTTCAATCCTATTCCTCTGACTAATGCATTTGAAATCTTGAGACTGTTCCTCCCCATCCTTGAGTTTTGCCTGTGGTAACTTCTCTGGGGGGAGATTGCCAGAGAATTTCACAACCCTTCTGCTCTCCCTCAACAACGTGACCCTCACCTCCCAATCCCTGTTGTGACTGATTCTATTCATGGGCTATTACAACATCGCATATTGAGTGGCACGGTAGTGCAACGCTTTACAGTACAGGCGACCCAAGCTCAATTCCCACCTCGACCTGTAAGGAGTTTGTATGTTTTCCCTGTGACCGTGTGGGTTTCCTCCGGGTGCTCTGGTTTCCTCCCACAGTCCAAAGACCTACCAGTTGGTAGGTTAATTGGTCATTGTAAATTGTCCCGTGATTAGGCTAGGGTTAAACTAGGGGATTGCTGACCTGCGTACCTTGACGGGCCTAAAGGACCTATTCCGGCTATATTCCAATAAATTGAGCATTAACTGGGGGAAAATCAGACATGTTCAAAGCTTCATTTTATTGTCAAAGTTTGTATGTACAATATAACTCTGATATTCCTCTGACATGTCAACAGCAAGGCCTAAGAATCAACCCAGAAATTTAAATACCTAGGTCTTTGGGTTCCCAAGATGGAGAAAGCGTTCTGTTTTTCCCATTTGGATCATCGGCATCCCATGCTTTTTGCACAGAGCTAAGACACGCCGGCATAGTTTATGGTGCCGGTGAGCCAGGTTTAATCCTGTTTGTGTGGAGTTTACATGTTCTCCTTTCAACCAGGTAGGCTTTCCTCTGGGTGCACTGGTTTCCTCTCACACCCCAAACAGATACAGGTTTACAGGTTAATTGATCATTTTGATTTGTGTGTAGGTGAGTGGCGGAATCTGGGGGGGGAGTTGAAGGGAGGATGGGCAGGGGGAATAAAAAGGGCTTAGAGTAGAATTAGTGTAAGTTGGTAGCTGATAGTCAGCATGGACTCAGTAGGTGGAAAGGCCTGGTTCCATGTGATATTCAGGGGAAACGATCAGTAGTTAGATGCGGCTGTGATAGTACTGGTTTATTAATGTCACATGCTTGTCTTGCATGTTGTTCAAACAGTTCAGATCATTACACAGTGCACTGAGGTAGAGCGAGGCAAAGCAATAACAGTGCTTGTGGGTGAAGCAGGTTTAGAGGGATGTGGGCCAAACACGGGCGAACAGGATTCCCTTAGATGGGAACTCAGGTCTGTTTGAAGCATTTCAGCCAAAGGGCCTGTTTCCGTGCTGTATGTCTCTAGAATACTGAGCCTTCCTTTGAGGGGAACCTTGCTTCCCAGTCTCCATCTCATCATCAGCGGGACCTTTGCTCTGAAGTGCAGAACACCCTCCCTTACTGAAATGATTAATGACCGAGTGTGAATGCCTCGACTCCGGTTAATAGTGATGTCTGTCACATCTGCGCCTGGTTTTTTTGTCCTCATGAGCATCGTGCAAAATCTGCCTGGCTTTCATCCTTGTTCTGCAGCTCCTCTCTTCATCCCACTCCCCCCCCCCCCCCCCACCACCACTGCCCTATGAATTCTGTGCAACTAAGTGAGAAGGCATAGAGGTTCTGGCTGAGGGAACGGGCTGGAATTAGGGGAGAGCTCTGGGTTAGGGCAGCAGGAGATGGGTCCAGACTGGTCTGCTCATGATCCAGGCGATGTCTTGCCGGATGGTGGATGAGATGAGCAGTGCGGGCAATCGATTGCTAGCAGATGGCCTGATTATTAGCAAAATCAAAATGCAGGCAGAAAATCAGCAGCGTTGCCAGGTTCGTCCCTTACCCCGAGATAAACCCAGCCTGCCTACTGGTACCATCTGCAGGCTCGTGCAGTGCACTAAGCCTGAATTGATTGAGTCAGTGCTATTGGGCTTATCATTTTAAAAAGGAAAAGGATTTGGCTGACTGAAAAGGCACAATAAGCAAATACCATCCTGATAATGAGAGGCACAAGTCACCAGAACAATCAATAATATGAAAACTTCATTAACTCCATTGGCCAAGCTTATTATTTGGTCATTTGTATTTGCTTAGTGAAGGGTGCTTCTCAGCTCTCCGCCGTCCCACTTACTCCTGCTCACTTCGGTATTTTTATTTCACAAACGGATGGGCAATAATTCCTCTATAAATGTCACACTTCAGATTTAGGAAAGAAAGCGCCATGTTTTTTCTCTCTCTCTAATTTGTGAATTTCTGAATATGTCCACTCGCTGCCGACCTTCCCGGCTTTCCTTCTCTTCCAGTGCGGGCTCCTTTTGGGAATGCCCCTGTCTCAGTTGGAGCAGCCGGACTGGAGCCCAGGTTGTGGTAACACGCCCGAAACCGAGTGCATTCTGCAGCAGGGGTACGGGCGGTTTGAAAACAGCAACGAGAAAACTCCTGCAGATCGGAGGCTTCAGCTTTATCTGTCCCATGACAGTCAACTCAGAATCTGCTGCCATCCTTGACATTTGGTGCATGGACACCAATTGGATGTGAGAAGAGACAGTGGGGGGAGATTTGAGTGCGTTCTCTAAACTTAAGCCAATGCTAGTTAGGTTCAGGACGTCCACTATGGAACGTGAGGATGCCGTGTTGATCATTCACATTTGGTCCTGATTATCTGAAGGCTCTTGAGCCATGGGAAACATCTGTCCTTTTGCATTTTTATTTTGACGATAGCTAGCAATTGGAACGGGCTTCCCTGATCCTCAAGAGCAAGATCTTCGTGGATAAGCTGAGAGGGAGGGATCTGTATTTATGGAGCGCCTTCTGTGATCAACCAAAGCACTTTGTAAGTGGTAAAATGTTTCTGTGGCCATTCTGTATGGAGCAAGACTTCACAAGCACAAAGCAATAATGATCATTTTGCAGCATGTATTTGAGAGGTGGTAATAGCGAGGCCAAGAAGATTGTTTAGTTTATTTAGAGATACAGAAGGCTCTTCCCGCCAATTGAGCCCAATCTGCCCAATCACCGATTAACCTACCAACCTGAACATCTTTGGAATGTGGGAGGAAGCCATTCACGAGGAGTATTTACAAACTCCTTACAGAACCCAACTTTGTCACTAGTGTTTAATAACGTTACGCTAACCACTTTGCCACTGTGCCACCCCAAAGGGAAATACAAAATGGGGTTGAGAGGGAAAATAAATCAGCAGACTTGATGGGCCGCATGGCCTAATTCTGCTACTATCTCTTAAGATCTTATAACAGAGAGTGTACTGGTCCACGAAGACTAAGGTGGCTAGTTAAGTTGTTCCCCTGTTTGTACTTGTCACACCACATGGTCATGCAGGTCTGGCTGGGCAGGCGGCTTAACATGCCGCTGAAGGACTGCTCCTCTGGCAGTGCAGTTGCCAGCCGAATTTCCACGCTTGTTGCTGGATGGGGCTTCAACCCGAGCGTATCAAGGAGAGTTTTGTGCACTGTGTCTCTTCTGCCTGGGGCCTCGGTTAGTGCAGCTCACATGGAAACCTTGCAGCCAGCTCTCTGCCAGTCTGGGGTGGGCTGGACATAGGTGAAGGGTCAGCATCTCATCATCTTTCTCCACCACCATTTATGAGTAAGAAATATGTTCTGCCTTATTAAAATTGCTCTGCAGTTGAAACCCGTAAGAGGGCACAACAGAGGCTTGTACCTTTTGACTTTCATTGTACTTTTAACAGGATCCTTTGCAATGATCCAACTTGTATTGCAGAATAACACGTAAAATGCTGGAGGAACTCAGCAGATCTGGCTGCATCTATGGAAAGGAATAAAGAGTTGAGGAAGGGTCTTGGCCCGAAATGTCAACTCCTTATTCTTTCCCATAGGTGCTGCATGACCGGCTGAGTTCCTCCTGCATTTTGCGTGTTACTCAGCATTTCAAGCATCTCTTGTGTTCATTGTTTTGCAGAAGGCAAGTGAAGGGCTGCATGAAAATATTTTTCTTCAGACCAGTTGTAGACTTCATCTACAAAGCATCTCCTCGTTACACAATGATTCCCTCACCACCCTTCTCATGGCCTAGAAAATGAGGGATAATTCCAGAGATTTGTCAAACAACAATCAAATGATCAAAGCAGCCAAAGGAATGGTACTTACGAGCCGACAGCAGGTGGAAAGAAATCAAATGAGGCAGGGCTGTTGTCAGCTGGACTGTAAATGACCATGGCAGAGCACGTAGCCGGATCAGATCATCCCAGAGACAGGCAAATGGATGCTTCATACACTTAGAATGATCTCTGGTAGGGTTGTTATGTATCTGGTCAGACTGCCAAACCCTACTCACCTTCTCATCCCCTTCACTACCATAACTAATTAATGGGGATAGTGATTACTCTGAATTGTGTGTGTGTGTGTGTGTGTGTGTGTGTGTGTGTGTGTGTGTGTGTGTGTGTGTGTGTGTGTGTGTGTGTGTGTGTGTGTGTATGTACGTGTGCATTTCTCTGTGTGTCAGTATCTGCTTGTTTTGCATGTTAACGTGTGTGTGTGTGTGTGTTTACATATCTGGTCTATGTGTTTATGTGCAGGCAGTTCCCATTCTCCGTTCTCCCCTCCTCTCCCTCCTCTCTCCTTCTCCTTGTCCATTCTGCCTGCACTCCCTGCGGCACCACGGAAAGGCTTGACAGCTGAGTGGGGATCAGGATGAAGGGATGATAATTGATGTCCTTGCTAGTGGCGCACTACAGTAGGTCAGCTATCCCTGTGCCAGTACAGGGGCCCTTGGGTTCTGTGACCCACTCGCTGACAGCTCGCATGTGTGTGCTCTAAAATTTAATTGCTCTGCTCTGCCCAATTTGCATAATCCACATAATCACACTGATTTTAATTGCCCACAACTCTGCAAAGATCATGTGGTTAAGTGGTAAATCATAATTAGATAAATAATTGCTTTGGCCATTGCAAGCTGCTTTGTTATACCTGCCATCTGCTGGGCAGTTTCCCTCTCTCGAAACAATGCACCTCGGAAGGCTGATCATGCAGCTCACAGCTTATCTGCGGAGAGCCGTACTTTGGAATCTTGCCTGAGATGCCGGGGGCTGTGGAATGGTTTCCGATTTGGCACATTAGGTATTCATCGATGAGATCATTACCAAGGCCCCATTTCACACAGGAGAAGCCAATATTTTGGACCTTATTTTGCTTTCTCCCCCTCCTTCCCCTTGCAAAGCTTTCAAATGTGCTAAGCCAAATGCTTTTAACCATCTCTGTCATCAGATCTACCTTCCCAAACAAAGATTAACAATAAGTTTTTGCCAGGTGAAGGACAGAACTAAAGGGTCATGGTCCAAATTAATCAAAGGAATATGTTTCTTTCAGTGATACCCAGCAAAAGGATTTTATTTGGAAGGCATTTTTCAGTTGAGGAGACCTTTGCGTTGGGCGGGCAGCAAAGATGATCAAAGTGAACCTTTGCCTCTGGTCAGCTGCATGTGATGTGATGGTGGTGCCTCAGCCTGGTCTCGAGGCCAATGAGGTTGATGTAGAAATTGGATTGACAAAAACGCTCAAAAATGCCTGAGGCTTTGAATTGTCACAACCTTTGTTGTATAGCTGTGGTTCCCAAGCTTTTTTATGCCAGGGACCCCTACCGTTAACCGAGGGATCTGTGGACCTCAGGTTGGGAAACCCGTTGTATAGACAGAGGAATTAATCACCATGGGTTCACCATCTCCCCCCTCGTGAATAATGCACCTCACCCTTTACCAGGGAGGATGCATGATGAGACTGTGGTCTCACTTACTATGGAAGGGGAGGATGACCAGTTGAAGAGTATCAGAGATAGAGGTTTCTTCTTCCCTGTGGAATGCATTTAGCAGTCTGCTTACAAATTTGGGAATTGGGCCTTGGCATCTTCCTTTATTCATCACGCTCACTTTCTCCCTTTCAAAAAATAATTGGTTGGGGTTTCTCTGGGCACCCACTCATTAGATCCAAGGTTCAAGGGTCATTTATTATCAAAGTATGTGTGCAGCGTACAACTATCTTCTCCAGACGGCCACGAAACAGACACCATCTTGACTGGATACCACTGTTTGTCCAGTCGAGCAGCACGTTTCTCTGCTATTTGATGTTGGATAGATTCGATGCAGTGACTGCATCAGCAAGGAGAAAGGCAACGGGGCCACTCACAGCTCCTGATCTTTGCGTCATGGCCACCTACTGGGTGGCGTGTGTGGCCTTTGGAGGGAATTGGATTGCTCTTGCCTGACTTGCTCCTTCCCCCTCCCCACCACTTCCAACCACATCTCCCCAGTTTGTTTCCAAAAATAGAAATGCATTTGGCCTGTCTGCAAATATTACAAGTTAAATCTCCAGTATTTGCCTTAAGTAAATTCTGCTTGTTGGTTAAAAAGGAGATAAATAAAAGTGCCAGCTGGTTCTGGGTTTGAGTCACCCTTCTCCCCACCACACCTACTTTCCCCTGCTTCTCTATCTGCAACCCTCGGGACCCCGACAGAACCTGCCTCTAGTGCAGAGGCAACAGCTCGCTGTGTGGTTAGTCCAGGGTGATTGATGTGACCTAGAAACTGAATTTGTGTTTGACCTTCTTCCGTGCCCAGCGGAGCTGTTTATTGTACCTGTTTGTACATCTGATATATTTATCAGGCTGTCATAGTGGTTTCGTTTGACTCCATTTGGCTGATAAATTTTGAGCGCGGAATGGCTGGAGGCCAGGTGGGAGAACTACCCGCATCTGCTTGAGCAAACCAGTTTTTGCAAATGCGTTGGTTTTAAAGTGACACCTCAAATAATGGAGCTATTTAATAAAGGCTGCTCCAAGCCCCCTTTCCACCTGCCCTCTGGTCCTCTCCCCTACTGTTTACTTCTCTTCCTTTTCTACAGTGCCTGCTTTCCTTCTCCCCAATCTCATTTCTCACTTTCATAGAACCATAGAGCACTGCTGCACAGAAAAAGGCCCTTTGGCCTGTCCTGAACATGCCAAATTATCACTCCGCCTGGTCCATTGACATGCATTTGGACTATACCCCTCCCAATCCATTAACCTATCCAAATTTCTCTCAAATGTTGAAACCAAACTCACATTCACCAATTCTGCTGGCAACTCTAACCACCTTCTGAGTAAAGGAGTTTCCCCTCATATTCCCCGTAGACATTTCACCTTTCATCCTTAACCCATGACCTCTAGTTCTTGATTCACCCACCCTCCTCCAACATTCTGTCTTTTCTGACTTTCCACTCAAAGGCTACATCTTTGTTAACCCTGGACGCTCGGAGGCTTCCACTAGCCTGTGAGTCGTTCTGAACAGGACGGACAGGGATGGAGTACCTTGCTACTTTTTTGGAACTGAATACCCGCACAACCCACATATGAGGGACTTCAAAGCAAACCGAGACACTCATGACATCTGCTCTCGGGACAGACTTCATTAGCAGGACAACACCCAGAGCTCCATGGACTCTTTAATTCCTGTCCATGTATGGAGATTAAATGCCATCGTGCAATTCCTTTACCAGACATCTGGTACTCTGAGAATTCAGGATCATCGCACACATCAGCCTTTTCTTGTGTCTCTTCTCATTTTGAGGTCAATATGATCTTTTCTTGCGAATGATCCCAATCTGTTGTGTTTTAATGTATTCAGTATGGTTTTTTACCTCACAGCTCTGATCGTTCTTATTGCTCCCCCCTCCACTCCTCCTCCTGCGCCTCTTTGTGTGTCAGCTATTATCTTACTGAGAGGGTAATTAAATGACTTAACTTTTGTGACAGCAGTTATGCTTGCCCATCACTGCAGGATACAAGCACTGACTAGAGGTTCTTGAAATAGAAAAGCTGGCACTTAGATAGTTTCACATTCCTTCAAAGCCAGTGGGTAACCCGTGAAGTGTGGTCACTGTTGTAATGCAGCAAGCATTGCAGCCACCATGCCTTCACCGGGCTCCCACAAATGGTGAGGTGATCGTGACCATTTAATCTGTTTTTATGATGTTAAGGATAAATATTGGCCAGGAGACTTTGGAAGAACTTGCCTTGGTCTTCCTTGAAATAATCCCGTGGGGTCTTGTACATCCATATGAGGGAGAAAATAGTTCCTCGGTTTAACATAGGACATAGAACAGCAAAGTACAGGCCATTCAGCCCATGATGTTGTGCCAACCTTTTAACCTACTCCAAGATCAATTTAACCCTTCCATCCTTCATAACTGTCTGTTTATCTTTCACCCATCTGCCTATCCCAGAGTCTCTTAAATCTTTCCAATGTAACCTTCCTTACCACTCTGTGTAAAAAAAAGACTACTGACATCCCCCTAATACTTTCCTTCGATCACCTGAAGATTATGTCTTCTCATATTCACCATTTATATCCTGGGAAAGAGGTGCTAGCTGCCCTCTTTTCATCTTAGTTCAAGTTGAAATTTATTGTCATGCATCTGTACACATGTATACCACAAATCGAAACAGCGTTCCTCCAGACCAAGGTGCACAACACAATGCATAAAACTCACACACAACACATAAGGTAATATTACCACAAATTAATTAACAAATAATAAGGTGCATTTATGACAGAATTTTAAAAAGTAAACAGTATAATGCAACTGGCACTTTAAACATGACAGTTCTGGGCAGTAGTAGGGAGTTCAGTGGTCAAATGGGCTGGGGGAGGAATCTCTTTCTCATCCTAAAAGTTCTTGACTTAATTTATACACTGATTCATGGCCATCCGTTCACACAAGATATATCACTTCCTGGCTACCTGGCCTGCCACACATCGTAGTGATAAAACGGTTATCAAGTCACCTCTCGTCTCTTCTAGCTTAAAGAGAAAAGTTCTAGCTTGCTCAACGTCTGCTTATAAGACGTGTTCTTTAATCCAGGGCAGCATCCTGGTAAATCTCCTCCACACCCTCACATCTTTCCTATAATAAAGTGAATGGAACTGCACACAATACTCCCCAGTGTGGTCTAACCAGAGTTTTATAGAGCTGCGATATCTCATGTGAAACATAACAATTTGGATAGTATAGCCCTGCAGCTAAACTGCACCGGAACACGTAGTTTCAATTTTTGTACACAAGTTGCTGCATCTCTGCACAGAACAAGGACCAAGGCTTAACCCCTGGATCTGTAGTACATTAAATGATCTCAGCTGAGCTACTGGAATTAGCCTTGACTTTTCTTTGATGGGAAAGCTATCTGAAGCCGAACCTCGCGTTCTGTCACTGCGACGTGGTGGCAGTGCAGGTAGCCAGGAGGTGATATATCTTGTGTGAACGGATAGCACTGTGTGAAATGACATGCGAGTGACTCTCGGCACCCTTGAAGCATTACTATTGGTTCAAATACGTCATCCACAGAAAAGAAGTTTCACCTGGTGTTGCTGTCTCAGGCGGCAGTTGTATATAACTAGTAATGCGAGGCCAATGAAATTTTAACCACGAGGTGAGAATGTGAAAAGACACTCAGCTCTTTAAGCCTGTTCTGTCATTCAGTTGGACCATGGCTATCTTGGGTTTCAGCTCCCAGTAAGACCATAAAACCATTTGGCCTATTGAGTCTGCTCCACCATTTCATCATTGCTGATCCATTTCCCTTCCATCCCAATCTCCTGTCTTCTCCCTGTATCCGTTCATGCCCTGACTAATCAAGAATCTATTAACCTCTGCCTTAAACATACCCAGTGACTTGGCCTCCACAGCCACCTGTGACAACAAATTCTGCAGATTTACTACTCTCCGCCTAAACGAATTCCTCCTCATCTCCATTCTAAAATGACACCCCTCTATTCTGAGGCTGTGTGCACTGGTCGTAGACACCCCCACCATAGGAAATATCCTCTTCTCATCCACTCTATCAAGTAACATTTTCTTCCCCCCCCCCCCCCGCCCCCTATATCTTGTGATTAATATTAATCTTTCTGTTTGGATGTTGTAGACTGGATTTAGAGCAGGGGTTCCCAAACTTCTTTATGCCATGGACAGCTACCATTCACCGAGGTGTCTATTCCCAGGTTGGGAACCACCTGATTTAGAGACACAGAGCAAGAGAGTGTGGAAACAGGTCCTCCGGCACAAATCCATGATTACTGTCGGAACCCACTTGTGCTAATCTTGAAGTAATCCTGCACAGTGATATCAGGCTGTTCTCCGATTAAGACTATTTGTTCTGTCAGTTTTACTCTGCTCTTTGTAAATGCAATGATTCGTGTGGTGTCCTTCCCCTCTGGATGTTGGCCGGGCTCCGGTGCATCTACCAAGTAGCCAGTACTTCTCAATGGATGTTCGCCACTAACTTCTGGCACAACTGCAGATGCCAACAAAAGAGTCTGCTGATGTGCAGGGTTGAGAGCTTTTACTGGATTTCCCTTTTCCCTGTCTCTGTAGCTCAGGGTGTCTGCAGCCTCTCCTGTTACAATGTAGTGAAGTGGAGCCCTAGATGTCTACCTTCTGGCATCACTTGGCCCACCAGAATGGTTGAGGAAAAAGTGCTTGGGGTTTGGCCTATCCCTCGATAAGGAGGTAACACTTTCCGAAGGAAATGAGATACTTGTTTGGAACTGTTGAGATCTTAGTGATTAAATCTGGCTAAAAGTATATCGGACTTGCACTTCTTCAAGCACCTTTTATTTCACTGATGTACTATCTGGGAATACAGCTGACATGTTGCTCAAATGGCTCCTGTTCTCATCTTGTGGTTTGACATTTGAACACTGATGATATGCTTAATGGACTTGTCAAAGGCAGGCCTTGTGGCATCCAGGCAGCATATACTCTTGTTCATTCTTCATTGCTCAAATGAAGGCTTGCAAATTGCTTGTCCTTCAGGGTGTGGGGACAGGGTGGGGATTGTGCAAAGATTTTCATGCTTCCATTTGATGATGTAGAAAGAATAAAACCTCTCTAGGGGAACATATTACGAGAGGAAGAAGCCTCTGTGGAATCTTGCACAGAGGTCATTATTAATAGGCACTCCATACTGGATATTATGAACACCCTGCTATCTTCTCTCGCGCTCTATCATTCTCTCTCTCTCTCTCTCTCTCTCTCTCTCTCTTTTACATAGCCTTCTAAACCTTTCCTATTCTTGTGCCTGTCTGAGTACTATTTGCATCCTGGGCAAAAGGCAAAAATGGCTAATACAAGGAGGCATAATTTTAAAGTGATTGGAAGAATTATCGTGGGGATGTCAGGTTTTTCACACACGGAGAGTGGAACTGCCAGGGTTGGCAATAGAGGCAGATTAATGGCACTTAAAAGACTCTTGGGCATACGTACGGATGAAATAAAAATGGAGGGCTATGCTGGAGTAAAGGGTTAGATTGATCTTAGAGTCGGTTAAAAGATTTGTAAAACATCACGGGCTGAAGGCCCTGTATTGAGCTGTAATGTTCTATGTTGTATGATCTGCTCATCCACTTACTCTACTCTTTCTCACTCTCTTGCTTGCCAAGTTGTGTTTGGTGTTTTGACTCAGGTGGACCAGCTGGTAGCTTTGTTGAGTGTCGAAACACAGTGATGAATGTGAATTCGATTGAAGTCGTGCACAACTCAAAACAGATTTTTTTTTGGATTTGACAACAGGCATTGTCTTTTATCTGCTTTCCCTGAAACAACTCTGTTATTTAATTCAGTGGACTCCCCTCCACCCCCCCCCCCCCCCACCTTGTCACCTTCAGTTACACAGGGTGAGGGGCAGCCGGGTTGAGATTGAATAAATGGTTTCTTTGGTTCGTGAAATTTCATGACATATCCTGTGTTTTGTTCAACGAACTTAAATGATCAAAGACTGAAACTATCTTGCTGTCCACACCATCCCCAAGCTCCCCTACATCCTCACTGCTTGATGGGTTCTTTTAAATTGGAACATGGTACCAGAGGTGTGTCTACTCACCTCTGGAGGATATGTCTCTCCACAGCTAGTTCCTGGGCTGCCTATCACTTCTGAGCTGCAGCCAATTTTGCTATGGACCAAAGAGGAGTTGGTACAACTTTGTTGAAAACGATGGAGTTAATTTAACAACAAATTATGTGGACTCTGTGAACAGATGATTGAACAATGGATTCTGTGTTTCTTTAAAAATGCCCCTTGTGACACGTCTGCAAGACAGTCACCACTGCTTCCCAGGAGTGACGCTTGCTTGCACACAGGATCAGCTCCAGGTATTGAGGAGTAGTCTTGGCTATCCTAGAGTGGTACAGAGAGAAGTGCAGGCAGACAAGAAGAGGCTTATTTTCAGAAGTAAACCTGGCGATGGGTGTCAGGAAATTATGGGCTGTGGAAATAAACATTGAAAAGGAAGAGTTCTTCCTTGAACACTCCATTTGGTAGGCTTTGTTGTGTAGAGTGGGATGTACAAACCACTGGGGTAAATGACACTTAGTATTTATTCTGTTCCTGCAAAATGATTTTATTTTAGAGGCAGGCACTAACTGAGAAACCAATGCACAATAAAAGTAATGAACGACTCAGGGCCTTGATTCAAGGTTACGCAGCTATACTTGAGGGAAGACATGCCTTCTGTTTATCACAGGTTCTGCATTTTACTTCTTCCCAGAAAGTACATGGGTTGGTTCAACACCAAGACCTTCCAGGAAGTCTCAAACCACTTCAACAGCAGCAGTCTGTGCATAGCAGAGTTCCACAAACAGCCAACTGATAACGAGAAGGTGATGATTCTGAGTATCCTAGTGAAAGGTGTCAGCCTGAAATCTCAGCGGTTTATTCCCTTCCATAGTTGCTGTCTGGCCTGCAGAGTTCCTCCAGCATTTTGTGTGTGTTGCTCTGGATTCCCAACATCTGCAGAATCGCTTGTACTTATGAGATTGATTGAGAAACAGTGTGGAGTAGGTTCTTCTGGCCCTTTGACCACACTAACAATCCCCGATTTAATCCTAGACTAATCATGGGACAATTTACGATGACCAACTACCCTACCAGCTGGTACGTCTTTGGACTGTGGAAGGAGACCTAGAGAAAACCCTCGGGGAGAACGTACGATCTCCTTGGGTGGGATGATTTATTTTTCCCTAATGCTACTTGAGGTATAAATGTAAGATAATTCTCCTCCACATCGCTTTGGTTTCTTGCATCCAAACAATTAGTGAATAAGATTTCAACTAACACTTTTTCTAAAGCATGCCATATCCAATTTTGTCTCACTCAAGCTTCAATAGAATATTTTGTTTGAATTTATTCATTCAGAGGACTTAAATGGTGTTGCCATTATTGACCATTAGTAATTGCACTGGAATTGAGGAGTCAACCAGATTGGTGGCTTCAGGGTCAACAAATGGGCTAGGTGCAAAAAGTGTTGAGGCTTACAGGGCAAGGGTGGGTAAATGGTGTTGAGATCGTGGATCAGCCCTGGCTACATGGAACAGGGTCAGAGGGCTGAATGCCCAACTCTTCCTCCTATTTTTCCATGTTTCCCTTCCATGAGGAGCATCAGAATACCAGAATCAAGTTGGTCTTGGGCTTTTTTTTTTAAGTTCCTGAATTTAAATTTAATTACCTTAAAGTCAAGAGACTCTGCAGATCTCTGGAAATCTCGGACAATGCGCACAAAATGCTGGAGGAACTCAGCAAGTCAGGCAGCATCTGTGGAGGGAAATAAACAGTCAACGTTTTGGGCCAAGATCCTTCTCATGACTCATGTTGAAGGGTCTTGGAACTAACTGTAGACTATTTATTCCACCCTACTTCAATCTAAGTTCCCATTTTGTAAGTGCAATTTGAGCCGGTATCTCTGAATCAGTGCTCCTGAGTTTTGGCTGCCGGTTCAGTAATTTAACCACAGCATAACTATCCCACTGTAAACTCAGCCAGTTCCATCATGGGGACTGGACTCCCCAGTATCAAGGACATCTTTCCCCAGGCTCTGAGACTAATGACTGCCCTGTCACCATCGTTACTAGGACAACGAGCTCTTTACTGTATTTTTACTGGTAACTTGTGCCGTGCACTTCACACAGATTTTCAGTGATATTTTATGAACTTATTTGTGGTAATATCTTGTTTTATGTGCTGTGTGTGATATGTGTATTGTGGGTGCTCCACCGCGGAGTGTGGGTTTCATATGGCTGGTATATACAGTATGTGCAGTCAGATGACAATAAACTTGAACTTTAGAAAGCGATGCCTCAAAAAGGTGGCATCCATCATTAAGGACCCCCAATAACCAGGACATGCCCTCTTCCATTGCTGCCATCAAGGAGGAGGTACAGGAGCCTGAAGACTCACACTCAATGTTTTAGGAACAGCTTCTTCCTCTCTACCATCAGATTTCTGAATGGACAATGATTCCATAAATACTGCCTTATTACTTTTTTTGCTGTCTTTTTACACTACCTATTTAGTTTTTTAATATATATTTCTTAATATAAATTACGATATTTTTATGTATTTCCCGCAAAGCAGCAAATTTTATGGTATACTGTATGCCAGTGATAATAAACCTGATTCAGTAGTCTTGACCGGGTATTGAACCCATTATCTCCTTCTGAGTCAGTACTACAAAATGGAGAAAACAGCTGGAGTCTACACTAAGCCATTGCAGTATCTTGCTGGCTGATAGAGGCTGTGAAGTATTGAGCAGTGGTAGTGCTTCCTCCTACCAAGCATCGTCCACCTCACCTACCTAGCACAATGGAGTCCCAGTCGACAGGTTAATGAGTGGCTCTTCCTCCCCCACCACTATTTCCCAGCTCATTATTCTCACTGAAATGAACCATTGTGTAACGGGCAGCCATTTGCCTAATCGATGAGCTGTATTCAGCTGATCTACGAAAGGAGACCTGTGAAATGTGTCTGAATGAATGTGATCTTCCCGCATTGTTAACGTTAAGCAGCTCAGGGCTGGGTCAGCTGCAGGGGCTGCAGTGTGCACAGTTTCATTAGATTTGCCACACGCCAGATGTTAAGCTCCTTCTAGTTAATAACTTCTTCTATTAACCTTTAGTGACCTCTTCACTTAAGGCTGAAGGAATTCACTCTTACAATTGCTGAAATTACTTTTCTACAAAACGCTTGGATTTTCTACCCGTGCCCTGCCCAGAAGTGCCTGTGCCTCCACTTAGCCTGGAGAGTTATTTATGTTTCTCCAAGCAGAAACGGTTGTGTATATGCCGTCCGTTTATGTCACTGTGTGTGAGGACATTAATGGTGCTTCCCTAGCCTTTGGTCTTTATGTGTCAGCTTACCGTGTAGGGAAGACAGGCATACATTCAGGTGGTAGACGGCTGCAAGCAAGGAGCCGGAATTGGAGGGCAGTACGAGTTGGTCTGAGGTCAGGTGCAGGGCTAAGCTGCAATGGTGAGAAAAAAGCGGAGATTTAACATTCAAGAACGTGCAAAATGGCACGAGGTTTACGCCAGGCTGCTGTACTGTTCAACACCATAAGACATGGGAGCAGAATTGGACCATACCGCCCATCGAGTCTGCTGTGCCATTCGATCATGGCTGATTTATTTTTTCCTTTCAAAACTGTTCTCCTGCCTTCTCCCCATAGCCTTTGACACCCTTACTAATTAAGATGATATAACGAAACTCCACTTTAAATATACACAATGACTTGTCTGTGGCAATAAATTCCAGATACCCTCTGGTTAAAGAATTCCTCCTTGTCTCTGTTCTAAGGGGCCGCCTAATTCCAAGGCAGGGTGTTCTCAAGTTCAAGTTCGAGTTTATTGTCATTCAGCTGTGCACATATGTATACTGCCAAACGAGACAATGTTTTCCTGGACCAGAGCGCACAACACAGTACGTATAACTCACACACAAAGTAATATCGCTAATAAATGAACAAGTAATAAGGCGCATATAGGATACAAGTTGAACAGTAAACAGTGACTGGTGATGAGCTGGGTGGTGACAGGGAGTTCAGTAGTCTTACGGCCTGGGGGGGGGGGGAAGCTGCCTCCCACCCTACCACTATGGTCCGACTCCCCCGCTTTACTAAGATAACAGATGATCGACCTCATCCTACATTATCACCGCTCACGTTACTTGAATTTGTTTTCATACCTGAATGGAGACCAATCTCTCCCGTAGTCAGAGAGACATAAACAGAGAAGCAGACCTTTCAACTCACACCATACACTTTACCCCTCTAAGCTATTGTTTGCTCTAAGACCATATTCTATATCTCATTCCACCACTGGCATCTCTGGTAGCATGTTCCCGATATCAACAGCGTTCTATATAAAAAAAACTTACCTCTCATGTCCTCTTTAAAATTTCTTCCTCTTACCGCTATGCCTTCTCCTACAGGAGAAAGAATTCAGAATACTTCTGAAGTGTTTCACAGGGCATATGTGAAGAAGATGCATACTCTTTGTGTGAGGGTCCAGAACTAGGAGGTGAATGTTTAAAAGAGACCGTTTTTTTCCTCTCTATCAGAAGGTCCTGGGTTTTTGGACAGTGGAAGCAAAAATTTTGGATAATTTTCAGGCAGAGCTTGGTGGATTTTTGATGGGTGAGGGTGTAAGACATTATCTTTGGTAGACTGGAATGTTGAGGTGGATCAGCCATGATCTTATTGCTTGGCAGAGAAGTCTCAAGGGACAGAGTATCCTCTTTCTACTCCTGATCTGTACATTCTTAGCACCAAACTGTGGCGGTGTTCTTCACCAGGATATTGAAATTATGTGCACTTGATGTGTGGAAAACCTTCAGTGATACAATTATCAGTGTTAACCTTCTGGAGCTGGGTTATGGATGAAGAGCAATTATAACTATATACACAGCTCTGGTGAAGAGTCAGTGGTTGTGGGTCACTGCTAGTGGGAACAATGGAAACATGAATTAAGCATCTGATGCTTAATTGGTTCAGTTGGCGTTATCCGGTTAGGTCCTAGTAGCAGACAAACTATACATAAAGAGGAACAGTGGCCAATTGAGCCCTCCTTTCAAAGAGCAGGATGATGATACCCTGTGCATTGCAGGCCGAACGGAACCATATTTAAGTGACATCTGTCAGTCACTCAAGAGGTAGCAAAAGGAATGCAGAGTGAAGTATTTTTAAAGTACGGCTTTCATTGAATAATGGAAAGATTTTACGGTTAATTTGTACACAAAATGCAGTAGATAACAGCGTGTGACAGGATAACCTGTTTTATAGTTTGTTACCATGACTAGAAGGCCTGAGTTATAGGCAGATGTAGGCCAAGCTGGGTATTTATTCCTTGGAATGCAGACAATGAACGGCGACCTCATAGAAGTATTTATAGATAAGATCGATAAAAACGTCTTTTCTTCAGGTTAGGGTAGCCCAAACATAAATTTAGAGTGGGAGGAGAGAGATTTAAAAAGTTGAGGGGCAACTTTTTCCACACGGAGGGTGATGAGCCTTGATGAAAGGCCTCAGCCCGACATATCAACACTTTATTGTTGCCTGACCTGCTGAGTTCCTCCGGCTTTTTGTGTGTGTTACTCTGGTGAGTACAGTGGATTCCAGTGAACTGTGCTATCGGTTAATTGGGACAGCCACTTATTTGTGACAACTCTTAAAAAAACAAAAAATAATCAAGGAAATAACTGGATTTCCCTTCATTTATTTGGGGCTGTATACCGCTTAACTGGGACAGGAGACTGTTTCAAACTAGTATCAGTTGCGTGAACTTGTGTGGCCATTAGACTCTAGAAGTAGGCCTCCGTTAGTCTTGATAGACCATGGATTTGCGCCTTTGGAAAGTTTCCAGGGCGCAAGCCTGGGCAAGGTTTTTTTTAATAGAAGACCGGCAGTTGCCCAAGCTGCAAGTCTCCCCTCTCCATGCCACCAATGTTGTCCAAGGGAAGGGTATTAGGACCCATACAGCTTGGCACCGGTGTCGTCGCAGAGCAATGTGGGGTTAAGTGCCTTGCTCAAGGACACACACGCAGCCTCAGCCAAGCCTTGAACTACCGACCTTTGGATCACTAGACGAACGTCTTAACCACTTGGCCACACAGTGCTTTGATGGACAATTTTTTGCATAGCGTCAAAAAGCAGTGATTTTTGTCACTGATGGTTGGCAAGAAATATGCAGTAAGACAATTAAGAACAGTTTTGCTCACTACAGTTTCAAGCATTCAAGGCATGGAGAGCGAAAATGAAGCTATTTCACTACTCAACCACGAAGAATTTGAAGGTATTGGCAATCATGTGGAATTCCCTGCCACAGGAAACAGTTGAGGCCGGTTCATTGGCTATATTTAAGAGGAAGTTGGATATGGCCCTTGTGGCTAAAGGGATCAGGGGGTATGGAGAGAAAGCAGGTACAGGGTTCTGAGTTGGATGATCAGCCATGATCATACTGAATGGCAGTGCAGGCTCGAAGGGCCGAATGGCCTACTTCTGCACCTGTTTTCTATGTTTCTATGTTTCATCTGAATGTTACAATGAAAATGAAGGTTTGGAGGTTGTGATCATCAACAGCATTGAATGAAGGTAGTCTCTTATCTACACTAGGTGTTTGCACTGATTTTGTTCATTTACAGTCAATCAAAGCAATGCAGCAATTTACACTGAATTCCTCCATTGAAAACAATTAGGAACTAATACTCACTTTTATAGTACTATAGTAGTATTGATAGTGTTCTAATTTGTTTTGTATTTCATTTAATGCATACTTTGTTACTCAGATAGGCTTTTTTATACATTTTTAACTATTTCCATGTAACTTTGGCTAATTGGGGCAGCCACTTAATTGGGCCAAAATGTACTGGTCCCTATGTGGCCCAGTGAACCGGAGCGGAATCCACTGTTTATAGAATAAGCTGCTAGAGGAAGTAGTTGAGGGCAGGTACGATAGTGTCATTTAAGAAGTACATGGAGGGACATGGGCCAAGCACAGGAAATTGGGACTAGCTGGTTGGGCACCATGGACTCATTTGAGCCAAAGGTCTTGTATCAGTGCTGTATTTCTCAATGACTCTATGATTCTACTAGCTTGTGATAACATATTGATCAGGATGCTGAAGCTTAAGATCACGACCTTTTGATTCAGAGGTGAGAGAATCAAACTGAGTCATGCTCCTCGTCTGGTAGCACGCCCTGCAGAGTGTAATGCCTCACTTCTGTTAAAATAGTGAGAGCAATGCCAATGCTTGCACACTGACTAAATATAATTTCCTTCTTCAATGTTGTCTATTGACCAAGACTGTAGCTGACAGCTAGAATTGATCTTGCCAAACTTCTACTCAATGCAAAGAACCGTCGAATAAACAATGATTGATATTTTAATTGCTCAGTCAGAACTGAATGATAGGTCACGAGGACAATTACTCTCAGTAGCTGAAACATCACCATTTAGTTCAGAGAATGTGAAAATGACATGTGATTTGAAGTATCCAGCAGTATTAGAAATCTCTGCACTTTTCTAATTCTGACATCCTTCATTACTGCCACAAACAGGAGAAAATCTCCAGATGCTAGAAATCCAAAGCAACACACAGAAATTGTTGGAGGAACTCAGCAGGTCAAAAAGGATTTATGGAAAAGAGTAGGCAGTCGGCATCATGGGCTGAGACCCTTCATCGGAACCCATTGATGCATAGAATTTGGAGGCAGAAGTGTCTTGATGAAGGGTCTCAGCCCGTAACATCGACTGTCTGCTCTTTTCTATAGATGCTGTTTGGCCTGCTGAGTTCCTCCAGCATTTTATGTGTATTGCTATGCCCTTGATCAGTGGTTATGCTTCCACGGACCCCTCGGTTAATGGTAGGGGTCCATGGCATGAAACCTCACTTCTCAGCTCATCATAGAGGTCCCAGTCTTTTGCAGGTGTTCAATCTCTTAGACCCACCCTGTAATCACCAGAGGGGCAGAAGTTGTCTTGTTTCGTTCTGTGTTGTTGTTGCTGCTGCTTGTCTTGAGTTTTGTGGGCATGCTACGTTGGCGTGGGAGTGTGTGGTGGCACTTGGGGGCCGCCCCCACCCCTCCAGCATATCCATGGGTGTGCTGGTTGTTAACACATGAGATGCATTCCACTGTCTGCATCAGTGTGCATGTGATAAATAAATCCAAACCTCTTGTGTGCTGAACACAGCTGGAATCGGTGCTTGCCAAATGCCTTGTACCTGGCTGGTCTGGAACCACCTCTCGCCTCCAGCAGTGTCTGCAACCACGCTCTCTGAAAAATGGTCCTTGGCCCGCTTGAGGTCACAGATGGCAAACAACCAGCCTTTGGGACGTTGTTTTATCAGTTGCACGGAGAATATTTCACTAACGACGTGGAGAGCAAAGGGCCTCCACGTAGTCCCATTGGGAAGACCAGGTGACTAACTCCTGTTGTTGGCTCTTGCCGTCCCTGTACATTGCTCATCAGTGACCTGACCACTAAAGTGTCTGTAGGGGGTAGAGTTGGATTTAATGTGCGGCTGAGTGAGAACGAAGTAGTCATTCCCGATCTTGTCCGTTCATCCAATATCTGATTTTGGTCTATTCTCACAGCAGCACGGAAAAATGAGACAGACTTTTTTTCATCTCTTAACCGCCCCCTGTTTACAGGGAGATATTCCGTGCATTTTGAACAGGGATTGACCTTCCCAGTACACGCCCCATGGTCGCATCACTTTCTCCAGCTCTTGTCATGCAGACCCCCTCACTAACCCTGTACTTACTTCCCACAACACCCACTCACTCACTATCAAGCACGTTTCCCATAGTTCCACTCGCTCACTGACTATCAAGTACGCTTCCCATAGTTCCACTTGCTTACTGACCCACACAGCTCCCTGTAGCATCATTTATCTCCTTATTCAACCTAAGTCTTCATTAAAGAACACAGGCCAGATCTAAAGACCTCTGAAAGGACTCCAGTTAACATTAATAGGGACATAAACGATTCAAAATGATGCTTCCTGCTGCTAAGAGCCCACTTTTAATTAGCAGGAGCAGTGAATGACAATTTCTGAATTGAGAAATAATAATATTCATGATGAGCAAATAACAGGAGGATTATTGGCCAGTTGGGGCCCTTTCACTGCCTTCCTTGGTAAATTGTACTTGATCCTCTTTCGATGGTCTGTCTCAATAATCTGCTGCATTTGAAGTGTTTACAGTGTTTGGACAAACAGCGGTGGTAATGAATGTTTAATGTATATTCTAGAGTTAACTAATGTTGGCACTTCTAATATTCCTCAATGTAATCCTGTTTAATTACAATAGACTTCTGATTATCTGGGGCTCTCAGGACCTAGAGTTAATTGGATAACTGAGAGCTTCAAGCACCAAGAGATGGAACCTCCATGGACGGTACCAGGCAATACACAGTGTGCTTAAATCACCATAAGTCATTCCAGCTCATATGCGTTCTTAGCAGGGCATTTATCACAGTCACAGTGTAGATGGAATAAAATGCTTCACCTCTACAGTATTACGATTTTATTTCACTAAGTATGAATATTTCACTGCAATATTGTGACATTACTGCAGACGGAGAGTAGGCTTTCAGTACATATCCCTCTGTACTTTCTCCACCAATCACTGAGGGGATTTCTGCACCAATCACTGAGGGGGTTTCTGCACCAATCACTGAGGGCTTTCTCCACCAATCACTGAGGGCTTTCTCCACCTGTTATTGAAGAGTTTCTACGCCAATCAACAAAGACTTTCTACACCTGTCAGTCAGGGTTTTCTTCATCCATAAAAAGTGACCATCCCCTCTCGATTTAGTCTTAAAGCTCATGCACTCATGGAGCAATTCATTTTAACATAGTTTCTGTGTAAACATTTTCCCTAAGCTATATGCCAGCATTGCAGTAGTTGTTCAGAAATGCAACAACATTGATTTTCCCAGTAGTCTAATGTTATTAGATAGCAGTCTTTTGTAATTGCTTCTTAGTTTGCTGTCCATGCTGTGTCAAGTGGAGAATAGGTCCTAAGGGAGCAAATTGTGAAAGAGTTTGAATTTTTACACAGAATATACCTTTCACTTCCATTTTCTGTTCCTTCTTGGCTGCCAACAGCTCCAAACACAATCGAGGATGCTGTGGCTACTAACCCACAGAGAGCCATACAATGCTACTTGAAGCTATGAACTCATCAAAGCCATGGAAGCTCCATTTTGCCATGCAGTCATCTTGCAGTTATTGGTACAGAAGCCTGAAGCCCCACAGCACCAGGTTCAGGAAAAACTGTTTCCCTTCACCCATTTAGTTCTTGATCCAATGTGCCCCACTCTAATTACCGTGATCCGCAATCAATATGAAGGGTCTCGGCCCAAGCCGTCAACTGTCCACTGCTCTCTGTAGATGCTGCCTGATCTGCTGAGCTCCTCCAGCATTTTGTATGTATTCCTCTGGATTTCTACATCTTCAGAACCTCTTGTGTCTATGTCAGGGGTTCCCAACGTGGTGTCCATGGACTCCTTGGTAAAAGTCCATGGCGTAAAAAATGTTGGGAACCCCTAGTCTATCACCACTTTGACCACTTGCACCATAGTAGACTTAGTTTTGTTTAAATTGTGATCTTCTTTGCATAATTTGTTTTTCTTGAGAGCATCGTATATCAGATGTTACAAGTCTGTGATGCCGGTGCAAGTAAGTTTCTCATAGCTCCTGGGCACATGACATTAAACTCGGCATTTCTTGCACTATGCAGGCACTTACAAGTGTTACATACTGTTGATCTTGCCTAGAAAGAGGGATTTAACTACTTGGTGTCACAAAGCTCCCTGTCTGATTCAAACTGACTCAGTATTGAGGTGGAATGTGGAAGGGAAGGCTGGTTTGAATAAGAGTTGGGGCAGTGGTCCAGGCAGGGAAAAACGGTTACTGCTGTTCAGTAGTTTCCATTTGCAGCATCTGCAAAGAATGTGTCTCTGTTGTAGCTGGACTGTGAAGATGCCACACCCCAAAGCCTTTAAGCCCCCACCGGTTAAGGAGCTATAACTTAGGTGGGGGCAACATTAATCTAAGTCTGCAGAATCAAGCATGAGGGAAAGTGGGGAGGGGGTAAGGTGGTATGGGTTCAGCATCAATTTCAATATTTAAGAAGAGTTTGGATAAGTATGTGGATGCGAGGGATAAGGAAGGCAGTGATCCAGGTACAGATCAATTAGACTAGGCAGAATAATTGTTCTGCATAGACTAGATGGGCCAAAGGGCCTGTTTCTGTGACGTAGAGCACTATGATTCTTTGAAACTCTATTATCTGCATAAGGCATTGGTCAGACCGCCCTTGGATTATTGTGAGCAGTTTTGGGCCCCTTATCTAAGAAAGGGTGTGCTGGCCTTGGAGAGGGTCCAGAGGTCCACGGGAAGGATCCCAGGAATGAAAGGGTTAATATATTCAAGCATTTGGTGGCTCTGGGCCTGTAATCACTGGAGTTTAGAAGAGCGGGGGTGGGGTGTGGAATCTCATTGAAACCTATCTAATATTGAAAGTCCTAGGTAGAGTGGGCGAGGGGAAAATGTTTCCTACAGTGGGGGAGTCACGAACCAGGGGCACAGCTTTAGAGTAGAAGGACATCCCTTCAGAACAGAGATTGGGAGGAAATTCTTTAGCCAAAGGTAGTGAATCTGTGGAATTCTTTGCCACAGATAGATTCTTGATTAGTAAGGGTGTCAAAGGATATAAGGAGAAGGCAGAAGAATGGGGTTGAGAGGGATAATAATTCTGCCGTGGTGGAATGGAAGAGGAGACCTAATGGGCTGAATGGTCTAATTCTGCTCCTGCATTTTATGGTCTTATTGTCTTAAACAACGTTAAGTTGCTTGGAATGGACAACAGTAGCTGCAGTTGAGATCTAGTCTGCACAGGATTCTCATCCCTGACCCCCACTTTCACAGTAGGTGCAAGTGCTTGCTTTCTTAAGAAAAACAGTTAAGTGCAAATGTTTCTTTTACCGAACCTTGTCCTTTCAATCACCCTACTCAGGCATACCACACAGAGCAATTAAAATTCAAAACCCATGCAAACCAGCGGCTAAATGGTTGCTAGCAGCACAGCTGCCCATTAACCGGGGAGCAGAGCGATAGGGGCCTGCCTTGGCAGGGAACACGGGGCAATGCGGGTTAAGCAGCAGAGTACTGCGGTGAATTCACACGAGGTGTGCAGGCTCTCAGAGAGTGTTCATTATCATTCTGGACAAGGCTTTGCAAATAATCAATCTGGCGCCTCACCTCTAAATCCTACCCCTAATTGGTTTGTTTCCACTTACCAGTTACTTCAGAGCCTCGCTCTTTCTCAAAAGCTGGGCTAAATCATTCTTCTTCATGGTTAAGTCTAACATGAATTTTTGAGCAGGCAGACTATATAATAAAAGACAGCAAGCCAGCACTATAATTTTCTTGGAAGGAGCTGACATAACCAAGTATGCGCTTTGCAAAAGGCTTGATTCAATTTAAGGATATATGCAGTGGAAAATCAGAGAAGTAAGAGATGGATTACAGCCTCCTTATTACAGGGGATTCACCTTTTAGATTATGACATCCAGCTTCCTCCTCCTCCTCCGAGGTGTTCACTAACATTACTTTCGTACCCAGCCCACTCTGCAGTTCGCCGTATGTACATGCCAAGATGTGAGGTCTCCTCTGTTAGTGTAGCCATCATTCTGCTGAGTAACCATGCAGTGAGGCGTCAGCGGGTGGCTGTCAGTGGCAGAGTATTATCCCAGGGACAGGAATGCAGGAGAATGCAGTCCAATGGATTTCCGTCATGGAGAGATACAGTGCGAAAACAGGCCCTTTGGCCCACTGAGTATATGCTGACCATCAACCACCCATATTTAACCTACATTCGGTTCCACACTGATGGATAATTTCAACCTCCGTTGCCTTCTCTCTCGAACAAAAACCATGCAAGAGCCCATTCTTGAGCTACTATAACCGGACAACTGTGCTCTTCTCGCGCACACAGAGGATATATTATAGGCTGCAAGGGCTTTCAGGTTAACTGTCAGTCTGAAGAAAACAACAATCCTCCCTCGTGGCATTTACAACCCACCTTGGATCACCATTGATGACTACCCTCTCACCATGGTTGAGCAGTTCACCAGTGTAATCTCCAGCGACACTACTGTAGTAAGGGACGTTGACAGTCAACTCACCGGAGCCACCAGTGCCTTCGGGCGCCTCCAGAAATGTGTGTGGAAGAACCACCAGCTGTGCCTGTCCACAAAAATCCAAGTATACAGGGCTGCCGTGGTCACAACACTGCTGTACGGCTCCGAAGCCTGGGTCTTGTACCACAAGCAAATCTGGTTACTCGAGCGCTTCCATCTGCGCTGCCTCCACTCCATCTGGCAGGATCGTGTGTCCAACAATGAGGTCCTGGAGAAGGTTCATCTTCCACTTGGCTGCTGAAGCAGCTCCGCTGGCCAGGCCACGTGTCTCACATGGACAACTCCAGGTTAGAGCAGTACTCTACGGAGAGCTCTCTCAGGGTAAGAGAGATCATGGTGCCCTGCGCAGGAGGTACAAAAACCAACTTAAGCAGCAGCTCTCTCAGGCAAATATCGAGGTCAATGAATGACAGCAGCTGGCTTGTGACAGAGACCACTGGAGAATGCTGACTCACAGATCAGCCAAGAATTTTGAAGAATCCAGAAGAGTGAATGCGGAAGAGAAGAGGAAGGATCGTGCTATCCAAGCGCGCATATTCCAGCTGTTCCCGTGTCCCTACTCTTCCAGAGTCTGAAGATCCAGAATTGGCCTCTACAGTCACCAACGATCATGCCTTCGCTCCTGAGGACTCTTCTTCAGGTGTGTCTGTAGGCATACAAAATGTGTGTTCATGCATGTATCAGCATGCACTTCAGTGCATGAGTGTGTGAGCTGCAAACACAGGCCTGTGTTTTGTGTGTAGGGGGAGTTGGTTATGTGTACGTGGTAGCTTAGTGGCTAGCACAACCCTTTACAGTACCAGTGACCCAGGTTCAATTCCCACCACTGCCTGTAAGGAGTTTATACGTTCTCCCTGTGACTACATGGGCTTCCTCCGGACACTCTGATTTCCTCCCACAGTCCAAAGACATATACCGGTTGGTGGATTAATTGCTCATTGTAAATTGCCTATTCCGCACTGCATCTCAATCAATAAATAAATAAATAGCAAGAGAGAGAGAGTACGTATGCCTCTCTTGCCCCAGGTATTGGTTCTATCCTCCTCCATCCCCCCAATTCAAAATGTAGGTGGTGTTTTGAAAAGCCATAAATAACACATTTGACCTGGCCTCAGCCATACCACCTAGTTTTCAATGAACTATTGATGCCATCTATTTATTTTAATGAAATATGTTTTTAATGTTTATTTGAGAGTTTTAAAACTCTATGTAAGTTTTTTTTGTTTTTTCCCAAACTACATAAAATTTATCTTGCAAACAATGCACTTGTTTTTTTTTGGCGAGGGGCGTCATGAGCGGTGCACGGTGCCAGCTTTGATTCTCCACAGTTACATTTTAATCAGAGCTGGATTTTTGGTTCCTTTGTTTAACTGGGGCTGTTCTCACCTGAGCAGTGCTGGACTTGCCAGAAGCCTTGGGCGCACCGAGCAAGGAAAGTCCTGCTTGAAGATAAGACTCTGTTGCCTTAGTCAAATACGTCTTGTTTTGCTTGATGGTTTAAGTAAGGGGATTGCAATAAATAGTGGCTTCTTCCTCCCTTCTCCCTGAAGAGATCGGCAAGCTAGATGGAGTGGGGTGGCGATCGGGTGAAGAGATTTGCATTTGCAGGGGAAAGTACTTGCCTGTTGCACAAGATATCCAGTCCCCTCAGAAGCAGAATCAGAATCATTTTAATATTGATATGGCACATGTCGTGAAATTTGTTGTTATGCAGCAGCAGTACATTGCAATACATAATAATAAAAACAGTAAATATATATATCTATATATAGTTAAATATGCAGTACAAAAAGTAGTGATGTATGTTCATGGGTTCAATATCCATTCAGAAATCAGATGGCAGAGGAGAAGCTATTCTTGAATCGTTGAATGTGTACCTCCTTCCTGATGGTAGCAATGAGAAGAGGGTGGTTGGGGTCTTTAATGATGGATGCCGCTGTTGTGAGGCATTGCTCTTTGAAGATGTCCTGGTTGCTACGTTGGAGAGACTGGCTCTCGCTCAGAATCACTAGTCTTGGCTCTTGCAGGCAAGTGTTCCACTAGCATGTCTGGATTTCCTTCTGAAAAGTTGAGCAAGGATTCTTGCTGTCCACAGATTTGAGCTTTAATGTGTGAATGTCAAAACACTTACGATTTATTTCTTAATTCATAATTATCATACATGGTTCAAAGAAAGCACTTGCAGCATAAAAGGAAACTGCTCAGCCCACTGTTCCATGCCAGCCAAGAAAGGAGTTGTTTAGGCTAGTACCATTTTCCAACTCTTGCTCCATAGTCTTTACTATCAGAGTTTACAACTATTCATAAAGCTATTCCTGGGACTGTATGAAGGTGGGAAAGGTTTCTGTTCCCCATACTCTTTCAGACTATGACTTCCAGACCCTCATCTCTCCTGTTCCTCAACACCCATGTAATCCTTTGATAACCAGCTAGTCGGTGAAAGACTGTTACTACACTTCAGCAAACATTACAACCTGCAATAGAGGTGTCGAAGTCACAGCACAAGCTGAGATAGTTTTACAGGAGACTGTGACACGTGACCACCACATGTCACTCCCACGCAACAGAAAAATCACATTCTGAGAAGCTTGGTTCTCAGCGGAAGACTCTTAACAATGAGCCTATTGGATTGGACGCAATTTACGGACTTGTGTCTGCAGGATCAGGGTCAGGAGCTGAGCCATGGACACACGAGGAACCAATGCTCATGGTGACCGACAACCAGAGACGTGGGCCAGTGCAGATCACTCAGCTAACTGGTGGCTGGGACACCGTGGGGACTAGCAACCAGCAAACAGAACAATAACATGTCAGGGCAAAAGTTCCCACCTTTAAACTGAATTTTTTTAATGCCATTATGAGATGGACGACATAGTGCCTCTGTTCTGTTAAGGGTCCAGAGTGCCTCATGCCCGGGGCACAATCGTCCATGGCTGTAAGTCCACAATATCAAAGAAGCAGGCTATAACGTAGATGGAAAAGGATTTGACAGAGTATGTGGATAGATGGTGTGGGACGTTGGTCTGTTACCTGCTTCACATAAAATTAAACAACACATTACTAAGGCACTGAGGAAGTAAGTTTAACTTGTGCTTGCAATAGATATTGAGCCTGGCTAGGGAGTGCTTGGTGCTGTCACTGTTTGGAAAGAGGGTAAGTGTTTTATTTCTGTAAAGCACTGACATTTTTTACTTAAGTGAAAAAGGGTTTTGCTTCCTTGAAAGTCTGCTCAAGAGGGCTGTGATAAATCTGTGGACTCAGACTTTCAAACTTGGCTACTCTTAAAAAGATTGGCTTTTTTTTGGGCACGTATGTATCAAAGCATAGGGTGAAGTGTGTTGTTTTGCACCAACGGCCAGCGCAGCACGTGGATTGTGCTGGGGGTAGCCAGCAAGTGTCTGAAGTATTGGCATGCTTCCAGTGCCAACGTTGTATGCCCTCAACTCAATAACTGTAACCATAAGTCTTTGGAATGTGGGAGGAAACACATGGAGACATAGGGAGAACGTACAAGCTCCTTACAGACAGCAGTATAATCAAACCCCAATCGGTGATTGCTGACACTGTAAAGCAATTGCGCTTACTGCTGTTTGTGCTAACGTGGCACCATATACCTTGATGTGGGATTAGATCTTTGTTTCATAACAATAAACTGATTAAGGGCTGTTTTGATTACCCTCTCTGGTGTGTGGTAATAAATGAACTAATTCAAGGCCCTAGGGAAACAAGAACATTTCACTGTCCCATTAGATGCCTGCTGATGAATGTGCATGGATGTCTTCTGAGAGCTTAGACTGAGCTTCATGACTGTGTGCAAAGCTGTTGTGGGTGGTAGGTCCAGTGAAAGCTTGGTCTTTCTGCTATTTTCTTCACCACTCCCACCCTTGGTTCTGTGTGCTAGTGCTTGTGGTTTGGTGCCTCATCGCACAGTTGTCCATTTGGTGCCCTTCATTGTAGCAGAACTTTGCAGACAGGGTCAGAGTTCCCTTCTTCTCCTCTGTCCCAGAAAATGGGTCAGCGTCACCATTGGCATGATCTGGCTGATAGTCCATTGCTTGTTAGATTTTGCAGTGCACGCATTGACCACTGTGTTTCTGACAAGGAGACACTTTGCAAGCATGCATCGTTGGTTGTGGCGAGTTTTGGAACGTCTCCAGATGAGCACGAAAGATAGGCCAGTCAATTTCTTTCTGACACCTGGTATCTTTGGTTCAACAGCTTTGCATCTGGGGTCATAGGAAGGAAATTTAAATTCTGTTCTAACCACGCAGAGGATTTTAATCTGAGGACTGTAGGCTGTAAATCGTTTGCATCTTGGTCATTGTGTCTGAGACCAGCCGCGTGATGGGTTGATGACGTAGTGTATGTTGGAGGAATATGATGTCAACTGGCCAATCAGCACATCCTGAATCCCTGACCGTTAGAGGACTAGAGCAGCAGGCACATGTAATACCAACACCTACAGGTTCCCCTTTTGAGTTTCCCAGCAGCCTGACTTGGAAATGTATCTTTGCATCTAAATTCTGAAACTCTCTACCCACTATTGGATGGTTGGTAGGAGGTGGAAGGTTTCTTCACCAGAAGGATGATAGTTTACCAGCTCACACCATGAAGATTATTTATTGATTGACTGAAGCACAGTGTGGAATAGGCTCTTACGGCTCTTCGAGCTACACCACCTAGCAACCCCTGATTTAACCCTCACCCTAACAGGACAATTTACAATGACCAATTAACCAATCAACAGGTATTCCTTCAGACTGTGGGAGGAAAGAGAAAAAAATTTCGGATGGAGATTCTGTATCTTTTTCCCAGAGATGAAATGTCTAATATCAAAGGGCTTGTATTGAAGATAAGTGGGGAGGGGGTGGTAAATACAATGGAGATGTGTATACAGAGTGTACAAAAACTTGCCCCAGGTTGGCAATGGAGGTAAATATGGCAGAGATGTCCAAGGGGCTCTTTGACAGGCAAATCGAAGGTATGGACATTGTTTGGACAGAAGGGATTAGTTTAGTTGGGCATTTTGATAACTAATGTAATTAGTTTGACACACATTGTGGGCATAGGGCTGGTCCACTTCTAGGCTCATGAGATTTTCCAGACGCCGGCAATCCATACACACAAAATGCTGGAGGAGCTCAGCAGGTCAGGCAACATCTATACAGAGCGGGGGTTCCCAACCTGGGCTCCACACACCGCTTGCTTAATGGTATTCGTCCATGGCATAAAAGAAAGGTTGGGAGCCCCTCATATAGGGGAATAGAGAGCCAACATTTTGGGCTGAGATGATTCAACAAGATCGGAAAGGAAGGGGGAAGAAGCCAGAAGAAGGTGGGGGAGGGGAAGACGTAAAAGCTAGAAGGTGAGGGGCAAGGTAGGTGGGTGGTGGAAGGGGGATAAAGTGGGAAGCTGGAAGGTGATAGGTGGAAGAGGTAAAGAGCAAGAGAAGAAGGAATCTGCCAGGGGAGGGGAGTGGACAATGGGAGAAGGGAGAGGAAGAGGGGTATCAGAGGGAGGTGATAGGCAATTGAGGAGAAGACAGGTGGTAATTGGGAGCAAAAATGGTGGAATGGAAAAAGAGAGGAAGGGGAGGGGGGAGATATTACCAGAGCTTTAAAGAAATCATTATTCATGGCGTCAGGTTGGAGGCTACTATGTTCTTCATCAAATCCTTCTGTTGAGAGCCTTTGACCTGAGACATTAAGTCAGTTTTCCTTTCTCAATAGCAATTAGACAAGACCTTGACAGAGTGACTTTCAACTCATAAGTGGAGAAAAATAACGGAACAAGATCAGTCTGCTCCCAGTGTTCTAATTGGGCAGTCTCGCTGGGTTAGCATCGATGACAGGATCAAAGGTGCTTGAGCAGGAACTCGCAAGGGTGTCTGACACAATCCCATGGCTCAGTGCAGGCTGGTCCTGCAAGCAAATTTCATTTGGCTTGGAAATCTGGCTCCAACCAGCCACTTTGAGTCTTAGTGCAAGGGCTCACTGAAGTCAGTTCTTAAAAAGCCAGTTGGAACACTGTCTCTTATTGGTTCATGTTGTTATTTTTTTCATGGGTTTTAATTACAGCTTCAAGTTCTCATATTATCCAAACTTGGGTACCAAGCTCATGGGTGATTAGAGGGAAACATCGGATTCCTCACAAATTCCAAACTATAATCACATTAAGGCAGACCTGAATGAGTGGGTTTTAATCAATGAAGGGCTGTCTGCAATTGAACAAGAAGGGGCTGAATTGTAAAACTGGTGTAGTGAGCCTTTGCACTGGGTTCAGAAATGTAGGGAAGAAGGCTCTTAGCCCAAAACATCAATTGTTTACTCTTTTCCATAGATGCTGCCTGACCTGCTGAGTTCCTCCAGCATTTTCTGTGTGTTGCCTCAGAAATGTAGCTTTGTATTCACTGAATTTCGACCATTGCAGGGAAAGCAGAGCTCCCTGCTGTTTCAGCACGGACAGATTCCTCTAAAGAGCACTGAGATGAATGACCCACCATGTTGGTTGTATGGGTTTTAAGGAAGTTTATTGGCCTGCTCCCAAACAGCACCTTAGGGAGTATACCCTTGATTTAGAGCTAGTGTCTCCAATAATGAAGCACTGATGTGTTAGCCAACATGCAACTCACAATCTGAGGAAGGTTGAAGCCACTTCATTGTGATTTAGTGGTGAGGAATTGACATGCTGAGCTAAACTGGTTGCTGTGGTGCATTGCATTTTGCTGATCAGTGTAGAGGACCTGAAAAAGGAGAGTGAGACCACATCACCCCAGTCTATCTCTCGTTCCTGTACTCTGGAAAGTCCCCATTTCAGAATAAAAGCAAGGTTGGTGCTAAAATTGCAGTTGTAGAGAGGAATATTTACTTCAACAACTCCAGAGAAATCTTTGGCTGTCTGTTGGCAGTCCGGGAATGGGAAGCCTGAGGAAGATGAGGAATTGTAGTGTGAGTGTCTGTAGGCAGTCTGGGAATGGGAAGCCTGAGGAAGATGAGGAATCATAGTGTGAGTGTCTGTCGGTTGTTGAACCTGGAATGGTGTCAGCCATGGTTCAGTCAGACAACTGTTGGGACTTGGAGCCCAGAACCCAGTACTGAGGAATAACCACACTACTGTGGATGCTGTCTTTTGGATGTAACATTAAATTGATTTTGCATTCTCCAAATCTTACATCACTATTTCAAACTACAGAGGAGTTATTGCTGTCACCCAGGTCATTATCCACTCCTCAGCCAATTTGATCTAGTATTTATCAAAGCATGCAATATTGGACAGGCTTTGTGTAAACGGGTTCCCATATTCCCCACTTCATGACAGTGATTACACTTTAAACATTCTTCATTGGCCAATGATGGGAGCTGCAGGAAGAGGCCAAACTGCATTTTGTCCTGCTCTTGTTGATGTGTGGCTGGTCTCCGATGTGCCTCACGGTGGAATAGCCTGATATTGCACCTTGCTTTGGAAGCAAAGTCAAGTTTATTTTCTTAGGCACAAGTACATGGGTGCACAGGTGTGATGAAAAACTGTCCAAAGGAAAAGAAGGGCAGGACAGTGAGTGTGTCAGTGTTACTGGGTGGCTGAGGGAGAGGAGGGAAGAACCAGTAGACAGGTCCAAACCCAGTGCTTCCATTAAGGAAACAAGGATTCCTCAAGTCTTGCAGCTTTGACCAGAGGAAAGAGGTTTCAACAGCAGCTAAGTAAAGTCATGAAATGCCAAAGGTAAGCCAGCCTGCATCTTTTGTAAGAGCATCAAAGTTTAGAATGAGAAAGCAGGAGAGCAGGAGAAGAATAATAAATCAGCCATAATGAAATGGCGGAGCAGACTCAAAGACCATAAGACATAGGAGCAGAATTAGGCCATTGGTCCATTGACTCTGCTCCGCCGTTCAGTCATGGCTGATCCTTTTCTCCCCCTCCTCAGCCCCATTCCCTGGTCTTCTCCCCGTAACCTTTGATGCTGCGTCCAATCAAGAACCTATCAATCTCTGCCTTAGATGCATCTAAGGATCTGACCTCCAAAGCTGCCTGTGGTAACAAATTCCACAAATTCACCACCCTCTGGTGAAAGAAATTTCTCTGGATTTCTGTTTTATATGGACGCCCCTCTATCCTGAGGCCATGCCTTCTTGTTCTAGACTCCCCACCATGGGAAACATTCTTTCCACATCTAATCTGTCTAGGCCTTTCAACATTCAAAAGGTTTCAGTGAGCTCCCTCCCTCCCCATTCTTCTAAATTCCGGCAAGTACAGCCCCAGCCCCAGTTCCTCGTATGGTAACCCTTTCATTCCCAGAATCGTCCTTGTGAACCTCCTCTGAACCCCCTCCAATGCCCACCACATCTTTTCTTAGATGAGAAGCCTCATCTTGAGATCTGCCTCCTTACAGGCCGCTTCAATGTGCTCTTGGACCTGGACCCCGCCGCCCGGATTCGTTCCTTCCCCAACCGTTCCTAACCAGCCCGGCACTTGAATCAATCAAACGTCGGCTCGTACCTTGCTCGCGGGCCTGGGACCCACCGCCTCAACTCTGCCTCACCTCAGATCGACCGCTTCAAGTCCGCTCCAGTAACGGCCAGACACTGGCTCGCTCCTTTTTCTGAATCTTATGCTCTGATATGGACGGTTGGCTTGAGATACCCTGCGTGGGTGAATTGTGTTGTGGATGAGGACAAGTGGCAAGTTGCAGAATCCTCTGGTGAACCTCAGGACGTGAATTCCTTTCTTCTTCGGTCTCGCTTTGCTTCCTACTCCGAACAGGATGATGATTGACTGGTAAAGCTAATGTAACAGGTTCATCTCCAGCTGAGGAGACATGGCAGTGGTATAATAGAGCAGGGAATATGCCTCAGGCCAAACAGTGCATTCACTGTTCATAATGCTTGACTTGTTTGAACACACCAGTACCTCTCTGCAGCTATCGCAATTACCGAGTACATGTTGCCAAGGAAGCCTGAACATGTTATTGTTATAAGAAAAACCTTTTAGCATTAAATTGACTGTTATGTGAGTGATTGCATATTCCTAGAATTCGGATATGTGAGATTATTCAATATTTTCACAGCTGGCTAAGGAGGGAGCTCCTACGGACCCCTCCATTAACACTTTAGACCTTTCATACCATATCAGAATGGTTAATGGATTTTGAGAAGAATGCATCGTTGAATTAGACAGTGGGATAAACTGCCCAGTTTATTTCACGCCTCATGGAGATAAAGACACATCTTTTAACAGCAGAATTGTCGATCACCGAGTGATTTGTAGTAAGTGTTCGCTTGTTTGAACACTCCAATGTGTTCCTTTGGAGATGGGGGAATGGTGTCAAGTAGGACAATTTATGGAAAGGTCAAAAGATCAACGCAAAGTAATAAGAAGGCCATTTAATACTGGTCAAGTTCAAGTTTAATTGTCATTCGACCATACACATAAATACAGCCGAACGAAACAGTGTTCCTCCAGGGCTAAGGTGCAAAACACAGTACCAACAGCCACACACAGCACGTACAGTTACGATCGGAGAAAAATACAGATACAGTCACACACAAAGGTTCCTGAGTGTCATGGCCTGGAGATTAATTGTGCAGCAGTCATCCTGCATTAGTGCAGCTGCAGACAAAGGCAACACATCTTCCACTGAGCGAGCACTGGCGGGCAGTGATGAGAAGGGCCAGCCCCCACCCAGTATGGACTCCAGTTCTCTCTCACGCCATCTCCGGCGTCTTCTTCCCTGGGCGCCTGGAACAGGTGATCCCCGTGGCGTGAGGTCTTGGCCCAAAATGTCGACTGTTTACTCTTCTCCATAGATGCTGACTGGCCTGCTGAGTTCCTCCAGCATTTTGCGTGTGCTGCTTCTCGTGGCATGAGGGCCTGATCCACGAAACAACTGAGGCCACGCAGCTCCCGCATCGTCAGTCTTGCCATTGAACCAGAGAAATGGACTTGCAGTATTCTACATTACCAATATCCAACAGGGAGCCTTGCAGGCACAAGAAAAACGCCCAAGATGATCACTTGCACTGCTTGTTGTGCAGCGCACTGCCTCCGACACCTTCCTCCTTGGGTGCTGTAGTCACTGGCAACGTGGTCTCCACCGCCGCCGAGCAACTCGCCAGTGGGACAAACCTGCAGCACATGATGTTCTCAATATCCAACAGTGTCTTGTGACTGCACAAAGGATGCAAAGGGCAAAATCTACACCTTTGTTTGGACCCAGAAAGGCTGCTGCGAGAGAGCACGCCACCATCTTAAAATTCAAGTATGTTGTCATATGCACAAGAACATTGAGGTAAAGGTTCAATGCCCAACTTTCAGGAGCATTAGAAAACACAGAACATAAACTGTACATGAATGATTATAATCAGGCTCTTACATCTGTCTTCTTGGGAAGGATTCAAAATACCCCTCAAAGGATCTAACTAGTAGTTAAATGACATGGCATGTCATTTGCCACTAATCAACTGTAGCGCTCTCACTCTCAATCAGAAGTTCTCTGTTCAATTTCCACTGCAAGCACATGAGCACAAAATCCGTGGCTGAAGTTTCAGTGCAGAGCTGAAAGTGAGGGACTGTTGAAGGTGCTGCAATTCAGATGAGACGATAAACTGGGGTCCTCTCTGCACTGCTTTGTCAGTGCAAAATGTCACCTGATTTTATTCCAAAGTGCAGGCAAGTTCTGTGTAACGTTCAGTCCAATATTTAGCTTTCTGTCTGTATTACTTTAAAAAACTCCTAGAGTCGGGTCATTGTCTCAACATAGTTGCTGAAACCAAATTAGCTGCTAATGTTTCCAACATACAAGTGATTCAGTGACAAATTTTGTGTATTTGTAAAGTATGGCTATTGTTTTAGTTTTAAAATGAGTATTTGCTGAGTATGCTGCACAGTGGGGAGATGCGGTAAGGAGTCAAGTCAGCAAAACCATGGATTGCTCAACCGTACAGATGGGAGCAGAGAGATCAAGAGACCAAGATGGGGAAGATTCTCTAATTAAGAGAGCAGGCAGACGTTACTGTAGTTACAGAAGTTATACCAGGCTTAAGGGCATTGGTGACTTGCTGCTGAGAATTCTGCAGGGAGCAGCCGAACAGAGGTCAAAGTCCATTGACAAAGACAGCACAAAGGGATGAAGGTCTACCGGCAGATTTTGAAGCAAGATGTCAAACCTAGCAATAGGAGGATTTTTCAAGTGAATGTGTGGCAGGAGGGATGATGTGGAGGGAGCACCTTAGATTCCCAGGGCACTGGGACTTAAGGGAGATGGCACCTGTAACCGTACAGGCTGGACCAAGTGCAGCTCAGCAGAGTTGAAAGCCATGCCTTCATAGGAAGCTTTACTGGGCAGTGGCTTTATAAACATTAGGTTGGCTTCTTTGTACAGAAAAGCAGCATTTAAAAGGAGAAAAGATGTGCAAAATGAATTTGGAGAGAGAACAAGAATCAGAACAAGGAATAGGAAATTTTTAGACGCAACCAAAGAGAGGGCATAAAAAGGTTTAAATTGCCATGTGTGCAAGCATTAGTTTATCACACAAGGTTGTAAAATGCAGGTGTAATCGGCTGTTTAGGTTTACAATATCGTAGCATTGACATGGACCCTGTAACAAAATACTGGAATGGATTCTAAATATTCTGAGATATCATTCCTAACACATTGTAAGGAAGGTAGGGAATGAGGTGGAGTAGAATTGTTAATTAAGGTGAATATTGCAATGCTGAGCCATCTGCTTAGAGCTAATCAATGGAGTTGCTGTTACACCACTGAGACCATTTTAGAGACCGATGTATTGAATGCCTGATTAACAAACAAGGAACGGCTTACCTTGATGCCTTTCACATCCTTGCTGGGGTCTTCAGTCAGGCTAGCTTGAAGAAATCTTGGCCCAACTACCATCAGCACATCGCCAGCAGCACCAGAGGACCCAACATACTCAACCACTGATACACTACCGTCGGCAATGCTGACCACTCCATCTCTCAACCACATTACAGGAAAACTGGCCATCTGGCTGCCCTCCTCAAAACTGCATATAGGCAGAGACTAAAGAGCAAGGAACCAGAGGTAAGGACCCCAAAGAGATGGTCATGGAGGCAGGGAGTAATTATGGGACTGCTATGCATCGATGGACTGGGCCACATTCAGGGACTCATCAGAGGATCTGAATGAATACACCACAGTTGTCACAAACTTTATAAAGACTTGCATGGACGATGATGTTCCTCCACCTCCCAACACCACCCCTCCCCCTAATCACTGAGAGTCTTTCCCATCTAGAAGTCCTGGATGAACCCCTGAGATTTGAAACCTGCCGAGGACTAGACTGGTGACATTTAGGCTGTGTTTGGCCTCCAGAAAGCCATCTTACATGCTAAGGGGAACTCTGGACTTAACTTGGATCACAGAAGGATGCTCGACACTGTGGCAGGGTTTGAATACCATCACCCACCCCCCCCCCCACACAGCCCCCAACAATCTCATGAATGGAGGCCGGGATGGTCAGTAGCTTTAAATTCCTTGATGCTAAAATATCAGAGGATCTGTGCTGACACCAGCATATTGTCGTCACAAAGAAGGCATGACTGAAGCTTGTGTAGATTCGGCGTGTCACCGAGAACTTTGATGAATGTATACACAGTGGAGAGTATCCTGACTGATATTCTCCACTTTGAAAGTATAGAAGTTTGGCAGAGTTCTGCAGAAAAGTTAGATTGTGGACTGTGGAATAAAGAGAAGGAGGAAGGAGAAGGAGAGAGAGTAGAAATATTTTGCTCAGTGTGATTATAATATGGAACACACTACCACATGGAGTAGTTAACCTGTTAGAGTAGGGATTTCCAAGCTTTTTTATGCCATATCATTAACCAGGGGGTCTATGGACCCCAGATTGGGAACCCCTGTGCTAGAGGGTAAAAGGATAGAATCACATGTTGATGACCTAAAGTAAAGAAAGAAGACCTGCATTTATTTACTGTCTGTTGCAGCCTTGGGTTGTTCAGCCTTTTCTTCCCGACCGTACTGAACATTGTCTGCAGCAAATGGAACTCTGTTTTATTTAGAGACACAGCATGGTAATAGGCCTTTCCAGCCCAATCACACACATGTGACCGATTAAGCTACTAGCCCATATGTCTTTGGACTGTGGGAGGAAACTCACACGGTCGCAAGGGGAGCTACAGACGGTGGCAGGAGTTGAACCCATGTCGCTGGCATTGTATAGCGTTATGCTAACCGCAGTGCGACCGTACCACCCAACAACCAGTCTGCACATAACCGTCCACTACTTCGTTCTTTTGGCGCAGAGTGAGCAATAACTGTTGGCCTGAAGGCCAAGGTTAACACCCAGGATCCTATCTCAAAGCCAGTTGGGAATCAGGATCACCTAGTCAGCTGTACCGTTACTGCAGTCAGTCTGTAAATTAGCTGGTACATTTCTACAATGCTGGAGGAAGTCTGTGGGTGGCATCTGTGGAGGAAAATGGACAGGTCACATCTCGGGTTGAGATTCTTCCTGTGTTCTTGTCCAAGAGAATTTTGTTGGCCTTGCTTTTGAGATGTCTTGAAAGTGAGCCTAGATTTTGTCCGTGAGCTAACGCAGCTGAGCCAGCCGAACCCTTTCCGCAGAGAGCAGGACCTCTGTGATCAGACCCACCCGGCAAGTGTGGGGGAAAGCAGATGGCGAGAGTGTTCTTGGGGTTAGAGTGAGGAAGGGTGTAGGAGTTGCTGGGGCAACGGAGTGTGAAGAGAAGAAAGGGTGGAGCAGATTCAAACGCAGTTAATCAAGAGGCACTGTGGAAACGATGAGGCGAAGAATTAATGTAGTTGTGGGTCAGCTGGCGATTTCACAGCGGAATGGAGAAAAATAAGGCTCTTTAGAAAAATACATCAGGACATGAGGGGGAGAAAAGCAACCTCCGTAAGCTCAACAGTTTTATAATAATCGACCTTAGAATTTGACTGCCCTGTAGAGAGATCAGCTGAATGTCATATGCAATCATGTGCATGGCATACATAGTGGCCTATGACTGTTAATATGCAGAGCACTAGCCCCAGGGGGATGGAAAGTTGTCTGAGATGAAGGAGGCAGCTAAATAATACTGTTTATTTGCTCAACATTTTTCCAATTGTAATGAAAATTGTCAAGAGAGATTATTATGAAGTGCAGGACACAAATGTGTGCCTGCGATTAAATAGGAGACCTGCCAGCCTGGCGCTCCAGGGTATAATTATCCAGGAGGGGTTCTGTGTGGATCGAGCAAAAAAAAAAAAATTCATCCAAACTATTAGTTTGTAATTACAGTGTGCGGTGATCGTAGAATGCAGTTTGAAGTCAGAAGTCTGCTGGGGACTAGGGTTTTGTAATTAGGAAGCGGCAGGAAGCAGTAGATCTGTGATTAGTAATGGCTTTTGTGGCGTTAATGTGGATGTAGGGTGGTGGTGAAGTAAAGTGGGGACAAGTGCTGAAGAGCGTGCAGTACGGAGAGCGACGCGAATTAGAAGGCAGGGGACTGCCAGCTTTTCCATTTCATTCTCCCCCATGCGCAAGTGGAGCTGTCGGGTCCTGGTAGATTTTGAGGATGCACTTCAGTGGCCCCCCCTCCACCTCGCTCCCAGTTGCTGGTTACCGAGTCCCCTTCTCTCCTGAGAAAGCAAGTACACAAGCATATCTCATCGGTCACATACAGAGTGCAGGGTAATGTTGTCCCAGTCACCGACACTATAAATTGGTGTTGGAGTCTAGAAGCTATTCAGTTGATAGGAGAATATGGCAGAGCCCCATTATAAGTGAATAATGTTTCCCTCTGCTCTCCTGCACAACCACTTCATGGTAAAACAGTGGCAATGCCTGTAGTCTGAGAAAACTGAAACTTCTTAATAATATCAGAGCAGCACACAAAATGCTGGAGGAACCTATCAGGCCAGACAGCATCTATGGAGAGGAAATCTTTCAGGTTGTGACCCTTCATCAGGACTAGAAAGATGGGGGGGGGGGTATGCAGCAGCCAGAATAAGAAGATGGGGGTGAGGGTAAGGAGTACAAGCTGGCAGGGAATAGGTGAGAGGGGAGGTTGTGTGGGTTGGGGGGGGGGATGAAGTATGAAGTTGAGAGGTTATAGGTGAGGTCAGGTGAGGGGGAATGAAGGTGGAAGAGCTAAAGGCTGAAGAAGAAGGACTCTGATTGGTGAGGACAGTGAGCCATGCATCTCTGGTGTTAATAATACCAGGTTAGATACTCTAATGCTGTGTGCACTGCCAGTCTTAAGTGAGTCTGAGGACTGGATTCCAACCTGCTTCCTGCAATGCTGTTAGAACCAATATTTGAGAGGGAGGATGTGGAGTACTGCAGTACCACAGCACAGAAACAAGCTCTTTGGCCCATCTATTCTGTGCCGGCCTGATTTGTTGCCGAGTCCCTATGACCTGCACCTGGATCTAGCCCTCTCTGCCCTCTCCTCCTTTTAGTTACCCAACCTTCTCTTAGATGTTACATCTGAACCCACATTTGTCACTTCTGCTGGCAGCTTGTTCCACACTCATGCCACCTTCTGAGTGAAGTAGTTCCCTCTCAGCTTCCCCTGAAATACAGTGAATTTCTGTTAATAGGAACACATCAGGCCAAGTGCATTTTGACCCAGTTAAGCAGCTGGCCCAAATTGGCAAAGTTACATGGAAATAGTTAAGAGCCATAACAAAGGTGAACTACAGCTTAACTGAGTGACAACTTATGTATTTAAGTGAAATACAGAACAAATTTGACCAGTACCAATATTACTACAGTATTATAAAATTGTGTGATAGTTCTTAATAGTTAATCGACAGAGGAATTCATCACCGCTGTGTTTTTTAAATTGACTCTAAATGAACAAAATTAGCACAGACACCTAGTGCAGATAATGGACTACCTTCATTGCTTTCCTGAATAAAGTCAGAATAAAAAAAACCAAAATTATCAAAAAAAATCACTGCTTTTTGAATCTGCATCTGTCGGCCCAAATGTATAACGTAACACAAGCATGAACAACTGATGCCATTTAAAAACTGTTCACTCTGTAATGTCTGATGGCCGTTTCTGGCATTTTCACGCCTGAATGCTCGAAACCACAGTGAGCAAAACAGTTCTGAATTGTCTTACTGCTTATTTCTCGCCAACTATCAATGACAAAAATTGCTGCTTTTTGAACACAGACTCATGCAACTGATGCTATTTAAAAACTGTTCGCTCTAAGCATGCAACTGGCGCTAGTTAGAAACTGGCAGCAGTCTTCTGTCCCAGTTAATTGGCCTAGTGTCCCAAATAAATGAAGGAAATCCAACTGATTTCTCAATTAGTTTTTGTTCTTTAAGAGTTGTCCCAAATAAGCAGCTGCCCTGATTAACTGTTGGCTAAGTTAAGAGGAATTCACTGTATTTCACCGATCACCCTAAGCCTATAACTTCTGGTTCTACTCTCACCCAACCTGAGGGGAAATAGCCTGTCTGCACCCCTCTATAATGACTACAAACTGTCATTAAGACCTATCTCTATCAAAGTCCTTTTGGCCCATACCACAAGAAAGAAAGTACCTGATCAATTCTATTGTTTTCCTGGAAGACCTGATCATGTCTACAAATTGGCTGTCACCTCTGCTTACATGACTGCAGTTCAGTAAGTACTTCATTAGCTATAGAGTTCTTTTGGGATTTGTTAAGGCAGGAGATACCTTTTCTTTACAATGACCACAATTCTCTGCAGGTTTTGTGCTGAGGCTGGGGCCATGAGGAAGTGAAGGCACTCTGGTTGGTTTTCAAGATGAGAAGTTGGGGAAGTCCAGTTGTATTGCTCTGTAAAGAGAAGGTGGAAAGCAGTGCACATGGAGTAAAACAGTTTCATGGATGGGAGAAATTTCCATCGTTACCACTAAAGCCTGCACCACATTAGCACTAAATGGACAACGTAGTAAGGACAGTACATTGCTCGTTATTCCCAAAATTTGAACTTAATGTGGCATGAAATTCTGGATTAAAGTGCATTGTGTAGCCACTGCTACGTTGAATGATTTGCCATACTTAATGTGGGAGAATTGCATATCCTTGCACAGTAGCATATTGTGTATTCTTATCTGCAGCTGCGCTGTGATACCTGGGCATTGCAGTGTGGCATGGTTTATTTACTATACTATTTCATTAGCAATACAGCACACAGTAGGCCATACCGGCCCTTTGAGCCACACCACCCCAATTAACCCTAACCCAATCAAGGGACAATTTACAATGACCAATTAACCTACTCGCTACATCATCGAACTATGAGAGTAAACTGGAGTACCCAGGGAAAACCCATGCGTTCTCCACATACAGAGACTCCTTACAGGATGGCGCTGGAACTGAACTCTCAACTCCAGAACGCCTCTAGCTGTAATAGTGTCATGCTAACCTTTATGCTACGTGGTGCCCACAGTACCATGTTGTGTGACCATGTGTAACTCATCACCGTAGGGCTATTCCTGAGCGGTGGGCCAGCCTGCAGACTTCATTCAGTAGCCTCATCCAGTAACACAGCATCACTACCCAAGGCTAACTACCTCATTTACAACATTGTGTTGTACGCACTCTAACCTGGGGATCTGAGAGGGTCCTTTCTCACACTGAGAGCAGTGAGTAACCGGAGTGTACAGCCCGGGAAAGCAGAGGAAGCAGACCTATTGGCCTCATTTGTCTCCATGAGCACTTGAATTGCTTAGGCCCTGAAGGCTAAGGCCCAAGTACTAGAAGACAGGATTAATGCAGGTGGGTGTGTGCTGGCCAGCATGAATGTTGGGGGCTGAGTGGCCTGCCTCCATGAATAGAAGGAAGAACTCGCCCTTGGCTCACAATTTACGGGTATTCATTCTTGCTGGTGCCTCTGGAAGAAAGAGCAGGAGCAGATCTATGGCAGTCCATGTGCCTTCCACAGCTGAGACTCCCCTTTTTACTGTCACTGCCTGTAACGTATTGCCCACAAGATGGGGAGAGGGCAGAGGCTCCCTCAGACCTCTTCTTACATAACAGCTATTTCTCAACTGGTGCCATCACGTTTCTGTCCTGGGTTCATGGGGAAGTGTAATTAGTGCCACGTTTGATATGGGTTTTTTTCAGTGAAGGACATTGAGGGTCAGATGTTGGAATTGATGCTTTTGTAAACCCGTTCAGTAGGCTGACTGCTCGAGATTGACAAAATGCCAGCATAAGCTGTCTTTGTGGGGAATAGAACTGTAGCTTGTGAGTCCAACACACCTGCACTCACTGTGTGTGTTCACTGGTATTCGTGTGTGCATTCGAGGTTGTGCATTCACATATGAACGGGGATACGCATACCGTGCCTGTGCAGATGCACTTGCCAAGTTTTATATGCATGGGTGTTGTTGGATTCTGATGAAGGATCCCGGCCTGAAGCATCGACTGTTTATTCCCTTCCATAGATGCTGTCTTGACGGGCTGAGTTCCTCCAGCGTTTTCCATGTGTTGCTCTGGATTTCCAGTATCTGCAGAATCCTGGTGGTTTTGCCATCTAGAGGTTGAGGCATCAACAATCAAAGAAAGAAGTGAAAGAGCAAAGAAATCATAGTCGTCTTATACAAAAACTAGCTCGGACTGAAAAGATACAGCATTGCAGTGATAACAGTTAACCTCTAAAATAGGTAGATTGAAGTGGTGTGACACCTGCTGCAGAAAAACTGAGAAGCTTCTAGAAAATACAGAATCAGCTATTCTAAACAATTACTGGAAAATTCACTGAACAATCACGCATGATTATATAAAATTACAAGCAAGCATAGAAAACATGAACTCTAAGAAAAATACAACAAAAAAATATATTTCTACACCCTAGTGTGTATGTGTGTACTTCCACATGCATGCTAATATGTTTGATTCTATGCACGTGTATGTGAGAGTCCTCCTGGAAGTGGACAACTACAGCAGACGCTCAAAGCTCCTCCGGTGCTGTCTTCACAATTTCCACAAAGTCAATAGCAGGATAAACAACCCAACGTCATGTCTTCTTACTGATCAGTGGCCCTGGCTCTAATTCTCATTAGTAAATGCTGTTGGGCAGTCCGTGCCAGGCTTCCGAAACAAATGACCACCCTGAGCTCTAGTTGGTGGATAGATGAAGCAATTCAATGAAGTCCTTGGAGCTTCCTTGATAAAAATTTGACATCCCCTGCAGCTTTTGGGATTGTATGGCACTAATAGTCTTGCACAGAGAAGCTTGGTGTAATGATGGAGGGAGAGCACCATCTCCCTAAATACCTGTCTGCACACTCTCCCCTTTCAAGCACCTCTCAATCGATGTTCCCTCTAAGCTGTGCGCGTGCACACGTTTTTCAACCAGCGCACGAAGGAAATTAATGTGCGCACAAAAGTTTAGTTACCTAAAATAATGTAATTAATAATTATACTTATTGAAAATAATCTTTTAGCTAAATGTTAAAATAACTGAGTCACTTAAACCTGTATGTTATTTTGTTGTTATTCTGTGCAGTTTTATGTCAAATATTTTGTAAACCTACATAAACTGTGCCACGTGTGCATTCAGTGCTCGCATACTTTTGTCACAGGAAAAAAATTTGCACAACGTAAGATTTTTGCAGACACTGACTACTAAAAATTAGAGGGAACATTGCTCCCAGTCCGCCTGGGACAGTCAAGGGTCTCACATTGGCCTGCCCGGCAAGAGAGATTGGAAGCAAGCCATTCTGTTGGGGAAGTGCCACAGTGCATGTCTGTATGTGCGCTTTCATTTGCCCAAGTTTTGTTTGAAAGAACAGGTAAATAATTCAGTAATAACTGTGCTGCCTAGGCTTGTGTACTTAGACAGCTAAGACGTACCATCCATGGTCGACCCTCACCGACAGAGGCCTCGGGAAGAAGAATTAAAATGTTGTTCATAATAATGGCAAAACTATCAAATTGTCATTGAAGCATATCTGCGTCCCTGATGTTCTCCGTGAAAAGTAATTTTCCACCCTTCCCCAGTATGGGTCTTTTATTTTGACTCAGGATCACATCCATGTGTACCGTCCTTAGGAGTGGCTCAGTAAGCCAAACAGTTCCAGGGCACGTCGGCCTGGGTGATTATGCTGGCTCACATACTGCGAGCGAGTAAGAAATAATACCTGTGGAGCAGCAAGTCATGAACACAAGAGATTCTGCAGATGCTGGAAATCTTGAGCAAAACAGACAAAATGCTGAATCCTGATGAAGGGTCTCGGCCCAAAACATCGACTTTTTATTCCCCTCCATGGACGGCGCCCGGCTCGCTGAGTTCCTCCATCATTTTGTGTGTAGTAGCTGTGATGCGCTTTTTGCCAGATTATTTCAGAATTTAGCCATGTAATTCAAGTAAAGCTTCCTTATAAATTGGAGTTTTGGTTGTAAAGTACAAAGCAAAGGCATCTCATTATGGCCTAGCGAGCACTTGACGCTTTATGCTTTGGATAGCTGAAGAGGGGGATTTAGAATTTTTCTAATCTAAATCTTCTCTCTGTTTTCTCCCCTTGTATTCCCCTAACTTCTAGGCATGAGCCATGAGCCAAAGTCACCTTCACTAGGAATGATCTCGACTGCGACTCGGACTACTGCCACCGTAAGCCCCCTCAACCCTTCCTCCCTCAACGGCTCCATAGTGCCCAATGGCAGCCCGGCAGCTAACAGCACCTTGCCTGTACCGTCACCCCACTCTGCCAGCTTCGCTGCTGCGCTCCGCAAACTCGCCAAACAAGCAGAAGAGCCCAGAGGTGAGTGAGAGAGAGAGAGAGAGACAGAAACGCTTTGGATTTGTGTCTTTTTAAATTGCACTTGAATTTGTAAAAACAAATCCTAAAATGTAAAGATGCTTATCACCAACATCCCCTCTGTCATCCATTAGATGGCCTGGCACGATCGGTTTGGTTGCTTGTTATCTACACCGAGCTCATTAGGTGTTGACAGTCTCTTTGTGCCTGAACTTGTCAGGAGTTGTTTACCTGTTACACAAATTTTTGCAACCATTAGCCAAAATGTGATTGTAGGTTTGAGGTGAGAGGGAAAATATTTAAAAGGGACCTGGGGAGCCATTTCTTCATGCAGCGTGTGGTGTGTGAATGGAGCGAGCTGCTGGAGGAAGTGGTTGAAACAGGTACGATAACAACATGGGCAGCATGATAGCTTGGTGGTTAGCACAGCGCAATACGGTACCAGCAACCGAGGTACATTTCCCACCACTACCTGTGAGTAACGTTCTCTCCATGACCGCGTGGGTTTCCTCCGGGCGCCCGAAGGGACAGAAGGGCCTACTCCGCGCTGCATCCCAATAATTAAAAAATAAAATTTAAAAGACATTTGGATGTTTGGATAGGAAACACTTAGAGGGATGTGGGCCAAACATGGGAAGTAGACTTGTTCAGATGGACATCCTGGTCACAATGAACAGGTTAGGCCACAGGGTCTTTGATGCTCACTCTTCCAGAGGAACACACTTGGTGACCAAGGAGGAGATGAGACACAAAAGGCACTGAAAAACACAACAGGACAGGTAGCATCCATGGAGGGGTATGGACAGTCAATGTTTCAACTTGAGAACCTGCACCTGGACTTCATCAGTCACGAAGGGTCTTAGTCAACAATGTCAGCAACCCATTTCCCTCCGTAACTGTGACTGACCTGCTGAATCCTTCCAGCGCTTTACCTGTTGCTCCAAATTGCAGCTTCAGCAATCGCTGTGTGTCCAGAACTTTTCCTGACAGTGGATAGCACCGTGTAGTTGCTCCCTTGTTTAATGTCGTATTGTATTAAGACTATTAAAATCAGAAGTTCTGCTTGCCCAACTGAAAACCTGTCCTGAGCTTCACCAAAGAGATCTAATTTTGCAGAGCAGTGGTGTTGGATGGTTGGCAGTTTGGGCAGAGTATGTGAAGGAAGAGTGTGAGCAGCAGAGAGATGCAGGGTTTTCTGTGAACAGTGGAAATGATCAGGCAGATTGTGATGTTCCCTTCCTGACCTATGCATTCCTGTACAACTATCCATTATTGAAAGGCCTAGATAGAATAGAGTGGAGAAGATGATTCCAATAGTGGGAGAGTCTAGGACCAGAGGGCACAGTCTCAGAATAGAAGGATATCACCTCAGAACGGAGATGAGGAGTGATTTCTTTACCCAGAGCGTGGTGAGTCTGTGGTTTCTAACCACAGATGGCAGTGGAGGCCAAGTCATTGCGATGATTAAAAGCGGAAGTTGATAGGTCTTCATTTGTAAGGGTGTCAAAGGTTATGTATGGGGAGGAGACAAGAATGGGTTTGAGAGGGAGAATTAATCAGCTATGATCGAATGGCGGAGCAGGCCGAAAGGTCTAATTCTGCTACTATGTCTTATGGTGTTCCTACATAAATACTCCTGTGAATAATTCTGATAAATTATGGATTGAAACTTCAGAGCTGTGTCTGAAGCATTGGGCATTGGGCATTGTCTCAACAATCCCCAACAACCCAAATAGGAAAGCCAACCAGGGCTACAAGACTCTTCTTGTTTGGTTAAGCCAGCGTGTCCCAACCTTTTTTATGCCGTGGACCAAAACCATTAAGCAAGGGGACAGTAGACCCCAGGTTGGGAACCCCTGGGTTAAGCCAACCAGGGCTATGAGACTTCTTGCTTAGTTAATCATAGAGGAGTCCAACATCCAATAATTCTTCTCAGTAAACGGCATAGTGCATGCAAGTGAGAGAGAAAGAACTAAGAATGTAGAGTGAAAAGAGTTATATGACGACAGATCAATTATGCTTATGGTTGTGTTTTTTCCACTTTTTGGAAGATGCTTTAGTCTGTTCTTCGGGACTTGGTGCATGAAATTCCACTTCAGTTGTGGGCTTTTGCACTCTCCAGGAAGGCTAGCAAATCTTGTCCCATTTTTATTCCATAACTAGTAGACCATCTGCAGATATCCTCTCATAATTTATTTTATTATTGAAAGGCCTGCATAGAGTAGATGTGGAGAGGATATTTCTCATAGTGGGGGAGTCTAGGACCAGAGGGCACAGCCTCAGAATAGGAAGATGTCACTTTAGAACAGAGATAAGGAGAATTTCTTTAGCTAGAGTGTGGTGAATCTGTGGAATTCATTGCCATCGGGTACATTTAAAGCAGAGTTTGTTCATTCTTGAGTTGTAAGGGCATCAAAGGTTATGGGCAGAAGGCAGGAGAATGGGGATGAGAGGGATAATAATATGGAATGGCGGAGGAGACTCGATGAGCTGAAGAGCCTAATTCTGCACCAATGTCTTATGGTGTTAAGACCGCTGTCCAAAATGTCTATCATTCTTTTATGGTACAAAGTAACTGCATTTCCAAAGTGCCTGTTGGCTATAGAATATCTGCCACAGAGCTACCAAAATGTTTTCAGCTTATGATAAAAACATGCTTGTCTGAGTCATAAAGTCACTCAGACATGAAGCTACGGGTCACTCCTTCCTTATTTGGTTAATCGATACTTTTCCACAGTACTGGGCAAGGGAGAGAGCAGATGAGTTAAACTCAAGGAATGAAAATGTCTTTCTTGTTGAAAACTCTTTGGTCAGTGATTCATAAGCCAACTTCTGGACGTTTACCTGAGACACCTGGATCTAAGGTCTTAGCTTATGCTCAGAGATGGCTCTGCTTCATACACTTTCTGTGCAAAATACATCCGAGATCAAGTACTTTCATTCTCCCAGGCAAGGGGCTAATAGAAAACCCTATGCTGCTTGGTGCTCACGGGTATAAGTTGCCTCATTTGCAACAGACAGATGTAAATTCTATTACCGAAACATCTTCCAAAACACTTGTATCTTCAGGGCACTATTTGAAATTCAATTCATCCTAAATAATCCAAATGGCATATCATTTATTGTACCCTAAGAGCTTGTTTGAATAAAAAAACCTGCCCCTTTCAATATAGTTTACACTCTGATATGCTTCATTGATATTTCATCTGTCCCTAGGCTTTATGATGTGATGTTTCAGCACCAGGATAATGCCACACAATATTGCATCTCTGTCATTGCTTGTACACGATAGGAATGAGAGGCAGGAAGCTGCGCAGATGCCTGAGCGTTGTGAGATTTGCTCCTTTACACTTAATTTTTATTCTGTTCTTAAATTCACTTCACCACCCCCCACCATGCTCCTGAGCATCATTCCAGGAGTTTGCTTTCCTCTGGTCACGTACAGAATTCATACCTCGCACAAGGGCCATCTTTGTTGACCTTTGCGGACTTCTCTCAAAGTCCAGAAATTGTAGGTTGAAGCTTTACTCCAGAGATTTATCACAGAATTGTAGGATGACACGCTGCCAGTGGGGTGCTACATTGATAGAGCTGCCATCTTTTACATGTTATACCAGATCCTGTCTAGTTCGTCATGCAGACAAAATAGATTCCAAAGCTTTATTTTGAAAATGGGCACTTAAATCCCTCTGTTTACCCATCATCTTTGTTTTACCTTATCCCTCTGGCTCCTTCACCCCTTCTCTTTCCCCCCTCCTGCCCTCATGACCTACCCGTCACCCACCCCTTCCTCCCTCTTAGTCCCCTCCTCCTTCTCCTCATTCCACAGTGTACACTCATCTCTCGTCAGATTCCATCTTTCACCTATCATCTCCCTGTTTCTCACACCATTCCCACTCCCAGACTTCCCCCACCGAACTACCATTTCCCGTTTCACCTGGATTCACCTATCACCCACCAGCTCGCTATCCTCCCACTCCCTACCCCCACTATTTTAATCTGATTTCCGCCCTCTTTTTTCCCCCAGTCCTGATGAAGTGTCTTGGCCCAAAACATCAAATGGTTATGTCCCTCCACAGATGCTGCCTGATCTGTCAAGTTCCTCCAGCAGTTTGTGTGTGTTACACCTACACAGCTTCTCTTCACATTGCTAATTATGGAAGCTTGTTGTGTCGCTGTGTTTTCTACAACACAACACTGCTTTATTGGCTATAAAATGCTTCAGGAGATCCTCAGACTATCAAAACTGCAATAGGAATGCAAGTCCTTTTGTTCTCCCCATGGGCTTCAGCAGCAAGAGCTGAGAAAATCTTTGGACATGACAGCGAAAGCCACAAGCTGTCTTCAGAGCACTTTCCTAAGAGCTGAACAACGTACACTCCATCAGCTGACCTTTGGGCAGGGAATGGTGAGACTGATTGGAAAGGGTAAGATCTGTTAACACTGCAGACTACAGAGATTCAGTAAATAGCCGTTACGTTAATGGCTAAGCAATCCACCCGCCTTGCATTAATGATCCTGAAATATGAGTTCTAATCCCAGCTCAGCAGATGGAGAATTTAATTAAATTAATCTGGAATTAAAAAGATAGCACCCTTAATGGCGCAACTACTGAATTATCATAAAAACCCATCTGGTTCACTAATGTCTTTTGTGGAGGCAGAGATGCTGCCTTTACCTGGTCTTGCCTTTGTTTAAATCCGGATCCACTTCATTCTGGTTGACTCCAAACTGCGTTCTGCAATTGGCCAGCAAGCCTCTCAGTTCCGGGGAGGTTAGTGATGGCCAATAAATGCCCGCCTTTATAGTAAGCCCCACATTCCATAAACGACTCTATAAAAATAATCCTCCTGAAATAAATAATAAGGTTGGTGCTGATGGTAGACATTCACCATCCTGGCAGGAGGTACAAGAGCTTTGGATACCACACCAACAGGCTGAGGAACAGTTATTATCCTTCAGTCATCAGGCTCCTGAGCCAGTGTGGATAACTTCACTCACATCAACACTAAACTGATTCCACAACCTATGGGCTCACTTCCAAGGACTCTGACAACTTGGAGTTACTTATTTATTTGGTTTATTTGCAATTTTCTCAGTTTGTCTTTTGTGCATTGCTTGTCAGTCTTTGTTTGCGTGCAGTCTTTTAATTGATTCTGTTGTATTTCTTTGTTCTACTGTGAATGCCTGCAAGGAAATGAATCTCAGAGCAGCATATGATGACGTATATGTATGTTGATATTAAATTTATTTTGAACTCTGAACCTTGAACCCACTCAGCCCAGTGATGCACTGCTAGTGGTGGCCAGGAAGCCACTCTCCACCCTCAAATCAATCTACCCCAACCTCCGCGAGTTTTCCGGTAAGGAGCCACCAGGAAGAAGCTGGTCTTCCTCCTGACCAGCCTCAGAAAACAGCAATGACACCTCTACCACCACCCTGAATGGCGTCAGCATACTTATGGTAGATATTGCAGCATTCTAAGAGCAGGAGCTATGCAAATGCCCATTTTGTTTGATATGTGCGTGACTCTAAATATTTAAACAGCGGTGAGGCCGTGTGGTAGTTTCTCGGATCATCTGAAATGCAGATTGTGCAGATACGTGTCTCCGGACTACACAGAGACATCATCACGTGGCTGTTGCATCTGCTTTGCATATCGTCAAGGGCCATCTGTTGAGAAGATCTGCGGCAGCAGTTGCCAACATTCACAGCCATGACAGAGCATGGCAATCCACACTGAGCGGCAGTCACTGGGGAGAGGAGTACTGGACCTGGCTGGTACAGGGACTGTGTACTCCACCGCCTTTACAAGCTACAGAGTGTTTTAGGTGAACTTCGAATAAACGAGAATCTTACCTGCCCAGATAAACCGGTGCAAACGTGCATCCTATCCTGCTGGGATTGTGGGACTCTTCTGTAGATTTTCCCCGGCACATGTTAGGTTCACACGTGCGATCATTTCTTTGTTCCAGCTGAGTAAACATCATTGCGACTTGCGATTGATAGTCATAGGCCGAGCTGGAATTTGACCTTTCATAAAAAATAAGAGCAGATCAACACTCACGGCTCCTTGTGTCTTGCTGACACTTTATACCGCATTGGTCAGGCTGCACTTGGAGTATTGTGAGTTCAGGGCCCCTTATCTAAGAAATGATGTGCTGATATTGGAACAACGCACACAAAATGCTGGAGGAACTCAGCAGGCTGGGCAGCATCTATGGGGAAAGAAGTGCAGTCAATGTTTCAGCCTGAAGAAAGTTCATGAAATGTATTTGAAATGCTTGTTGGCTCTGGGCCTCTACTTGGTGGAATGAGGGGAGAATGAATAATGAAAGGCTTAGAAAGAGTTGATAAGTAGAAGATGTTTCCTGTAGTGGGGGGGGGGGGGTGTGGATTAGGATCAGAAGACACAACCTCAGGGTAAAATGATGTCCCTTTAGAACAGAAATGAATAGGCATTTTTTTAGCCAGAGGATGGTGAATCTTTATTTCACTGCCATAGATGCTGTGGAGGCCAAGTCATTGGGTATATTTAAATCAAATGTTGTAGGTTCTTGATTAGTAAGGGTGTTAGAGGTTACGGAGAGAAGGCAGGAGAATGGGGTTGTGAGGGATAGTAAGTCAGCCATGATGGAATGGTGGAGCAAAGTTAATGGGCCAAATGGCCTAATTCTGCTCCTATGTCTTATGGTATGTGCTGTACCTTTCAGTAACATCATGGCTGATCTAATCTTAGCCTCAGTTAGGAGTCAAAGAGGCACAGTTAGAAGCTCTGCTACCTTACAAATGCAGTGAGCCGGGTTCAATCCTAACCTGTACTGTTTGTGTGAAGTTTGCAAGTTGAGCCTTGGCCGCACAATTTCCTGGACATGCTCTGATTTCTTTACATTATGCCAAAGGCATACAAGTTGGTAGCTTAATTGGCCACTGTAAATTGTCCCTAATGTGCAGGTGAGTGGTAGAGTCTTTATTTCAGTTAGAGATGCAGCATAATAATACGCCCTTCCAACCCATTGAGCCTGCGTCACTCAATTACACCCTGCCACCTATTAACCTTCTAACTTGTATGTCTTTGAAATATGGGAGGAAACTGCAGCAGCCAGAGGAAACACACACGATCAAGGGGAGAAGCTACAAACTCCTTACAGTCAGTGGCAGAAATGAAACCAGCTCACAGGTGCTGTAATAGTGCTACGCTTAATGCTGTGCTCTTGTGCTGACTCTTAGGGAGTTCAGGCAAAATAAAATGGGATTAGTATAGTATTGGAGTGTTGATGTTTGGTGTAGAATTGGTAGGCCAAAAAGTCCCGTTTCCTCTTCTGAATCCATGATTCCAATTTCCTGTTTAATCCCAAATGCCTTTATCTCACCTGTCTCACAAAATTCAGTCTTCCTCAGCTTTGAGGAATCAGTCAATAATTTGGTCCCCACAACTTTCTGGGGTCAGGAATCCCAAACAATTATCTTTTCATGGTGCCTTAAATATACCTAATCACTTGGTGTCCACAGCCACCTGTGGCAACTATTTTGAACTAATTAGCCAGACCGAATGAAATGTTCTTTGGATACCGTAGGTGGTTACCCACCCCTGTTTGGTATTACCCTTTCTTGATTTCAATAGACTAAAATTGGACAGGCCATCAAACCAAAATTTCTTCCTAATCCATTGACTTTCTTAACAGGCAGGTAAAGGTTTAAATTGCCCCTAAAATTTGTTATTGTTTTAAGAGCTCTATCTGCAGCAGGAAGTGTAGTGCCAAGTGCAAACTGGTTTAAGGTCTTGTACCGGCATTGATTGACAATTCGTGACAATCCACCTTCACCCCCTAAAGTAGGGTAGAGTAATGTGAAGATTTAGTTAATGAAGTCAAGATCTTTCATTTGACAGGTAATTAGGCGAGGGTTAATTCGGGGGCTACTGGACTGTGTGGCTCGAATGGCTGAAAGGACCTGTATCTCTAACTGAACAGATAGATAAATAAATAAAGCATTTATGGAGGGAAATGAACAGGTGAGAGAAATGATGAAGGATCTCAGCCTAAAACATCGACTCTTTGTTCCCCTCCACTAATACTTATAATAAGCGTTTATGAAGCAGTCAGTATATCCCATACAAACTACATGGGACTTCTTCATCCATTAAGTGACTTATGGACCCAGTTATTGTGCCCTAAAGCTCAAAGTTCAAAGTAAATGCATGATCATATATGCGCTACCTTGAGATTTTCCTTCTTGCAGGCTTTCAGAGTAGAATAGAGAAATGCAATATTCTGTAATCAATGAAAAGCTACACGTGATCAAAGACTGCAAAATAAGACAAACTGCGCAAATAAAGTAAGTAGGTAGATTGATAAATAAATAAAAAGAACTGTGAATATGAGTTGTGGAGCCCTTGAAAGCGAGTCCGGAGGTTGTGGAAACAGTTCAGAGTTGAGGTGAGTGAAGTTTTCCACATTGGTTCAGGAGCCTGTTAGTTGAGAGGTACCTGAACCTGCTGGTGTAGGGCCTAAGGCTTGTGTACTTCTGCCTGGTTGTCGCGAGAAGAGAGCATGGCCTGGATATTAGGTCCTTGATATACATATAAGTATATATAGCTAGGGTGCCTCAGACTTCTGCACAATATTGTAGTAATTTTATGTATTGCTCTTTACAGCTGCAAAAAAAAAAACAAATTTCATGACTTAAGTGAGTGACGATAAACCTAATTTTGATATGGGTCTCTATTATGAACTGAGAGAGGGAAGGGGGCAAGGATAGGGGAATCATGGTTGGGAAAAGGGGAAAGGAGAGGAGAGGGAGTGGGAAGCACCAGAGAGATATTCTGTAATGATCAATAAACTTATTGTTTGGAATCAAAGCAACCTTACACAGTGTGTCTCCCTCCACCCTGGCACTCCCCCGTCAGCTGCCCCACACCCCTCCCGCTGCACTCCATCCTCACCATTCCCAGCGTGCTTTGCTCCAGCCAGATTTACAAACTCACTCTCCGCTCCACGTTGACAAATACAGAACTGTGCAAAAGTCTCAGGTGCCCTAGTTATATATATATGTGACTAAAACCTTTGCACGGTACTGTGGTTGGGCACGGCGGTACCCAGAGTAAGCCACTGGTTGATTAAGCAACACTGCTTTTTCTTGTCTCCTGCTCTTGTGTGTTCAGCAGAGTGTGTAGTGGAGGATGAATGCTGAAGTTGCTTGACGCAGCTCTGCAGCTGTCACTTTTAATTCAAATTTTGTTTAGTTAGCTGTATTATTTCTATATGGAGGAGTTAATTAAACACCTCATGTCTTGTGCAACAGCAGGCACTCAGAATTAAACTTCTCAGCCAAGACCTTTGAATCATTTAAATTCTGTTCTGGTTTTAATAGTATTGATTGTAAGCTATCAGAGACATAAATGATGTCTTTTTTTTAACCCTGGGAGGAGATTAGTCTGCTAATTGTTGTTGGCCTTGGTCTGACAAGATAAATTTCCTGGCTTTTGAACTGCTATCAGTTTGTTCCTTTTAACATTCTGCAATGTTATTCTTTTTTAAACCTTTTTTCTTGCTCTCCATTTGGAGAATCCATCCTGATGTTTTCATACCCCAGGGGCAACACAAATGCCTTTCAAGCCCATAACACTTCAGAGGTGAATCAGGGGATAGCGTCTGATATTAACAATTAGCGACACAAGACCACCCTCATTACTTGACTTCCTTTTACCTTCTGTCTAAGTGGTAAGGGTTTAATTTTATTTAACCTGGTGTTAAATGAGAGGAAACCTGTGCATTTAATCAAAAGCCAAGCTGCATAATTCAGAACGCACTTGATATTCCCTCAGCAGAAACACCTCTGAAACTGCAGGACCAGAAATGCTGATGAGGGGACAATACAAGGGAACTGTGAAGCAAGAAAATAATTTTCCGCAAGCCCTTTTAAGTGTTGCCAAGCTCTAAGCCTGGAGTTTATAATTTAACTAATGCCACATTTTCCTTACAAGGATTTAAAAGTCCACACGGTACCACTTTCTCAAGGGTTAGGGTGCAGGAGCTGGCTTGGGAGAAGGTTCAGAAAAAGTCCGTAAGAATGATCCTGGGAGTGAAAGGTCTATGAGGAACGTTTGGTATCGGTGGACCTGTGCTCAATGGAATTCAGAAGGATGAAAGAGGGATCACATTAAAACCTACCAGAAACGGAAAGGCCTAGAAAGGGGGGACTTGAAAAGGTATTTCCATTAGTGGGAGGGTCTAGGATCTGAGGACACAGCCTCAAAATAAAGAGACATCCTGTTAAAACTGAGATGAGGAATTTTTTCAGTCAGAGGGTGGTGAATTTGTGGATTTGTTACTACAAAGGGCTGAGGAGGCCAAGTCATTGTATGCATTTAAGGCAGGCATTCATCTTCCACGGAAGATGTTATATTGATGCATTTCTTGCTTCATAACCTGTGATTTCATGCAGACAAAGTAGCTTGTTGGTGGTTCTTAAATTACTTAGAGTTTTTCATTGTCAACATGTGGATAAATTGGTTTTGTTCTGGGATAACAGCAGCTGAAATAAATCAGAATTTAAAAAATGTAGATATTGTTAAATCTGAAACAAAATTAAACAGAAAATGCTGGAAAAACTCAGCACCCTACATTCAGAATGCTTGCCAAGTCATAACAAATTAAATAACTTGAATTTATATAGAGGCCAAGAGGCCAGAATTGCAGAAATGAAGATATCTTAAGGGCTGTGGGGCGAGAGAAGACTATAAACCTTCGACTATAGACAAGTTCCATATCAAACCCTGTGGCTTACGTTAGTCAGGGCTTATTGAGGTTTATTTAATTAGGAAGGATATAAGTTTTTTCCTTACTTCTAATTCCATTTGACATTAATGGCAGGCAGGTTTTGTCCACTGTTTCCAGCAAGCTTTGGCTTCTTTAGGCTTTACTAATAAGTAGCAGAGTGCAGTGAATCAGCATCAGGTTTATTATCACTGAGCTATATCGTGTAATTTATTGTTTTGTTGCAGCATAAAGTGCAAGACAACCAATCAACTTACTTCCAAGGACTCTTCATCTCATGTTCTCAATATGTATTGCTTATTTATTATTATTTCTTTCTCTTTGTATTTGCACTGTTTGTTGTCTTTTGCACACTGGTTGAACACCCAAGTTGGTGTGGTCTTTCATTGATTCTGTCATGGTTATTTTTCTATAGAGCTGTTGAGGATGCCCACACGAAAATAAATTCAGGGTTGGATGTGGTGTCATATACAGTATGTACTTTGATAATTAATTTACTTTGAACTTTGAAGACATAACAAAAATTGCTGTAAGTTACAAAATAAGATGTGCAGAATTAGAATAGTCAGGTGGTGTTCATGGGTTCATGGACTGTACAGAAATCTGATGGCAAAGGGGTAAAAGCTGTTTCTGAAACATTAAGCATGGTTTCAGGCTCCTGTACCTTCTCTCTGATGTTAGTTATGAGAAGAGGGCATGCCTGGATGGTGAGAGTCCTGATCAGTGGATGCTGCCTTTTTGAGGCATCACCTTTTGAAGATGCCCTTGATGGTGGGGAAGGCTGGAGTCCAGCCTGTGGTGAAGCTGGTTGAGTCTACAACCCTTTGAAGCCCCTCTCGATCCTGGGAATTAGCCCCTCTGTACCAGGCAGTGTCGCAACCAGTTTGAATACTCTCCACGGTGCATCTGCAGACATTTGCTAGAGCTGAGTTTCATCTCAATCTGGAGCTCTCTTCTTTGCACCCCGACAATTTCTCTTTCATGCTACCTAGTACAACAAAAGTCTGTCAGAACTGAGTGAGGTTCACCTCATTCACTAGCCAGATGTCCCAAAGTCCACTTCTGATCAGGAAAGAAATATTTACATCCATAAAGCACCTCTGATATCTCTGGCAAAGTGTTTCAAAGCACAATATAGTGAAAGATGCACAAAATGTCAGCAGGTAAATTGTACACAGCAAGCTCCTACAACCACAGTATGATAACATTGAGTACTGTTATAACAGGGAAGGACGTATGGGGTGTCCAGGGCAGGGTAGCACCTGTGGTGAAGGGGCTTGTTGTTTCTTTTCAAAGGTAGATCACTCTTTGGTCCCAACTGGACACTCATCTCTCACTTGTGCCTCCAAGTAGCTGTTTGCATGCGACAGCAGCCACACCCCGGTTCACCGATTTGACATGCAGGCCAAACCAGGTGAGGGTAGCTGGTGACTTTGTATCCCGTTGAGTTAGAGACGAGCATATGCCAGCATGTGAATCAGCTCTGGTGGACGAGATCCAATGGTCAGGAAGGAAGTTCTGCAAGGCTCCATGGAGAGTGAAGGGCATGACAAGGCACGGAAAACGTCGTGGTCATCCATTACAACCAAGGAAGAACCCTAATTCTGACGCTTATTGGTACCACTGGATCCTGGCTTTTAAAAACTCTCCCACACGGGTTTCCCGTCACTGTTGTGCATGCTAGACACCCAGCATCATATGCAGGGCGTACATATTGCCCAGGATAATGCAGAAGGGTCCTCTTTGAATTTGTGCCTGGATTCTCCTATACTTGCCTGACAGGAAACAGGAGACTGAAGCAGCTGGAACCTGGAACAGACGATGCACTGCCAGAGGATCTCAGTGGGTCAGGCAACATTTGTAGAGCGTGTGGGCAGACGATGTTTCAGGTTGAGACCCTTCATCTGGACTGTTTAGTAATAATAGGCAAGGTCTTAGATTAACATCTTATCAAAGATGATAGCATCTTATCTGGCTGGTGAATGGGGGGAGTCCAACTCCATAAGCTTAGGGAAATATTTATCGTCTGGCCAGCATGAGACAGAGAATGTCAGGGCTAAGGTGATAGCTCCCTGACTGTGTAGATTCCTTCAGTTTGGTACTAGAGCGTCGGACGAGTCCGTTTCACTGAAGCCTCTGAGGCTTGGTTTGAACAGAGAGCCTTCAAACTCAGAAACAGGAGTGGTACAAGCTGAGGCAAAACCGAGTGAGAAACAGATTTTGTCGTTGGGTCTGTGATCTGAGTGCTCCTGCTCCCACAGCAGTTACAGTTGCAAAGCTTCACTTTCTGCATTTGTAGTTAAAGTGGTGAAGTGAGAAACTGAGATTTTTGATCATTAAGAATGCTTTACTTGGGTTACAGAGTAGCGCTAGATATTTACATACCGATGTTTGTAGTGGGTGTGTGTTGAAGTTAGGGTGCATATTTATGATCACACATCTACATATATTTGTGAATATATTTGTATGTTAGGTCTATTATATGCATCGATGTCTGTGTGCACGCACGAGTGTGTGCATGTCTGCTTGTATCATTGCGTATATGCACGCACTAGTGTGTGTGCTCATGAACATAAGCACAGACACGTGTGTGTACGTGTGCAGAGCAGGGGCATGCAAAAGCAGTTTGGCAAAATTGGCTGCAGGTGGTCATTCAGTGATCTCTGCTGAGCAGCACCGGTGTATCTGGGTGACGTACTGAGTTACCGTGAAGCAGTGTCCATGATTTGCCTGATTCACCATCAGTTTTTTGGGGCTAAGGTGAGAAAAATAAAGACAAAATGGGCACTGTAGACGGTAGCAAACAAGAGAAAATTTGCTGATTCTGGAAATCCAAGCAACACACACAAAGTGCTGGAGGAACTCAGCAGGCCAGGCTGCATCTATGGAAAGGAATAAACAGCTGCCATTTCGGGCTGAGACCCTTCAGTGGGACTCATGAAGAGTCTTAGCCCTGAACCGTTGACTGTTTACTCTTTTCCATAGATGCTGCCTGGCCTGCTGAGTTCCTCCAGCATTTTGCATGTGTTGCAGTCGACAGTAGTGAGTGTCTTGCCCATATTCTGTTCAGGTAGCACAGCATTAAGGGGAATACTGTTCAGTGTTCCAACTATTACAGACCTCAGTAACTTTTACTAATACGAAGAGAGGCAGCAGAGTACCAGGCCCTTCCAGCCCAGCAAACACATGCCACCCAATTAACTTCCTAACACGTATGTCTTTGGAACGTGGAGCAAGCAGAAGCATTTGGAGGAAACACACACAGTCGTGGGGAGAATGTGCAGACAGTGGCGGAATTGAACCCGGGTCACTGGTACTGATGTGGCATTATGTTAACCTCTCACTTCCGTGCCGCCCCAGTGCTAAAGGGCTGTAATCAATTATTTTGTCCTTCTCAGAAGCAAGGTTGTGTTTAAATGAATGATTTCCTATGCATTCCGTGGCCTAAGGTAGTGGAAGCCTTTCAGTCAGAAGTCAGTTACCTCAATCTGGAAGTTAGTTATCTCAATCTAAACTTGCAATGTCCAGTTTCCTTTTAAAGACATTCATTTCCTCTTACTCTTCAACACAGTTTCCCCAGTACCTAAATCTAAAATTACAACTGAATTTATTCCCATTTTATACCGTCTGCCTCCAAATATTTTCTCTGTCCACCCCCCAGAAGTACAACACCATCAAACTAGCTTTTTCTTGGCTAATTATTCGTGTAATTGCATAGTCTTAAGGACTTGTATTAATTTGCAGAGCAAATCAAGAGAATTTTGCTAAAACTATACTAAACTCTACTTATCCGCAGACAAGGGGGTTACTGTAGTCGTCTGGTAGACTGATCTCTACCTTGCTGAGGCCTGGCAACTTCTGTCAGACACCTCCTTCTACTTACCCCTCGAACAGGACCCCACTAAGGAGCACCAGGCCATTGTCTCCCACACCATCACCAACCTTATTGTCTCTGGGGATCTCCCATACACTGCCACCAACTTCATAGTTCCCTCATCACACCTCTCGTTTCTACCTCCTACCCAAGATCCACAGACCTGCCTGTCCAGGTAGGCCTCATTGTTTCTGTTTGTTTTTACCCCACTGAACTTACATCTACATACCTTGACTCAGTTTTATCCACCCCCGGTTCATTCCCATCCTACCTACATCCGTGACACTTTGCACGATCTTTTCAATGATTTCAAGCTCCCTGGCCCCGATCTTCTTATTTTCATTATGGATGTCCAGTCCCTATGCACCTCCATCCCCCACCAGGAAGACCTCAAGGCTTTTTGTTTCTTTCTGGACACCAAACTCAAAACAGTTCCCCTCCACCACCACTCTCCTCCATCTGGCGGAACTTGTCCTCACTCTCAATAATTTCCCCTTTGGCTCTTCCCACTTCCTTCAAACAAAAGGTGTAACCAGGGGCACTCACATAGGTCCCAGCTATGCCTGCCTTTTTGTTCGCTATGTGGAACAGTCTATGTTCCAAGCCTACACTGGTATCACTCCCCAACATTTCCTTTGCTACATCGATGACTGCATTGGTGCTGCTTCCTGCATGCATGCTGGGCTCGTCAACTTCATCAACTTTACCTCCAACTTTCACCCTGCCTTCAAATTTGCCTAGTCCATTTCCGACATCTCTCTCCCCTTTCTTGATCTCTCTGTCTCTATCTCTGGGGCAGCATATCTGCTGATGTCTATTATAACCCACTGACACACACAGCTACTTGGACTATACCTCTTCCCACCCGTTAGCCATCCCCTTTTCTCAATTCTTCTGTCTCCGCCACATCTGCTCTCAGAATGAGGCATTTCATTCCAGAACAAAGGAGATGTCCTCCTTCTTCAAAGAAAGGGGCTTCCCTTCCTCCATCAACTGCATCTCTTCTATTTTGCCCTCACCTCATCTTCCCGCCATCCCAACAGGGGTAGGGTTCCTCTTGTCCTCACCTACCACCTCACCAGCCTCCACGACCAGCACATAATTTTGTAACTTCTGCCTTCTCCAACAGGATCCCTCCAACAAGCACATCTTTCCCTCCCCCTTACTTTCTGCTTTCCGCAGGGATCGCTCCCTAGGCGACTCCCTTGTCCACTCATCCCCCCCATCCCTTCCCACCGATCTCCCTCCTGGCAAGCAGAGCAAGTGCTACACCTTCCCCTACCCCTCCTCCCTCACTACCATTCAGGGCCCCAAATGATTCTTTGTGAGGTGACACTTCAGCTGTGAGTCCTTCAGGGCCCCCCCGGTGTGGCCTCCTGTGTATTGGTGAGTCACAATGTAGATTGGGAGACCACTTTACTGAGCACCTACGCTCTGTCCGTCAGAAAAAAATGGGGTCTCCCAGTGGGCACCCATTTTAATTCCACTTCCCATTCCCATTCCGACATGTCAATCCATGGCCTTCTCTACTGTCGCGATGAGGCCACACTCGAGTTGAAGGAGCAGCGCCTTATATTCTGTCTGGATAGCCTCCAACCTGATGGGACGAACATTTCTCAAACTTCTGGTAATGCCTTACCTACCCCACTCCCCCCTCTTCACCATTCCCCATTCCCCTCTCTCACCTTTCCTGCTCACCACCTCCTCTGCTCCTCCCCCTTTTCCTTTTCCCATGGCCTCCTGTCCTCTCCTAGCAGATTCCCTCTTCTCCAGCCCTGCATCTCTTTCACCAATCAACTTCCCATCTCTTTACTTCCGGTTTCACCTGTCACCTTGTGTTTCTTCCTCCCCCCCATCTTCGTACTCTGACTCTTTTCTCCAGACCTGCTGAAGGGTCTCGGCCCAAAACGTCGACTGTACCCTTTTCCATAGATGGTGCCTGGCCTGCTGAGTTCCTCCAGCATTTTGTGTGTGTTTGCTGAGAACTCAGCTTACTTTTGTTTCCTGTGTTAGTGATTAATATTCAACTGTGCCGCGATCACAGTTGGGCACATCCATTTCAGATTCCAAAGCTGGCACACGCTGTACATAAAATAAAGCCAACAACCATCCAAAACAAATGGCCTGAGAATTCTGCCTGTTCCCAAATTATTTCCAATGTTAGCAAAATTTCCTGAGAATTGTGAACAGGTTGCTTTTGTTTGTCAAAAGCGGAATATGTTCCCTCCCCATCTGCCAGTCTCTCTGCTGCTGAAATTAACGAGTCCCAGACACACAATCACCGTGACCATAGAAGCTCTGTCATTTGTTTCTGGTTCTCTTTCCAAGTGGTCATCTTTTAATTCCACCTTCCCAGTCCTTTCTGCTTTAATGCCCATCCAGAGGAACACACACAAAATGCTGGAAGAACTCATCAAGTCAGGTAGTATCCATGGAGGGGAATAAACAGTCAACATTTCGGGCAGAGACACTTCATGAGGACTGGAACAGAAAAGGAGAGAAGCCAGAATTAGAAGGTGGGAGGGGGAGGGGGAGGAGTACAAGATGGCAGCTGATAGGTGAGACCAGGTGAGAGGGAAGCCGGGTGATCTGAGAAACTGGGAGATAATAGAGATAATAGGTAAAGCGCTGAAGAAAAATGAATCTGATTGGAGGAACAGTGGACCATAGAATAAAGGGAAGGAGGGTTCTTCCCCAGCATTTTCCAGACCTGATGGAAGGTTTTGGCCTGAAATGTCATCTGTTAATTTCCCTCCAGAGATGCTGCCTGACTTGCTGAGTTCTTTCAGCATTTTGTGTGTGTTTCTCAAGAGCTCCAGCATCTGCTGGATCTCTTCTGTATCGATCTATAGGAACGTGTCTCTGTCACTTCTCATGATCTTTAGCCAATAGCCCAGTGCAGGGATGTCTACATTTTGAGGTACTTCTGAGGGTACATTTGTCTTTATGTGTTGGTAATTGCATTAAAGATTTCTGCCAGATTGTTGCTTCAGTGTCTGTCTTCTGCCAACAGTGGCTGAACCCCAGCAAGAATGGGTGATCTTATCTCAGGCAGTGCCCTCCCCTGTGATGTTTGAGCTCATGCTGTCCCATGGTAGGTTCTTGGTGACAGCACAAGTCTGATCAGCAGAGCTCTTCCCCCAAATAAATAATCAGAGAAAGCATAATCTCTCCCTTGGCCTGACCTGCCAGCTTCTCAGACACAGAGCCTGGCGCTGGTAACATGCTGATTGAAGTGCCCAGGGAGGCAGCACTATAGATAGAGTCATAGAGAACTACAGCACAGAAACAGGCCCTTTGGCCCATCCAATCAATGCTGACTTGGGTTTACTGCCTAGTTCCATCTACTTGCACTTGGACCATAGGCCTCTGTACCCCTCTCATCTGTGTACCTGTTCAAACTTCACTTGAATCCATATCCACCATTTCCACTAGCAGCTCCTTCTGCACTCATACCACACTTTGACTGAAAATGTTCCTTCTCACCTTAAATAAACCTTTAAGATGCCCCTTAAATAAACCTTTCACCCTAAACCTACGTATGAGCTCTGGTTCTAGTGTCACCTAACCAGGGTGGGGAAGTGGGTCTGCATGCATTCACTCTGTCTAAACTCCTCATCGTTTTGCATATAAGGTCTCCCCTCATTCTCCTGTGCTGTAAGAAATAAAGCCCTCACCTATTCAACCTATTCCTGTAACTCAGCTCCTCGTGTCCTGGCAACATCTTTCTCTGCACTCTTTCAAGCTTATTGCTCCTCTTTCCTGTGGGAAAGAGGATTTCCCACGCATCGATCGCGTTACTGAGCAATACAGTAGCAGAGAGATGACTGTCACATTGCAAAGATCACAGATCCTGTAATTTGCAAGATCCCCCCCCCCCATTCTGCCAGAAGAGTTGGGGCACCAATCGCGCGGCTGGCGACAAGAACCAGGTCGTTATCACGACTGGGGTGTGTGGTCATTGCTCGTGAAGGCGCTTTAGAGGCACCAGCAGTAGAACTCCAATCCCTAATCATCACAGCTGGGGGAGCTCAGCAACGCTTCTCTGCCAAGGATTCAAAGATGTTTTTTCCACTGCGGTTCTGTAAAATAAACTGTCTTATTTAAAGAGAATTAGTCCACTTTCTCTGGAATCAGTTACCTTGCATAGCAAACTTACTGAGGGCCTTACCCAGACCTGAAGGGAACATACTTGCTGACTGCATAACTGGGCATTTGGAGTGCATTAGGATGTAATTAATTGACACACAATTATATTTAAGACCCAAGGTGCCCCTGCCTCTTGTTTGCATCAAAGCGATTTGCCTTTCCCATTACTTCTGTTATTTACAACTTTTAAATTTTTATGGCCGGAGATCTCAGGAGAATTGTGAACACTTAGATTAGGGAATAATTTACCAAAAACAAGAAGGCCTGTTTTCATCTGGACCGAGGCCGCCAGGAGCTGTTCTCCCATCAATGAAAAAGTAGTGTAAGTGGACGGATGCCGCAAATTCATTAAAAAATTTCAGATGCTTTAGAGGAGGCCGAATCTGAAGTCTACAACGTGGCATTTGGGCTCAATGGTCCATTGTGTTGGAGGGTTGTGGATAAAGGAATGAGGCTTAATCCAAGCATATCGTTGTGGCTGTTCCAGTATGACATGTAGAAACTGCAGTAAAGGAGCATCCAGTTAGATACCTTCTGCCTTGCTTGTTATTATTGGAAGTGTGGGTCAGGCGTCTTGTGCCCTGTCCAAAAGCATATACCAGCCAACACTACCAAATGGCCTGCCATTTCAAAGTCCAAGTAAATTTATTATTGAAGTATGACGAGTACATGTCACCATAATGTCACCTTGATTTTAATTATTTTTGCAGGCCTTTACAGGAAAATAAAGAACTACAATAGAACTTATGAAAAGCTATACATAAACAAATACTGATAAGCAACCAATGTGCAAAAGAAGACATTATGCAAATAAACAATAATCAGAATTGGAATCGGGTTTATTATCACCAGCATGTGACATGAAATTGGACAACATAGCAGCAGCAGTTCAATGCAATTCATAGTTTAGCAGAGAGAGAAAAAATAAAATAAAACAATAATAAATAAACAAGTAAATCAATTATGTATATGGAATAGATTTTTAAAAATGTGCAAAAACAGAAGTATTGTATATTTTTAAAAAGTGGGATAGTATCCAAAGCTTCAACTTTGGATACTATCTTTGGATACTTCAACTTTGGGGAAGAAGCTGTTCCTGAATCGCTGAGTGTGTGCCTTCAGGCTTCTGTATCTCCTATCTGATGGTAACAGTGAGAAATGGCATGTCCTGGGTGCTGGAGGTCCTTAATAATGGACGCTGCCTTTCTGAGTCACCGCTCCCTAAAGATGTCCTAGGTACTTTGTAGGCTAGTGCCCAAGATGGAGCTGACTAGATTTACAACCTTCTGCAGCTTCTTTCGGTCCTGTGCAGTAGCCCCTCCATACCAGACAGTGATGTAGCCTGTCAGGATGCTCTCCACGGTACAACTATAGAAGTTTTTGAGTGTATTTGTTGACATGCCAAATCTCTTCAAACTCCTAATAAAGTATAGCCGCTGTCTTGCCTACTGCATCGATTTGTTTGGACCAGGTTAGATCCTCGGAGATCTTGACACCAAGGAACTTGGAAACTGCTCACTCTCTCCACTTCTGATCTCTCTATAAGAATGTTTATGTATTGAGATACAGCGCAGAATAGGCCGTTCCAGCCATTAAAGCCACACCGCTTAGTAACCCCCAATTAATGCTGGCCTAATCATGGGACAATTTACAATGACCCATTAGCTTTGGACTGTAGGGGGAAGCCTGAGCTCCCAGAGGAAACCCACATGATCACAGGAAGGATGTACAAACTCCTTACAGTCAGCAGTGGGAATTGAACCCAGGTCACCTGTACTACCATGCCACACATGAGGTGTAGAATTCTTGTAAGTCAGTCTATAGGTTGTGGAGTCAGTCAGATTTGAGGTGAGTAAAGTTATCCATATTGGTTCAGGAACTTGATTGTTGAGAGTACTAACTGTTCCTGTACCTGCTGGTGTGGGGCCCAAGGCTCCGGTACCTCCTGTCCGATGGTAATAGCAAGAAAAGGATATTCCTAGGATGGTGTGGTTCTTGATGAATGCAATTTTCTTATAGCAGCCCCCCTTGTAAATGTGTGGAGGGCTTTATCTGTGATAGACTGGGCTGTATCCACCAGTTAATGTAGACTTTATTGCTTCCATTCCTGGGCATTGGTCTTTCTGTACCAGTGTGGGGATTCAGGATTCCTTCTCATGCAAATTAGCTGCTGAATTTTCTGAGCTGACAACCTACAGGTTTTTTTTAAGGTTAGGCATTTAACTGAGCAATCACTTGAATGTCTTTGTTTTCCAGGATCTTCGATAAGCAGCGAGTCCTCTCCAGTCTCCTCTCCGGCCACCAATCACAGTTCTCCTGCTAGTACGCCCAAAAGAGGTCCGATTGGAACCATCCTTGTTCCTCCAGCTGGTCACAGTGTTCCCAGCACTCCCCCCGTGGTGACAATTGCCCCAACCAAAACCGTTAATGGGCTTTGGCGGAGTGACAGCAGACAGGTAAGTTCACCCTTACTAGCTGAAGCTTTCAGAGGAAAATTGAGGGCACTGAAACAGCAAAGAGGTTAGTCTGGGATTGAATTTCAGCTCCAGCTTCTCCTTGTATTTTAGTTTTGATTCCCATGTGTATGAGACGAAGGTGGAGCTGAGTGGAACCTGGGCTGTGGCCTCATACACTCAGTGGCCATTTTATTAGGTACACGTGTCCACCTGCTCAGTAATGCAAGTATTTAATCAGCTAACCATGTGGCAGCAACTCAATGCATAAAAGCATGTGGACATGGTCAAGAGGTTCAATTCTTGCTCAGATTAAGTACAGGATGGGAAAACATGTGATCTAAGTGACTTTGACCATGGAATGATTGATTGTGATAGACATGGTGATTTGAGTTTCTCGGAAATTGCTCATCTCCTGGGATTTTCACACTCTTGGGTTTATAGAGAATGGTGTGATAAATAAAAACATCCAGTGAGTGGCAGTTCTGAGGGCAGAAATGTCTTGTTAATAAGAGAAGTCAGGTCAGGGCAGACTGGTTCAAACTGGCAAGAAGGCAGCAGTAGCTCAAATAACCACACGTTTCAACAGTGGTGTGCAGAAAAGCACCTCTGAGCCCACAGCACACCGAAACTTGAAGTGGATAGGCCACAGCAGAAGAAGACCACACCAGGTCCCACTCCTGTACCTAATAACGTGGATCAGGCCCTGACGAAGGGTCTCAGCCCAAAATGTTGACTGTTCATTACTCTCCATAGATGCTGCTTGATCTGCGGTAGTGGGAACTGCTTTCTAGCAAAGGATAAGTAAATGGTGTGGCTCTCCTAAGGGCATTTGGCCCAGCTCTCTGTCTTCGTTCTCTTTAGGACTGCAGATTTTAGAGGTAATTTGCTTCGCAGCTTTGAAGTTTTGCCTTTTCCTATCTCCCAGTTTCTCTTGCTGTCCAGGTTAGGCCAGTTGTAACCACAGGACAAAGTGTTGTCCTCAGTTACTGGTCTGAGCCACGAGCCTTTATATCCACATGGACTCCCTCCAGTTCCACCTGCTCGGAGACCATAGTTGTGGGACTAATAAAGTCCAAAAATACAGTAGACATTTGTATATCACACTTGAAGTTTGAAAGGATGTGGTCACTGTTTTGATGCATAGAATTCAGCAGCCGATTTATGCAGAGCAACATAAGACATTGGAGCAGAATTAGTCCGTTTGGCCCATCAAGTTTGCTGCACCATTCCATCATGGCTGCTCTCAAACCCATTCTCCTACCTTTGGCATCCTTCCCGATGAAGAAACTATCAGCCTCTACTTTAAGTATACCCAATGACTCCATAGCTGTCTGTGGCAATGAGTTCCACAGGTTCACCACAATGCGAGAAAATTGTGAAAGTGGATTGAGTATTGGCTGGAATATATTGTCACATAAAACTAGGCATGCAAAGTTATCAGGAATATAGAAGGTTTACAAAATTATGTGGGGCATAGATAGGGCTAATGCAAGCAGGCTTATTCCACTGAGTTTGGATGAGACTAGAACTCGAGGTCATAGGTTAAGGGTGAAAGATGAAATATTTAAGGGGAACTTCTTCACTCAGAGGGCTGTGCAAATATGGAATGAACTGCTGTCAGAAACGGTGTATGCGGCTTCAGTTGCAACATGTGAGAGAAGTTTGGGTAAGTACATGAATGAGATGAGAGGGATATGGAAGGCTATGGTCTGGATGTGGGTAGAAAGGACTAAGCAGAATAACAGTTCAGCACTAACTAGATGGGTCAAAGGGCCTGTTTTTGTGCTGTAGTGCTCAATGAATCTATACCCTTCATCAAAATAGCATAGTGGAAGCTTTTGCATTCACTTGAGGACAAACAGGACTTTGTCCCATAAACAACTGACATTGCAGTGATTCGGAAAGTCAGCCCAGACTTTTGTGCTGAAGTTCCTAGGCTGGGACTTGAACCTGATCCGTTTTCCGAATCTGCCACAGTCAGTGCCCTGCGTCTCCAGGGCTTTAACTCTTTTTGTGGCGCAACCTGACGAGAGTGTTCAGATTTTAGATTCCAGCGCATTCCTCCATTAGTGCAAGGTGAATGTGTACACTGCACAAGTCAGCTCTTAATGGATTAATCAAATTATCACCCAGCTACACTGGGAACAGGAGCATTCAGTGTTCCAGCTAATTGTCTGATTAGGACCCTGCTCAGTAAACCAAATCAGTTCCGATGCTTGAGACTAAATGTAAAATGTAGTTCTCGTGTCTTGCATTGTGCATGAGAGATTTCATTAATAAGAAGAGCTTGACTGATTTGCTAGTGCCATGACAAGCATGCAGCTATAACTCTGATGGAGAACGGTTGCTGAATGTATTTGTTTTCTTTCCCTTCCAAAGAATAATTGACTCTCTGGGGTCCTAAAGCAAGCAGAGTTTACTTGCCTTTATCTGATTTATGTCCGCTTAATCCATTCGGGAGAATATTCCTGTTGGTGGTATGGCCTTCAAAGTTTGTCAATTGCTGTCGGGAATTTATTAAGTTAGAAAGGGGTGGGCTGGTGGGGGTACACAGGGGTGGTGGGTGAATCCTTGACATCAGTGATCCAAATTCAGCTGGAACAAGTTCAGTAGTGGATTCCGAAAAGGAAGGCGAAGAGTGAAGTGAACCTTGGAAGAATTCTTAAGTCTTGCTAAGCTGAGCCATTTTCGAAAGCTGACTGGCATTCCTAACCTCAAGTGCCACAATAATTCATAAAGTGCGCTTGAATGGCAGAATTAGCTTCGGGTGTGCTGCAATAATTCGGTGGAAAATTAATCTTTATTTTGTAAAGTAAAAGTTTTGTCTGCTTGAAATCTTCACATCCCTGTGCGATTTCTCTCCACCTCCTCCTCCTCTTCCCCAGTCTGAATAACAGATGCCTAGAAGAATGATGTACCAACAGGATTCAGCCCTGAGAAATCAGGTTCAATTAGTTACATGTTTTTTTTCCGAAAGCTTACATCATAAGTTATCAGTACAGGAGTTGGGATGTTATGTTGAAGTTGCATAAGACATTGCTGACGCCTAATTTGGAGTATTGGGTGCAGTTCTGGTCACCTACCTATGGAAAGATATCAATCAGTTTGAAGGAGTACAGAGAAAATTTACAAGGACATTGCCAGAGGTCCTGAGTTACAGGGAAAGGTTGAATAGGTCTGGATGTTTTTCCTTGGAGCGTAGGAGAGTGAGGGAAGATTTGATAGCAGTATAAAATGTTATGAGGGGTTATAGATAGGGCAAATGCCAGCAGGATTTTTCCACTGAGGTTGGGTGAGACTAGAACTAGAGGTCGTGGGTTAAAAGTGAAAGGTGAAATATTTAAAGTGAAAATGAGGCAGGACTTCTTCACTTAGAGGATGATGAGAGTGTAAAAAGAGTTGCCAGCAGAAGAAGTGGTTACAAGTTCGTTTTCAACATTTAAGAGGAATTTGGGTAAGTACATGGATGAGAGGGGTATGGAGGCAATGGTCTGGGTGCTGGTCAATGGGACCAGACAGAATAAGAGTTTGGCATGGACTAGATGGGCTGAAAGGCCTGTTTATATGCTGTAGTGTTCTATGACAGTATCATTAAAGGTGATCATGAAACCACTGACTCACTGTAAGAATCCATGTGGACAACTAGTGAGGGAAATCTGCCTTCCTTATCCGTATGTAACTGCAGAACACTGAGATTGTAAACCAATTGTTACATCAAACCATTTGCCTCCTTCTTCTCAAGGGTATTTAGATGTGGGAGTAAGTCCTAATCTGGTGTCCCATTAGGGCTTTAGTGGAATTTCTCCCTTCCCAGAACATCCTCAGTACCTCAGTGTCCCATGTTGACTGGATTGAAATTCAACCTCTATCAAGCCCATCCACAGTAGCTCAAATGATATTAATGCATCAGAAAGTTTCGACATATCAACACATTAGAAATGGGATTTGATGACAAAGACGAGCAATTCTACATATGCTGTAAATCTGGGAGCCAGATGGGAGCTAATGGTTATCCCGGAGCTTGATGGCCACTATTATTGGATACAGCCTTTGCAAAACAAAAAAGAGTCCACAAACTTGGGAAAATCTGCAGATGCTGGAAATCCAAAGCAACATGCCCACACACACACACACACACACACACACACACACACACACACACACACACACTCTCACACTCTCACTCTCTCACTCTCTCTCTCTCTCTCGCTCTCTCTCTCGCTCTCTCTCTCGCTCTCTCTCTCGCTCTCTCTCTCGCTCTCTCTCTCGCTCTCTCTCTCTCTCTCGCTCTCTCGCTCTCTCGCTCTCTCGCTCTCTCGCTCTCTCGCTCTCTCTCTCTCTCTCTCTCCAGACAAGCAGCATTAATGGAAAAGGGTGTGTGTAGGCCTCCGTTAGTCTCGATAGACCATAGATTTGCACCTTGGAAAGTTTCCAGGGCACAAGCCTGGGCAAGGTTTTTTAATGGAAGACCAGCAGTTGCTCAAGCTGCAAGTCTCCCCTCTCTACACCACCGATGTTGTCCAAGGGAAGGGCATTAGGACCCATACAACTTGGCACCAAAGGAAAAGAGTAAACAGTTGATGTTTCAGGCCGAGACCCTTCATCAGGACTGGAAAGTGTCACCATGCTCTGCTGCCATCTTGTATATGTTGACGGATTTGGATGAAGTCGGTTGGGAAACAGCTAATGTGTGACATAAACACTTCTTTTGATCAACGCACCACAGAATGCATTCTATCTAGATGCATATAGGCTTGATATGGCAACTGCTGTGTGCAGGACTGGAGGAACTGCAGAAGGTTGTGGACATGGTTCAACGTATCACGGAAACCAGCCTCCCCTCCATGAACTCTTGTCTGTACTTCTGGCTGCCTCAGTAAAGAATCAGTATAATCAGAGACCCAACCACCCCGGAAACACTCTCTTCTCCCCTCTCCCATCAGGCAGAAGATACAAAAGCCTGAAAACACATACCTCTATCTCAAGAATAGCTTCTACACCACTGTTATAATACTATTAATAGTTCCCTAGTATGATAAGTTGGACCCTTGGCCCTTAGAATCCACCTCATTATAATCTCACACATTACCTGCACTGCACTTTCACTGTAGTTGTTACACGTTATTCTGCAGTGTTACTGTTATACCTTGTTCTACCTCAATGCACGATATGCAAAAAAAAAGCTTTTCACTGCATCTCGGTACATGTGACAATAATGAACCAATTCTAATTCCTGTTCCAACATCCAGAGAGAGCAGCCATTCCATGAATGTGAATGGGCTGCTCCAGCACTGAAGAATTTACCAAAGATGTCAGGTTCATACTTTCCAGAATGTATCAGTGGACAGGATGCTACCATTCCACAACTTTCCAGTCAATCTTGGCTCCTGTTACTATCAGCTCACTCAGTGTTCGAATCCTTTTGATCACAGTTGTTCAGTGTCACATCAAATAACCTAACACATCACCTGAGGCTCTGAGAGCAATGGAGCCAAAGGTTTGTTTTTGATATCTTTTTTGTGGAGCTTCAAATAAACCTTTCCACAGGAATCCTTTTTAGAGTAGACAGGAACCGAGGTGCCATCTTCTAAATAAATCAGTTCCGAATACTTTCCTTGGGCCCATGACTGTCTGGAGAGTTCTGTGTAGGACAGTGAATCAGTCAGGGGATTACAAGTATTGGAATGAAAATAAATAACTGCGGGCACTGAAAAAGTGGTGAAGTGCTGGAAACCGAAGTGGGGCTAGTGCTGAAAGTCACCGATCTTCCATCAGAAGAGATAACGTGTCATATTTTGACAGTTCAGTTAGTGTTGAGGGGAGCCATCACATCCCCCCTGCACCGTGCCGTCTGGGTTTTTGCCCAGCTGTAAAGAGAGGCTTAACAAGTTCTGCAATATCCACATGTCAACTGCAGTCAATAGGCTCACCAAATCCACGCTTTGAACCACGTGCACGTCTTACCCATTTGGACAAAGAACTGTGATAAATCAGACTGTTGTCCCCATTATTTGATTTCTCAATAACTCACTCTTAACAGTCAATTTTGGTCGATCTCTAAATATTTATTAGATTTTTAAAATAAGAAATACAGCATTGTAACAGGCGCTTGTGGCCCATCAACCCTGTACCACCCAATTACACCTATGTGACCAATACATCTGCTAACCTATGTGTCTTTGGAGGAACCCACACGATCATAGAGGAGACCATACAAACTCCTTACAGGTAGCAGTGGAAATAATCCCGGGTTGCTGGTGCTGTGAAGCGTTATGCTAACCACTACACTTCCAGTGGTTTTCCAATCCCAATTTAGGATCATGTAATTTCGGATACATATGCTCCAGTGTGGCAGCCTTGTTTACTTGCAAAGGACAATATATTTGTTGCTTGCTGTGTTCTGTTTTATTGTGTTTTGTGTTGTTCTGCTGACCATGGTGGACATGTTATTTTGGCACTGGAATGTAAGGGCTGCCTCTGGCACACCCTCGGATATGTTAACTGTTAACGCAAACGACACATTTCACTGTATCTTTCGATGTACACATGATCAGTAAATTTGAATCCTGAATATTTTTCTTCCAATGTTGTTTGTCCTCTGTAACTTTTCTCCATCTGTGCTCTCCAACACCATCCGCACAGCATCAATTACAATTCACTCAGTCTTCCTGCATTTCACTTGATCTCACCTTCAACTCAATCTCAATTCATACCTAGGAAAAATCCACCTTTGAGAACATCTTCAGATTGGGAATAACGTAGCTTTTGAATCCCACACGTTATTAATGATAGAATCACTTGTTACAGAATGCACTGAGCGTGAATTAGCTCAAGCTCAGCAATAGTAATATAATGATTAAATTAATGGTTGGTGAACCCATATGGTTAATCTTGCCTGAAACTCACACTGATGCATTCTAATCCCATTGCATCTCAATCTTTCCTATAACTCAAGATTGGGATATTTAGTTTCCCAGGCATCGTTAATTAAAGTGATCACTTGTTCATCTAGCACTGTAAATATGGCATAGGGATATCGTAGTTAAATTATTGGATGGTTAATCCAAATGGTTAAAGGCAGCTGAAGTGCATTCCATCTCTCTTAATATTCAAATCAATCTCTTCAAACACACATAGCATGACAGTTAATATTCCGTCTCCTCTCCAACTCATACACTTCTGTGTTTCTTTTCTGAGATCTTTATCTCAACCAGCCCTGATGCCGTCCATCTGTTCTTCCACCTAGACCCTCCATTGCGCATCAGTCCATCTCTGTGACAGTCTATTCTGCTGTCTCTTGGGTGAGTTGAATTGATGGAGCAGTAGGTGTGCCTCGGGGTTACTGTTTCATTGCTGGACTGGAAAAGCTGCCTGTATTCATGTAATCTGTTGTGCTCTTTTTGTCCGATATATTTTAGCATTCAGTCAAGGATCCCAAGACTGACCTTTCCCACCAAAATCCCAAACTAGATAAAACTGTTTATTCTCTCCACCTCCTCTATTCCCCACTCTGACCATTTACCTCTTCTCACTTGCCTGTTACTTCCCCCTGGGTCCCCTGCTCCTTCCCTTTCTCTTATAGTCCACTCTCCTCTCCTGTCAGATTCTTTCTTCTCCAGCCCTTGACCTTTCCCACCCATTTGGCTTCATCTAACACCTTCCAGCTAGCTGCTTTCCCCTCCCACCTTTTTACTCTGGCATCTTCCCCCCCCCCCCCCCCCCCCCCCGGTGCCAAAGAAAGGTCTCGGCCCAAAATGTCAATTGTTTATTCTTTTCCGGCGATGTTGCCTGACCTGCTGAGTGTTTTGTGTGTGTTACTTTAGATTTCCAGCATCTGTAGGCTTTCTCGTGTTTCTGCTTATCCCCAGGAAATACAAATGCATTTTTGGATAGAGAGCAAAATGTCTTCAGAATCAGAAACAGGTTTAATATCACTGGCATATGTTGTCAAATTAGTTGATTATCTTCTGACTCTCGGATAATGTAAATTTAATTTATAACCTAGCACAATGACTATGGCATAGCTCAAGCATAAGAATGGTGATAGAGTATTGTTATGGGATTAATTCAGAAACCCAGAGTAGAGATCCAGAGGCATATGTTTCAGTCTCATCACAGAGTCTGGGGAGTTCTCGGTTAATTAAGTAACCTGGAATTTAATAGCCAGTGTTGATATTGTTGTAAAAATTCAACTAGTTTACGAATATCCTTCAGGGAAAGAATCTTCCAGTCTGGCCAAATGTGACTCTGGGCTCAGTATTGTGACTGTCATTCAAGGGAATTGGCTCAGCCAACCAATCATTCCAGGGGTAACTGGGATAGGGAGTTAACTCAGTGAACACTCCCCTCTTCCAACATTCTGTGAGTGAGTATTTCAGAAGTGTAACTAAGCTGGCGACAAACGTAGCAAGAAAAAAAAACACACGATATATTCTGCAAATGCTGGAAATCCAAAGCAACAGCACACGCAAAATGCTGAAGTAAATCAAAAGGTCGGGCAGCATCAGACAGTTGACGTTTTGGACTGAGACCCTCCTTCAGGACTGGAATGGAAGGGGGAAGATGCCGGAATTAAAAGGTGGGGGGAAAGGAGGATAGCTAGAAGGTGATGGTGAAGTCAGGAGGGTAGAAAAGATAAAGAGCTGGAAAGGAAGGAATGTGATTGGGGAGGAGAGTGGATCATTGGAGAAAGGGGAGGAGGAGGGGAACCAGGGAGATGTGATAGGCCAGAGTGAGGAACAGAAGAAGAGGGGAGGGGGGTGGAATTGCTTTTTATCAGGAGGAGAAATCGAAGTTAATCAGGTTATAAAGTGCTGCTCCTCCACCCTAAGGAATTCTGGCTAATTTACACTTTAATACCCCTTGATTGCTGTCACTGACCAGATCTACTCACTATTATTGCTCTTGCACTAGGCTGATTGCAGATAAAATCATGCAATGACCCGACACAGAAGTAGTCCATTCAGCTTTCTGCTTACCAATTATTTGCACATCTCAGCTCGGAGCAGTGAGATGACATGAAGTCCTGGATCAGTCAGAATTTGTGGTCAGATGAGTCCAATTGAAGAGTCTCGACCTGGAATGTTGACTATCTATTTCCCTGACCTGACCTGCTGAGTTCCTCCAGCGTGTTGTATGTTGCTGCAGAGTTTGTAACCCCCCCCCCCCCCACCCCCCGATTTCACATTTGGACCACAGTAAAACCGAAGTGAAGTTTGAGTAAAGCGTAGCTTGAGTCTGTGAGCCCTGGTGAGGAAGTCTGCTCTCATGGTGGGAGTTCTCCTCCATCGGGACATCTTCCCAATCTTGGTTTGTGATTAGCCCTTTGGAATGCCCTTTAAGCTATCCAGCATTGGGGAGAAACAGTGTTGGTTAGTGATAAGTTATTTGCAATGAGGGTGATTTGAAGCAATATTTAGAATGTCATTCAAGTTGTAAAGTGCATGATGTATGTACTGCTTTTATTATACAGACATTGGGCTCCTCTAGGAAGGCCTGCATTTGTTGTCCCTCCTAACTGCCATAAGCCGTTGTTGCAGAGCTTCTGATCAAGGGGTGTTTGCACATTTGATGGGAAAGGATTCCGGGACTGAGATCCCGAATGATGGGGGACTAATAGAACATTTCCTAATTAGAAAATGATGTGACTTATGGGGTGGTCTTGCACATTATGATATTCCTATCCTATGCCTCAATGAGTTACTGCAGTCATTTTGAAGATGCTACACACTGTTGGCCGGTAATTCATAGACACGAGAGATTCTGCCAATGCTGAAAATCTTGAACAACACACACGAAATGCTAGAGAAACTCAGCAAGTCAGGCAGCATCTCTAGAGAGGAATAAACGATTGATGTTTTGGGCTGACACTTCTCACCAGGATTGGAAAGGAAGGGGACAGAACCATCTTTCTTATTCCGTCCTCATCCCTTCTACCAATCATCTCCCAGCTCACATCATTCCCCCTTTCCCCCTTCCCCTACCCATCTCACCTTGTGTCACCATATGCCAACTTGTCCTCCCTCTTCCCTCCACTTTCCTATTCTGGTTCCTGCCCCCTTCCTTTCCAGTCTTGATGAAAGGTCTTGGTCCTAGATGTCAACTGTTTATTCCTATCTATAGATGCCTGCTGACTTACCGCATTCCTCCAACGTTTTTTTTTGACTTGCTGTGGACCAATGGTGGATGGATGAACGTGTAAGGTGGTGGATGAAGTGCCATTGCAGTGCTCTTTCCTGGTTAGGAGTGAGCGTTTTAATCACTGATGGAGCTGCACTCGCCCAGACTGGTGGAGTGTATTCCATCACACTCTTGACCTGTGCTTTGCGGATGGTGGAAAGGATTTCGACCATTAGGAGATGACTCACTTTCCACAGGATGCTAAGCTGTTGTGATTACAGTGCATTGGTTTAGAAGTGATGGCAGTGGTTCAAAATTGGTACTGATTGAATTCACTTAATACTTCTTGGGGCTCCACTGACTTCTATATATCGAGTAAAGTTTAAATTGAACACCCAGTCAAAAAAGTCTCCTTAACAGCCTGTGTGTGTGTTTCCCTTTTTGTATTCTCTGTAGCCTGGGGGCCTGGGGTTAAAACCAGCAGTGTAAGACCTTGGACATGGTTAAACAGTGACAAAGCATGCAGTGTATCAGCCAACCACACACAAACAGGCTGGTAGTCTTCACTTTGGTCAAACAATATTATGTTTGGCAGCTCATCTGTAAACACTACTCCTTTAGCGCAGCAACAAATTAAGGTGTGTTTTGAACAAACTGCGGTAATATTTGAGGAGCGTATTCGAGTTTAAGTGTGTCGAGGCACATTTAAATGTCTTCATGTTCTGCTGCCCCCGTGAATTATTCATCGATCAGCTCCAACAGGAAATAGGGGAGCGTGGCTGAGTTTGGAGGGAGGGGAAATACATAGTGGGGCGGATTTTGAGTCGGAGGTTATCGCTTGCTGCCTGCCAGTCCAGATTATCTGGGGATCCTCCGTCAAGAACCCCCGCCACAAATATCAGGGAAGGACGGAACATTTGCCGACTGCCCACATTCTGATTTGTACCAAGCCAGCATGGGAAGATGCCAAGTACTTGCCCACAGGAAAAAAGTTTCTAAAAGTAGTGGGTGGTAAAGGGGATATAGTAAGCCAGCGGATCGGAAGTTGTATTATTTGTTTTAGTATCACCCTCCCACCTGCTGCCTGTATGGTGTGATTACCCTTGGCATGCTTTGGTTGGAAAGGTGAAGGAGTGCAAAGAGCCATGAATTAAGATCTTGGGCCAGGCAGCAGGAGCAGAGTAAATTACTCAGGCATATGCCGTCATTTTTTGTCCCGTGTTAGCTGGGATCCTCAGTTTTCTGGATCTCTTGAGCTGTGCTCTGGTTTACCAGATCTGCTTCTGCCCGGGGTCAGAAGGCAAACAGAACTGGTTCAAAACCAGTGCTGTGATGTATAAGCAATGGAAATCAGACCTGCCGTTAGAAATCCTGAGAGCTCCTCATTGCGTCCAAGCAGGACATTATGGGTCTGGCCAACTAACACACAAGTAGCAAACAAGGTTGTTAGCAGGGTGTGACTGTACAGCAAATTTTTAAACACTGCGTCCATTAACAACACACAGTATTACTGAGATAAGACCTTCTTTTCTGGAACACATCTGATTAACTAAGAATGACTTGTGAAAGAAGATTCTGATGAACAGCTAAAAGTGGCATTTAACATGTTAACAAATGGTTTCATAATTTCTCCCTTTGGTGCAAAATCTAACTAGTCACAATAGTGGCAACTTATGAAAGTCAAATGCTTAAAGAGATTGCCTGAAAGGTCAGTAGGTACTGGAGCCTGTGAGGCTGAAGAGTGACAGAAAAGAGGTATATAAAATCATGAGGGAGATAGATAACTATGAAGCAGCCACAGTCTCTTCCCCAGGGTAGGGGGGAGGGGCAAAGGTTAACTTGAGAGGAGTAAGTTATAAAAAGGACCCGAGGGGTAATTTTTTCACAGAGTGAAATGAAATGATGAGTTTATGGAACAAACTGCCAGAGATTCAAACTTAAAAGTTCTAAGTAAATTTATTATAAAAGTATATACATGTCGCCATATACAACTCTTAAGATTCATTTTCTTGTGGGCATACTCAGTAAATCCATAATAGAATAATAACAGTAAGAGAGTCAATGAACGCCTGCACCAACTTGGGCATTCAACCAGTGCGCAAAAGACAACAAACCTTGCAAGTACAAACAGAAAGTAATAATAATAATAATAATAAGTAATAAATATCAAGAAGATGAGATGTAGAGTCTCTGAAAGTGATTCCATAGTTTGTGGAAACATCTCAATGATGGGGCAAGTGAAAATGAGTGAGGTTGTCCCTTTTGGTTCAAGAGCTTGATGGTTGAGGGGTAATACTGCTTCTGAACCTGATGGCGTGAGCCCTGAGACTCCCGTAAGCTCCTTCTTGGTGGTAATACTGAGGAGAGAGCATGTCCTGGGTGGTGTGGGACCCTGGTGATGGATGCCACTTTCCTGCAACCAAGCTTCGTGTAGGTGTGCTGGGGTGCAATGGTGGGTATGGCTTTACCCATGATGGACTGGGGCATATCTTCTGTTGGTTGTGGTGCAATTATGACATTTAAGGTATTTGGACAGGAGAGAAGTTTAGAGGGGTATGGACAACAAAGTAAAATGGGACTATGCAATTTGGTCAGCATGGGCAAGTTGGGCTGAAGGGCCTGTTTCTGTACAGTATAGTTCTATGACTGTCAATGACTATGGATGATATGATGGATAAGGCACTCTGAGATCTCATGAGGCAACCAGTTCTTTTCCAAGCCTTTACCAGATGATCATGCTTCAACCTTACCCATTCTGTTGTTTACAGGTATCGAGCTTTCTTTGGCTCACCACTACTTGTTTGGTAGTTGTGCAGTGCACAGTGGGAAGTACTTAAATAATAATTTATTGCTTCTGATCAATCTCTGTAGCTGAGTCGCTCTTGTGGCGGAAGTTTTGGTAACCACAGGAAGAAAGCAAAAGGGCCTTGATTTATTTTTAAGTTAATTTTAGCTCCGAGAATGCCTCAATTGTGCTTGGCCACATTTGGGGGCACCAGTAAGTTTAATGGTTGTAAATGCCCTTGCGGTCCTAATGTGGAGATCAGATGCCACTGGGCCCTGAAGCCTCCAGTCAGTCAATGGCCAGATAAGCTCAAAGGCAGTGCAGGCTACCTATGAACCACTGACTCAATGGACAGGAGGAATGGTGGCACATGGACTAAATTATTGGACTATCAGTCAGAGGACTGGATGCATGAGTTCAAATCCCACCATAACAAACTGGGAGCAAGAGGAAATCCGCAGATGCTGGAAATCCAAGCAACAAAAACAAAATGCTGGAGGAACTCAGCAGGCCAGGCAGCATCTGTGGAAAAGAGTACGGTCGACGTTTCAGGCCGAGAGCCTTCACGCAGGACTCAAATTCAGGTCTGGAAACTATACCATTGAATAAATCTAGAAATTAAGCTTGCCTCAGTAATAATAACCAAGAAACCTCAGGAAAGGGTAACCGTCGTCATTACCCGTACTTGTCAGTATGTGGCCTCAGACATAACTAGTGAAGTTAACCTTTAATTGCTTCTGTTCAGGAGCAAATGGGGATAGATAAATGCTGGCAGAGCCGGTGATATCCACTTCCTGTCAACAAATAAATAAGAAAGAACTATTTGACAAACATTGCATTATTTCCACTGAGGTTAGTCAATTCAGTTCCTGGTCAGTTTATCTAAACAGTTAAGGTGCTGTGGTTATTTCAAAGCCTGGGCCAAGAGGTGAGGGTAAATGGGACCTGTTTTGGACCAATAACCAACAGCAAGTACATGGTAAACATATGTCGGAATTGGTGAGATAAGCAACATCTCTGAATGTACTTGAAGAAACAAAGAAAGTTTAGCTTTATTTGTCACATGTACATCAAAATATATAGTGAAATGCGCCGTTTATGTCAAATCAAGTCAATGAGTGTTGTGCTGGGCAGCCCACAAGTGTTAACCATCCTTCCGGCGCTGACATAGCATCTGAGCAGCAGATGCAAAATGCTGGAGGAATTCAGCAGGCCACAGCTGCCAGGCCTGCTGAGTTCCTCCAGCATTTTGTGTGTGTTGCTCGGATTTCCAGCATCTGCAGATTTTCACTTGTTGGTGATTGGATAGTATGCCCGCAAGTCACTAACCCTGTCTGTTACATCTTTAGAATATGGGAGAAATCCAGATGGTTGTAGACCGAATGTACAAAATCCTTACAGACAGTAGCAGAAATGAAATCCCGATCTTACAGCTGGTGCAGTAAAGGGTTACGTTAACCACAATGTGCTGACCGTTCAAAGTAGCATTGTCAGCTAAAATTCGGTAGGATTTGTTCATGATAATCTCTGAACTTGTAATATTCATACTTATCACCTTCTCAGTACCAGTGTGTGTAAAAATTAGTTGTAACGACTATGCTGACTCAAGTTGAGAAAGCACTTGGATAACCGAGAGTCCCTGTCTACCTTGTGAATACTTCATCTTCTCTGAATCAAAATCTGGTTTACTGTCAATGACAGCTGTCACGTAATTTGTTGCTTTGAGGCAGCAGAACAGTGCACGACATAAAAATCACTATAAATCACATACGCACACACATAAATAAATAAATAAACTTGGATGAGCAAATAAATAAACAAACAAGACAACTGGTAAACAGTGCAGAAGGTGAGCAAATACGCAGTGTTTATGGGTTGACAAACCATTCGTGAATCTGCCTTTGGAGGTTAAGAGTCTGTGGTTGAAACATTGAGTGTGGGCCTCCAGGCTCCTACACCTCCACCCCAATGGTAGTAATGCATATCCCGAGGGTTTTCAATGATGGATGCCACCTTGAGACACTGCCTCTTGAAGTTGTTCCCGATGGCAAGTATTGTTGTATCTGAGAACTGACAACCTTCTGCAGCCTCTCTTGATCCTGTGCATTGGAGGCTCCGTTCCAGGCTGTGATGCAGTGAGTCAGAATGTTCTCCACCAAATGTCTTTTTTTTTAATGCTGCATTGGATCTGGAGTAGCAACCATTTCATTACACTCGTGTGCTGAAGAATGGCAATAAACAGTATCTTGAATCTTGAAATCGACGCCCAAGTGTCCGTGTAGACTTATCGTCACATAGACATACAGCATGGTACTTTCCCTACCACACTTACCAAAATTCCCATCTAACCTCGTCCTATTGGACCCATATCCCTCAAAAACTTTCCTATCTATGAACCTGTCACAGTATCTTTTAAATTACGTGGTTGACCCATGTACCTACCTGGTCAGCTCATTCCATAAACCCACCACTCTTTGGGTTGCCCCTCAGTTTCCTGTTAAATTCTCCTCTCTCACCTTAAATCTATAGCCTTTGTGGGCCAGATTGGCTGTTTCCAACCCATCTGACTCCATGACTGTGGGAAATGCAAGAACGTTAGAACTTCAGAACATCATATCATGTGATACCTCCAATCTGTTGTCATCGTCTTTCACAAATTAAAAAAAAAAGTGCTCAAAAATTGTTTTTCCTTGGGTGGCTTGATGTTGAAAAGAGCCTCGTGCCTGAGCTCGCTCCCTGAACTTTGATTTTGACTTCTGTCAACGTTCTCTGAATCACTTTAATGCTTCGCCAAGCATCCAGGCTGCCTGGGAGATGTGGCATCTCTCCCACCGACATGAAAAATGCATCAGAATATTTTAGCCTTTCAAAAGGGGGTCCCTGAGAGGTATCGGGCTGGCTGGAACCTTGCCAGGGGAGGCAGAGGCAAAGAATGAGGCAGTTCAAGGCGCTGGCTTGGAAATTACATTACTGACATTTAATATTGCATGTTAGCACAGAGGAGTCAGGAAGGGTCAGCAATTATCAGCTATAAGCCTACGCCAGAGCATGGCAACCTCTTGAGAGCGGAAGCAGTTCACAACTGTAACTTTCCTTAAATGAAAATACAGCCAATGTCCTTCATCAAAGAGCTTGTCACCAGTGCCGGGGTGAGAGGGTTAGGGCAAACTAATCTGTGGTTCCTTGAATCTTGACCAAAGCAATCAAATGGGAAAAAGCGGGGGGGGGGTGGGGGGTGTTTTCTGTGTCTCTCGCCTCTTTCGATTTGTCGCCTTGCTCATTGCTCTTTCTCACTGTTGTATTTAGAATTTGCTTCCCTGCCAGCTTTGCAAAAGTATATAGAGTGCATGTGAGTCTTGTTTGTTTAGAACCCCCTACCCTCAGTGAGGAGAGGACAGTTAGTTGGGAAAGGTGCTTACAAAAAAATGCGGAATATGCAATAGTAGCCCAAAGCCAGCAGTGAGATGCTGAGACTCGGGCTGAGATTGAGGAAACCACCCTACCTTCTGCAGCCCAAGGCCAATGGAATTTTTATCCTCGACCCTTCACAGTGTGGCTTCTGTAGGAGATGATGAAGCCGCAGCTGGTGCAAGCAATCTATTGCAGAACTGTGCAAAAATCGTGGGCACTTATATATAGCTAAGGTGCTGAAGGACTTTTGCACAGTACTGTATTTGTCAAAGTGCAACAGAGAGTGAGTTTGTACATCTGGCAAAGGACGTTGGGAGTGGCGAGGGTGGAGCACTGGAGGAGGAGTGTGGGACAGGTGGTAGGGAAGGAGAGCCAAGGGCAACGGGTGGCGCAGGTGCAGACACAGCCAGCCAGAGACACCAGGCAAGGTCATTTGATTCCAAACAATTGGCTTATTGATCATTACAGAGTGTCTCTCTGGTGCTTCCCACTCCCTTCCCTCTCCCTTCCCCTTTTCCCAGCCATGATCCCCCTCTCCCTGCCCCCTTCCCACTCTCAATCCACAATAGAGACCATCAGAATCAGGTTTATCATCTCTCACATATGTCATGAAATATATATATATGTGTGTGTGCCCGAGACTTTTGCACAGTACTATACATGGGTACTAAGAGGGGACTGTAAGGTTTTGGAGAAAGCCGAGGAAAGACTTTCACAGGCAAGGAGGCCTAGTGTTTCTGTATGAAGGAACATTTGTACTCAAAGCAGCAGGGAGGAGTTGATATTAAATGAATTTAGCTTCTTGGATCTATTTTGGTTCTGGGATCACTTGCTAACTGGCCCAAAGGGAAATCACCAATGTTTCCCCACATATAACTCAAATCAAGATTGCTTTGAAAAGTAAGCTAAATTCTACTCATAGCCATAGTACAAGAATTCATAACATAGAATAGTGAAGTGGGGGAATAGACCATTCAGCCCACAATGTCTGTGCCAGCCATGACGCCAGATTGCTGTATAACAGCAGGCCATCATTATTCTCATTTTCAGAACGCTCCTCTATCCTAGTCAATGATTTTAACACATCATCTGAATAATGAATCAGCCTTGATTTTGGTTCATGGTGGGAAAAAGTCAGTCATGATTGAATGTTGATTCATACTCAATTGGCTGAGTGGCCTAATTCTGCTCCTATTTTTGTTTGATTATAACCAGCTCTACTTAAATAATTTTTAATAACCTCTTGCTGTCTAATGAAGAGAACCAATTGCAAATTGAGTGTAAATGTCATAGAGGCTCATATGACTATTTGTAGGCCTTCAATCTAAGATGCAAATCAGATGCAAAAACCTTATTTCTGTTGTCTTTCCAGCCAGAACCAGTGGCCAGGGGGCCCAGTAGAGAACGAATGCACGCAGAGACCCAGCATCAGTCGGAGAAGGGACCCCCATCTATCACATCTCACCTCCTTGGGGCCCCTTACGCGTTTGGTCTCACTCACAGCACTGTTGTTCAGGACTCCCGGTTCCCTCCTCTCAAGTAAGTTAACACTAATAGTGATCTTCAAGATGCAGAGTTTTAACAGCGCAAAAGCAAAGGGCTTAAAGGATCATCTGGTCACTAATCTGTAGAGGCTGAAGCCACAGGGTTGCGTGGAGCCTAACAGAGCACAGAAACACCGGACCAAAGTGGTTGCCAAGATATTTTCTTAGTTCTATGTTCCTGCCTGTCATTGAGTTGAGCTACTGATGCTGAGGTTATGTTACAAATGCTGTTTGGAAAATTTACTGACACACAACCCAGGCAGTGTGTCATCTCTCAAAGCAATTGGTATCAGCTTGGCATCTGATGTGTCTGATTAAAGTTGGATAAGAGGTGGGATCTTTCTGTGCTGAAATAGAGAATTTGGTTACTGGCCGTTCTGCCTGTTTCATCTAAGCCTCTTAGCATGCATCAATGTCATAGAGACCAGCCCACACACACTGCAGGATGAGATTGTGAGCCACGACTTGGTCTCTCAAACAATTGTCCAGAGTGCACTAGGGTGACAGAAGGCCTATACACCCTCCCTCCTGCTGGGACAGTGCACAACTGCGTCAGAACGTAATCCAGCATCAGCAACATCTAACTTCACATTGAAGCCTCAAGTTTAAAAGACAATTCTTCTTGCATCATGGATTATTTAAGGGTGTTGTACGAGAAATGTTTACAAAGAAATTAAGGTTTAGACCTTAAAAAGTGCTTGGTAAGGCCATTAAATGAGTAAATAATGATTACAACTTTAGATTTTTAAAAACCCTTCTTTAGAGATGAACTTTAAATGCATTTACTGCAAAGAGGGTATCTCATTCTGTTAATCCATCCTGTAGAGGCCATGTATCTATTTTCTGTCTGTCTGTGTTGTATTTTGTGTTGCTCGTTTATTATGGGTTATGGTAATTTGTCAGGTGGGTTGGGGTGTGATAGAAGTAAATGAGCTGTCACATATTCACCCTTTATGTCATTTTTAGTTTAGTTAGAGAAGGAGTGAGCCAGGGGATAAACATTTTTATACCACTCATTACTCTCACTTCACTAATTTTGCTAACCACACTTATATCATCAATTTAGTTATTGCTATTTTTGATTGCCGTCTTTGCTGGTTTCGTAATGAAGGATCGAGCGTACTTTTTACAACTTGGAACTCAGTTATTTGGAAGCGCGTCACGCAGTGTCGATCTCCCCCCCGCTCAGTCTCTCGGCCGTCTTGGTTTGTTTTTCAAGTAGCCTCTGCACCTCCCCACCCTTGAGCAAGGAGTGCTGTGAAAAGAAAGTACCATCCGTCATCCAGGCCACGCTCTCCTCTCACTGCTCTTCCTTACTGCCATCGAGCAGGAGGAACAGGAGCCTCAGATCCCACACCAGCAGGTTCAGGAACAGTTACTACCCCTCAACCATCAGGCTACTGAACCAGTGTGGATAACTTCAATCACCTCATTACTAAACTGACTCCATAGCCAAGAGACTCACTTTCGAGAACTGAACCACTCATGTATTGTTAATATTTTTATATAAATTCTATTCCATTTCTTTATTTTCCTGTAAATGCCTGCAAGAAAATAAATCTCAAGGTTAGTATCTGGTGATATATGCAGATATTCAAACTCAAATTCAAAGTATGTGGTGACATACACAGAAATTCAAACTCAAATTCAAAGTATATGGAGATACACACAGAAACTCAAATTCATATTCAAAGTACATTTACATTATCAAAGTATGTATGCAGTATACAACTCTGAGATTCGTCTTCCCACAGACAGCCATGAAATAAAGAAACACCATGAAACCTGTTTAAGGAAAGTAAAATCAATGCCCCCACATTTAAAAAAAAACAAATCATGTAACCAGCAACTAAAAATGAGAGAAAACACAGGGTATAAAACACAAAATCAAAAGGCATGTTTCAGTTCAGCTCAGTGTGCTTTGTTAATAAATTTACTTTGAACGTTGATTTGTTTCTAGAGGATATGTACTAGCATGAAAAAAATTAAACTCTTTGTGATTTTGTTCTGCACAGTTTGCAGCGCCCGGTTCCTCACGTTGTTGCGTCTGGCAGTGTGCAGGAAGATTACCTTCGCAGCTTCCGGCCGTATCACACAGGGGAGGAGCTACGCATGCCTGCACTGCCGCCAATGGGGCTCGAGGCAGCTGCCTCTGCCTACTATCACTCCAGCTATCTTGCCCATCATCCATTCCCTCACCCGGCTTTCAGGTAAGACACTTCCCCCAGCTCCCTGTAACAGCTCAGTTACATCAAAGGAATCTTCTACCATAAACCTACATTTTAGTTCCATTGCCCTCTGGTTGTCTCAGAACATGTGTTGTGCCTCGTGTAATATGAAGCACGTGTGCATGAACTAAAGAAGCGTGATGTGAGGTGATAAACTCGAGATTCCACAGATGCTGGAAATCCAGAGTAACACCCAAATGTTCTGACCTGTACTAGCTGCACCTTTGCTGGTCTCTCAGTTTTGAAATTTCCAACCTTGTCCTCCACTTTTGCACCACCCTATCTCCTTAACCTCAACCCACCCTGTGACCTAGTGTATGGTGACACATATATAATTCGATAGTAAATTTACTTGGAACTTTGAAGTTTTGACACTCATCTAGCAGTAAGGGAAAGAGGAAATTCCCCCACTTTGCATCTTGTGACATCTTGTGATCACTGTGCACTTAATGGCATTGGCTGAGCACTGCTCAAATTGAACAGATGTCACGATGGCAATTGTAATGACTTGCGCTGAAGTAGTGTTCTGTCTCTCTTTCAGAATGTGCCCATTTGCTTTTCGGCTGACTCTTAAGGAAAGATTTATTTATTTCACAGTTGAGTGGGGAGCAGGCCCTTCCAGCCCTTTGAGCTACGCCACCCCAGCAAGTCCTGACGAATCCGATTAACCCTAACCTAATCATGGGACAATTTACAACAACCAATTAACCTACCCAGTACATTTTTGGACAGTGGGCTGAAACCAGAGCAATTGAACAAAACCCATGCATTTCACAGAGAGGACGTACAGGTTCATTACAGAACTGTGCCAGAAATGACCTCTGAACTCTGGAGCACCGCGAGCTGTAATAGTGTCACGCTAATCGCTGCGCTACCGGTTTGCCCACATAGCAACATAGCAACCAATTTTTCAAACAGGAAGCTCTTACACATGGCAGTCTGAAACTGTTACATCATATAAGACCGTAAGACATGGGAACAGAATTAGGCCATTTGGCCCATCGAGTCTGCTCCACCATTTCAACATGGCTGGTCCATTTTCCCTCTCAGTCCCAATCTCCTGCCTTCTCCTATATCCTTTCATGCTGTGTGCCAGGGTACAGTGAGAATCTTGTCTTGCAAAAAGATCAGTTCATTACAACAATGTACTGAGGTAGTACAAGGTAGAATAAGAGCTAAGTGTTACAGTTACAGAGAAAGTGCAGTGCAGGTAGACAATAACGTGTAAGGTCATAACAAGGTGTAATATCAGGTCAGTAGTTCATCTTATCATACTAGGTAACTGTTCAATTGTAATATCAGCAAACTTGAATTTATCATTCTTGTCCACACCACCAGATTCAGGCGGTCATCAGCTGATCCCAGAGGCATCCACTGGTCACAGTTTCTCAATCGGAAAATAGCCTGTATATTGCTACTCATTGATTCCCATCTGTTAATTAATCCACACTTTATATTAATATATTACGGCAATAATGTGTTTTCTCATTGTGTTTAATAATCTCTTAAGTAGTACCTTATCAAAGTCTTTATAGATGTTCAAATATTTCAAATCAATTGGTTTTCCCTTATCCATTCCGCTAAAAACTGTTAACAGTTCAAACATCATTTCCTTTCATAAATGCATATTGACTCTGCCCAACCCTATTATTATTTTCTATATATCCTGTTCACACTAACTTAATAATAGATTATGGCACTTTTTCTCGCACTGGTGTCATGCTAGCTATAGTTTCCTCTTATCTTTGTCACTCTCAGAGGGATCTAGGTGTTCCTGTTGTGTGAATGCAAATCATTAGCAGGCAATGTATAGCAAGTTGTTAGGAAGGCAAATGGCATGTTCATCTTTATTGCTGGGGGGGTGGTATTGAAATTTTGAAATAGGGAAGTATTGTTGCAGTTGTATTGGATGCTGCTAAGGCCACACTTGGGGTGCCATGGTAGTGTAGTGGTTAGCACAACGCTCTTTAGCTCGAAGCTCGGAGTTCAATTCCAGTGTCCTCTGAAAGGAGTCTCTGTACATCCTCCCTGAGGAATGCATGGACTTTCCCCGGGTGCTCCAGTTTTCTCCCACAGCCCAAAGGCCTACCGGGTAGGCTTATTAATCATTGTAAATTGTCCCATGATTAGGTCAGGGTTGCCAGGGGTTGCTGATGTACCATGGCTGGAAGGGCCTTCTTCTCGCGGTATTACTAAATAAATAAACATTCAGTACTGTGTGCTGTGTACAGTTGTTATTCCTTTACTTATGACAGGATACAGAGGTACTGGAAGCAGCTCAAAAGATGTTCACTACATTTAAAGGCAATAGACAGTAGGTGCAGGAGTAGGCCATTCGGCCCTTCTAGCCAGCACCGCCGTTCACTGTGATCGTGGCTGATCATACACAATCAGTACCCCGTTCCTGCCCTCTCCCCATATCCCTTGACCCGGCTATCTATAAGAGCTCTATCTAACTCTCTCTTGAATGCATCCAGAGACTTGGCCTCCACTGCCTTCTGGGGCAGAGCATTCCACATATCCACCACTCTCTGGGTGAAAAGGTTTTTCTGCATCTCTGTTCTAAATGGCCTACCCCTTATTCTTAAACTGTGGCCTCTAGTTCTGGACTCACCCATCAGCGGGAACATGCTTCCTGCCTCCAGCGTGTCCAATCCCTTAATAATCTTATACGTTTCAAATATAGATAGATTCAGGCATAGATAGAGTAGACAATATCTTTTTCCAAGGGGTGAAATGCCTAATACGAGAGGGCATGCATTTAAGGTGAGAGGAGTTAGTTTCAAAGAAGGTGTGAGGGGCAAGATTTCACTCAGTGGTGGGTGATGGGAATACACTGCCTGGGGTGGTGGTGGAAACTTTAAGAGACATTTAGATAGGCACTTGAATGTGAGGAGAGTGGAAGAATATGGTCATTGTGTAGGCAGAAGAGATTAGTTTAGTTGGCCATTTGATTGAAACGTCGTCACTACCTCCTCCCATAGATGCTGTCTGGCCTGCTGAGTTCTGCCAGCATTTTGTGTTTTTTATTTGATTAGTAATTCAATTGGTTCCATACAACTTTGTAGGCCGAAGGGCCTGTTCCTGTGCTGTGTTGTTTTATGATAAGTGTTGTATTTGGACAGGTGGCTAGGAAAGATTTAGAGAGATATGGGCCAATTGCATGTAAATGAGACCAGCTCATTTAGACATGGTTTAGTTTGGCCAAAGGGTCTCTTTCTGTGCTGTATAGCTCTGTGACTCTTTATGAAGTTGTTGGTTAGGCCCAACTTGGAGTGTTGTGTACAGTTCTGGTCACCGTGCAAAAGGAAGGATGGGATTAATCTGGGAAGGATGCAGAAAAACATTTGTGGACATTGTTGCCTGGACTGGAGGGATTGAGTGATACAGAATAATTGGATAACTGGGACTGTTCCCCTGGCATGAAGGAGGCGGAGGAGTGAACTTACAGAGATACAGTATATATGTAGCTAGGATGCCTAAGGCTTTTGCACAGTACTGTGTATTTGACAACATGGAATGGAGAGTGAGTTTGTAAATCGGGCAGAAGCACAGGATGTTGGGAATGATGAGGGTGGAGTGCTGTGGGGCAGGTGGCAGGAGTGTGCCAGAGGCAGGGGGTGGCGTGGGCACAGACACACCCAGCCCTGAGACACCATGCCAGGTCATTTGATTCCAAACAATTGGCTAATTGATTGTTACAGAACGTCGCTCTGGGGCTTCCTGCTCCCTCCCTTTTCCCAACCATGATTCCCCTCTCCCTGCCCTCTTCCCACTCTCAGTCCACAGTAGGGACCCATATCATCACAATCACTCACGTATGTCATGAAATCTGTTTTGTTTTTGCAGCAGTACAGTGTAATACATAAAATTACTAAAATGCTGTGCAAGTGTCTTAAGCACCCTAGCCTTACCATGTGTAAACTCATGAGGGCCATGGATAAAGCGAATGGCTGCAGTGTTTTCTAATGAGGAAGTTTAGTTGCTGGTGAGAGGGGAGAAATTTATAAGGGACGTGAAGGACAAGATTTTCCACACAAGAGGGCAAGAGGGACAGATGTATGGAACGAGCTGCCAGAGAACAAGCCTCCTTCACTCCAGGGAAAGCAGCCCCACCTTATCCAATTGCTCTTTATAACGTAAACCCTCCAGTCCAGGCAGCATTCCTCACACAGAGAGTCAGCATGAGTGAATTGGGCTGAATGGCCTTTTTCTATGCTGTGCAACTCTTTGAATTAATTGAAGTAGTTTCCAAGCCATCACAGAAAACTCAGGCTTCTTAGCTTTGCAGTTCTTTTTTTTTTTGAGATTTAAGTTTCAGATTGTACTAAATCACTTGCAATTTTTATATAAGATCCTCTATGATCTGATCACATTTCCTGAAGGTAAGCCTTTCGCATTCCAAGATGCAAGAACTGAAGTAGCCTATTCATTTGGTTTGTCTGGTCTTTATATGGATTAAATTGCTCCATGAGTATTGTATTTTCCTTGTTACATGCACCTGAATATTCCTGGTCTATACCATCCCTAACATAACTATTGCAGTTTGGGTACCTTTAATAAGCGCAGCAATGTTCTCTGCTTCTTAGTTTTCTGACCTTTTTCCTTTGTTCTGCCTGTATTCTACAGTAATTCTGAAGACCGTTATTCTTAAAGATTACCCTGCCTTCTTTTGCATCTTGCCTCCTTTGAAAAGCATTTATTTTTATTGGGTGGGAGGTGCAGGAGCCTTGGGTGCCACACCACCGGGTTTAGGAACAGTTGTTGCCCTACATCCATTGGGCTCCTGGACTGGCATGAATGTCTTCCTTCGTCTTAGCGCTAAACTGACTCCTCAGCCTGCAGAATCACTTTCCGAGACTCTGCCGTTGTCATGTACGGTTTTTCATGCGTTCTATTGTTCTTCTATATTTTCCTGCAAGAAAATGAACCTCAAGGTTGTATATGATATACACACACGTTGATAACAAATTTACTTTGAAGTTTGGAATACCTTGGAATTTTTGCAATTATGGGCATTTCTTTCTAATTGTGCCATTAATTTGCCCATCTTGTTAACAAATGCTGTGTGCATTTTGATCAAGAGGCTTCAGAGCTGCTCGAATCTTGTGAGGACAGACAGAATGAATTGTAGGTTAAATAAAGCTTCAAAAGCAGAGGAACGATGGAGCAGCAGCGAGCATACAAAATCCATCTCTGCCACCTACCGCTTGTTGCCTGGAAGATTGTAAATTTGGATAAGTGCCTATAAATATGAAATACCATCGAGGTCATTGTGATGATCAGCGAAGGTTGGATGGTTTCCCAACACTCGTTGCTCGGATTTGCACATGAAAAATGGATTCAAAGACAGCTGTCATCAGTGAGTGTCTCGCTTCTGGCAGGAGCCAGCCCCTTTGGAAAGAGAGGGCATTTCAGCACAAGTAAAAACAGTGTGCAGTACATCCTCTGTTCTGTGAACATAAAACACCGAGCTGATTATAAACAAGGCCATGTGTGTGCCCTTGTGCTCACACTGCTAGGTTTCTTTCTCTGCAAGATTCTGCCGGCAATGTTTTGTAAGGCAATTATGACTGAAGTCCATAGATATAGTAGGACCTTGTTTAACAACGGACAGTTCAGAGGGACAGGGCTTCTTTTGTTGAGCCGTCCTGCCTGGATTTCCTGCACGGCTTTGCTTCACTGTTGGCCACTTTCCTTCACAGTTCTCCAGTTTCCCGGCCTTTCTCTAGTCCACAATTAATTCCACCTTTACCAGGGCTATCCACGAACACGTCTCAATGCCTCTTAAACATTGCAATTATACCCCCCTCCCTGTTTATAGCTTCCACTGGCAGCTTGTTCCATATACCCACTAACACAGAGGCTGTGTACAAGGAGGGCCAGAGTCGCCTCTACTTCCTGAGGAGACTGAGGTCCTTTGGCATATGCAGGCCTCTCCTTCACATGTTCTACCAGCCTGTTGTCGCCAGTACAATATTCCATGTGGTGGTGTTCTAGGACAATGGCATCAACACGGGTGATGCCAACAGGCTCAGTAAACTGATTAGAAAGGCTGCCACTGTTTTAGAAGTCAATCTGGACAATGTTTCTCACTCTCTGCATGCCACTTTGGCATGCCATTTTTCAGTAATCGACTAAGTCAAGTCAACTTTTGTTGTCATTTCAACCATAACTGCTGGTACAGTGCATAGTAAAAATGAGACAACGTTTTTCAGGACCATTCTTTACATGACACAGTACAAAAAACTAGACTGATCTACGTAAAAAGAAACAACACAGAGAAAGCTACACTAGACTACAGACCTACACAGGACTGCATAAAGTGCACAAAAACGGTGCAAGCATTACAATAAATAATAAACAGGACAGTAGGGCAAGGTGTCAGTCCAGACTTCGGGTATTGAGGAGTCTGATAGCTTGGGGGAAGAATCTGTTACATAGTCTGGTCGTAAGAGCCTGAATGCTTCGGAGCCTTTTCCCAGACGGCAGGAGGGAGAAGAGATTGTATGAGGGATGTATGGGGTCCTTCATAATGCTGTTTCCTTTGCGGATGCAGCGTGTAGTGTAAATGTCCGTGATGGCAGGAAGAGAGACCCCAATGATCTTCTCAGCTGACCTCACTATCTGCTGCAGGGTCTTGCGATCCGAGATGGTGCAATTTCCGAACCAGGCAGTGATGCAGCTGCTCAGGACGCTCTCAATACTACCCCTGTAGAATGTGATGAGGATGGGAGGTGGGAGATGGACTTTCCTCAGCCTTCGTAAAAAGTAGAGATGCTGCTGGGCTTTCTTTGCTATGGAGCTGGTATTGAGGGACCATGTGAGATTCTCCGTCAGGTGAACACCAAGAAATTTGGTGCTGTTTACGATCTCTACCGAGGAGCCGTAGATGTTCAGCGGGGAATGGTCGCTCCGTGCCCTCCTGAAGTCAACAACCATTTCTTTTGTTTTGTTCATATTAAGAGACAGGTTATTGGTTCTGCGTTAGCCGCTGCACCTCATCTCTGTAAGCTGACTCATCGTTCTTGCTGATGAGACCCACCATGGTCGTGTCATTGGCGAACTTGATGATATGGTTCGAGCTGTGTGTTACAGCATAGTCGTGGGTCAGCAGAGTGAACAGCAGTGGACTGAGCACGCAACCCTGGGGATCCCCCGTGCTCAGTGTGATGGTGTTGGAGATGTTGCTCCCGATCCGGACTGACTGAGGTCTCCCAGTCAGGAAGTCTAGGATTCAGTTGCAGAGGGAGGTGTTCAGGCCCAGTAGGCTCAGCTTTCCAGTCAGTTTCTGAGGGATGATTGTGTTGAATGCTGAACTGAAGTCTATGAACAGCATCCGAACGTATGTGTCTTTTTTGTCCAGGTGGGTTAGGGCCAGGTGGAGGGTGGTGGCAATGGCGTCATCTGTTGAGCGGTTGGGACAGTACGCAAACTGCAGGGGGTCCAGTGAGGGGGGCAGCAGGGTCTTGATATGCCTCACGACGAAACACCAAAGAACGCTACATGGGTCAATCTTACTCTTGGCCATTGGGTCCTATAATGAGGCAAGCTACAGCCAGGGATGTGGTGACCCGCTCCTGTTAGACTGTTATTAACCTCTGTTTAGCTCTGTTTACCATACCCTGCTATCGCAATACTGCCATTGCCTCATCTGGATGATGTGAATATGCACCCATTACTGTATAATATTACGGTAATTCTTACACTACCATCTTATCAGTGTGAACTTGGAAATCTTGTACAGCTTATTTTTAAGACAACTTTAATTTTTATTCTTCTTCTCTTCTAATATTTGTATATCTATGCACCTGCAATGCTACCGTGACACTAATTTCCTTTGGGATCAATAAAGTATCTATTTAACTTCTGTATGAAAGCTCTGGCCCACTTTTAAAACTTTTCCCTCTCACCTTAAATTCCCCTGTCTTGGGAAAAGGACTGTGAACATTCACCTTATCTCCAGCAACGGTGGTGGAGGCGGATACGATAGGGTCTTTTAAGAGGCTTTTGGATAGGTACATGGAGCTTAGTAAAATAGAGGGCTATAGGTAAGCCTAGTAATTTCTAAGGTAGGGACATGTTCAGCACAACTTTGTGGGCCGAAGGGCCTATATTGTGCTGTAGGTTTTCTGTGTTTTCTATTCAGCCCCTCCTTAGGCCATCCAGTCCCAGTAACATCCCCTTAAATCTTTCCTGCACACTTTCCACCGTAATAATATCCTCCCTTTAGCTGGGCGACCGGAACTGGACAAAGTGCTCCAATTGTGGTCTCACTGACAACTTGGACTGTTTCAGTGTGACGTCACAGAATCCGTATTTAATGCCGTAACCAATGAAGGCAACACTGCCCCGTCTGCCTGTGTTGCCACTTTCAGAGAACAATATAATTACACCTCTACAACACTCTGCAGAGCCCTACCCTTTACTGTGTTAGTCCTGCCTGGTTTAACTGATCAACATGGTTGTGTTGGATTGGACCTCAGGGTATGGACATTTAAAAAAAAAACTATCTTTACTTATTTTCTTCAGAAGAGTATACGGGCCTATGATACTTTGTGATTGCTCAATTGTCCCGTTTGCCTGAATCCAATATTGCTATGCTTGGGTGAATATACAGTACTGTGCAAAAGTCTTGGGAACATATATATAGCTAGGGTGCCTAAGACTTTTCCAGAGTGCTGTATATTGGTTAAATTAGGAAGGTGGTTGGGAAACAGAAATAAGAGTTCTGAGCTGTGGATCAACTCAGTGGTATTAAGCATTATTTGGTAACTGGAAAGACATAATATACAGTATGGAGCAAGTTACATGCTTCTCCACCATCTGATTCCTGCCTGACTGCTAGATATACCACGGTAGGGAGTGGTTAGCGTGATGCTTTATAACACCAGCGATCGGAAGCACGGGGCTCAATTCCTGCCACTGTCAGTGTCGGCATGAATTTCCTCCAGTTTCTTCCTACATTCCAAAGACGTACGGGTTAGGGTTAGTAAGTTGTGGGCATGCGATGTTCTCTTCTTGAGGGTGGTACAAGAGCCTCTGGTCAGGCCACCAGGCTCAGGAAGAGTTACTACCCTTCAACAATCAAACTCCTAAACCAGCATGGATAACATCACTCAGCTCTTATTCCACAACAGATGGACTCGCTTTCAAGGACTCTACAACTCATGCCCTCAATACCATTTATTTATTATTGTTTGTCTTTTGTACATTGGTTGTTTGCCTGTCCTTGTGTGCAGTTTTTCATTGATTCTGTTGTCTTCCTTTGCATCCACTGTGAACGCACACAGGACAACAAATCCCAGGGTAGTGTACAGTGATATGGCAAACTTTGACAATAAGTTTCCTTTGAACTTTGAACGTTGGTGCAGGAAGCATGGCGACAGTTTCAGGTTGCCTTCAGTACATCCTCCAACTGTGCAGGTTGTTGAAGTAAAATGATGCATTTCACTGTATGCTTCAATCTCACGAAGTGCATGCGACAAATAAAGCTGATTTTTAATCTATCCTTGAACGCAGCAGAATGGGAATAATGGCTACTTGACCAATGCCTATTCTTTGCCACTCTAATCACAATGAAAAAGAATGAGCAGATTCTTCTTCACGGAGTTTGCACGGCATCCTCCTCCCACAGCAAGTCCAATTAACCCAGTGAACCTCCTGCCCAAGGCAGTCGACTAAGCTTGTTGTTCGGGCCAGGAGCAACGAGGAATAAAGCTCGCGTTAAAAAGGCCTGAAGTCTTTGAGGGTTACAGGAGCAGCAGATTGGAGCTTTTAAAAAGATCCCCAGGCAATAATCAAACAAATCAAACCACAGAATGGGGAACAGGGTCAAAGGGATAGGTTCTTAAGTGCGAATTAAGATGGGAGAGTGAGGTTTTCAGAAGGAATTCCAGTATTTAGTGCCTTGGCAGCTAAAGGGCCAACCAACCGAGTACTGAAATGAGCCTGCATTGTGGTGCTGGTGTGAGTGAGATTACCAAGAAAGAATTTGTTTTCTGACCAACTGTGCTGTTTCTCTTTTGCAGGGTGGATGATTCATACTGCCTCTCAGCCTTGCGGTCACCTTTCTACCCGATTGCAACCCCAGGCACTCTGCCACCTCTTCACCCCTCCGCCATGAATCTACACCTGCCTGGAATGAGGTTTCCCACAGAGCTGTCTCATTCCTCACTGTCTGCCCTGCAGCCAGAGCACTTGTCAGAGAGGTAAATCTGCACCTGTTCTCCACCTACCGCAAACACACACATACACACACACACACACACACACACACACACACACACACACACACACACACACACACACACACACACACACACACACACACACACTCACTCACACTCACACACTCTCTCACACACACACACACACACACACACTCTCTCTCTCTCACACACACACACATACACACACACACACACTCACACACACACACACTCTCTCTCTCTCTCTCACACACACACACACACACACACACACACACTCACTCACACACTCTCTCTCACACACACACGCACACACACACACACACACTGCAATGAACAGGAATTGAGACACATTGTTAAAAGGCTGGCACATTTGTTGAGAGATGAAGTGAAAGGCTGCAGATGCTGGAAATGATAAGGAGCAGCCGATGTAGCTGAAAATATGCAGGAAGTGATCAAGTATCTATGAAGGAGAGAGATTAATCCAGGAATAAACTAAAAGGCATCATCCTTTTAATGGAAGGCTGAAAGCGCATGGGATTTGCTGGTGATGACTTAAAGGGTTTTTAAAAAATTTCATAAGAATAAACTTACGCCTTCAAATTACTAGGTGGGATTGAACCTCTGCAGCAATTTATGCATCCCTATGCCTTATGTCCTCCAAGAGCACCACAGCCTTGTAGGGTTTGGAGGCTTGAGTGCCTCAATGACCCGGAGAATTATGCTGGCTGGAGTCAGGGTTTTATGCTTTAGCTCTTGGTAGGGTCACCCATGCCAAATAGGTCAAAGGGTAGAGGCCAGACTAAGAGTGGCCCATCAGTCCTCCAGGTTCGGGGGGGGGGGGGGGGGGTTCAGCTCAGGTCTACAACCCTGACGGGTAAAACAGAACTGTTACGGAAACAGCAATGAAGAATCCTTCTACATCTGAGTGTGACGGTATTCCTGAGTCTCCCACCTGAAACTTGCGTGACTGACAGTAGTGAAAACCGAGAGGAAGCTACTGACATGATGAAGGAAGCCCTGAACATTGCCGGAGATGGAGGACAGTTCATTGCTGCCTAAATACCAGCAGTGTAATGGGCAGCAAGTAGCAAGTGTGCCAAATGTGCCTGGCGCTCGGTCAATGCAGCACCTTATAGTGGCAGGTACAGTATAGAAGTTCACAGTAAGAGAGCCCATTTCCCCTATCATATCCATGTAAACCTTAAAACCTACTAAAGCTTAATAAATAAAGTGATGCAGCATAATGCTACAATGTTCTTCCTATATGTGGTTGCAGCTCTCTGATAGCTGTGGCAAGCACAGCATGCAACTATACTACTGTGCTGTTTATATTGTTATTTGAGTAGGGTAAAAAAAATGGGCAGCCTGCAATTGACGGGCTGAAGGGCTGCTTTTTTTTTAGTTCTGCACATCTCCAAGACAGGGAATTCATGAGGGAAAAATGCAGGTTTGCTCTTTCAGCCAACTTTGAATCGATGGACTGATCTGCATCTTTTTCTGTCAAAGGAAATGTGTGATAGTTGCTGGCGTTGGGCAGAAGATCTGCCCCATCAGCTTGAAGACATGAGACTGCAGGGACTGGGATCCGGAGCAACGAGTAATCTTCTGGAGGAACTCTGAGGGTCGAGTAGCATCTGTGGAAAGGAAAGGAATTGTGGATGTTTCAGATCAAAACCATCCTGTTGCTGAATTTTGACCTGAAACATGACAATTCCTTTTCTCCCTCAGATACTGTTCCTCCAGCAGATTGCTTGTTGTGCCATTAACTTTCAAGAAAAGTGATTTTCTTGCTTTCCTATTCAGTAGAACCGAGTTACACTGATTGCTTTGTTACAGAAGAAGAGGGTGTTTTGTATCTGCATTTGATTTGACCAGTTTCAATAAATAATAACAAGATTTCTAATGTTTGCTTTGTTTTTTCCCTCCTTCATCTCTTCCTACCCCCCCCCCCCCCCCACCCCAATCTGCAGGCTGCAGATAAGTGAAGAAATCCGCCGGGAGAGGGAGCGGGAACGGGAGCGGGAGAAAGAGCGGGAGCGCGAGGCCGAGCGGGAGAAGGAGAGAGAGAAGGAGCTCGAAAGGGAGAAGGAGAAGGAGCGGGAGAGGGAGCGTGAGCGGGAGATGGAGCGAGACAGGGAAAGGAGCAGGGAGAAGGAAATGAGCGCAGCTAAAGCGATGGAGAATCATTACCTGCAGGTGCCTGAACTGCACAGTCTGCGAAACCAACAGATAGACGACAGGGTTAGGGCTACAGAGCGGCTGACGCCAAACCGGACAGGTAACAAACTCAACCTGTTATAGAGATGTGATACCTCAATTTGTATTCAGGCTGTAAGAAAGGTCAATTAAAGCTCACCCAATCTCAGACCGAGGCCTTTAAGCACAAAGGACATTGGTCTTAATTTTTACCCCAAAGTTATAGAGCTTGGAACACTACAGCACAATACAGGCGTTTTACCCCATGATGTTGTGCTGACCTTTTAACCTACACAAAAATCAATCCAAACTTCCCATCGCATATAGCCCTCTATTTTCCTTTCATCCATGCCTATCTAAGAGTTTCTTAAATCTTCCTAAAGTATCTGCCACTACCAAACCTCTGACAGTGTGTTCCACACACCCACCACTCTATGTAAAAAAAAAACTATCTCTAAATCTTCTATACTTTTCTTCAATCGTCTTAAAATTATGCTCCCTTGAATTAGCCATTTCAGCCCTGGGAAAAAGTCTCTGGCTGTCCACTCTATTTAAGCCTCTTATCATCTTATACACCTCTATGTTTGTGATTTTCAGTTTCTTGAATTAGCTTGAAGACCATCGTCCCAGTTGGCCACTCGTGGGATTCCCACTTAGTGCCCCCCAATCACAGACTGAGAACCGTAGCTGGACGGCTGTACAGTGACTCCCAAACGAAAGCCGCAGGAGAGTCAAAATCAGGAGTATCCCTGTACAAAAGGGCGTTCTGCCCACATGGTTTTGCCTGTGCACCAGCAGGCCTGCTTGGGACATGACAATAGGAAAGTATTAATTAATGACTGGGAAGACCTAATTGAGAAGATCATCGGACTGGGAACTTTGACCAAATATATGCCCTGAGCATATCAAGGAAAGTAGCTCCTGAGTGCTTTGGTTAAAGGGGAAGCTTGTCCTTGTTCTTCACAAACTCAGAGGCCAGAGGATAGTTTTTGCTGTTGGTGTTTATTGCTTGTTGTGTTCTGTGTTGTTCTGCTGAGCATTATGGGAATGCTATGTCAGTGCCAGAATGCGTGGTGATCCCTGCAGGCTGTTCCCAGCGCACCGTTGATTGCGTTGATTGTTAATGCAAACGACTCATTTCACTATACGTCTTGATGTACAAGTGATAAATAAATTTGAATCTGGAATCTTCAATACAGGAACAGTAGCAGTGGCCTGTCAAACTTCACCATTCAGTCTGGAGCTTTGGTGTGCACATACCCTTACGTTCGTCACCTCTAGTCACACTGTGGCTCGGTGAGCGTGTCTCGCTCCCATGGATCAGATGTTTATGGGCTCCTTACACTCAGTTCAGCACGAGCATCCATTCCAATGCAGTGTGCTGCCCTGCCATGTTGTCGTTCCGATGATACATGAACCAAGGCTCTGTATGTGCACTCAAGTGGGAATAAAAGACCCCACCGCTTCAGCTGGAGAACAGAACAGAATGGAATACTTGTAATCATAGCTGACGTCCATCCCTCCCTCGACATTGTCACCCACAGGTCAGGGCAGTATCGCAATGCAGCCTGAGAGTTTTTAAATCGAGTTACAACATGATAACACTTGAGTTGGCTGAACAAGTTATAAAGTTGTAAACGATACAATCAAAGTGCAAGTGGCGTTTCTAAATCAAGAACAGGTCAATCTGCAGGTGCTGGAATCTGAGGCTGGGAGATTCCAGCCAGTCAAGCCACAGCTACAGAAAGTCAATGTTTCAGGTTGAAGCCCTTCTTTTAGGATGGGGGGTTTGTATTAAAACTCTGGAAAGGATTAACTCTGGTTCCTTCAAACTAATCTAAGCTCTCACCAACACGAGAAAATCTGCAGATGCTGGGAATCCAAAGCAGCACACACACAATGCTGGAGGAACTCAGCAGGCCGGGCAGCGTCCACGGAAACGAGGAAACAGTCGACAATTCAGGCAAAGTGAAAAGGGTCTCGGCCCTAAACGTCGACTATTTACTCTTTACCATGGACGCTGAATAGCATTTTGTGTGTGTTGCTTCTGTCTCACCATCACCTCCTCCTTAAACTCCAGATGAAGCTTCTTCAATCTGAACCACTGACTGCTTTCTTCTACCACAGATGCTGAGTTTATCCAGCATTCTTCTTTATGTTTCACTTCGGAAGCACCAGATTGGCTGGGAGCGGGCCGCGACATCATGAAAGGTGCGAGCAAGCCTTTCCTTTGACTGGCAGACAATGCTGAAGAGCAGTAGCAGGCAAAGTGTTTGACCTAAAAGAGCAAAGGATACCCCCTAGTGTTTGATATGTTTCAGCTTCAATCAAGATTGAGTCTGGCTGCTAACTTTCTGTCTGTGTAATGCAATTAGCCATGGCTGAAGCTACAGCTGTGCCCGAGTCTCAGAGCCTGCCGGCTCAGCCGCTCCAGTGTGTAGCAGCGGGGGCTGACATTTTGCAAAGGTCAGCAGGGTAGTGTACACAAACACACTTTGTTATCATAGCAGTATTCTTGTCTCTGCACAAAGTCTTTATTATTTAGTGACTGGTTTGGCAGAAATTGTATGATCCGGTGTGGGGTGAGGACATTATTCCAGTGTGATCCAGTACACTGCGAGCAAACATGGAGTATCTGTGCCGACGAATGCAAATTCGTGAGTCCACTGCTTGCGGCTGCAACTCAGTGTTGATCTAGGTCAGTGATCTGAACCTCTGGACTACTCATCCAACAACATTACCACTACCCTAACAAGTACAATCAGTACTCTGCGTAATACGACTCGAACAACACTTCAGAAACTCAACACAGTACAAGGGAGCGTGCTTGATTGGCACCAACCTTCATCCTCTCCCTCCACCATTTCCCTACAGTATGCTTCAGCTGCGAAATGCAGCCAGTCACCAGAGCTCCTTGGAAACACAGCCCAAACCTGTGACTCCGATCACCTGTTATTGATTTATTTATTTTTGTATTTGCACACTTTCTCTCCTTTTGCACCCTGATTGTTTGTCAGTCTTTGTGGCTTTCGTCATTTTTCATTGATAATATTTCTTTCTTCTACTGTGAATGCCTACAAGGAAATGAATTTCGAGGTAGAAAATGGAGACATGTACGTAATTCGATAATTTACTTTGAACATTGAATGTAGGAGGATGGGAGTAACAAGCACAGGGGAATGTTCCCACTAGTACAGGGGTTCCCAGCCTGGGGTGTGCGGACTCCTCAGTTAACGGTAGGTGTCCACGACAGAAAGAAGATTGGGAACCCCTGCACAGGTAGCTCCCCCTCAAAATTACGCGCCATCCTGACTTGGAAATACATCACCATTCCTTCAATATCGCCCCCTCAAAATCCTGTGATTCTCCACCCAGCAGTGCTGTGGTATGACCTGTACCGTGTGCACAGTTGTGGTTCACTGTGGTTTTTCTCTGCCGCCTTCTCTGAAGCAGGCAGGGACACCTAGTGGAATTGGCATGTGGCATGAGGCTCAATCAGTTTGGAGCTGCTTCCTCACATTTCCTGCAAGCCAGGTTCAATCCTGACTTTGGGTGTTGTCTCAGCAGAGTTTGCACACTCCCTTATAAACGTAAAACACTACCGCACAGCACAGGCCCTTCGGCCCACAATGTTGTGCAGACATTATAATCTAGGATCAGTCTAACCCTTCCCTCCTACATAGCCGTCCATTTTTCTATCATCCATGTGCCTGTCAAAGAATTTCTTATCCCTAATCTTATCCCTTGACCCCACTCTACCACCACCTCTGGCAAGATATTCCACACACTCACCATTCTCTGTGTAAGATACTTACATCTGACAACCACACCCCCTTCGCTTTCCTCAGATCTCCTTATAATTATGCCATCTTGTGTTAGCATACCGCTCAGGCATCGGAGTATGGCGTTCAATTCTAGCACCACGCGTAAGGAGTTTGTACATTCTCCACGTGACTGCACGGGTTTCCTCCGGGTGCTCCAGTTTCCTCCCACAGTCCAGAAATACACCAGTTAGAAGGTAAATTGGTCATTGTAAGTTGTCCTGTGATTAAGCTAGGGTCGAATAGGTGGGTTGCTGGGTGGTGAGGCTGCTTGAGCTGGAAAGGCCTGCTCTGCACTGTATCCCTAAATGAAATACTGGTTTCTGCAAAGTTTTCCAGTTTCCTCCTGCATCACATAAAGCTGTTCCTTGGTAGCCTTATATACCAATGTAAGCTGAATCTGGGGTGTGGGTGAGTGGGAGAATCTGGGGTAAGTTGATGGGTATATGGAGAAAATAAATTGGGATGACAGTGCAAACCCATGGGCGAAAGGCCCTCTTTCTACGCTCTGTAACTCTATGCCTTACAGTATTTATTCCTCAGCTGATCGAGAGGAGTGCCCAGATTTAATATATGTAGTGGAGTACCTTCTTGTTTCTCACTATTTGTCAAATGCCCAGTCAGATGTGGGTGGTATGGTAGCATAGCAGTTAGTGTGGTCCTTTCGCAGTGCCGGCGACTGGGGATCAGTTCTGTTGCTGCCTGGAGGGAGCTTGTCTGCTCTCTCTGGTTTCTTCCCACATTCCAGAAGCACACATGGGTGTAACTGGGAGGCACTGGTTCATTTAGGTCAGAGTCCCTGTTACTGTGCTGTATCTCTAAATTAAAAAATTAACACGAGAACCTTCATATCGGACTGGTTTTATCCAAGTTATTTACAAGCAAAGGGACTTTATTTGGTTCTCCGCAGCTGGTGACCAGTGACTCCTCCAGAGATTGAGATGGAACAACACTAGACTGAACCTTCAAAGCTGTGTGGGGATTCATATCCAATTCCCTATTTCCTTCAGCCATTATGCAGCAGATTCCCTATCATTACTGTTGGATTTTCAGCACACATGTGGTGCAGAGAGGAGATAATAAAAATCCCTCTTCGTTTGCAGATAAGCCCAAGGAATATGCACTGACGGGGTCCAAGGCGATCCACCCAAGCCTGCACCAGTCCCCCATCTCCCACCACTCCGTGCCCACCCTGATCTCCAACTCCAGCGGCTTCATCCCGCCGGGAAGCAGCTCGGCAATGCTGCTGCAGAGGAACAACGAGGAGGAGAAGTGGATGGCGAAGCAGCGGCAGTTGCGGCAGGAGAAGGAAGACCGGCAGTACCAGGTCTCGGAGTTCCGGCAGCAGGTTCTCGAGCAGCACCTCGACATCGGGCGATCCGGCTCCCAGAGCGAGGTGGAGCACAGGGACGTCATTAGGTAAGGCGGAGGGGCCAGTGAGCCTGTAAAGGTTGGTGGGTTGGGGAGGGGATCCAATGGTTGGGTTTGTCACTGGGGTGATGGTTTTGGATTATTATTGTTACACGTACCAAGACAGAATGAAGAGCTTGCGTTGCCTAATGTTTTTTGCAGATCAGATCATTACACAGTGCACAGTAAATCAATAACTATGCAGAGTAAAGTTGAAAAGCTACGAAGGAATTGCAGTGCAGGCAAACAAAGTGCAAGATCATAATGAGACAGATTGTGAGGCCAAGGTTCTATCTTATCGTACAAAAGGTCCGTTCAGGAATCCGATAACAGCACAGTAGAAGCTGTACATGCTTTCAGGCTTTTGTATCTTCTGCCTAATGGGAGCGAGGAGAAGAGAGAATTTTCAGGGTGGGTGGGGTCTTGGATTATGCTGGCTGCTTTACTGAGGTAGCAAGAAGTAGAGACAGAGTCCTGATGAAGGGTCTCAGCTCAAAACGTCAACTGTTTATTCTCCTCCATAGAAGCTGCCTGGCTTGCTGAGTTTTTCCTGCATTTTGTGTGTGTTGCCACGGGGGGAAGGCCGTTTGTTGTGATGTGTTGAGCTGTGTGCACAACTCCCTGCAGCTTCTGGCTGTCACATGCAGAGCAGTTGCCTTACCAAGCCATGACACGTCTGTATAGAATGCTTTCTGTGGTGTGTCAGTAAGGGTCAACAGTGACATGTCAAATTTCTTTAGCCTCCGGAGAAAGTAGAAGTGTTAGGGAGCTTTCTTGGCTGTGCTCCAAGTCCTCGGATCCAGACAAACTACTGGTGATGTTCACTCCGAGGAGTGCAAGTTCTGAACCTCAACATCATTGATGTAGGAGATGTTGATGTTGGAGCAACTTGAAGAACAGTAAATGATGGAGGGGTTTGAACCAGGTTCAGGCCACACACTGGGGTTGGTGAGCTTCCTCCCAAATCACCCATCGCGTCGGGAAGAATCCAAAGTCTGAGTTGAATTATGTTGTACCAGGTCCTCCCCAGGTTATTACAGGGTTCCGTATTACAGGACGAACTGTCCATAAACCAGAAAGTAGAACATAGAATGGTATAGCACAGGAACAGGCCACTCAGCCCACAAAGTTGTGTCAAACCAAGTATGTAGTAATCAAATGGCCAACGTAGCTAATCCCTTCTGCCTGCACTATGTCCATATCATTCCATTTTCTCACATACTTGTGCCGACCTGAACGTCTCTTAGAAGCCCTTGATGTATCTGCCTCTACCACCACCCCATGCGGCTCAATCCAGACACCCAGCAGTCTCGCATCTCCTTTGAAATTACCCCCCACCCCCACCTTAAATGCAGCCAGAGTTCCCAGGTGATAGAAGATGCCTGCAGCGCTGCAGCAGCCAAGAAATCCACCCCAGGGATCTTCCAAGTACTTGTTCATATATCCAGGCTCTTCATAAATCAGGTGCATGTAACCTATATGCTCCCGCCACTCATTTCTAACAAGAGCAGGAATGGGCCTGCCCTTCCTTACACGAGGTAGAAATCCCAAGGGGATGAAATTTCTCGCAGCTGAGCTTAAATTTAGCATGCTTCCACTGAATTGATCCACACGAACTTTAACTTAATTTTATTAATACGAATAGGTCAACCAACGAACTTGAACGGCAGTCATGGGATTTTTTTTCCTGAATAAGGAATCGAAGCTTCGGAGAAATATTGTGCCCAAGTTAAGTGGATTCCCTGGTGACCACAGAAACTTGGTGTGTAACGGGTAGTGATTCAGTCACCTTTTGCATTGTGGGAGTGTTTCGTAGCATTGGAACACGGAGATTGTTGAAGAAGAGTCCTCCCACTTCCATCAACATCGAATTAGAATCTAGGCAATCTGTTAACTGTGGTTTGCGATTCAATTTAAACAAACTAAATTAGTTTGAATAAGAGTAAGGCAGCCGTTTTCAGAAACATATAAGAATAGCAAAATAGAATCCTCCAGGGCTTTCAGCTTAATGAAATTTTAGTAAGGTCAGTCACAGCTAAAGGCTGGAATAGGTCACAAGGGAAGTGTGCTCCTAGCAGTTCATGTCTTGTGTTTCAGTAGCCACGAGTTAAGAGCACATAAAATGCTTTTTATCAGCGTATCCCCCAGGGAGTAGGTAGAGTCACAGATCTTGTTTCACTTGCAGCACTCCAAGCTAACCATGCTCATCTCCCTTTGAAATCAGCTCTTAAGATGTCTGTTGTATCCATCCATCTTTTATGAACTGAGGATGTTTTCACCCTGTTTTTATTTTGATTTCTCACATGAATGGTAGTGGCAGTAGACAGAGAGCTGCTGATGAAGCAGGTCCTGTGGCTCTCAGCCAATTAACCCTTCCCCGCATCGTCTGAATCGAAAGACCTTGACCCCATCAGTATTTCACGTTAAGTACACATTTGGCAGACTGGATTGAGAAAAGGCAGTGAGCCTGTTGTCCAGACTGTGGCATGTTATACTCAACATCTGGAGGGAGAATGGTATATGTTAGGCTATGATTACACATATCAGCCTATTAGATATTTCAATGTTACTGAATTAATAAATCTGCCAGTTAAAGAGTGATGCAATTGAGGCACATCTGTATTTTGCTCTCCATTTAAAGCAGGGATAATTCAAGCAACAATGCACACAGGTAAATTGTCCCCCACACCAGGAACAAAGATTCAGTCTGCATCCAGATGCATCTTAACCACAGCTGAAAGAGAAAGACAAGACGTGCTGAAAATACACCGCAGGTCCAGTGGCATCTGTAGAGAGAGATGTAGAGTTAATGTTTAAGGTCGATCAGGCTGATGACTTATCAGCCTAGAACATTGTCTCTTTCCCTCTCCACAGACACTGCCCGGCCTGCTGTGTATTTCCTGCTTTTCGGTACTTCTGCTGGAATTTTATAGTATCTGAGATGCTAAAGGAATATTTATAAGAGGAGTCCAGAAATGAAGATTCCTGGAAAGCCAGCCAGAAGCACGACTGCCTAACCAGAAGCTCTTGGTTTCTGTGAATCGAGTCTCACTGAGGATTAGAAGCTTCTTTTCTCTAGGCAAGCAATTTTCTGTCATCTGCACCCCTTGGAAACAGATTCAATAGTAGCTTGCCAAAGAATATTTTATAAACATTTGAATAGGAAATATTTTCAAAATTAAGAGGAAATGCGGGTCAATGAAACATAAAGAATGTAAGAAATAAGCAGGAGTAGGCCATTAAGCCCTTTGTGCTTGTCCTAAGCTATTTTACCTCAGAACCACTTTCCTGCACTCAACTGTTATCCCTCAGTTCCTTTAGTATATAGTAATCCACTGATTTCTAATTTAATATACCCAGGGACTAAGCCTCCACAGTGCTTTTGTATAAGGAGCTCCAAAGATACACTACCCAATAGGAGGAGAAATTTTTTTCTCATCTCTTCCCTTAATGGCCAGCAGCTTATTTTGAGACTGTGGCCCCTAGTTTCAGATACTTCAACCAAAGGAAGCACCGTCCTTACGTCTACTTCATCAGGACCCAAAAGAATGTGTTACTTTTCAGTGAGGTCACCTCCCATTCTTCTAAACTCAAGACCTTTCAAGCCTAGTGTGCTTAATCAGTGGAAGCTAATTGGTAGGTCCTTCGAAGTGCTGTACAAGGTACGGAATAGTCTTCTGTCTGACTGATTCTGAAAGCAACTAGCTTTGCTCAGAGGTCTGCAGTAACAATAAAAGCCTCCGGTTTGTAGCTGGGACATTTTATTCAGGAGCACTCAGAGAAAGAACATAAAGGGCAGCATGGTAGTGTAGAGGTTTGCGCATCGCTTTACAGTGACAGTTTTCACATATTTCACTTACTGATTCCGGCTGCTGCCGGTGAGGATTTTGCACGTTCTCCCTATGGCCACGTGGGTTTCCTCCGGGTCCTCCCACATTCCAAAGCCCTCGCGGTGAGGGTGAGTGAGTTTTGGGTGTGCAATGTTGGCGCTGGAAGCACGGCAACACTTGCGGGCTGCCTCCAGCACAATCCTCACATTTGATTTGACGCAAATTACACATTTTACTCTGTTTTGATATTTCGATATACATCAGACAAATACCAATCTTGATGCTTAGTTAAGAGACGATGTGTGCTTTGTCTCTGAGGCATGGGGAAGAAGCAACTGACTTTTCTTAAAAAAGGCACTTAAATCTCATTCCTCTTATTCAATTAGAAGGATGTTTAGGAAGTAATTCCAAGGCAGCAGCTGATCTGTATTGTTATGGCAGATGCCTCATTTTCTCTGGGTTGGTACCATGATAAAGGTGGCAAGGAACCTTACAGGTTCTTGATACGCCGCTCTCTACTGGAGAGGTGATTTCAGAATATTGGCAGACAGACCACATCCTGGCATTGGTATTGCTTTATTATTGTGGCATGCTCTGAGATACAGAGTTTGTTTGCATCTCACTCAGGCAGATCATTCCGTTTAGAGGAATTCCATAAGACGGAGGCAAGGTAGTTGTTGCCACTGGTAGGTGAGAACAGAACTAGTGGACATAGCCTCAAGGCTTGGGGGAGTAAGTTTAGGATAGAGATGAGGAGGAACTGCTTTTCCCAAAGCATGGTGAATCTGGGGAATTTTCTGTCCAATGAAGCAGTGGAGGCTACCTTGGGAGATATATTTAAGACAAAGTTGGATAGATTTTTGCATAGTAGCGGAATTAAGGGTTATGGGGAAAAGGCAGGTAGGTGGAGGTCAGCCTTGATCTTACTGATTGGCGGAGCAGGCTCGACGGGATGGATGACCTACTCCTGCTCCTGTTTCTCACGTTCTTATAAGTACATTAAGTTGGTAAGAAGGAAAACACAATGCAGGATACAATGTTACGGAGAAACCACAGTGCAGTTAGACATACAAAAATGCAGGGGCCATGACGAGGTAGAGTGAGATATCAATAACTCGCGTCCAGTTTATGAGAGGTCCATTCAAGGGTCTGATAACATAGATAGAAGATGGTATGTGCTTCCAGGCTTCTGTATCTACTGCCTGATGGAAAAGGAAGAGGAAAAGATACCCTTGGTTTCTAGGCAGCAGGAAGTGGAGTCATGGGAGGGAGTCTGGCTTTCTGACCTAAGGCTCAGGTACTTTGGTCTCAAAAAAATTAAGTCTTCAGACTTGGGTGGGATTGGACCTCATCTTTGCATATAAGTGAATTAAAATAAAATAAGGCTGATCCCCACAAATATTTGGGACAGTGCAGGGAGCACAGGAGGCATTTCCTACTTTTTAATGTATGGCATCATTTATAGAGCCCAGCTACCCAAGCAAACTCAATATAGGATCGACCCATTTCTATTGGGAGTTGATTCAGGCTTAAGGAGTGTTCACACTGGCTAGGGTTGCGTTGGATGGGGCACGTGCATGCATCTTTGTGTCTGTCATCCACTGACTTTAAAGTTAACAAAGGGCATGGAAAGTTATTAAATTTTTGTGTGATGTTATTGACCCAATAGCATGTTGCAGCCCTGTTCAGAAACTCCTTGGAAACCAAGTGATCCAATCTTTGGGCTTTGCTGGTCATTTGATCTTAGCAGTGCCACAGCTGAAAGAAAGTTTAAAATAAAAACACAACAGGTGCTGAAAAGAAGCTAATAGTGCTGGAAAGACTCGGCAGGTCAGGCAGAATCTGTGGAAAAAGAAACCGTTGATTGAAAGTTTGCCAGTATCTGACGAAGGGTCCCGGTGTTAAACTGGTAACTGTTTCTCTTTCCAGTTGACCTTCTGAAGGCTACCAGCATTTTCTGTTTGCATTAAGCCACAAATGAGTTCTGTTCGACTGGAATGAAACCTCAGCCAGGGTTACATAGAGAAAGGGATTGACCATTCAGCCTGTTTGGCTTTTCCCACCATTCACCTACCTCAAGGCGGCTCTGTTTCGACCTGCCTTTGGTGAATAATTCTGATGAATCCACCCAAAAATTTAGCTCGCCTCCGTGCCCTTCATCGAAATTACTTCCCGACTTCATTCGCAAATGACATAGTGTCAGTTTATTTTCTGCTCTCCTTTTCTGAACCACTTCGCCAGGTGAATCTCTTCCTCCATTTCTTATCAAATCCCTTAATCGTTTTTAGTGTCTCAGCTGGGCAGTCCTTAACCTTCTCGCTGCAGAGGATCCACTTGACGTTCCCCCACGATTTAGCTCTTGAAGCCCTGTAATCGGCCTGCTGCGCTGTTCCCAAGAGCTGCACCATAGCATGGTGCTTTACAGGGCCAGTGACCGCTGATCGGGGTTCGATTCCGCCTGCAGCCTGTAGGACTTTACGTGGGCCTCCTCCAGGTGCTTCGGTTTCCTCCCGCATTCCAAACACAATCGTGTTAGAGTCAGTAAGTTGGCACTGGAAGCGTGATGACACGTGGGCTGTCCCTAGTACAACTCTCACCGATTTGATTTTCACTGTATGTTTCGATGTACATGTGACAGATACAGCTATTCTTTAATGTCTAAGCTAATACACCTCAACTGTGATTCAAGTGCTGAAAATGGAAGTCAGCAATTCTCGACAGGGACCAATCTGAAGCGTCATTACCTGATTTTTGAACCCCAGCCGCCTTGCAATAAAAACTAGCCCCCCCCCCCCCCGTTAGCCTGCAAATCGATACTGCTGTTCATTATCCAGACTCCTCTGCTGGCTTGCACTGGGCTTCGAATGCTCGGTCTGCAAGTGGTGCCCTCTACAGGAGACGTGGCCTCCCATCACCTGTTGTCAAATCCATGCACCAGAAGAGCGGCGGCGGGGGGGGGGAGGAAGGGGGGGAGAGGCAGGTACACGTCGCTGAGTTACTGGAAGACTCCTCTTGCACCTCAAGAGAGATGGGAAACAATTGAACGACAACAGAACTTTGTAGTTGCAACATCAGCAGCACCACTGACTTGATTGTCAAATTAAAGCACTGCACTCTTAGAAAGACTGCCATATTTTCAAATGATCTGTCTCAGTGTCACGACAGTTCCTCTCATAGATAATGCAAAGCCCAGATGATAGTACAGATCCATACTCTAGCTGTGATTACAGTTAAATAGGGTTTTTAACAGTATGTTGGATGACAAATTATATGTAGATAACCACACTGATAATTATATGACACTTTATGGAGAGCAGAGGTCAGCATAATTTGCAAGCCGCTGTATTACAATTACTCTCTCTCTCTCTCTCAATCTATTGACACAACTATGAGCGAGATTGGAAAGGTAATTGTATTCACATCCTGAAGCCACAGGGGTTGCACTGAATAAAATTTCCTGACGCTTGTTTGTTCAGTCCATTGCTGGATGATTAAGCATTGCTCACACAGGCAGCCTCCCTCTCTGATGATTTATTATTGTCAAGTTTTTTTTTTATCTCTCTCGGCTTAGCAGGCTAATCAGGTACGATAGGAGCTGGGATCTGTGAATCTCACTTTATTCTCTGCGTGTGTTTCAAGAGGATGGTTCTGTAATTCAAAGCTTTATAATAACCCTAACGCCCCCAGCTGCTTCTGAGGCATTTAGGTGATTTCTAATTAATATTATAATAATGCCAGCTCCGTGTTCAGGAAGCGCATGATATCCTGCCTCATCTGTCTAATGCCAGCAGATAATTGCATTGTCCTTGACAAAAAAATAGTCTTCTTTGCAAGCTGCCTGCTTAAATGAAATAGTGATGGAAGAATAATGGTGACTAGACACAGATGAGCTGGTGACTTTAATCTCCTTATGGAAAAAGGAAGAAAGCAAGGTGTATAATTGCTGAATGCGTAGAACTGACTTGAAACTTTATAACTGGGATGAGGTCAAAATCTGACCTCTGTTTGTGTGCTAGATGTGCAATGTAGTGACACATACACATTGAACTCTGCTTCTGAAATGTATTTCCACTGACAACAACGCGTTCCAAGTAGAGTTTGACCTTTTACATTGTATGCAATTTCTGCTCTTTTTAACCTCTAATGTTTTCTGGATGATTAATCAGGATGTAGCTACCCAACTAGTATCTCCGGTGATTTAACTAAACTTTGTATTTATTTCATATCATTTCAGCAATTTAATTTTCTCATCTGTTCCTTTTAGTTTTAGTGCACCTTTCCTCTACCTCTCAAATGACTAGGAAATGGCTTCTGCTAAGCACTAGGTGTTGGGTGGCTGTGCATTTTATTCTATTTTTGAAATCTTGCTTCATGGGCATCAGTGGAATTGAGCTTCCCAAAATTGCGAACAACACAAGTGTGCTGTGGCACCGTGCAATTTGTGCAATCAATGGAGGATAGATTCTAACTGTTGCTTGCCTTTGTTCAATCGTTGTAAGTCGTGGTCAAATATCGAGCCAATGGCGTGAGCTGTGGCAATCAATGTCAGCAGACTCAATTCATCCCATCATCCTCTGTACATTCTCATAGAGAGAGTACAGAGGAGATTTACTAGAATGTTACCTGGGTTTCTGCACCTAAGTTACAGGGAAAGGTTGAACAAGTTAGATCTTTATTCTTTGGAGCGTAGAGGGTTGAGGGAGGACTTGATAGAGGTATTTAAAATTATGAGGGGGATAGATAGAGTTGACATGGATAGGCTTTTTCCATTGAGAGTAGGGGAAATTCAAACAAGAAGACATGAGTTGAGGGGGCAAAAGTTTAGGGGTAACACGAGGGGGAACTTCTTTACTCAGAGAGTGGTAGCTGTGTGGAATGAGCTTCCAGTAGAAGTGGTAGAGGCAGGTTTGATATTGTCATTTTTTTAAAAATTGGATAGGTATATGGACAGGAAAGGAATGGAGGGTTATGGGCTGAGTGCAGGTCGGTGGGACTAGGTGAGAGTAAGCTTTTGGCACAGACTAGAAGGGCTGAGGTGGCCTGTTTCCTTGCAGTAATTGTTATATGGTTTATGTGTTATACCCCATTATGATGCAGAGAGTTCTCCATTAGAGCTTTAGCGAGAAGACCCTGCCCAGTTTCCCAAACAGGCCCAATTTAGTGAGAAGACCCTGCCCAATTTCCCAAACAGGCCCAATTTAGCGAGAACACCCTGCCCAATTTCCCAAACAGGCCCAATTTAGCGAGAAGACCCTGCCCAATTCCCCAAACAGGCCCAATTTAGCGAGAAGACCCTGCCCAATTCCCCAAACAGGCCCAATTTAGCGAGAAGACCCTGCCCAATTTCCCAAACAGGCCCAATTTAGCGAGAAGACCCTGCCCAATTTCCCAAACAGGCCCAATTTAGCGAGAAGACCCTGCCCAATTTCCCAAACAGGCCCAATTTAACGAGAAGACCCTGCCCAATTCCCCAAACAGGCCCAATTTAGCGAGAAGACCCTGCCCAATTTCCCAAACAGGCCCAATTTAGCGAGAAGACCCTGCCCAATTCCCCAAACAGGCCCAATTTAGCGAGAAGACCCTGCCCGATTTCCCAAACAGGCCCAATTTAGGTGCCACTTGGGAAAGGGAGCTCAAAACGTTGTCTCTGCTGAGAGTCACCAAACACATGAAGGGGTTGTGATCAAGTTTAGAACTAAGCATTGAAAGCCCTGTCATTAGGTATCACCTTACAACGTGGGGACATCCCACACCACTTGCCAAGTGCTTAATTAGTGTGGACACAAGAGTTGGCAAATGGACATGGCAAACTGCCACAAGTGTCACTGTCAACGTCACTTGGGGATCAGTTTTAGTGACCTTGGTTGAGGGATGGCTCAGACAGCAGGAAAAGCCCCTTGTGAGTGGGTTGCTTTATTCTTCCTGACAGAAATGATGGTGCATCTTGCCAGTAGAGGCCTGTTCTCTAAGTGATGGTGCGATTAGATTGAATAGGCCAGAATTAGAAGAGTTCAAAGATCTTGGAGGATTGTAGAGCTGGAAAATATCACACAGTTAAGATGGAGTGAGGCCACGGAATGGTTTGAAAGCATGAAACTTTAAATTTCTTCGTAAAGCACACTGAATTGACCAAGAAAGCATCCTTTTGGAGACGTGGTCTTTGTAATTTTGTGAGAAATGTTTGCTTAGTAGCTGACTCTGAAAATTTGTGGCTAAGAGTCAGAAGCAAAGCAGTCAAATTTCGTGGTTGGGTGGATGAGTGTGACGATTGGTCTGTAGTCAATTCAACAGCATGTTATTTGCATTTTTACACTGAAATTGAGGTAACATCATGTACAGATATCACCATTGCTGGCCGGAGATACAATCACAGGACCATCAACTGCGACTGCTTTAAAGGAGTGAAATGTTCAAAGGACATTTACAGAAGTTTAACAGACAACAGAAAGAGGCTAAGCCAGGGAGCATGGTCAAAGCGTTGGATGAAGAAATAGATTTAAATGAGCATCATAAAGAAAGAGAGAGAAGTGGAAAGGTTTAAGAAGGGAATTCCAGAGCTCAACATAGTTGATTGCACACCCACTAATGGTGATGTGATGGAAATTAGAATCGGAGGAGGTCTAGAAGGCTTGTACTGGAGGAGGTTATGGAAGTGTGTGGGACCAGCTCTGGAAAAACTCAGTGAATAGGATGAGGATTTGAAGATCAAACTTAATCCTGTTACCTGTCTAACTCACCAAGCTCCTCAGTAGAAGGAGTAACCGTCTGCCTAAACCAGGCAGTTCCGGGAGGCTGAAAGATAAAGGTTAGCTTTATTTGTCACATGTACATCAAAACATAGAGTGAAATGTATCGTTAGTGTCACATCAAATCGGCAAGGATTGGGCTGAGCAGCATGCAAGTGTCGACACGCTTCTGGCACCAACATAGCATGCCCGCAACTCACTCTCCCCAAGCATACATCTTTGGAATTTGGGAGGAAACCAGAGCACCCAGAGAAAACCCACACGGAGAAGGGGAGAATGTACAAACTCCTTACAGGCTGCGATGGGAATCGAACCCTGATCTTAAAGCTGTAAAGCGATTGCGCTAACCGCACCACTACCTTCTGAAATTCGATTTCCTCCTGAAGGAGAGTACATCAGTATGAGTGCTGTCTCCCTACACTTCATCCAGGTGTCACTGAAGTTAAGAAGTCAGAGGGCCAGGCTGTTTGTCAGGGATAGAGGGAGTTGGGAAATGGGGAGCACAGCACAACACTGCCTTTCTGCCCCAAGTATCACTTTTTTTTCAACCCCAGTATCTTTCCCTCAGCCACACTGATGAGAGAAATTGGGCCTGGGGAGGAGGAGTGGCTGTGGGGAACGGATTTGAATTAGGAAGGAATAAAGCTTGAGATATTTCATCGAAAAGATTTGGGATTTGGATCAGGAAGAGTAAGAATAAGATTGAGATTACAAGGTTGGTCCTGAACCCTCCCACCATCAAGTCCCAAGAACGTCCTCTTAAATGCTTCTGTGATGTCTGCCTCAGATTTTCCTTATGGTGGTGAGGTATACATTCTAATTTATGTCTGCGTGAGTTCTATATACATTCTACTATAAATTCAGAAGGATTCACCGTGCTTGATTGTCTGTGTAGATTCATGGGCCAAAGGCCCTGGTTCTATGCTCTGTATCTTTGTGATTCATTCATTATGCTCTATACACAGCTGATCAAGAGGTGCTGCCAGAGTTAATATATCTAGTTGAGTGGCCTCTCGCTTCTCACTGTCAAATGCCCAGTCAGATACAAGCAGTATAGTCTTTAGCATAATGTTATACAGCACCAACGATCCAGGTTCAGTCCCACCACTGACTCTTAAGGAGTTTGCACGATTCCCCTGCGACTGGATGTGTTCCTACCCAGTGCTCCAGTTCCCACCCTCGTTCCAGAGACAAGTGGGTTAAGTGGGCTAAGTCATGGGTTAAGTGGTCACATGGGTGTATTTGAGCAATGTAGGCTTGTTTGGCCAGAGGAGCCTGTTACCATGCTATATCTCTAAATAATAAGTTACTAAGAGAGCTCAGAATGTGGACAGCATTGCTATAAATCATTGGCGCAGATGGAACAAGCGGATTAAAGCTAAACCCAGATGCAAAGAAGAAAGTTATAAGTGCGCCTACTGATGGTAGTAAGAGGGATGAGAGGTAAACAGTGATGAGTTGGGCCAAATGGCCTGTTTCCCTGCTATGCATTTGCCTTAAGCTAGTCAGTCCTTATTTGTGTATAGATTTTTCATTGACTCTATTGTGTTTCTTTGTTCTATAGTGAATGCCTGCAAGGAAATGAATCATTGAACTTTGAAATTTGTAAAGATAATGTAAAGCAGTTCCTCCTCGACTTATTCATGAAGTTGCCTTGTCTGGCAGTCTCTGACAAGCAGAGCCGATGCAGGTGTGCGCCAGGTGCTAACTTTTGTGCTTTGTGTTGTCAGGTCTGGGCCGAGTCACTCCCATGAGCTCAGTAGCAGAGACCAGCCCCAGCATCTGGGAGCCCCTCCACCTCTCATCTCCCCCAAGCCCCACCCTAAGGAGCACCACTCCAGCCCGGCCGTCCTGTGGAACCCGGTGAGCCTGCTGGATAACCATTCTGAGGCCCGCAAGAGCCAGGAGAACCACGTGCTGAACAGCTATACCAGCACCTACGACTCACACCGGCAGCCGGGGCCACTCATCAAAACCGAGAAGCTCCACAGCCACGAGGAGGCCCTCAAGAGGCAAGAGGTCCCGGAGAAGTACCAGCCACTCCGAGGGCCTGCCTCCTTGGAGCACGTGGCGCACCCTCATTCTTATGGACCCCCTTTTGCCGAGCTGGAGAAGTCTGCCCAGTCCATCCTCAACCAGCAGAGGATGTCTCTGGCATTCCCCACGTCGCACAATGACGTCGGCTTGTTGCACAAGGCAGCTGCTGTCTACAGGCAGTCTCACAGCCAGCCGCGGGCCCCGGGCCCCTTGTACATCTACGACGAGTCTCTGCAGCGGCACAGGAGGCTGGTAAGCAAGTTGGACCTCGAGGAGAAAAGACGGAGAGAAGCAAAGGAGAAAGGTGAATCTCGGCAGCCGGGGCTTCTGGCGGAACACGTGATTGCGTTCGGTTGCAATACCGCGGCATCCCGGCTCTAATCCGGCATTTGTTCAATGGGTGAACCTCAGTATGTTTCCAAGTTGGTGCCGAACACTGAAGTGTTTAGACAGATGTCCTGTTGCAGCATGCAGGGAGTGCTACAGCCTCAGTGGTCAGGGATTGAATTAGCATCTTCCATCTCAGGTGGAAGATGACGTAATCCTCCGAAAAGCCAGGGGAGCTGCTCCTCATGTCCTGCCCAATATCTGTCCCGCAGTCAAACCACATTAAAAAGGATTATCAGGTCATTGTCATATTGGTGATGGTGGGATCTTACTGTTTTGAAATTGGCCCCCATGTGACCTACTTTATAGTAGTGACCACTTCAAGAGCGCTTCATTGGTTTGAAGCCCATGAAAAATGTTATTAAATGCAGGTATTTTCATGATATTTTTGGTTTGTTTTGAGGGGAACGTGGGCTACTTTTCTTTTCCCTCTCCTGGCAGGGCCTTTGCTCTGTCTCGTTGCTCGGACAACGTAAGCAATGGCTGCTGTCAAGCCCGCTCACAGTCCAGCTTACGTTGCACGTCTGTGAGGAATGGGAGCAAAGTTACATACATCCCAGTGACAGAGCTGTTTCCTGCAAAGAAGAAGAAGATAGAACTAGAGATCGGGGTTCTACTGTATATTAGGCAGTCCAGGGCTGAAGACTTGGTGGGTCTCACTTAACTGTGGGATTGATCATACCTTCATAGCTGAGAGGAGGCTTGGCACAAATTCACTCCAGGTCTCTTCAAGGCAATGATCATTGGATCACAATGAAGGAATGGTATGAGTTTTCCCTCCATCCCTTCCCTTTATCCAGACCACAGCACTGGGTGCCACTGGGAAGGGAAATAATGCCAACATCAGCTCAGACTCTACATTTGGGTCTGTTCTGGTGTGTGTGGCCCAGACCCCAATGCATACCCATTATCTGTACAGAAGAGATCCGGTTTCATTAACATCTACTCATTTGTGAGGTACCTCTTGGAAAAAAGATTTTCGCTTTGAACTGCCGTCAGCTATATTTATATATATATATATATATATATATAGAGAGAGAGAGAGAGAGAGAGAGAGAGAGTGTGTGTGTGTGTTGCATGCACGAGGCTGCAGTTAGTTAATTGAAAGATTGAAGTGAACTAATTGGGCAACATTCCTGGGGATGAATGTGCTGACACAGCATCACGTACTTGCATACTGTCAGGCTGCATTGTCAGTTATTCTGTCGCTTTGCTTCCAATGTTCCTAATTAGGTTATTACTATGACTTTGATGACTCGTATGATGAAAGTGATGAAGAGGAAGTTCGAGCACATCTCCGGCGCGTCTCCGAGCAGCCGCCTCTGAAACTTGACGATTCGTCTGAGGTATGTTAACACTTCGCCACTGTGGCAGTGCTGCTAGCTAAAAATAGGCAGCACAGCGATAACGAGAGCCTAGCAGAGTTAGCAGCCTCTTCTCTCCCTGCCTTCCTTGCCACATCATTAATTTGTTATTCCCCACCTCTCTCCTGTTAACAAAACCACTCTCTCTCTGAGCTTCTTGCTTGGTTTTAAATATTCCCTTCCAGAAAATAGCGGGGGAGGCAGGAGATAAAGAGGTATAACTGTGGGCAGACACTCATGATCAAACAGGGTTGAAGCCGGCTGTGTTAGCTGAGGCACTGGGATTACCCAGGGTAATGCTTGTCAAATGTGTTGGTGGTTTTGCAGTTATCAGTGCATGTGTCTGCAAGTAGAAGGGAACTAACTGCCTCCTGGCTCTTAGGCAGTTATGGCTCAATAAGAGTTACTTTCAAACCAGAGAACACAGAAACTGTGATTGTACAGAGGAATATTAATAGATACAAAAGGCACCAGTTTGCTAGGAACATGGTGAATTTTCAATTTGGTTATGTTCCAGCCTGCGATCAAACTCAAGTTTAATGTCATCTGCTCAAGAACGTGTTCACTTAGGTGGAATGAAAAACTTGTTTGTAACAGCATCACAGGGACATAGCGATATTCATAAAAACACTAATACAATGTGTACAAGAAACAACATCATTAGAACAAAGAAAGTCCATTTTAGAGTTCAAAATGCTCACGTTGCTGCCAGACTCCTAGTGATTAGGGTTATGCTGGTTGGTTCAAGAACCAAATGGTTGAAGGGAAGTAGCTGTTCTTGTACCTGTGGGGGGCGGTGGGGGGAACCTCAGGCTTCAGTACCTCCTTCCCAAAGCTAGCACGGCACAGTCCGGATGGTGGAGATCCTTGAAGGACGTTGCCTTTTTTGGAGGCAGCACCTCCTGGAGATACTTCCAGTGGTGGAGATGAGGTGCCTATGACATATTGGGCAGAGTCCGCCGTTCTCTGAAGTGCTGCCCCAGACCAGCTTGCAGCCAGTCAGCACGTCAAGTATTCAGTGACAAGCCACACCTCTTTAATATCGTAAGATAGTCAGAACGCTGTTGTGTTTTCCTTCCGATTGTATCTGTATGCTGGGCCCAGGCCAGTTAACAGCCAGGACTGAAAGCTGCTGGCTCTGCACCACCGGTCCCCCAATTTAGACAGGTTGAGGATTTCTCAGAATCTTAGGAAAATAATGACTGAAATAACATTGCTGGATGCCAGCCTGGTCCGTCAAAAGTGACTTTAAGGGTCCCTACATTACTTTTAAGCAAGCAAAGTGTAAATTTATCAGCTTAACATGTATTGATGAGGGTATGTAAGTTGAGACTTACACTACACATGATGGCTACTCTGCCTTGTGATTCGTTATTCGGCACCTCGTTCCCTACTGATTTGTTTCACAAATATAGTTATTGAGATGAGCTTCTCAAATGCTGGAAATCCAGAGCAACACACAAGAAATGCTGGAGAAACTCAGCAGGTCAAGCAGCATCTACAGAGAGAAAAGAGTCGATGTTCCTCTCCTTAGTTGCTGCCTGACCTGCTGAGTTCCTCCGGTATGTTGTATGTGCTATCCCACTTTTTTTTGTGATTGACAGTCCCTCTCTCAAAATTCCTTTGTGTTCCCCAGAGCTTTTATTCTGTGTGCTACTGTTCTCAAAGCTCAAAATGAAGTCAAACTTTACTTTCCTGCGTTATACGCTTGCGGTTAAAATATTCTAGTGTTGTGACCCAAGGTCACAATTTATTCTAGCTTCTCCAAGTTCTAAGGACTCTTCAATGTTCAAAGTAAATTTATTATCAAAGTACACATATGTTTCCATATACAACCCTGAGATTCATTTTCGTGTGGGTATACTCAGCAAATTTATAGAAGAATAACCATAACAGAATTAATGAAGGAAGGCCCAACCTGGGTGTTCAACCGCTGTGTAAATACAAAAAGGATGAAATAATAATAATCAATAAATAAAGCAATAAATATCGAGAACATGCAATGAAGAGTCCTCGAAAGTGAGTCCATTGGTTGTGGGAACAGTTCAATGATGGGACAAGTGAATTTGAGTGAAGTTATCCCCTTTGGTTCAAGACCCTGATCGTTGAGGATAATAACTGTCCCTGAACCTGGTGGTGTGAGTCCTGAGGCTCCTGTAGCTTCTTCCTGATGGCAGCAGCGAGAAGAGAGCGTGTCCTGGATGATGGGGGTGGGTGGGGGGCACCTGATGGACACTGCTTTCCTGTGACAGCGTTTCGTGTACAGTGGATGTGCTCAGTGGTTGGGATGGCTTTTCCCCGAAGGAGGGGTAATTAAGGCTTTTACAGGGCACTGGCCAACTTCCATTAACCAATCCATGAACCCATTCGTCAGAAAGCAATGGATCCACTATTTAACTGTTGTAGGCATGAGTAGTGATGCTTGCCAGCTCCCCCCAGCACATCCTTGGGTATGTTGGGTGTTAATGCAAACAATGATTTTCACTGTATATTCCGAAGTATATGTGATAAATAAATCTTAATCAGTGAGGGTCAAACCTACCCTCTCCTATTGTCTTTATAAAGTACATATTGGTACCAACAACATAGGTAGGAAAAGGGCAGAGGTCCTGAAAACAGACTACAGGGAATTAGGAAGGAAGTTGAGAAGCAGGACCTCAAAGGTAGTAATCTTGGGATGACAGTGAGTTTAGGAATAGAGGGAGGTGGAGGATAAATGCTTGGCTGAGGGATTGGAGCAGGGGGCACGGATTCAGATTTCTGGATCATTAGGACCTCTTTTGGGGCAGGCGTGACCTGTACAAAAAGCACAGGTTACGCTTGAATGTGAAGGGGACCAATATCCTGGCAGGGAGATTTGCTAAGGCAATTGGGGAGTGTTTAAACTAGAAATGCTGGAGGTGGGAACCAAACTGAAGAGACGGAGGAAGGGGTGGTTGGCTCACAAATAGAGAAAGCTTGGAGACAGTGCGAGAGGGAGCATAGGCAGGTGATGGAGAAGGGATATGCTCAGACCGATGGTTTGAGATGTGTCTACTTTAATGCAAGAAGCATCATGAACAAAGTGGATGAGCTTAGAGCCTGGATCAGTACTTGGAGGTATCATGTTGTGGCCATTACAGAGACTTGGATGGCTCAGGGGAAGGAATGGGCAGAGGAGATTTCCAAGGATGTTGCCTGGTTTGGGGAGCGTGCCTTATGAGAAAAGGTTGAGTGAACTTGGCCTTTTCTCTTTGGAGCGGCGGAGGATGAGAGGTGACCAGATAGAGGTGTATAAGATGATGAGAGGCATTGATCATGTGAATAGTCAGAGGCTTTTTCCCAGGGCTGAAATGGCTAACATGAGTGGGCACAGTTTTAAGGTGCTTGGAAGTAGGTACAGAGGAGATGTCAGGGGTAAGTTTTTTATGCAGAGGGTGGTGAGTGTGTGGAATGGGCTTTCGGTGATGGGGGTGGAGGTGGATATGATAGGGTCTTTTAAGAGGCTCCAGGATAGGTACATGGGGCTTAGAAAAATAGAGAGCCATGGGTAACCCTATTCTAAAGTAAGTCCATATTTGGCAGAGCATTGTGAGCCGAGGGCCTGTATTGTGCTTTAGGTTTTCTCTGTTTCTAAGTACTCCAGGCAGTGTCTTCTAAAAATGGGGTTGAGGCAGGTGCAGTTTTGAGGATCGGTACTGGAATAAAAACACAACTGCAGTGTTACTGATTAAGATTTGGAGAGAGGGGACCATCTGCAGAGGGGCCAGGGTGGATTCATTGGGCTGAATGGCCTCGCTGCACTGCTCCAGTTATACAAGTCAATGGTTTTTCGGCTCAGTTGCCATTACTATCCATCTGTGATTAAACCTCCCTTGTCTGCCAGGTTTACTGTTCCATTAAGTGCTTCGTTTATCACCTGAAGCTTCAGGATTGTGTCCTAATGATTACCTGAACGTTTTTTTTAAACCATTGTAACTACGGAGTCCCCTTTCCACACTGTTAAATCCCATCCATATAATAACAGTCCCCGGATGACTGTATCGCTGCTGCACCTTTAATTTTTATGCAGCTGAAGAGATGACTGCTCCACGCTGCTTGCTCTGATGAGTGGCTTATCTCCCACGGTGCTAAAACGGGAGCAGTAAACTGTCGCAAGTAAACTGCGGACAGAATTTACCATCAAACAGAGCAGAGTGGGGTAGTGATCCTCCATTCAAAGGCAGCGGTGCAGTGCGGGCTCACTGCATGCTGATAATTATGCACCGCTCATTTACAATGGCACCTTGCCTTACTGAGTTCAGCCTGCAGTGTTGGGATGGAGGAAGTACGAACTGGGAGGGAATTACTGTTGTAACGTGAAGAAAGTCACCAGAGAGACACTGAAACTAGTGGATACAGAAGTGTTTTATTCAACAAAATGAGACACTGTTAGAGGAAGAGGCCTGTTTGACCCAATATTACATGACATTTTATATGCTAAAAATCAAAGGTAGCGACAGGACAATTATGCAGATACAATTCCTTTGAATTACATATAATTTTAACACCTCCTTTGCACCCACACTTCAGACAGCCAAATGAATGTTAATCAGTATTGTCTAGTTTTTAATTAACTGGTGTCCATAGTTCCAGGAAGCTATTGTCCAAGGCTGCATTTAAAATTTAATCTACAATCCATGTTCAGGTCTAAAGTCTGGTTGCTGGAGTTAATATTTTGCTAAATAACCAGAATATGCCCTGACAATTACCAGTAGATCAAACACAAGATATTAAGAGGAATAGATGAGTGGACAGCCAGCGCCTCTTCCCCAGGGCACCACTGCTCAATACAAGAGGACATGGCTTTAAGGTAAGGGGTGGGAAGTTCAAGGGGGATATTAGAGGAAGGTTTTTCACTCAGAGAGTGGTTGGTGCGTGGAATGCACTGCCTGAGTCAGTGGTGGAGGCAGATACACTAGTGAAATTTAAGAGACTACTAGAAAGGTATATGGAGGAATTTAAGGTGGGAGTTATATGTGGAGGCAGTGTTTAAGGGTCGGCACAACATTGTGGGCTGAAGGGCCGGTACTGTGCTGTACTATTCTATGTTCTATTTTCTATCAAGAAGTCGCATCAAAATGAAACAAAGTAGACTTTCCTGACTCTTAGATGTTCATTTTCAAAGTTCACCATTTCACAGTATTTATCATTGAATTGGAATGTTACCATAAAATTTAATAGATTCTCATTTTATACATTTATGGGACCTAGGTGTTAATTGCCCCATCCTTAATTATCCTTGAGATTGAATGGCTTGTCATATGACGAGCGTTTGATGGCTCTGGGCCTACATTCACTAGAATTCAGAAGAAGGAGAGGTGATTACTTTGAAACCTATAACATGGTGAAAGGAGATGATGTTTCCTGTGGTGGGAGAGTCTAAGACCAGTGGACACAGCCCCAGAATAGAGGGGCATCCTTTTAAAACACAGATGAGGAATTTCTTTAACCAGAGAGTGGTGAATGGAATTCTTCCCAACAGGCAGTTGTGGAGGTCAAATCTTTATGTATATTTAAGGAAGAGGTTGATAGATTCTTCGTTAGTCAGGGCATGAAGCAATACGGGGCGAAGGCAGGAGATTGGGGCTGAGAGGGCAAATAGATCAGCAATGATGAAATGATGGAGCAGCCTCAATGGGCCAAATGGCCTAATTCTGCTCCTGGATCTAATGGTCTTGAGAAGGTGGTGGTGAGACACTTCAATGATGTAACGCAGTCCTTGACATGAAGTTAATCTGTCAGAACCGTTGCGTGGGGAGTTTCGGGATGTAGACGCCATGATGATAATGAAGGAACTACTTTGTATTTCCAGCTCAACATGGTGTATAACCTAGGGAGAAGACTACAGGCAGTGGTGATCCCATGCACCTGCTTACTTTGTCCTTCCAGGTGTATTCATGTAACTCTTGTCTTTGATAGGAATGTATAAGGCTTGTCATATGAGGAAAATTTGTTGGCTCTGGGCCTCTACTCACTGGAATTCAGAAGAATGAGGGGTGACCTCACTGAAACCTATTGAATGTTGAAAGGCCTCGATGGAGTGGATGTGGAGAAGATGCTTCCCATGGTGGAAAAGTCTACGACCAGAGCTCAGAGCCAGAGAGTAGATGGGCATCCTTTTAGAACAGAGTTCAGAAGGAATTTCTTTAGCCAGAGAGTGGGTGACTATATGGAATTCTTTGCCACACGCATTTGTGGAGGCCAAGCCTGTATGTATATTTAAGGCAGAGGTTGACAGATTCTTGATTAGTCAGGGCATGAAGGGATAAAGGGAGAAGGCAGGAGACTGGGGCTGAGAAGGACAATCGATCAGACATGATAAAAGTGTGGAGCATAATTAATGGGCCAAATGGCCTAATTCTGCTGCTATATTTTATTGGCTCATGGTATACCTCGAGGTACTAACAAATCCTGGAGGCTTTGGGCTTCTTTGCTCCAGCTGTCTATGCTGACTGTCTAAGCATCTCCACACTCATCCACATCTACACTTGGAGTACTGATCGTCTCATTATAGGAAGGATCGGGATGCTTTAGAGATGATACATGGGAGATTTACCAGGACGCCGCCTGGATTAGAAAACATGTCTTTTGAAGATGCGTGAGCAAGAGCTTTTCTCTGGGGCAAAGGAGGCTGAACGGCGACTTGATAGAGGTGTACAAGATGATAAAAGGCATAGATCGAGTGGATATCCAGAGACTTTTTCCTAGGGCGGAACTAGAATGTAGAACATAGAAATCTCCAGCACATTACAGGCCCTTCGGCCCACAATGTTGTGCTGACCATGAAACCTACTCAAATGGCTAATACCAGGGACATCATTTCCAGGTGATTGTAGGAAGGTTTATAGGGGAGATGTCAGAGGTAAGTTTTTTACACAGAGAGTGGTGAGTGTGTGGAAAATATTGCTGGGGTGGTGTTAGATGCAGATATTTAAGAAACTCTTAGATAGTCAGATGGATAATAGAAAAATGGAGGGCTATGTAGGAGGAAAGCATGAGATTGACTTTAGAGGAGCCTAGAAGTTTAGCATAACATTGTAGGCCGAAAGGCCTGTGCCGTGTAATGTGTGTTCTTACAGTAGTGTCCCTGAAACTTCTTCTTGTACCTGCATTAACAAGATTCCATACATCAAAGTACCTGTAGCGGTCCAATGATTTCCAATTCTCTCCCGCATCTATCAGGAATGGTGGCTTCAGGTGATTTAGATTTGATATTTGGGTACATATTCCAGCCATGGGTGTCTTTAATCACTGACTGAATAATGTGAACTGGCAACATATTGACCCGAATTAGGTGTAAAAACTATTTAAATTAGTCCAGAGTTAATCAATCTTCATTTAATTACATTATCATCTCACTGCATTTCTCCATTCCCTCGACTGATGTTCACAATTAGAGGGCTGAATGGGATCATTAGTTCTCACATTCATGGATTCTCCGATTTAGCAGCTTGAAATCAGATACGAGAGGCTGGCGGAGGAGCTTCAGGGATGACTTTTGACGAGTTGTTTCACAAGAGTTGTTCTCTGTGAGATTTTCCAGCCCTCCCTTTATCAGTGTAATCATTGAGCTACACAGCAGAGAAGCAGGCCCCTCGGCCCATCGTGTCCATTCTATCAGGTGTCCACGATAGTAATCAGTCCCACTTACGCACTTGGACCTAAGTTTGCTAATCCTTGTCGAGTTTCGGGTCCCAGAGTGTTCTGAAGCGACAGAACTCGATGTTTGTACGACGATTTAGGCACTGGCCCAGATCACAAAGGTCAGGGTGTCGGAGCCTGAGGTAAGGGGTAGGCTGGTTCAGCTTGTTGCTCCACTCTGCACTGAGCTAAGGGTCTGGTGAGAGACTCCGTTTAGAACGCTGTTCGTTTGCCTTTATTGTTTGCATGAAATGTTTTTTTTCCTCTCTGCACATTGGGTGTTGGATGGTCTTTTTTTGGGGTTTTTTTGAGTTCCTTTGTTTCGCAGCTGCCTGTTAGGAAGCGAATCTCAAGGTTGTATAATGTATACGTACTTCGATCAAAAATGCACTTTGAACTTTTGTCAAGATATTTGTGAAATGTTGTGAGTATTTGACTGCACTACCTAGCAGGCAGTGTGTTTCAGACTCCAGCCACCCTTGGGATAAAAGGTTCTTCTCCCAAAGACCCTCTCTGAGATTCTTCCTCCTGACACTTAACCTACACCCTCTGGCTTTAGGTGCCTCTCTATCAGGAAAGGTTTCCTGTGAAAGGGAGGCTTAGTTGGAGGATAAGCCCCTTTGGGTAGCCTCCTGCAACCTGATGGCACGAGCTTCTACATATTTCTCCGCCTTCTGGTCAGCTCTACCTTCTCCCCTTCCCTCCTTTTCCGTTCCATATCCTGGGTCCCCACTTACCCTTCTCAAATGCCTATCATCTACCTCCCTCTGGACCCCTCTTCCTTTCCTTTCTCCTCTGTTCTTCAACCCTTTACCAGTTTCACATACCACCTCCTAACTTCTTGCTTCATTCCCCCCTCCCTCATCCGCCTACCTTCCCCCTCACTTGACTTCACCTATCACCTTGTAGCTTGTACTCATTCTCCTTCCCCCTTCCGTTCCATTCCTGATGAAGGGTCTCGGCCTGAAATGTCGACTGTTTATTCCACTCCATAGATGCTGCCTGACCTGCTGAGTTCTGCTAGCATTTTGAGTGTGAATCCTGTTATCTGTAGCTTTGTCCAGAGTCTGCTGTAGAAGCCACCACTTCATTTGGATCACAACCTTCTGAAGGCATCTATAGTATCGTAAACAAGAGAAAATCTGGAGATGCTGAAATTCCAAGCAACATACACAAAATGCTGGAGGAACTCAGCAGGCCAGGCAGCATCTATGGAAACGAGTACGGTCGAAGTTTTGAGCCGAAACCCTTCAGCAGGACTCATGTCTGAAATAGGCTGCCAAAGGGATGGTGGAATTGGATACAATTACTACGTTTAATAAGCATTTAAGACAGACACTTAAGTAGGCATGGAAGGATAAAGTCCTAAAGCCGGTTAATGGGATTAGTGCAGGAGGGTGTTGTGGCCTGAGGAGGCACTTCTGAGCTGTACAACCTGACTCGATCTCTCGAGTTCAGTCTGCACTCCTGAGGTGGAGAGGCCACACAGTGAGAGGAACCCGCCGACAGGTCGATCTATGGAAGGTCGGGGTGATTTTCAGAATCCGCCACAGTCAGCAGTCTCCCTAGTGAAGTCTGATCTGTCAGAGGTGCGCAATAGAAAGCTGACTCAGGCGGTGAGACAAAGCAGACAGGATTGGTGCACAGCCTGTTACACTAACAGCCAGTTTACATAAAGTCCGTGTAACTAAATATCAAGCATTGCCTCCACCCATGACCTAGTTCTACCCGATTACTTCTGACTGATGTGGAGAGAGGACATTTGGCCCATTATTTATTTATTTGATATTATTTACTTACTTCAGTAATGTTTATTTACTTTTCTATTTGCAACGGTATTATTTGCATAATTTTTTTGTTTTTTTTTTATCAGTCTGTGTTTATTTCAGTCTATTGTATTTCTTTACTTACTGCCTGTTACGCTGGTGTTTAGGGCAGCGATGAAGGTCCTCCATCTCTGCCTGTATACAAGAATTTTTCATTGCTGTTTCCGCCACAATTGTGTTTTGACCAGTCAGTGTTGTTAGCCCTGAGCTGAACCCCCGAACCTGGAGGACTGGTGGACCACTCTTAGTCTGGCCTCTAACCTTTTTGACATGAGTGACCCCATCAAGAGTCAAAGTCCAAGGCCCTGACTCCAGCCAACGTAGAGACATACAAGTCTCCAATTCCTATGACAAGGTTGTGGTCCTCTTGGAGGAATGTATTTCTTTATTTTCCCATTAATGCCTGCAAGAAAATGAATTTCAAGATCGTACATCAAAGCTCAAAATAAATTTATTATCCAAGTACGTATATGTCACTGTAAACAACCCCGAGATTCATTTTCTTGCAGGCATTCACAGTAGAACAAAGAATACGAGAATCAATAAAAACTACACACAAAGACCGACAACAGATGTGCAAAAGAAGACAAACTGTGCAAATGTAAATAACATTTGATGCAAATAAAACTGCGGATAAATAATACTCAAATAAATAAATAATAATAATGAGTAAATAAATAATACTGAGAACTTGAATTGTAGAGTTCTTGAAAGTTAGTGCATATGTACTTTGATAAATTTGTTTTGACTTTGATCAAGTCTTTGTTGGAACTCAGAGCAGAGCTTTGAGAAAACTATCCAAGTGAAAAGGTCTCCTTTTCGAAGGAACCTCAGCTGCTCCTCCCTTCTGTCCCGGGGTTTGGAGACTAATCACCTGTGTCATTGACAGAAGCTGGAGTTCCTCTGCATGTTCGGCCTGACGACCCATGCCCGCAGGGAGGAGCTGCTAAAGCAGAAGCGACGCAAGCGGCGGCGGATGCTGATGGAGCGGAGCCCCTCGCCGCCACCGGTCGCCAGCAAGCGGCAGGCGCCCTCGCCCCAGCTGAGGCTGCCCAGCAAGTACAGCGCCGACGAGATGAACAGCACGCCCGACCTGGCAGAGAAGAAGAGATTCCTGACGTCGTTCAGCCTCGCCCATATCCTCCCAGAGAAACGAAAGGGTAACAGTGCTTTTCCCTTGTATTATTTATCTTCATCTGTATGGATGGCATGCATAACAAAGTCTTTCACTGTACCTCGGTATGTGTGACAATCATACACCGCCTTACCTATTTTTCATCTGCTTTCACCTCTCCCCGCAAAACACCTTTCCCTTGTTGACTCCGTCTATTTACTCTGACTATATCTTTCATTTTCTTTAACTATATTAACAAATTTCCGTATTGCAACCAGCAATGATTCCTGCTACGCTGTCTCAGAAAAGCAGCCAACATAATCAAGGACCCCCTTCTACCCCAGGCATTCTCTCTTCTCCCCGTGTCACTCCTGTCCCTCAAAGCCCCAGGAATATTACCCTCTCTTCTCACCTTTGCTTGCTTCATATTGAGGTGAATGCATTATGGGGAGGCCAAGGTCAACAAGTATCTGCCCCCCAAAATTTTCATTGTGAGCCATTTTATGAGTAAAAATATTGCAATCATTTGAGATCTTAAAGGAAGAATTCACAAAAATCAGAATCAGGTTTATAATCACTGACAAATGCTGTTAATTTATTTTGTTCTGCATCAGCAATACAGTGCAATACATAAAAAATTACGAGAAGTTACAATTAGAATGTACATGTAAAAGATAAATAATACTAAAGAAGAGCAAAATAGTGAGCCAGTGTTCATGATTTCATGGACCTTTCAGAAATCTGATGGGGAAGAAGCTGTTCCTAAAATGTTAAGTGTAAATCTTCACTGCTGTACCTCGTTCCTGAGGGTAGTAATGAGAAGAGGGATTTCCTGGATGATGTGGGTTGTAAATGATGGACACCACCCTCGTGAGGCTTTGCTTTTTGAAGCTGTCCTCGTTAGTGGAGAGCCTAGTGCCCATGATGAAGCCGGCTGCGTGTTTCCAGCATGTTTTGCCATTTCTTTCTGAAGTCTAGCACCCATAGTGCGGGGCTTTGAAAAACTGTGGCTGAGAAGCAACGGGGCATTGACTGGATTTTCGTTCCTGTTGTGGGGGACATTTTATCTGTGTGCATTGTTGCTTGAATTCTCCCTGCTTTAAATGGGGAATAAAATACAGATGTGCTTGAGTTTCATCACCCAAGAACCTACTCTTTAACTGGCAGATTTATTAGTGTAGTGACAATGAAATAGCTGATTGGCTGATATTTATAATCATAGCCAGTCAGAATGCTCTCCATGGTACAGTCGTAAGAAGTTGCTGGAGTCTTTGGTGACATACCAAATCTCCTCACACTCCCAATGAAGTATAGCCCGCTGGTGTGCCTTCTTTGTGATTGCATTAGTACACAAGGGCGACAGTTAGTGCTGATGCTACATTTCCAGCAACCCAGGCTCGATCCTGACCTCTGGTTCAAAGTTCAAAGTAAATTTATTACCGAAGTATGTATATGCCACCATATACAATCCTGAGATCCATTTTCTTGTGGGCATACTCAATAAATCCATAATAGAACAATAACCGAAATATAATCAATGAAGGACCACACCAAGTTGGGTGTTTGTGCTGGTACTTTGTCATGAGAAAATACCAAACCTAAGTCTATTGAGGACATATATGTACTTGTATAATAAATTTACTTTGAACTTTGAACCAGAGGTCAGGATCAAGCCTGTGTCTATTCCTAGTTTTCATCTTGGAATATGTGGTGTCAGTGACATCTCCTCCTGGGGAGGCCTGGGTCCATTTCTTTATGGATCTGCTAGGTGGAAGGTTGGGACTGTGCACATCTAAACAGCACTACTGGGTTTCAAGGCCAACAGACTGTAGAGACCACTTACTTCACACGTTGATGTTTCTTTCTTCATTTGTCTGCTTATGCTGCGTATTAATAAAGGTATTTATCAGAGCTTCTCTCTCTCTCTCTCTCTCTCACCTCATAGAAAAGGAGACCCTGACAGAGATGATTCAGTCCATAAAACAGAAGGCCCAACCTTCCGACGCACCGTTTAAATACACCTCTCCTCCATCGTGTCCTAGCCCCAGCTCAGTTCAGACCGGTGAGTATTGACCTTGGGTGCCTTTCATAGTTACACCCTGAGAAGCTCAGAATTTGGCAGAGGGTTCTGACAGGGGATCTATAACCCGAGACATTAACTCAATTTCTCTCTTCACAGATGGTGCCTCACCTGCTCCTTTTTCCTGCAGTTTCTGGGTTTATTTCAGATTTTAATGCATATACGTTTTTTTTGATCATGCTTCAGAAATGGTGGTTTACTCCGAAGTGTGTTATGCTGGTTTAGTCTCACGTTGGAGCTGACTTCTTTCTAGCTTTACGGTGACTCTGAGTTGGGGAGGATAGAAAAGCAGTCCGGATACCATTTCACCAACTCTTTGGTCTCCCAGACCTGTGATTAGCTGTAGGCAATGAAGTTGTCAGTGGGAGTTACCAGGAGCATGGCTCTTACTGCAGTTCAGAAGAATGAGGGGTGCTCTCATTATAGGAAGGATGTGGAAGGTGCAGAGAAGATTTATCAGGATGCTGCCTAGATTAGTGAGCATCTAGGTTGAGTGGGCTAAGGCTTTTCTCTTTGAAAAGAAGAAGGATGAGAGGTGACTACTTGATAGAGGTTTTCAAGATGATAAGAGGCATTTTCCCAGGGCAGAAGTGGCTAATACAAGGGGACACAACTTTAGGAAAGTATAGGGGGAATATGTCAGAGGTAGGTTTTTTACACAGAGAGTGGTAGGTGAGTAGAATGCACCATCATGAGTGGTGGTAAAAGCAGATATATTAGAGACATTTAAGAGACTCAGATAGGCACATGGATGAAAGAAAAATGGAGCGATATGTGGGAGGAAAGAGTTACATTGATCTTTGAGTAGGTTAAAGGGCCGGCACAACAGTGTGGACCTTTTTTTCAATGATTCCCTCCATAAGTGCTGCCTGACTTGCTGGAGGAACTCAACAAGTCAGACAGCATCCATGTAAGGGAATAAAGAGTTGACATTTTGGGCTTAGAAAAGAAGGGGGCAGAAGCCACAATAGGAAGATGAGGAGAGGGGAAGGAAAACAAGCTGGCAAGTGACAGGCAGCACTAGGCGAGGGGTAAGGAGGAATGAAGCAAGAAGCTGTTCCTAAATCATTGAGTGTCCGTCTTCATTGAGTGCTCCTGTGCTCCCTTCCTGATGGCAGTAAGGAATAGAGGGCTTGTCCCAGATGCTGAACGTCTCTATGATTGACGTTGCCTTCTTCAGGCGTTGCCCCCTAGTATTAGGCCTTTTATGAAGATCTGGTAGCTTTATGGTCAACAGATGTGAGCTACAAGGGAGCGGTGCCAGCTGAACTATGTCCCAGTGGTAGTCAGCTCTATCAGTTGGAAGAAATTAAACTTTTTTCAAAATCTCCTTTGAAAATATTTATATTCATGTCTAGGAAATGATAGGTTCTTGATTATTCAGGGCATCAAAGGTTACAGGGTAAAGGTAGAAGAATGGGGTTGAGAGGGATAGTAAAACAGCCATAATGGAATGGCAGAGCATATTCGATGGGCTGAATGGCCTAATTCTGCTCTTATGTCTTGTGATCTTGTAGTCTTATTTATTGAAGAATGTGTCTGCTCATGTTGAAAAGCACCAGTTCTGAAACCCTGCGTGTTTTCTTCTTGTTGTTGCCTTTTGCAGCAGACTCGTCGAATACAAACTCAGCCACGGACTCTGATAAGCCTCCGACTGCTGCCCCGCCCCTGCCAGAACTCCGGAAAAGTGCCGATTTGGCCAGACCGGAGCTGCCCAAACTCTTGGAGGCGGCCAGCCGGCCAAAGGAGGCCATCCAACCCGGCGAGAAGAGCAGGCCACACGAAGGCCACGGCGGGCGGAGGTCGGTGAGCGTGCTCACTAATGCTTCGGGCTCAGTCCAGAAGGACAGTCTCGGTGCTGCCCCACATGGCATGGCTGAGAAGAACAAGCCCTGGGAAGCGTTCATGGCTGAGGACTTTGCCCAGCAGTTCCATGAGTCTGTACTGCAGTCCACACAACGAGCGTTACAGAAACATAAAGGTAAGTGTCATCAACTACATGCACTGCAGTGGAAATTGTCATAGATCACTGGTTACTGATGGAATACTGTGTCTAAATCCAGTCAGCTAGAACTTGGAAATTGGAGATGGGTCACTAGTTCTCTTAAGCATGTCCAGCCATTTAATCACAGTGGATCTATGCTGGTCTCAGCTCCTCTTATGTGCCAATTTTCCATAGACCTCAAATCCTTGATATCTGCTCTTTACATAAATCTGATGGTCTTCAGGATGGGGGGGCAGAGAGTTCCAGAGATTCACTCCTCTCTGAGAAGAACAAGTATCCACGCATCTCAGTTTTAGATGGCCAGCCCCTTAATTTGTTGCAAAATTCCTTTTCTCAGGTCCACAGCTAAGAACATCTCAACATCAACTGGATCAACCACCTTAGGATATCATATGTTTGAGTAAGGTTCACCCCTTAAACTTCAAAGCTCTAAGGAGTTAAATGATCTGGAAATCAGTGTTAGTAGGTGTGGTCGGAACAGAATCCATCAGGGCTGTTGAAGGAAGTTGGCAGGGCACTTGAGAAAGAATAATTTGCAGGGTTGTGCAAAAAGAGCATGGGAATCAAAGATTGCTCCACCAAGAGGTTTGATGGGCTGAGTGGCTTCTTTCTCTGCTGTAAATATCCTAGGATCTAAGATAATGCACATGACTTTTTTTTTAGTCACAAGCCAAGAATAAGTTGCATCTGTGATCAATTTCAGGAGAAATAAACATTTGAGATGGACTAAGGTTCTTTCTTTGTATTGTTTATTTATTTACAGTACTGTGCAAAGGTCCTAGAGATATTTGTGTGTGTGTGTGTGTGTATATATATATATATACCGGTATATATATATAGAGCTAGGGCGCCTAAGACTTTTGCATAGTACTATATATTGGTTAAAACAGTAAGGTGGTTAGGAAACAGAAATAAGAGTATTTTGCTTTGTATTAGCTCAGTAGTATTGAGTGTTATTTGGTAACTGGAAAGACTTAATATGCAGTTCTGTGCAAAAGTCTTAGGCACCCTAGCTATATATGTACAGTACTGCTTTTTCTTGAGTTTGCACAGTTTGACTTCTTTTGCACATTGGTTACTTGCCAGTCTTTGTGTTCAGTTTTTCATCGATTCCATTGTATTTCTTTACTGTGATTACTTGCAAGAAAATGAATCTTAAGGTAGTATACGGTTAGATAGTAAGTTTACTTTGAACTTTAAACTTTGAAAACAAGGGCAGAATTCAGATCAAAATTGCGAATCTGTTGATGGGCAGATCTTCCATATAGTTCCAGAATTGTTCATGATCTATGGGAAAGCTCGCACTTTTCCCATAAACAGTTCAAGGTCATTCACAGGTAAAAGCAACTCAGTCGTATACAGCCCAGAGCACCCAGTCTCTATAATGTAGACATCTGTGCACGATCAGAGATGCTGTCTTTGGGATAAGGCTTTAAACTGAGCTCCAGACGAAGGGTCTCAATCTGAAATACTCACTGTCCTTCTCCCGCTACAGATGCTTCCCAACCCACTGAGTTCCTCCGGAAGTTTGTTGGACCGATTCCAGCATGTGCATTCTGCTGTGTCGCCAAGTTCATAATAATGCCATATATATCCTTTCTTTCTATTCAAGGGGTCTCTCAACTGACATTGTGAGACTTGACTAGTTTGATTCAAAACTGATTGCGTAAGCAGCTTCCAAGTTCCACTGCATAAACAGTGACTGGCTTCATGGTTTCCTCTGTAGTGATACCACTGGTAACACTCCCATGTCAGTGTGGATCAGGCTGGTCAGAGATAAGACGTGCCCACCACTAAATACACTACTTTAGGACTTCATCAACCCCACATCCTACCTGGATCTCAGGGATGAACACAGCATTTGCAGGCTGAGAACTTCCAAGTCTGTCATCATTCTGCTTGAGATGTACTTGGTCTGCTCTAACCACAAAGGTGAAGGCCACCTTGACTCTGCCCTAATGAAGGGTCTTGGCATGAAACCTCGTGTTTATTCCCCTCAGTAGATGCTGCCTGACTTCTCAAGTTCCAGCAACATATTGTTTGTGTTGCTCAAAACTTCTAGCATCTATAGAATGTCTTGTGTTTCTCACGTGAGCCTCAGGATTTTTTTTTCCCAAGCCCAGCCTGATTGTTGTAGCAAATATAACAATCTCAAGCATGCTATTGATCTGTTTGAGAGTGAAACACAAAGTATTGATCAAATGAAAAGACAGTTGTTGTTAAGCTAAGCAGATCTTCCTGACTTTGATGAAGTACTGAGCTGGACTATGTAGCATAACTGTAAGATATAAGAGCTGAAGTAGGCCATTCAGCCTACAGAATATGCTCCTTCATTCCACCATAGCTGATTTATTATCCCTGCCATTCCCATTCTCATGCCTTCACCCATGACACCCTTATTAATCAAGAACCTATCAACTTCCGTTTTCAATGATCAGGCCTCCATAGCCATCTATGGCAAAGAATTCCACAGATTCATCCTGATCTGGATAAAGAAATTCCTCCCCAACTTGTTCTAAAGGGGCATCCTTGTATTCTGAGGCTGTGCCCTCTGGTCCTAGGCCTCCTGTATAGGAAACATCCTCTTCATGCTCATTCTGTCTAGACCTTTCTATATTGGACAGGTTTCAATGAGAACCCCCTTCAACCTTCTAAGCTCCAGCAAGGATAAGCCCAAAGCCATCAAATGCTCCTCATACATTAACCCTTTCATTCTTGTTTACCCCCTCTGGACCCTCTCTAATGCCAACACATCCTTTCTTAGATAAGGGACCCAAAACTGCTCACCATATCCCAAGCGTGGCCTGAACAATGCCTTAACTCAGCATTACATAACAAGGCCCAAATATCTTATCAGAAGATACACACAATCGGATCTAACCCCACAGATTTATTTATTCATTTATTGAGATGCAGAACTGAATAGATCCTTCTGGCCCTTCAAGCCATGCCACCCAGCAACCCCAGATTTAACCCTAGCCTAATTATGAGACAATTCACAATGACCAATTAATCTACCAACTGATACTTTGGACTGTGGGAGGAAACCGGAGCACCTGGAGAAAATCCACGTGGTCACGGGGGAAATGTACAAATTCATTACAGACAGCAATGTGAAATGAATCTCTCTCTCTCTCTCATATATCATTAAGTGCACTTGAGTAAAAGAGAAGGTGGTAATGGGAAAGTAAAGAAACAAAAAAGGGACTAGAAAATGGAAGGTCATGCATCTGCAATGATAACTCTATCTCTCTCCACTGATGCTGTGTGACTGCTGATTCTCCCCAGCATTTTCCTTTTTTTTCAGATTTCCAGCATCTGCATTTTTGTTTTTGCTTCCCCAGTTGTATCCCAGGAAAATGACAGGTTAAATCTGTGGTCTGTGTTGTGTGTAATTCAGAATAACAGATAGATTACCTGAAATTACTAAACTCACTGGTGAAGGCTGCTGTTCCCTGGTCAAAAGATAGGAGGCAATTGCCACCCTGCACTTGGGCTTTTAAATAGATTGCTGTTTCCCGCAAAATCTTTGTGAATTAGCAACAGTTTTCTGTGCAGACTTCAGAAAGCTAAACCCCTGCTGGTCTTGAAACAGATCCAGGCTAGTGCTCCCTTACAAAGAATCCCATTAATGAGCTGTCTTTTCGCCAAAAGGAAATTATGAACTTGTCTCCCAGCAGTAATTGCAAATGATTATTTGTTTACGCTTTTTATTATTTTGTGTGACTCCACTGGCTTAAACTCAGACCTGAGTAAACACAACTGAAGTATAGCAGTGAATTGAAGTGCCTATATTACCCTGCTCAATTAGAGGAAAGGTGGTGGTGGCAAAAGGGGTTAGGGTAGATGAATGGAAATTAATGAGGAGAAAGTAGTTCCCCTGTAAAACTGACCTCAACAATTGTTGTTTCTTTATCCAGCTCTCCCAAAACCTCTGCTGTCCCAGTATACAAATTGCAGGGTCAATCCCAACTCTCTGCTGGGTTTGACTAATGCAGGTACCCCCATTTAGGTTCCAGGCCTCTAGATTTGAGTGAGTGAGTGAGTGTGTGTGTCTGTCTGTCTGACTGGTGCGTGCGTGTGGCTGTCTTGTTTCTGACTGGGGTGTGTGTGTGTGTGTGTGTCTGTCTGTCTGACTGGTGCGCGCGTGTGGCTGTCTTGTTTCTGACTGGTGTGTGTGTGTGTCTGTCTGTATGTCTGACTGGTGTGTGTGGCTGGCTGTCTGACTTGTGTTTGTGTGTGGGGGGGGGTTTTGTCTGTCTGACTGGTGTGTGTGTGTCTGTCTGATGTGTGTGGCTGGCTGTCTGACTTGTGTTTGTGTGTGTGGGGGGTTTTGTCTGTCTGACTGGTGTGTGTGTGTGTCTGTATGTCTGACTGGTGTGTGTGGCTGGCTGTCTGACTTGTGTTTGTGTGTGGGGGGGGGTTTGTCTGTCTGACTGGTGTGTGTGTGTCTGTATGTCTGACTGGTGTGTGTGTTTTTTTTTCTCTTTCTCAGTGCACTGGTTTATAATTTATTCATATTTTGAACCTTGAACATGGTGACCACTATAATCAGATGGTCTGATGGTTGTGACTTAGAATAACCCAGAAAATTAACAATTGGATGGCTGACTAGCTCACTCCTCACTTGTTGATTTACACTGAGAAACGGGCCAACCAGTCCTCCTAGTGGCCATCCTCAGGACGCTCTCGGCACCCTTTTTCCAACAGGCATTGTGTCCTAGTTTCCTAGCCCCAGTAGAAGCAGGTCAGGCGGCATCTATGGAAAGGAATAAACAGCTGATATTGTGGGCCAAGACCCTTCAGAAGGGCTGGAAAGGAAGGGGGAAGAAACAGCAGATGTACAAAGGGACCAAGTTCGTAGCTCGGTGGATGCAGAAAATAATGAATTATTCTTTAGCTCTTAGCCTGTGGGCTACACCCCAACACATTCTTGGGTGTTAAAGCAAGTGTCACATTTCATTGCATGTTTTGATGTACATCTGATAAGTAAGCCTTCTGAATCAGAATCTGTCATGCTATCTCTACAAAGGACTGAAATGCAGCACTTAAGATATGATCTTCCAGCTCCACTAAGTCTTGTTTGGACCATGCTTAGAAGACTTGAGCATTTCTGGGCATTACATCTCAGGGAGCATCGGATGGTCTTACTTACAGAGAATATAACTAGAATGTGTTTTTAGTCTATGGAATCTAATAGTGTTTTCAAATCTAGCACTTGCTATCCTTTAAGTGTCTTCTAAGTGTCTTGATGGGTGTTCCAAAGCATTGTTAAGAATCAACCACATAGCTATAAATATTAGATCCATTTCAAAAGGACTAGAATATTAAAGCAAGGGTGTAATGGTGGGGCTTTATAAGGCACTGGCATAGGGCTCTTAGCATTGTCAATAATCCCTCCCATGCATCCAACAATCTCTTTGCCTAACTACCATCAGACAGGAGGTACCGTAGCATTAAGACAGGGACTCAAGATGGGAAACAGCTTCTTCCCCCAGGCTGTGAGACTACTGGACTCCCAGTCACCACCCAGCTCTCATCGCGTATGAAGCACGGTAGCTTATACTGTTTACTTTTTGACTTGTGTTGTAAATGTACCTTATTATTTGTTAATGTATTTGCGGTAATGTTACCTTATGTGTTGTGCATGAGTTATATGTACTGTGTTGTGCATTTTAGTCCAGAGGAATGTTGTTTCATTTGGCAGTATACATGTATACCGTTGAATGACGATAAACATGAACTTGAACTTGGCATTGGCCAGACCACACTTGGAGTATTGCGAGCAGTTTTGGGCCCCTAATCTAAGAAAGGATATGCTGGCATTGGAGAGAGTCTAGTGGAGGTTCACTGGAAATGAAAAGGTTAATTTATGAGGACTGTTTGATGGCTTGGAGCCTGTACTCAAAGAGGGGGGAACTCACTGAAAGAGTGGACCTGGAGAGAATGTTTTCTATAGTGGGGGAGCCTAAGATCAGAGGGCACGGGCTCAGAATACAAAGTCATCCCTTTAGAACAGAGATGAAGTGAAATTTCTTTCGCTAGAGGTTGGTGAATCTGTGGAATTCATTGTCACAGATGACTGTGGAGGCCAAGTCATTGCGTATATGTAAAGTGGAGGTTGATAGGTTCTTGATTAGTAAGATTATGGGGAGAAGCAAAGAGACTGAGATAAAAGATAATAAATCAGCCATGATGGACTATGGGTTATGTTGGTTTCTGTCTTATGGTCCTATCTGGAGTAATCGTGCAATAGACAGGGTAAGGAAGGCAGAATATCTTCTTGGGTGGACATTGATAAATTAGATGGTATTTCACATAATTTCAGTTATTGTTACTGATCTCAACTTTTTATTCCAGATATTTACTTGAATTTAAATTCCCATGTTGATGTAGTCGAATTTGAACTCATTTACCCAGATCCATAGTCCAGATACTGTGAAAGCACTTGCCACTTAGTTAACACTCCAATAGCCACAGTATTTGAGCCTCTGGAGTTTAATAGCTAGAACTGTGTTTATTGAAAATTTGAGGATCAGTGGGACATTTCATTATAGTTTCAGGGTAGTAGGGAAAAATTTATTGCATGGAAAGCTTCAGGTTGTGCAAGATTGAACATCTGAACATTGGACCTGGACTTTTCAGGGAATTGTAGAAACTGGAACTTCCTTCTGCAAATGACAATTGACACCAGTCAGTTGTACTTACTTACTGTCCGTTCTGCTGCTGGTATTTAGGACAGTTATAAGGTCCTCCATCTCTGGGAGTGTTCAGGGCTTCCTTCATCGTGTCAGTAGCTTCCTCTCGGTTTTCACTACTGTCAGTCATGGAAGTCCCAGGTGGAGACTCGGGAATACCGTCACACTCAGTCAGAGGGTTCTTCATTATTGTTTACGTAACAATTTTGTTTCACCAGCCAGGTTTGTTATCCCTAAGCTGAACTCCCGGACCAGTGGACCACTCTTAGTCTGACCTCTACCCTTTGATCTGTGGCCTTACCAAGAGCCAAAGCCTAAAGGCCTGGCTTCAACCAACATAGCTCTCCAGGTCATCGATGCCTGCAAGCCTCCAAACCACAGCAAGGTTGTGGTCCTCTTGGAGGTGTCAGTTGTAACAAAGACACTAATACAAAGGTTGCGAATCAGCCATGAGAGATGGAGCAGGCTCACTGGGTTGAAGGTTCTTCTCCATATGTTACTGAGCACTGAATATTTCCCATTGTCTTTTTCTTTCATCTGTCCAGGCGCATTGACACTAACCGCCGAGCAAAATCACAAGTTGGACACCTCAGTCCGTTACAACATTCCAGAGATCCACTCCTCCAGCAGAACTCCCTTTACCCACCAGAATGGCCAGCACACTGCCACCCAGACCAGGAAAGGGGTTGTGTGTGAGCAGGAGGACGACTCCGACAATGAAGACGATGAGGAGGAGGAGGACACAAGGCCTTTTCATTCAAAATGGCAGGGTATTGAGGCCATCTTTGAGGCCTATCAGGAGTATGTTGAAGGTGAGTGGCCCAGTGTCTGCGCTAGGAAACCCATTGTGTGCAGCTGATAGTCTACCATAGTGAGCCAGCAACAGGAAATCAGCTGGAGGAACTCAGCATCGAGGCATTCTCGAAATTTCCGGTCAAATCCCTATATCATTCCATGAGTTGCTGCTCGATCTGCTGAGTTCCTCCAGCAGTTATTTATTACCCCAGATTCCAGCATCTGCAGTCTAATGAGTTGCAAATCCACTTCCTCCCACTTGGTCCCATGTCGCCATCTTTCCCATCTGCCCACCCGAAGGTCCTCATGAGTTATATAATCTACCTTCTGATCAGATTCCAAAACTTGCAGCCATTTGTTGGCTCCATCTTCCAGCTTGTCACTAATTCCACCCTTCCCTCCTCCACCTGCCATTTACCCCTCCTCACCTGGATCCACCTATTACTTGCCAGCTCTTTCCTCACTCCCCCCACACCTAAATCCCACTTCCCTCACTTCTTTATACTGACTATCTCCCCTCCAATCCTCTGGTTCAGATGAAGGGTCTCAATCCGAACGGTTGAATGCCCATTTCCCTCCACAGATCTACATGGCCCTCCAGCAGGATTCCTCCAGCAGTTTGCCCTTTGCTCGAGATTCCAGCATCTGCAGTCTCCCATGTCTGTATTTTATTACCCTTAGTTGAGCTGACCTGCCAAAATCGGTGAATGCAGTCATCGTCTTCGAGCACTACAGCACAGAAACAGGTCCTTCGTATCATCTAGTCTGTAGTAGGCAGCCGTCGATCCCAGGGGATCATGGGTTTGCACCTCTGATGGATGCAAGCCTGGGTGGGAAGATTTGAAGAACTGCCTGTTGCCCATGCAGCGGGATCCCCCTCTCCACGTCACTGATGTACTCTCTAAGGGCAAGCGCCGATACAGTTTGGCACCAGTGCCATCACAGAGGTTGCCCGAGCGAAGTTGTAAACAACATCAAGCTACCTTAGGGATCCCGGCTCCGGATTTCTTCCTCGGGGCTTACTCCCAAAGCCTTTCCCATGAGTGGGTATGGCCGCAGGCAGCGGAGGATTAAAGTCAGAGTTTTCGTCTGTGCTGAACTATTACTCTGCCTATTCCCTTTGACCCATACCTGGACCGTAGTCCTCCATACCCCTCCCATCCATGTACTTCCCCACAGTTCCCTCAAACGTATCCACCAATTCCTCACCTCCCCTCCTCATCCAACACTAGGCTTCACCTATTGATTTGTTTATTATTATTAATAACAATATTACATGTATTGGTAAAGATTCTCTTCTTTTGCAGATTGCTTGTCAGTCTTCATATGTTATTTTTCATTGATTCTATCATACCACTTTACTCCGAAAAACTACAAGAAAATGAATCTCAAAGTCATATGTGCTGATGTATATGTACTTTGATAATAAATTTACTTTGATCTTTGCTGTATCCACAATCCCTCGCCCTAATTCTGTGATTGTTCTATTAAAAAAAAAGACCTAAGTTTACCATCCCACCTGAAGGATCTGACTTCCAATAGTAATCATTCCTTGCACTGGTATGTCTGTCTCAGTTCTGAACCAGTACAACGTTTTTCAAAGCTCAAAAGCATTTGTGGGGAGAGTTAATGATCAACAGATACTCTTCTAGCTTCAGCAGTAACTACTGTGCTGAGTCATTTGGTAAATATACTGCTTAGTTTGGAACGGAAGTGTCTGGAATAGGAAGATCGCAGCCTCTGTTCCTGACCAGAACTCCAATATCTTATCTCGCCTTGTGTCCTGAAGGAGCTGATATCAAAGTCAGCCTGGATTCCTGCTCCTGATCACTCAACCCTTATGTAAGAAATGTAATAAGATACAGGTTAGACTCAGATACCTTAATTCCATGTTTGAACAGTCTGGAACTCTCACGATCATTACTGGGAACGATAGCATAGGAATATCAAACTATTGTGGTTAAATTAATTTTTTTTTTAGTTTCATCCCTGGAGTGTGTTTTTTTTTATCAGTTTTCAATAGCATTTGATAAAATTGGACACTTAATGTTTGAAATGAAGTACTCAACTGCTAGCTTCTAAAACACAATTAAACAGCAGCAACAGTAATTAAAGCTTTAGCTTAATTTGTTTTCTTCAACATAATTGCAACCCTTTTACTCGCCCGCCAGCACTTTTCATCTTTCTTCAGTCTGCTGCACTGCCACACGGACAAATGGGGTTGGTCAGTGAGCTAGGTGACCATTTTTGAAGCCAAGTGTGGCATTCTTATAACTGGCTGACTGAACACGACGATTTTATGTGGCTCTTCATTACAGCTGGCATGTTGTATAATCGGTGAAGGGAAGTGAAAAAAAAAACATTTTCCAGGTTGGCCTTCAGGGAGTTTTTAATCAGTTAAAAGTGAAAAATACAAGACCTAATCATCCTGAACTATTCTTTATGTTCAGTGAGCTCTGAGATCGAAGCATCAATTCTGTTAGATTTAGGGGGGGGAGGGGGAGGAGGCAACAATTTAACGATAAGGTTAAGATGTTAGATGATAAAATATAACAAATTTGATCATTTATTTCAGAGCAAAACGTGGAGCGACAGGTTCTACAAGCCCAATGCAAGCGACTGGAAACCTTTCACCAGAACCTTAGCCAGTCAGTCAAGCAGCTGTCCCACAGCATGTCGGTAAGTGATATCAAGAAATATGATCATCTTTCAATTACAATAGATAGTCAATTGTCTGGGAATTTATTTCCCTTTGATTTCAGCTGGAATGGGATAGTACAGTAAGGGAATGCTGAGGCTTTATTGTTCATTGGTCAGATTACAGTTGGAGAATTGGGAACAGATCTTAATGTGCTGGCATTGGAGAGGGTCCAGAGGAATTTATGATGCTGATCCTAGGAATGAAACCATTAATGTACGAGGAGCATTTGATGGTTGGAGTTTAGAAGAATGATGGGAATCTCACTGAAACCTACCAAATATTGAAACTCCTAGATAGAATGGATGTGAAAAAGATGTTTCTAATAGTGGGAGAGTCTAGGACCTCAGAATAGGAGGATGTCTCTACAGAGCAGAGATGAGGAGAGATTTCTTTAGCCAGAGGATGGTGAAACTCTGGAATTCACTGCCACAGACAAATGGCATAATTCTGCTCCGATGTCTTATGGTCTAAAATTAGGACACTAGGTTTAATGCTATCTTCCAGATTTATGCCAACTTGGTAGTCTTTCAAGTGGATGGTAGAGCTTTGATAGTTAAATGAGCGGTAAATGGGCTCCATGATGTCATTGTGACCTCAGTACAATTTTCAGGGGTGATTGAATGTGGAAACATGCTCCTCGTATTAATGACACTGGCTTAAGCAAGCAGCTAAATTGGTCATTCCTCAACTAATGGAACTGTGAAATACAGCTATGCTGAGTTATGAAACACCATTTATTTTCACCAGCTGAAATCAATGTTGGGGTTTTCTCTAAACATGTGGGCTGTTTTTAAGAATCAGAATGCACTGCCAACTGTGAAGTATTGAACATGTCTGCTTCTTTATTGGAATTCTATGGAGGCAGACTTGAAAACTACCCCGAATTCCCAGCATCCCCTGTTCTACCATTGTGGTGTACAAAATCAGCTAATTGCAGATGGTCAGGGGTTGGTTTCAGAAAGAACAGTTGACCATAGATAGTATCCTTGAGCATTTGAAGGGTTTGGCTCCTATCAAATAATTCCTCTCTCCGAGTCACAACTTCAAAGTGGCCATAACCTTAGAGCCATAATATCAGCAAAAACTGCCATCAGATGATCCAGGAATAAAATATTCCTGTTTAAATTGTCCGTAAATAAACCATTACCGCTAAATATGTTGGAAATCCTTCCTTGCTAAAGTCCATCCCATTACCCGTACTGGAGCATAGGCCACTGACAACGGCTCACCAGAGTCCTTTGGCCTGGGACAGTCTTTCATGTTATATTTCTTCTAGGCAAAGATCCTTCCTCTCCAAGGATGAGGTCTTTCAAGCTTCTGCAGCTCTGGGTTTTTATGGGATGGTGTTGCCAGCCCTAGACCCAACCCCCCCTCTTTTCGCAGGCAGGCTTGGGACCGTCAATGGCAGAATATATTGGGACATGGCCGCTAAAATTGTTGTCCTGTGATGGTGGTGATGGGACATCTCTCTGAGGCCTCAGAGATATCCCAATTATTAACTCGGTAATCATGCGGGGACCCTGATAATTGACTAAATCAACAATATTGGCGATTAGTAACAGATTCATAAATTCTTTGCTTTTCTAATTCTTAAACCTCAGGAGGATTAATTTAATTTGCCTTCTTGATCAGCACAGATACCATGTGCTGAATGGCCTGCTCCTGTGCATGTATTGCATTTGGTTCTTATATGGATATCAGAGCGGAAGGAGATCAATTTGTCCTCGTTCTGTCATTCATGAGAATTATCAGGCAGACCACTGGGACTTCCATGTGTCCATCCACCTTTCCTCATGTCCTATGTAACATCTTTGATTTATGAAAATCCATCCTAAAATTGACAAATGACCCAGTATCAGTTCCAAGAGAAAGTGTTTCCTAATTTCTGAATGAAAGACTCCATGATCTTAAGTAGCACAGATAGTTGAAAATTTTGTTTGAACATCGGTGGAGATAACTGATTACATTTTGCAACTGGTTCTCTTTGAAATGCAGGAACTGGTGGCTCAGAAGCAGAAACTAGCCTCAGAAAGGGAGAGACTCCAGTCCGAATTGGACCATTTAAGAAAGTGCCTTGCACTGCCTACAATGCACTGGTCTAGAAGCTACTTCAAGTCCTATCCAAGGTGACAGCCCTGTTAGCTCGGCCATGGCATAGAGAGACTATTTTATTATCCTGGTATTTAAGATTCCCATTGGAATTGATGCTCTAGGCAAGACCTAAGGAAACATGCCACACATGAAGCAAAGGGTAAAAGGATAACCCGCCTATTGGACGAACATTGCATTGTACAGGAAACAAGACTTCTGGAGCTCTCTATTTTTTACATAAATTTGCTTAAAGGAACACTTTTTTTTCCAACCTTGCTTTGAATTTCTGATAATTATTTAGTCCCTCATCTACCCCCATTCCAATTAAGGACAGCTTGCAGGGGGTGGTCTATCCCTGACCTCCAGAGCCAACACTAATACATCTGACGTGAACTCACTGGACTGTGTGAATATCTCCGTACTTCCTTGATCTTGAGTGGCTTGCTACAACAACCCAAGTGGCTGAATCTTCAGCATGGACATCTCTAGCTCCGAAGACAAGAAACAGAGAAGGTTCCAATCCATTGGAGAACACCACAAGATACTGACCACACGTGATTGAAGGATCCACCTTACTGAACACCATCCTCCTTGCCCACCGTGTCCCACTTTCTGCAGTCTCTGCTGATATTTTCTGCCATGTAGCAAGGTTTGGAAGTCCTTTCTATCCCCAAATCCCACTGAAAAGGAAGTCCACCTCATTTACTGGCTCTTCTCAGCCCCCTTGCACTGCAACCGAATCAGACCATGACAGTTTAAGGCTCGCTCAGATAACGAGGCGGCTTTTTCACAGAAAAATGCACTTAAGGCAATTGCAGGTACATTTTGAAACAGAGTCTATTAAATCACACTGATGCATGTTACAGCACTGAGTGTGTGTTAAGTATAGAAAGACGATAGCCTAAAGGGCACTTTTTTAATTATTAAATAAAAACAAAATAAAAAGGATTTTTTCACAAAACAAAAAGATGCTTTGCCTTGTACTGTATATAAACAAAAACAGATTTTGTATGTTTTTATTACTTTAATTATTTGTATTAAAGCTTGCCATTTTTAATATGTTTCTGCTTTTGGCAAATATCTTGCTTTTAGTGTTCGTACTGCTGCTGGTCAGGACAAAGAATCAAAAGTGTTTTTAAAACTAAAATCCAAAAAAAAAGAGAGCAAGAGGGTTTTCACTGGTGTGTAAGCTGTTCACTCTGTTTTGGTGTAGCACCAGTTTAAGATTTCTTTAAGAGAGGATGCAAAGCCTCTACACCTCTTCCCCTGCCTATCACCCCTTCCTCCTCCTTATTTATACTTGCTTGAGAGAGACAAGCACCAGTGCCGACTTGTGGCTGTATCAGCTGCTTTACGTTTTCTCCTAATGTACTGTAAGTTTTTGTATCTAATTTGCACTCGCCTGTGTTGGGCTCTCAGACCCTTCCTCATTTTCCACTCTGACACTCATTAAAGGTAGAGAGAACATTTGTGGTTGGTGTGTCTAAAGAGACTTTGATGTAAGATGCTTTTGTCGTGGCCACCCACCCCTGCTTCTCTCAGCCAAATGGTGCATTTTGACTGCAGAAAATTACCTTTGTGTTTGAATTTTTTGTTTCTTACCCACTGCGGAGCACTGGCTGTGATAGATAGGGGTGTGCACTGAGGGACTTTTGCAGCATCTTGTTACTCGATGCATTCTATATGTGCGTTCTCTGCCACCCCTCCCACCGGAGATGGTAACACCCTCTTAACGGTTCTGGGTCCAGACAATTATTGCAAGGTGAGAGTTAGCAGGATGTCTGGTGTATTATCATCAAAATCTCCAGGCTCCCTCCTCGTAACACAAGTTCAGAGGTTATGACAGCCCTGTTAGAAAATACCTACAGACATTCTTAAAATGGAGACAGTTCGCACGGGGGGGGGGGGGGGGGGGAGAAAGTGGGAGCATTTGTGTCTCTTCAGTTTTCAAATCCTTTCTCCAAGCAAAAGTAGACAGAAGCACTCTTCATCCAGCACTAGTCTCAGTACCTTTTGATCTGCAGGATAATTGGGGTGTGGTTTTTATTTTGGTTACAACCAGGGCTCATTTTTCTGGGAAAATTCAAAACAGTAATCCCATTCTGATTGATTCACATGTCCACTCCTGTTTTTTTGAATTTTTGTGTTATGTAGTATAGAGGCAACAATTGTTCCTCCATTCTCCTAACTCAAAGAAAGCTTCTCATGCTATTTAGGTGTGTGCTGTGTGCTGGAGTAAGTTTTTATTTGCTAAATACAGGGAAAATAAACTAAGGACAACTTCTTGTTAATTTCCTGAACCTCAACATCCAGACATCTAAAACCCACAGAGATACAAAAGGTCTGAGGGCATTCTAGTACTTATGTTCCTTGGACTTTTTTTAAAAATTGTGCAGCATTTACTGTGCCCCCGATTAAAAGGGTGCTTGTTAGCTTTTGCTGTTTGTCAGACTTAACTTCAGAGGGAGATTGTTACCTCCATCAAAGGGCTGTCTGAGATGAAGAGTTTATAAAACCTGAGGAAAACCCCCTCATAGTCATTGCTGTACCAACTGCAAAGCCCCATAGGAATGACACTAGTGTAAATGTCCACATCCTAATTTATTAGGGAGATAAGGAAAAATCACATGATGAAGCAGAACCAATTGCCAGCTAAGCTGATGGTATTAATGCATCCAACTAAACCAGACCACTGCGTGAACCATACTTTCCAATGTACAGGCCATTGGGATTTTAGAGTCAGATATGGGAGGGTTTTTGTTTAGAACCAAAGTGCTAAGTTATTTGTAAATGGAAATACATCTGCCAATCACAAAGTGGTTCAGACCCAAGTGTTAAGCAGTTCTTCCTGAAAGGGTCTTGTGCCATACATGCTCCTATTGAGAGCTCCATGTGCAGGAGAGCTTGTTGCACTGATAGCCTTTTACTGCAAACCCCTCAGACTCTCCACTGGTATTCTGTACTGGAGATACCATGAGGTAAAATATTCCCGTTGTTCATTTGGTACACATCTGCATTGAACAGCAGTTCTGTTGACTTCAACAGAATTACTTTTTAGCAACAGCATTCAGAGTGCAAATGTTACTACCTTGTACACAGCCAAAGCCCCAAACCGGCAGGTTCTCCTTCATCAATTTGGCTATCACATCTGTAAAGATAAACATATCAGTGTTGTTTATTTGGAAACCAACCACATTATGAAACCTTGTACACTAAACAGAACCCAGATTATGCCTGACTCTTCACTGGAGCGGGAGTAGAATGTAAACATTCAACAGGCTTTCTGCTCCTGATCGTGATGCTCAGCACCTCCAAATGTGCTGGGCAAGCTTAGACATTGATGTCTCACATTGCAATCCTTCTGACCCCAACTGCTATCCTGGGAGAATGGCCTTTGGCTGAGGTTCTGTAGGATGCTTGGCAATTGGCATCTAGTATGCATGACTTTAGCATGCCATTACCATTGCTAAAGGACATCCATTCACTTGTCCAGCTCGTTAAGCATAGGTGATGCTAATTTGCATTGGTGAGGTAATTAATGTTTCTTAATAACAGAAATACAATAGAGATGTGAAATGCAATAAGGATTAGTATATGCATCTTCTCTGATGTTTACCAATGATACATACTCAGCCACACACTTCCACTTGAGGTAATGGATGCACTTTCCACATACTGAAACTTCCCAAGCCGTCTCCCCCACACAACCCTGTCCAATATGTCCCTGGTTCAGTGGTCATTATAGGCATCTCCTCACTCATCTCTTATTTCCAGTCATCCCTGCTGCTGGACTGATGCCCTACAGCAGGCCCTACATCTCCATTTCCCCCAGATTGTGTCCAGGCTGGATCTCTCTCATCCATTTACCATGGCTTTAAACTCTCTGTAGATCAATGTACAGGCAGCTGGTATCAGCATTACTGTATCTAAGTAACCTGCTACAAAATTTGCTGAACGTAATGAGAAATATAATCCAAAGACTGGGAAAGAATTACAGAAGTTTAGGAAACATATTTCCAGTTTACAGTATAGCTTTGCTCTAATAGTGGCAAAGGTGCAATTAACAGCCCGTTACTTACTCAGTATTGTTTAGGCTCCACAAACTGACACCATGTTTTCTACTGGAGTTATGGGTCATCTCAATCACTATTCAGTGGTTCTGCAACTTGATCACTGATTGACACAAAGTTTGGGTTCTTCCAGTAGACTTCCTCCCTCCTGACTGGAGCTCCCCAACTAGAATTAATTCCATCCTAAAATCCATTTCCCAATTGATCCTCATCTGCCAGCTGCTGATATTTCATTAGTTCCAGATTGCATGCCCTGTAAACGAGGCATGTACTCAGTAGAAGATATTTGTAAGATAACCACATTTTGAAATTATATAACAGGAAATGTTGGATTTTCTCAGTAGGTCAGACAGCACCTGTGGAGAAAGAAGCAAGGTTAACAATCAAGGTAAATTGCTTTGAATCAGACCCCAGTGATTGACCTGAAACATTAGTTCTGTTCCTCTCCCTCTAGCTGCTGCCTGACATGCTGAGTATATCCCTCATTTTCTGTTTCAGCTTCAGATTTCAAACAGATGCAGTTTTCTTTTCCAGAAAACTGCCACTGATGGTCAAGTGGTTCTCAGATAGGAAGGTGAAGCTCATAACAGAAATTCAACACCTGGTCATGAGCTATCACCTCTTTAAAAAAAAAGGTGAATGTCTTTTCTATCATTCAGTCCAAAGGAGAGAATCTGTAGGAGAACAATTAGTTTTCCTATTTGACATCTTTTATTGATGGGGTTCTTATTTGAAGTTTGGCTGAATGATCTGGCAACAAAGTTATCACAATATAAATGGTATCAAAAGCACTCATGGAAAACCAAAGGACAGGTCCTCTCCAGCGTTCCGTTCCTGTGAACTGTTCATGACACAGACAGCTTACTCATCAGAAATGCGACCCTGAACCGAGTTCCGAGGTCGAGACGATGCCTGCAGCCCCACAACGGGCAGCAAATCCATCCTGTTATTCTCCTCAAAGCCCATTCTATGTACAGGCCGTACATACATCAGCCACTCGTAATGTGAGGCTTTTTCACTGTAATCACCTTTTTAAAAAAAAATGGGGAAACTAATAATTCCGTTGTCTCTTCACAAATTTGACCCTGAAGGCAGAGTGATATTTTATGTTGCTTTCTTTTGAGAATGACCATTCTGTCATAAAGTTTTACTGAGGATGTGATGTCATTGATGACATCAGCTGGGTGCCATATTCAACTGCAGGGGGCCTTGATTCTGGGAATGAGCTGTTGATGAGTGAATCTTATTGCAAGTCCACCCAGTTCCTAGTCACTAAGTAATCCAGACACGCCGACATCCTTTCATGTGAAGCAAATGTTGTGTGATGTTGTTAGTCCAAGAGAAAATGCAGTGTTTCTTATGAAGTTAATTAATCATCCATGTCCGGACCAAGCAGTGACTTGTATTAAAAGTGCAGCTGCTTTGCCTGTCACTTCACACTTGACATCAATCATAGCGTCTAAAGACATGCTGGTAGATCATTTGGCAACTGTAGATTACCTCTAGTATAGACAAAAGAATCAACAGGGAATTGATGGTCCATTGAGAGAGAGAAAGTTGCAGGACCACAAGAAAATAAGGAGGGAATTTCCCTGCTGGGCGCTGGCATGGAGCCAATGGGCCAAATCCTGTGTCATTATAAATAAAAACCTGCAGTGTGAATGTCAGTGCAGAATTTAACAAAGTGCCCTACAACAGTATTGAAACAAATGCCAACGTTGCCATGTATATGCCTCCTCAGACTTGGACTGACAGGGCAAGTGTTTCATTGCATCGTCAAGCTTTCACTCAGCCGCCATAATTCCCACCACATGTAACGCAGTTTGCTATCCGGGGCACGAGGAATGCCCCAAGGACTGGTGGAAATACGAAAAGGGAGGAATATCCTGCAGGGAAGCTGGCATGGACCCAATGCGCCAAAAAGGCAGCACAGTAGCATAGTGGCTAGTGTAACACTTTACAGCGCCAGTGACCATTCCTCGCTGCTGCCTATAAGGAGTTTGTACGCTGTTCCCGTGGCCACACGGGTTTCCTCCGGGTGCTTCAGTTTGCTCCCATGTCCCAAAGACATACAGACTGGTTGGTTAATTGGTCACACGGGTGTAATTGACCAGCACGGGCTCATTGGGCCACACGGTCCTGCTACTGTGTTGTATCTCTAAATAAGAAATAAACACCACTTTCTGAACGGGTCTGGGTAGCAACAGGTCGCTTGCTGCAGAACGATCACTCACCGTCTCACCTTTGGGGTCCTGAGTTGCCAAACCACAGCAGGTACACTGTAGCCACCGTACCTGGTTTACAGCCATCACACTTCATTGACGATGATCCATTGCTTGTACCTGTACCACACTTGCCACTCACTAGCAGATCTGCCTTTATAGATCGTTGTAACTGTAAACTTGCCACTGATTAGAGTGAACATTGGTTCAGCACTTCTGTTACAGCCTGTGCACACTTGATCTATCATACTTCTTGAGGGAGGAGGAAGACAAGGCCTCCACTATAACTGGGGGTGGGGATTGGGAGGGTGGGTGTTGATGCTGTGAAAATTATGTTTTAAGTATATTGTTTGGATTTATTGTAATGTAATATATTATTTGTTGAATGTAGTAATTAGGTATTTATGAATATATTGCTGTAATTTCGGACAAAAATCAAAAAAATAAAATCATGTACAGAGTGATAAATGAGTGTCTTCATTATTTTACCATGTGAGGAAATTTGTAATTGGTTATTGGTTTTTTATTGTCACATGTACTGAGATACAGTGGAAAAACTTTTGTTTCCTTTCCAGCCATACAGAATCAGGTTTAAAATTGGGAGTGGGGGGGGGGGGGGGCGGAATAAAGGACAAATACTTGCAAAGAGGACCAGCTGAGATGGCAATCTTGGCAGGTATGAACCAGTTGGGTCGAAGGGCCGATTTCTGTACTGTATGACTCCAAGAACATCTCAGAGTCAGGTTTAACATCACTGGTATATAGACAATAGGTGCAGAAGTAGACCATTCGGCCCTTCGAGCCTGCATCGCCATTCTGAGATCATGGCTAATCATCTACTATCAATACCCGGTTCCTGCCTTGTCCCCATATCCCTTGATTCCCCTTATCCATAAGATACCTATCTAGCTCCTTCTTGAAAGCATCCAGAGAATTGTCCGCCACTGCCTTCCGAGGATGTGCATTCCAGACCCCCACAACTCTCTGGGAGAAGAAGTTTTTCCTTAACTCTGTCCTAAATGACCTACCCCTTATTCTCAAACCATGCCCTCTGGTACCAGACTCTCCCAGCATCTGGAACATATTTTCTGCCTCTATCTTGTCCAATCCCTTAATAATCTTATATGTTGCAATCAGATCCCCTGTCAATCTCCTTAATTCCAGCGTGTATATGTCATGAAATTTGGAGCTTTGTGACAGCAGTACATGGTAATACATAATAAAATAAATTATAATTACAGTAAATATATATTAATTAAAAAATTAAGTAATTTGAAAAGAGAGCAAACCAAAAGTGAGGTACATGGATTCATTGTCCATTCAGAAATGAACAGCAAAGGGGAAGAAGCTTTTCCTGAAACATTGAATATGCATCTGCAGGCTCCTGTACTTCCTCAATGGTAGCAATGAGAAGAGGGCATGCCAATAAAGTGCAAGGGTCTAGTTAACGTAAAAGGAGGGATCAACCTGCTTTGGAGTATGAGAAATCCATTTAAAAGACCTGCTGTATAATATAGCACATAAAACAAAAACCAGTACACACAGTAGGTATGATATTGTGCTGAGAATTTAACCTGTTCCAAAATCTACCTAACACTTACCTCCCATGTAGCCCTCCATTTTTTTCTTTCATCTGTATGCCTAGCTAAGAGTCTCTTAAACTGTCCCTAATGCACCTGCCTTGACCACCACCCCTAGTAGTACATTCCACACACCCACCACTCTCGCTGTAAAAATACCACCTCCGACATCCTTCCTATATTTTTCTACAATCACCTTAAAATTATAAGCAACATATGCAAAATGCCCAAGGAACTCAGCAGGTCAAGCAATGTCTATGGAAAGGAACAAACAGTCGACATTTCAGGCCGAGACCCTTCTGGACTCAAAAAGGGGTAAGATGCCAGAATAAAAAGGTGGAGGACAGGAAGCAGGATAGCTAGAAGGTGATAATAGGTGAAGCCAGGTGGGTTGGAAAAATAAAAGGCTGGAGAGGAAGGAATCTGGTAGGAGAGGACTGAACTGTAGAACAAAGGAAGGAGGAGGTGATAGGTAGGTGAGAGGAGGCAAATGGCCAGATTGGGGAATAGAAGGAAGGAGGGGAAAAAAAACGATGCTCGTGCCATTAGGTTGGAGGCTACCCAAATGGAATACAAGGCATTGGTCCTCCACCCTGAGGGTGGCCTCATTGTGGCACAAGGAGAGGCCCTGGAACGACATACAGTATAGGAAATGGAATCGGAATTAAAATGCTTGGCCACCAGGAAGTTCTGCTTTTGGGGGATGGAGCAGAGCCTTAAAATTATGCCCCTTTTTTAGTAGCCAATTCATCCCTGGTAAAAAGTGCCTGGAAATCTATTCTATCATTTCCCCTCATCATTTGATACACTTCTATAAAGTCACCTCTCATCTTCCTTCACTTAAAAGGAGAAAGCCCTAGCTCGCTCAACTTCGCCTCAAACAGAATCAGGTTTAATATCACTGTCATATGTCATCAAATGTGTTAGCTTTGCAGCAGCAGAATAATAGAGGGAAAGAAACTGAATTCAGTATGATTAAATAAATAGGTAGTGCAAAAAAAAAATTTTAAATAGTGAGGTAGTGTCATAGGTTCAATGTCATTCAGAAAACAATGGCAGAGGGAAAGAAGCTGGTCCTGAATCATTGTGTGTCTTAAGGCTTCTGTGTTTCCCTCCTGATGGCGGCTGTGAGAAGTCCTGGGTGACGGGGGTCTTTACTGATGGACACTGCCTTTTTGAGGTACTGCTCCTTGAAGACACGCTCTCTGATCCAGGCTGCATCCTGGTAAATCTCCTCTGCATTCTACATCAGGATACAAGCTGTCCTACAGCTTAATGGTCCACGTTCTCAAGCTTTTGTATACTCTGCCCTACAAGAGGGGAGAAGAGGGAATGTCCAGGGTGGGAGGAGTCCTTGATTATGATAGATGTCTTCCCAAGGAAGTGGTAAGTGTAGATGGAGTCAGTGGAAGGGAAGTTTGTGTAAAGTGCTGACTGCATTCATACCTCTTCAATTTCATGAACATTCTCACTATTACTTTATATTGTTCATTCTTTATTAACATCCTTGTATTATTTATCAGGCTGGTATTTATTGCCCACCCCAACTTCTCATTGTTAAACTAATTGCCCTGTAAATATTCAATTTATGAAACGTGTTCAAAGTTAACACAAGATGCTAGAAATCTTAAGCAACAGACACAAAAGTGTTGGAGGAACGCAGCAAGTCAGGCACCACCAAAGGAGTAGGTAAACAGTCCATATTTCAGGCTAAGACCCTTCATCACTACTGGAAAGGAAGGGGGGGAGAAGCTAGTACAAGAAGGCAAGGGGCAGGGAAGGAGTACAAGCTGGCCGGTGAGAGGTGAAACCAGGTCAAAGTTCAAAGTAAATTCAATATCACCATATACAGCCCTGGTATTCATTTTTTTGCAGGCATACTCAATAAATCTATAATAGAATAATAACCATGACAAATGTTCAGAGGGGGAAGTTGGGTGGGTAGGTGGGTGGGGTTTAAGTAAGCTGGAAGGTGATGGGTAGAAGAGATGAAGGACTGAAGAGGGAGGAATCTGATTGGAGAGGACAGTGGACCATGGTAGAAAGGGAAGGAGGGGTGGGCAGTTTCCCCTTGTGCTAATTTTAACTAGTCCCGCTTGGTGGTGCAATAATATCAGCGCTGGACTCCAGAGCAAAGGTTCCTGAGTTCAAATCCAAGTCGGGTTGAGCGTCGAGCTAGCAACTGGGCCTCAAATACAAGAATAGCTTGCTATGGAAACACCATCATGACGGTGCCCCAATAACTCCACTGCTGAGTTAAGGGCTATTCTTTTTTCTTTCTTTATTTCAACTGCCTTGGGGTATTTTTGATCAATGCCTGTTGACTTACATATTTCAAAGATGCTAATCACTCACTACCTTCTGCTTTTACTGTTTATCACAACTGGTATGCCACTGTTGACTACAAAACTGACACATTGGCATCATCCTTTGTTTTGTGAAGACAGCCAGACAATGTTAAACCTTTCCATCTCCTTCCACCTCCACAAAACAGGTCATCTTCTCAGTACCTAATTGGTCTTATTGTTTCTTTGATTATCCTCTTGCACTTTATATAAAACAACTATAGACTTTAAAATATAATCTGCCAGTTTTTTTTATACTTTTCCTTCCCTTAACTTCTCTACTTTCACTCCCACACTTTCTATAATCTTCTGCACTTTTTCCTCTATTTTCTGAAGGGAGAAAACTTGTGAAATGATATGTACTCTGGCAGAAAGAACTCTTTGGTGTATGGTCAACCTTATATTGATTTCACATGATTTCCTTTTCAAGGTCCAGATCCTATTTAAAATAATAAATGTTCTGGCTTTCAAAAGAGGGGAATGGGTAGGGGCACAGGATTGGAAAAGGCTGCAGAGGGTGCAAACTCAGCCAGCTCCATCAAGAGCTCTAGTTCCCCAGCATCGAGGACATCTTCAAAAGGCAATGCCTCAAAAAAGGTGGCATCCGTCATTGAAGAACCCCATCGCCCAGGACACGACCTCTTCTCACTGATACCACCAGAGAAGAGGGAAAGGAGCACAAGAACACACATGCAATATTTACGAACAGCTTCTTCCCTTCTGCCATCAGATTTCTGAATAGAAAAAGAACACTACCTCAGTATTTTTGTGCTCTCTTTTTGAGGTAATTAAATTTTTTAATAATTCTGATTTTAATTGTTTTTTTAATATATTGTATGTACCGACACAGCAAAACAACAAATTTCATGACATATGCCAGTGATATTAAAACTGATTCTGAAAACTTTCACCATAGCAGAGATGTCCAAAACAAGAGGGCATAGGTTTAGGGCAAGGAACAAGGATTCTTCAGGTAGAAGGTACAAGTGACTCAGGACTCGCACCACCAAGTTCAAGAAGTTACCACCAGGCTCTCGAACAAAAGAGGATAACTACTCTCATCTATTGAGATGTTCCCACAACAAATTATCTCACTTTAACAACTCTTCATCTTGTTAGTTCATGCTCGAGTTATTTATTGCTATTTATTTATATTTGTATTTGCAGTTTGTTGTCTTCTATGCTCTACTTGAGTTTCCATTGATCCTGTTTAGTTACTATTCTAGAGATTTGCCATGAATGCCAGCAGGATGAAGAATCTCAGGGTTGTATGTGGTGACATACAGTGCCAATAAAAAGTATTCACCCCACCCCTCCGCTACAGAAGTTTTTGTTTTATTGTTTTACCTAACTGAATCACAGTGGATTTAATTTGGCTTTTTTGACAAAACAAAAGACTTTTTCGTGTCAAAGTGAAAACAGAGCTTTACAAAGTGATCAAAATCAATTACAAATATAAAAAACAAGTATTCATCTCCTTTAAGTCAGTGTTTAGTAGATACACCTTTGGCAGGAATTACAGCCTTGTGTCTGTGTGGATAGGTCTCTATCAGCTTTGCACATCTGGACACTGCAATTTTCCCCCATTTTTCTTTATAAAACTGCTCAAGCTCTGTCAGATTGCATGGGGATCATGAATGTACAGGCCTTTCTCAAATCCAGCCACAAATTCTCAATTGGATTGAGGTCTAGACTCTGTCTTGGTCACTCCAGGACATTAACTCAATTGTTTTTAAGCTATTCCTGTGTAGCCTTGGCTTTATGCTTGGGGTCATTGTCTTGCTGGAAAACAAATCTTCTCCCAAGTTGTAGTTCTCTTGCAGACTACATCAGGTTTTCCTCCAGGATTTCCCTGTATCTTGCTGCATTCATTTTACCCTCTACATTCACAAACCTTCCAGGGCCTGCTGCAGTGAAGCATCCCCACAGCGTGATGCAGCCACCACCATGCTTCACAGGAGGGATGGTGTTTTTGATTAAGTGTGGTGTCTGGCTTATGCCAAACATAGCGTTTGGTCTGATTGAGCCAAACAGCTCAATTTTGATTTCATCAGACCATAGAATCTTCTTCCAGCTGACTTCAGAGTCTCCCACATGCCTCTGGCAAATTCTAGCCAAAATTTCATGTGTTTTTTTTCCCCAACAGTGGCTTTCTCTTTGCCACTTTCCAATGAAGCTGCAACTGCTGAAGCACCAGGGCAACAGTTGTTGTATACGTAGTCTCTCCCATCTCAGCCACTGAAGCTCATCCAAAGTTGTCATAGGTCTCTTGGTGGCCTCCCTCACTAGTCCCCTTCTTGCATGGTCACTCAGTTTTTGAGGATGGCCTGCTCTAGGCAGATTTACAGCTCTGCCATATTCTTTCCATTTCTTGATGATTGACTTAACTGTACACCAAGGGCTATTCAGTGACCTGGAAATTTCTTTGTATCCATGTTCCGACTTCTGCTTTTCAGTAACCTTTTCACAAAGTTGCTTGGAGTATTGGCTTGTCTTCATGGTGTAGTTTTTGCCAGGACACTGACTCACTAGTAGTTGGACCTTCCAGATACAGGTGTATTTTTACTACAATCGATTGAAACACCTTCACTGCACACAGGTGATTTAACTAGTGAAATGACTTCTAAAACCAATTGACTGCACCAGTGATAATTTGTTGTGGCATATTAAAGGGGGGTGATACTTAGGCAATTAATTATTTTGTGTTTTATATCTGCAATTAATTTGGATCACTTTGTAGAGATCAGTTTTCACTTTGACATGGATCTGCTGATAGGTGTCAAAGAAAGCCAAATTAAATCCACTGTGACTCAATGTTGCAAAACAATAAAACCTGAAAGCATCTGGGGGGGTGGAGAATACTTTTTAAATAGGCACTGTCTATGTACTCTGATAGTAAAATTTACTTTAAACTTTTTGAAGAACATTAAAAGGTATTCTTTTTCATCCATAAGTGGCTGGAATCTGGAATACACTGTCTGAGGGAGTGGTGGAGACAGGCAATCTCCCAACATTGAAAAAGGATCTAGTTGGATATTTGAATCCTGAGGCTTAGAAAAGCTGAGGATCTAATGCTGATAAATGAGATTATAGTTAGCTAGCATGGACCATGATGGGTGTATTTCTGTTCTCCCTGACTATGTGATTCTATAATTCATTCTTTGAATCTCATCCTCCTCCTCTTCCTTTTAGAAAGATAACAGGCACATTCACACTATTTTTAATTAATGCTGACCTGAATGAAGAATTGGGTTTTAACCATCTTCGAGGACACACTAATCAGCTTGTTGAAAAATAAGCTGCTATACAATTTCTTTTTCGGAGCTGTCACTCTGAATTCTCAATAATCATGTAATGAGACTTCAGCCTAACAGCTTTCCCAGGAGGTTTGCTTTTAATGTTCGGCATCAATGTCTCTTGTGTAAGTGCAGATTCTGAAGTGCAAAGCAGATGATTAAGGCATCTGTACATGTCAGCTCTTCCGTTATATAATGAGTCTAGTTAAGCTAGTTAAGCAAATACAGTTAACCCTTTTGGTTTTGGTAACGAGTGACTTTAGTCTGTATTTAATGTTTAAGTTTTCATTTCTTGTTTGATGATTTATTTTTGTAGAATAAAAATAGACCAATGAAGAGCCTAAAAGATGTCATATAGGTAACAGACAAGGCGATGGCATTCATTTAGGATTAGAGTAGTGAATCTGTGGAACTCGTTGCCATGGACAGCTGTGGAGGTCAGGACATTGGGTATAGTTAAGGCAGAGATTGATAGTTTTTGATTCATCACGGCATGAAAGGATACAGAAAGACAGGAGATTGGGACTGAGAGGGAAAATGGATCAGTGATGTTGGGCCAAATGGCCTAACTCTGCTCCTATATCTTATGGTCTTATCTGTTTTTGCCATGATATTGTTTTAATACTCTGAAGACATGGATGTACTGTCAGTTCAGGGGTGAAATAAACAGAATAGGGGTTGTGATATGTCTAAGAGAGACTGGAGCCTCTTTTGCATCCCAGTGACATGAATCAAGTGCAAAGATAGCAGCATTTTGTGATGATACAAAATTGGCAAACAAAGGGGGAAATTGGCAGGAGAACAGAAGTTTAAAGTAGGCAGACAGGTGGCAAATGCAGTTCAGCATGGAGAAGTGTGAAGTAATAAAAGAGCTGTTAAAGGATGAAAATGTTTAATAGTGAAACAGATGATTCATGGAGATGTTGGGGCTAAAAGTGGAGGGAGAATGAGAAGGGAGTAGATCCTTTTAAAATTAAAAGACCAAAAGGTGAAGAATGGAGTTCTGCATTAGAAATGGAGACACTGAAGATAATAGCAAAGCATTCGTTCTCTGTTTGTAATGTTAATTACTCATTCATAATTAGAAGTATTGCATGCAGTCCAAATACTCAGAAAGAATATATATTGCACATAAAAGACCCCTGACAGGTCTTATTAAATTTGATAGGGTAACTATAGGGATAGAAGATAAAAGATCAAAGAAAATTTAAAGATTAGCTTTACTTGTCACATGTATATTGAAACATTGAAAAACTATTCAGGACATTTACAAAGACAGGTGTGTAAAAAGAGCCTGAAGGATCGTTGGGGACCCAATGCACCCCAACCACAAACAGTTCCAGCTGCTAACGTCTGGGAAACATTACCGCAGCATAAAAGCCAGGACCAACAGACTCCGGGACAGCTTCTTCCACCAGGCCATCAGAATGCTTAACTCATGCTGACAACTGTATTTCTATGGTATATTGAATAAATTGCACATTACACATGTAGACAGAGACATAACGTAAAGGTTTTCACTAAGTCAATTCAATTCAACTCAGCTGGCCAGGCAGCATCAATGGAAAAGAGCAAACAGTCAATGTTTTGGGCCGAGGCCATTCATCAGGACTGGAAAGGAAGGGGAGTCAGTGAAATGTGTTGTTTGCATCAACAACCAACACAATATAGGATGTGCCAGGGCTGCCCACGAGCATGGCTGTGCTTCCAGCATCAGAATAACCATGCTCAAAACTTACCAATTGAACCCGTATTTCTTTAGAATGTTAGAGGAAAGCAGAGCACCCAGAGAAAATGCGCGTGGTCACAGGGAGAATGTACAAACACCGGCGGAAATCGAACCCTGATCTTGCAGCTAGTGTTGTAAAGCATTATGCTAGCCACTGCACTACTACTTTCCTTACTTCATAAGGAGGTCCACTAACATTGTCAATTTTTTTTCGTACTTTCTTGCGAGATGGAGGGCGGCCATTTAACCTATCTGATATATGCAGCATTCCATCAGTTCAATTTCCCTGCTGACTTCTCTTTAAGCCATGCTCCCAACTCCACTCAATTCCCCTGCCACCCACCTCACAAGGGGTCATTTACAGCAGACATTTAACACACCAGCCCATCTTTGGCATGTGGAAGGAGGATTCTACCACACCCACTGCTGCACCACACCAGATTATGATGGTGAGGACGAATCCAAAAGAATTCAATATATAATCAGAAAGCAGTTATGATGTAGTGATTGGTGGAGGCAAAGGCACAGATTGATTAAAGGAGAATCTGAATAAGCACAAAGGAACAAGAGAGCATGGACAATGATGGTGAGATGGTGATGTGGAGCAGGGCTTGATGAAGAATCTTGGTCCAAAACATTATTTGTTCCTTTCAAAAGTTCAAAATTCAAAGTAAATTTATTGTCAAAGTACATACAACCTTGAGATTCATTTTCTTGTTGGCATACTCAATAAATCCCTCATAGAATAACCATAATAGAATCAATGAAAAACCACATCAACTGGGGTGTTTAACCAGTGTGTGAAAGACAACAAACTGTGCAAATACAAAAATTAAGAAATAGTAATAATAAATAAATAAACAATAAGTATTGAGAACATGAGATGAAAGTGAGCACATTTCAATGATGAAACAAGTGATGTTATCCCCTCTGGTTCAAGAGCTTGATGGTTGAAGGGTAATAACTGTTCCTGAACCTGATGGTGCGAGGCCCGAGTTCTGATGGATGCTGCCTGACCTGCTGAGTTCCTCCAGCATTTTGTGTTCTTTGTCTTAGATCTCATGATCTTTCACCTTTTGGACCAATTTACCAGGTAGGACCTCAATGAAGTCCACTTGCAGTATGTCAGCCACACTTCAATATATTTTGTTATAACATTGAAAAATTCTGTCAAATTGGTCAGACAGGATCTCCCTCTAACAAAGTCTTGTTAAACACAGTAACTCTGAAGAAACCTCCATCTTTTCCAGCATAAATTATTGCTGTCAGAATTGATTCTAATAATTTCCTTATCATTGACTTTAGATTCACAGGTCTGTAATTACCTGCATTATCCCTGATATTGCTGCTGCTTTTCATGAATAATGATTCTACATTTGCTGCCCCTCTCTTCACCTGCAGCCAGGGAAGATTTAAAAATCTCTGCCAGGTTCCCACCATTCTCCTCCATTGCTTCCTGTTCATATATCTCATCAGACCCCAAGTTTAGCCACCTCTAAGTGTGTTAAGACAATATATACTCACTTTTAAACAATATATTTTAGAGTTTCATCTTCCATTCCCACTCTCATCCCAGGAAATCAAATATTCATTTACAACCTCACCTACATCCTTGTGAACAGTATGTCTTTTTGGTGCCAAAAACAGTCCTTAACTCTTTCTGAGGTAACTCTTTCCTAACCCTTGCTCTGAATGTACCTATAAAATGCTTTACAATCTTGTCTACCAGTGATTTTTTTTCATGCCCTCTGTCCTATTGATGTGCTTTTTTTTTAAAAAAAAGTACCCCCTACATTTTCCATACTCTGAAGATCTTCTCCGAAATTCAGTTATGTTCATCTGCCATATTCTTCTTTCTTTATCTATCCCACGTTATCCATTTGAGTCATGACATTTTGCTCTTGTGGAACATGTTAACCCCGAGCTCTCAGAACTCTCATTGGGGTGACACAGTAGATTAGTGGTTAGTACAATGCTTTACAGTCCCAGTGAGCTGGGTTCAATTCTTGCTGCTGTCGTCAGTAAGGAGTTTGTACATTAGTTTGTCATTCTAAGTTGTCCCCTGATTAAGCTAGGGTTGAATTAGGGGTAGTTGGGTGTCACCACTCGAAGAGCTGGAAGGACCTATTCTGCAAGATTAGAGATTCTCTAATATACATCTGTTTAATCTTCCACTCTATCCTTTATATAACCCCTCTATATAATATATAGAACAGGATGGTAGTGAGGGGGGGGGGGGGTGGTGAGGGGGAGGAAGAGAGATGGATAGAATTTTGCTTTTGAATGACTTCCATTTGTCCAGTGTAAACTTGCCCAAAACAAGTGCCTCCAGTCTACTTTAGTCATATCACATCCTATCTTTCAATACTGAAATTAGCCTTAGGTTCTCCATTCCAGGACCTTACTTTCTAGATCATCTTCATCCCTTGGTATGGACATGGAGGATATGAGAATGAGAGGAGATCCAATAAAGGTTCTCAGAATTGAGTGGTATAGACAGGGTTGAATATATAGATATCCTTGTGTCCATGTTGACCCACCACCAAACTCTGGGTGTCATACCTGCCAGAGCTCATGGATGGACACAATGGTGGTCTGAGTTACCTGTGCAGACCCAGGTGGTGTTGGGTGTTGTATAATGAACCAGATTTAATTAGAGAACATAAGGTAAAAGAACCCTTAGGAGTAACAGGACTGGATGCAAGTGATCATAATATGATTGAATTCACCCTGAAAACTGAGGAAAAGCTAAAGTCAGATGTATCAGTATTACAATGAAAGAACAATGGCTAACAAGAGAGGTTAAAGCCAACATAAAGGCCAAAGAGAGGGTACATAATAGAACAAAAATTATTGGGAAGTTAGAAAATTGGGAAGATTTAAAAACCAACAGAAGGCAACTAAGGAGGTGGCTTTGGAGATTGTGGAGGCATTGGAAATGATCTTCCAGGAATCAATAGACTCTGGCATGATTCCGGAGGACTAGAAGGTCGCAAATGTAGTTCCACTGTTTAAGAAAGGAGGGAGGCAGCAAAAAGAAAATTACAGACCTATTAGATTGACATCAGTAGTTGGAAAGTTATTGGAGTCGATCCTCAAGGATGAAGTTGTGAAATACCTCGAGGTGAATGACAAGATAGGCCCAAGCCAGCATGGTTTCATGAAGGGAAGATCCTGCCTCACCAACCTATTTGAATTTTTTGAGGTAATCTCAAATAAGATTGACAAGGGAGAGGCTGTGGATGTTGTGTATTTGGATTTTCAAAAGGCCTTCGATAAGGTGCCGCACAAGAGGCTGCTTAATAAGATGAGAGTCCATGGAATTACAGGAATGATAGTGGAATGGGTGGAGCATTGGCTGATAGGCAGAAAGCAAAGGGTGGGAATAAACGGATCCTATTCTGGTTTGTTGCTGGTTACTAGTGGTGTTCTGCAGGAGTCGAAGTTGGGGCAGGTTCTTTTTGTACTGTATATCAATGATTTTGATTATGGATTAAATGGTTTTGTGGCTAATTTTGTGGATGACACCAGGATAGGTGGAGGAGCAGGAAGTGTTGAAGAAATGGAAAGGTTGCAGAGAGACTTGGTCAGTTTAGGAGAGAGAGCAAAGAAATGGCAGATGAGATACAAAATTGAGAAATGTACTGTTGTACATTTTGGAAGAAGAAATAATCAGGAAGATTATTATTTAGATGGGGAGAAAATTCAAAAATTGGAAGTGCAAAGGGGCTTGGGGGTCCTCGTGCAGGATACCCTCAAGGTTAACCACCAGGTTGGATCGGTAGTAAGGAAAGTGAATGCTATGTTGGCATTCATTTCAAGAGGAATAGTGTAAAAGAGTAAGGAGGTGTTGATGAGGCTCTATGGGGCACTGGTGAGACCTCATTTGGAATACTGTGTGCAGTTTAGGGCCCCCTATCTTAGAAGGGATGTACTGATGTTGGAGGGAGTTCAGAGAAGATTTACGAGGATGATTCCTGGAATGCAGGGGTTAACATACGAGAAGCGTTAGTTGGCTCTTGGACTGTATTCATTAGAGTATAGAAGAATGAGAGGGGATCTCATAGAAACATTTCGAATGTTGAAAGGGTTGGACAGAGTAGATGTGGAAAGGCTGTTTCCCTTTGGTGGGTGAGTCCAGGACAAGAGGCTACAGTCTTAGAATTAGAGGGTACCCATTTAAAAGAGATGAGGAGTAATTTTTTTTAGCCAGAGGGTCGTGGATTTATGGAATCGTTGCCACATACAGCTGTGGAGGCCCGATCACTGAGGGTGTTTAAGAAGGAAATTGATAGGTATCTAATTAGTCAGGGTATCAAGGGATATGGGGAAAAAGCTGGAAATTGGAACTAGATGGGAGAATAGTTTAGCTCATGGTGGAGTGGCAGAGCAGACTCAATGGGCTAATTGGCCTACTCTGCTCCTTTGTCTTGTGATCTTGTGAACTAAAAAAGTCATTATGTTAAAGATGGAAGAAAATCAGCTAGACATTACTATTAAATGTTTCTTCAGATACATAAAATGTAAAAAAAAGAGACAAGAATGGATATTGCACCACTGAAAAGAGATGTTGGAGAGATAATGTGGGACAACAAAAGTGCAGAATAACTGAACAAGTATTCTGCATCAGTCTTAACTGTGGAAGACAGTAGCAGTATGGTGGAAGTTTCAGGTGTCAGGGGGTATGAAGTGTGTGAAGTTACCAGAACTAGACAGAAGGTTCTTTGGTAACTGAAAGGTCCGAAGGTGGATAAGTCACCTGGAGCAGATGGTGTACACCCCCGAGTTCTGAAAGAGGAGGCTGAAGAAATTGTGGAAGCATTAGTAATGATCTTTCAAGAATCACTAGATTCTGGAATGGCTGTGAAAGAGTGCAAAATTGCAAATGTCGCTCCATTTTTCAGGAAGGGAGAGAGGCAAAGGAAAGGAAATTATACACCAGTTAGTCTGATCTCAGCAGCTGCGAAGACATTGGAGTCAATTATCAAGGATGAGTACTCAGGGTACTTGGAGGCACATGATAAAATAGGCCATAGTCAGCATGGTTTCCTTAAGGGAAAATCCTGTCTGACAAATCTGATGGAATTCTTTGAAGAAATAACAAGCAGGATAGACATGGGACAATTGGTTGATGCGTACTTAGATTTTCAGAAGGACTTTGACAAGGTGCCACACGAGGCTGCTTAACCAGCTATGAGCCATAGTATTTAGGAAATATTCTAGCATGGATAAAGCAGTGGCTGATTGGCAGGAGGCAAAGTGCAGGAATGAAGGGAGCCTTTTCTGACTGGCTAGTGGTGTTTCACAGGAGTTTGTGGTGGGACCGATTCTTTTCTCATTATATGTCAATGATTTGGATGATGAAATTAATAGTTTTGTTGCAAAGTTTGCAGATGATATGAAGATAGGTAGAGGGGCAGGTAGCTTTGAGGAAGTAGAGAGGCTACAGAAGGACTTAGACAGGTTAGGAGAACGGGCAAAGAAATGGGAGATGGAATACAATGTCAGGAAGTGTGCTTTGGTAGAGGAAATAAAAAAGTTGACCATTTCTAAATGGAGAGAAAATACATTAAAACAGAGGTGCAAAAGGACTTGGGTGTCCTTGTGCAGGATTCCCAAAAGTTAATTTACAGGTTGAGCCTGTGGTGAGGAAGGCAAATACAACATTAGCATTCATTTCAAGAGGAATAGAATATAAAAGCAGGGCTGTAATGTTGAAACTTTATAAAGCATTGGTGAGGTCTCACTTGGAGTATTGTGAGCAGGTATGGGCCCCCATCTTAGAAAGGATGCGCTGTAACTGGAGAGGGCTCAAAGGAGGTCAACAAAAGTGATTCCAGGATTGGATGGCTTGTCATATGAAGCGTGACTGGTGGCTCTGGACCTGTATTCAATAGAATACAGAAGAATGAGAGATAACCTCATTGTAACCTAAATGGTGAAAGGCCTTGATAGAGTGGACGTGGAGAGCCCAAAGACCAAAGAGCACAACCTCAGAACAGAGGTGAGGGGGAATTTCTTTGTCCAGAGAGCTGTGGGATTCTTTGCCACAAGCAGCTGTGAAGGCCAAGTCTTTCTGTATATTTAAAGGCAGAGGTTGATATATTCTTGATTGATCAGGGCATGAAGGGATACAGGGAGAAGGTAGGAGATTGGGGCTGAGTAGAAAATTGGATCAGCCATGATGAAATGGCACAGCAGACGCAATGGGCCAAATGGCCTAATTCTGCTCCTATATCTTGTGGATGTATCAGCAATGAAATGAAAGGACTATTCCAAATGAGTTCAGGAAATACTTCCACCATGCAAATCTTAGCAAAGCTCAAATGTGGCATCTTTCAGAAGCTCTGGCGTAATGCCAGCTGACAATGCAAAATTTGTGCCCATACCAGTACTATGCCTTAGAATTAAAACACTGAATTTCACTGGGCAATGCCACATTTTTATTTTAAAATCTTTTCCATTGTAAATTCCTCAATAAACAGAACATCTGTTGACTTTGAAAGCAATATCCAGTGTTTGGATAATGGGCTGCCGTTTGGCAAAAGGAAAGAACTCCATCTGCTCCTAATTTTACCCAGAGAAATTTGCCTAACTATTTCCACAGGCTGTTGCAAATGCTGGCATTCGATACAAGTGTTCTTCAATGTGACTATGTAGTCGTTATAAATAAACCTTCACTATCTGGACAATTTGGCAAAGCGATTAAGCAGTAAACAGAACAATGGAATAAGTATCTGGCATTTTAACATGGTGTTGGGCCACCCATGGTGGATGGACTCTGTTCTGATTCACTGTGAGGCTACAAATTAAAATTGACTTGTGTTGAGGAGGGCGTAGAAAAGAACGAGAATCACTCAAAGTGCCAAGGAATGAATCACAGCTTTACTAGGGAGCGATTAGAGGAAAGTAGGAAGAAGCTGGTTAAGAAGACAGCGAACATTGTCTGGGAAGAAGCTGGTTAAGGAGACCACAGACCTGGAAAGCCTCCAATAGGTCAAATGGCATCAGTGGAGAGCAAACTGGCTTAGAGCAATGGCATTCAATGAAAATGGTCAACGGAGCACTCAGACACACAGCACCTAAATAGGCCATTCAGCTCACTATGTTCACATGAACCCAAACGTGCCCTTTTGTACCCAGGCAGGAAAACAGCTGAAGGAATCAGACCCAATGCAGGAAAATGGGAGTAGTGCATGTAGATATCATTGGTATGAAAGAAATGGGTTGCAAGGCCTGCTTCTGGAACATACACTACTGGGCAAAAGCCTTGGGCACAAAAAAAACAAGGGTGCCCAAGATTTTTGCACGGTACTGCAATAATTTAATGCATTGCATTGTACCACTGCAGCAAAAAAAAAAATTAAATTTCGCAACGTACATGAGTGATGATAAACCCGATTCTGGTTCAAGTCTCTATTGTGGATTGAGAATGGGAAGGGCACAGGGAGAGGGAGAGGGGAATCCTGGTTGGGAAAAGGGGAAAGGAGAGGAGGGGGGAAGCAGGAAGCACCTGAGAGGTATTTTGTAATGATCAATAAACCAATTGTTTTGAGTCAAATTAGCCTTGCCGAGGGAGAGGGAAGCAGGAAGCAGGAAGCAGGAAGCAGGAAGCAGGAAGCAGGAAGCAGGAAGCAGGAAGCAGGAAGCAGGAAGCAGGAAGCAGGAAGCAGGAAGCAGGAAGCAGGTGAGAGGTATTTTGTAATGATCAATACACCAATTGTTTCGAGTCAAATTACCTTGCCTGGTATCTGAGCTAGGTGTGTCTGCATCGCCTCACCCCCACCGAGAGGGAGAGGGAATTCAGTCCGCAAGACGGTACTGATCTAATGAAACTACTAATTAAATGCCTAACTAAAGTAATTCCTTCAGCCTACACTAGGTTCATATCTAAATGCTGCAGGAACTCAGCAGGCCAGGCAGCATCTATGGAAACAAGTACAGTTGACATTTCAGGCTGAGACCCTTCAGCAGGACTGGTGGAAAAAAGATGAGGAGCAGATTTAAAAGGTGGCGTGGGAGGGGAGGGAGAAGCACGAGGTGAGAGGTGACACTGGGAAGGGAAGGGGTGAAGTAGAGTTGGGAAGTTGATTGGTGAAAGAGATACAGGGCTGGAGAAGGGAGGGTCTGATAGAGTACAGGAAGTCATGGAAAAAAGGGGGGAGGTGCACCAGAGGGAGGTGATGGGCAGGCAAGGAGATAAGGTGAGAGAGGCAAAAGGGGATAGGGAATGGTGAAGGAAGGGGTCATTACTGGAAGTTTGAGAAATCGATATTCATGCCATCAGATTGGAGGTTACCCAGATGGAATATCAGGTGTTGTTCCTCTAACCCAAGTGTGACCTCATTGAGACCATGGATTGACATATCGAAATGGGAATAGGAAGTGCAATTAAAATGGGATGTCACTTCCCATTCCAATATCACCCACTTCAATTCCACATCCCATTCCGATATGTTACCATTTTACTTCCACTTCCCATTCCAATTCTGATATGTCCACCATTTATTGCATTTTTAATATTTTCTTTACCTTATTGTGTTTTGCTGCATATGTACTGTGTACTGAAAATGACAATAAACAATCTTGAATCTTTAATCTTAATTCTTGAATATATCTATTGAAAAACCTCTTGAACACCTCCATTTGTTTTCCCCCACCACCCCGAGGCAGCACATTCCATACACCACTATGTAAAAACTTAACCTGCACATTTCTTTTGAACTTACCCCCTCTCACCTTAAATGCATGTTCTCTGGTATTAGACATCTGGACTCTGGGAAGAAGGTGCCTTTTGTCTTATCTATCTGTGCCTCTCATCTTCTTATAAACCTCTTTCAAACCTCCCTTCAAACTACCGCCACACTGGAGAAAACAACACAAGCTTGTACAATCGCCCCCTAAAGCACACACCCTCTAATCAAAGATTATCCTGGTAAACCTCCTCTGCACCCTCTTCAAAACCTTGACATCCTTCCTATGAGGCAACCAAAACTGAATGTAATACTCCAGCTGTGGACTAACTGGTGGTTTATAAAGCTGCAACATAACCTCCTGACTCTTGAACGTAATGCCTTGACTAATAAAGTCAAGCATGCATACAGCTTCTTTACTGCCCTCTCAACCTGTGTAACCACTTTCCAAAAGATTTGAACTTAGACCCCAAGATTCTTCTTTACATCAATGCTGCTGAGGGTCCTACCACAAGTAGTGTACTCCCCCTTTATATTTGATCTCCCAAAGTGCAATACATAGCAGATGGAGTTTAATCCAACCAAATGTTATGTTTCTGCCAATATCTGCAACTGATCTATATTCCACCATATTCTTTCACAAACAAGGTTCAATTCCCACCACTGTCTGTAAGGAGATTTTACATTTGTTCAGTGACTGCATTAATTTTGGTAATGTATTTACTATTTCAGTTGAATTGTAAATATATTGTTTGATTAAGCACTCTGTTTAATTACATAATTCATCACAAGTTTCAAGTACATGAATGGTATGCCACCACATCACATGTGAGCAACTCACTAAAGTAATAGACCAGGTAGCCCAGGTTCCTGTGATTTTCTTTCAATTACAAAACCACTGAGGAGTGACAACAAGGAAGTTTTAAAAAGAAAAAGTGTCAATTACCTGCCTGTTGAAGTGCATCAAGTTTGGAAGAGAAGAGTGTCAGGGCACTGGAGCAGGGATCCAATCACAGACCCAGTACTGTGCTCACAGTGATATTAATTGAGTAACAAATCCCAAGGTGCAAACAAAGTCAGCATCAAAGTTCAGGCAGAGATCAAAACATTCAGAGAAATCCAAAGACCAGAATCTGGAAACAGACAGAGTGCAGATACAAAGGCTGAAGGAAATTCACTGGCACAATCTGACAGCAAACAGGTGAAAACACAGGACTGAAATACACTGAGCAATAAACAGAGAGGCAGCTGATAGGTGGAGCACAATGAGACACAGGTGGCAGCAATACAGGTAATAATGAGAAGCAGACGAGAGACGGAGTACTCAGTAATACAGGGGCCGGAGTAGAACAGGAGCAGGGACAGGAGTACACGGCAATACAAAACCACAGACTGACAGCTAGGGGGAGACAAAAGGACAGAGTTCAGCTGGAGGTACTGACAATACCCCCCCTCACCCCCACGGACACCTCTTGGCATCACGGCAGGTAGAGCTGGGTGCTGGTCATCAAAGTCCCTGATGAGAGAGGGGTCCAGGATGTTTTGGACAGGGTCCCAGCACCTCTCCCAGGACCATAGCCCTCCCAGTCCACAAGGTAACAGAGGCCATGGCCCCGGCGATGAATGTCAGGTTATCAATGCACCGTGATGCCCTCTCACCCATCGATGAGCCATGGGGGAGGGGAGAGTTTGGGGCAAGGACATAGGGGGTGGCTGATGAAAGGCTTTATGCGGGACACGTGGAAGGTGGGATGAATGCAGCGGAGAATGGAGGGGAGCCTGAGACAGACAGCAGCAGGGCTGATGACTTCAGCAAAGGGAAAGGGGCCGATGAAGCGAGGGGGCGAGCTTGCAGGAATCCACCTTGAAGGGCAGGTCTCGGGTTGAAAGCCACACACGCTGTCCCTGGCAGTAATGTGGGGCTTTGGAGCGATGGCGGTCAGCTTGACGCTTGATCCTAGCAGGGGCATGGAGAAGGGCAGAGTGAGTGTGCCTCCACGTCCGCTGACAACAGCGGATTGAATGCCTCGGCAGGTAGAGCACCAACCTCCTCCTCCTGGGCAGGAAACAGTGGAGGTTGGTAGCCAAGGCAGCACTCGAAAGGGGACAGACTGGTGGATGAGGACAGATGAGAGTTTATGGCGTACTCAACCCACGGTAGCTGCTGATCCCACACGGAGGGGTTCTGGGAGACTAGACACCGCAATACAATCTCCAGCTGTTGGTTGGCCCGCTCGGTCTGGCCATTGGTCTGTAGTTGGAATCCCGAAGACAGACTCACAGAGGCACCCAGAAGATTACAGAATGCCCTCCAGAAGTTGGATGTGAACTGAGAGCCCTGTCTGACACAACATCTACAGGTAAACCATGTAATCTAAAAGCATGCAGTGCTAGTAATTTGGCTGTTTCTTTGGCAGAGGGGAACTTAGATAAAGGAATGAAGTGTACAGACTTGGAGAAACGATCAACTAACTGTGAGAATGGTGGTGTTACCATCTGATGGGGAAAGACCAGTGACAAAATCCAGGGCAATGTGGGTCCAGGGTCTCTTGGGGATAGACAGGGGTTGTAACAGACCAGCGGGAGACCGGTTAGAGTTCATTACCTTGAGTAAAGACCGAGCATGCTGAGACAAAGTTGCGGATGTCATCTCCCATGGAGGGCCACCAGAACCGCCGACTGATGAAGGCCTGAGCACGCCTGGTTCCAAGGTGACGGGATGACCGGGAAGAATGGCCCCACTGCAATACCTGTGAGCGGGCAGAGCTGGGAACATAAACACGGTTGACTAGGAGCTGCCTCGTTCTGTTGAGCAGCTTGCACCATGGCTTCAAGGTCTCATTGCACTGCACCCACGAGACAGTGAGCAGGAAAGATGACATTGGGTACCTCAGGCCTCTCAGAGGAAGGAAATCTTCTGAAGAGGGCATCAGGTTTTCCATTCCTGGAACCGGGGCAGAAGGACAGAGTAAAATTGAATCTTGAGGAAAACAGGGAACAATGAACTTGATGGGAATTCACAAGTTCACAAGACAAAGGAGCAGAAGTAGGCCATTCGGCCCATTGAGTCTGCTCCACCACTCCACCATGAGCTAAACTATTCTCCCATCTAGTTCCAGTTTCCGGCTTTTTCCCCATATCCCTTGATACCCCGACTAATTAGATACCTATCAATCTCCTTCTAAAACACCCTCAATGATTGGGCCTCCACAGCTGTATGCGGCAACGAATTCCATAAATCCACGACCCTCTGGCTAAAAAAATTTCTCCTCATCTGTTTTAAATGGGTACCCTCTAATTCTAAGACTGTGGCGTCTTGTTCTGGACTCACCCACCAAGGGAATCAGCCTTTCCACATCTACTCTGTCCAACCCTTTTAACATTCAAAATGTTTCTATGAGATCCCTTCTCATTCTTCTATACTCTAAGAGTATACAGTATACAGTCCAAGAGCCGACAAACGCTTCTCATATGTTAGCCCCTGCATTCCAGGAATCATCTTCGTAAATCTTCTCTGAACTCTCTCCAACATTAGTACATCCCTTCTAAGATAGGGGTCCCAAAACCGTACACAGTATTCCAAATGAGGTCTCACTAGTGACCCATAGAGCCTCATCAACACCTCCTTACTCTTATACACTATTCCTCTTGAAATGAATGCCAACATAGCATTCGCTTTCCTTACTGCCGATCCAACCTGGTGGTTAACCTTTAGGGTATCCTGCACGAAGACCCCCAAGCCCCTTTGCACTTCCGATTTTTGAATTTTCTCCCCATCTAAATAATAATCTTCCCAATTATTTCTTCTTCCAAAATGTACAAACATACATTTTTTAACATTGTATCTCATCTGCCATTTCTTTGCCCACTCTCCTAAACTGACCAAGTCTCTCTGCAACCTTTCAGTTTCTTCAACACTTCCTGCTCCTCCACCTATCTTGGTGTCATCCACAAACTTAGCCACAAAACTAGTAATTGGCAACCAACCAGAATAGGATCTGTTTATTCCCACCCTTTGCTTTCTGCCTATCAGCCAATGCTCCACCCATTCCAATATCTTTCCTGTAATTCCATGGGCTCTCATCTTATTAAGCAGCCTCTTGTGCGGCACCTTATCGAAGGCCTTTTGAAAATCCAAATACACAACATCCACAGCCTCTCCCTTGTCAATCTTATTTGAGATTATCTCAAAAAATTCCAATAGGTTGGTGAAGCAGGATCTTCCCTTCATTAAACCATGCTAGTTTGGGCCTATCTTGTCATTCACCTCGAGGTATTTCATAACCTCATCCTTGAGGATCGACTCCAATAACTTTCCAACTACCAATGTCAATCTAATAGGTCTGTAATTTTCTTTTTGCTGCCTCCCTCCTTTCTTAAACAGTGGAACTACATTTGTGACCTTCTAGTCCTCCGGCATCATGCCAGAGTCTATTGATTCCTGGAAGATTATTTCCAATGCCTCCACAATCTCCAAAGCCACCTCCTTTAGAACCCGTGGGTACACCTCATCCAGTCCAGGAGACTTATCTATCCTTAGTCCATTTACCTTCCCAAGCACTTTCTCTCTGGTAATCTTGACTGTACCGTTTAATTAATTAAAATGGAATTGGACAAAGCTCAGTTCCTTATACCATTCGTGATGAAGTAGCCAGTGAGCTTGATTCAGTGAATTCTTTCCAAGGTTAAGTGGTGCCCATAGACACACCAGTGGTTCCAGCAGACAAGTAGGATGGTACTGTCACGATCTGTGGTGATTTTAAGATCGCCATCATCCAAATACTGAAAGTAGATCAATACCCTCAGCCCTGGACAGAGGATATCTTTGCAAAGCTTCCTGAAGGGAAACACTTCAGTAAAGTGGACTTAGCTGAGGCCTGCCTACAGATGGAGATGGAAGAAGAGTCCAAAGTGCTTCTCACTATAAACACTCACAAAGGGGTTTATCATTGTAATAGATTTATTTTTTAGAGTAGCGTTTGCACCTGCACTCTGGCAGAAAGTTATGGACCAGGGTGTTGCAAGCTGCCCAAGCGCTCAGTGCTACCTGGATGACATTATTGTTACTGGTAAGGATGACAAGGAACATCTCCAAAATCTCAAGACAGTGTTAAAAAGGTAAGAAGATTATAAGCGCAGAGCATGATGTGAATCCTTTAAACAAAGCATCACTTACTGTGGTCACATTATTGACGCACAAGAATTACACAAGGGTGCTGAGAACATTCAAGCAGTGGTGGATGGCCCAAGGCCAAAAGGCATGTCGCTGTTGCAGTCTTTTTTAAGATTTTCCAATTCCTACAACAGGTTCTTGCCAAACTTGGCTACTGTGTTCCACCCCCTTGAACTCATGACTACTGGTCGGGAAGAAATGGTGGCTTTTGAAAAGGCAAAGAAACTGTGACATTAGATACTGTACTCACTCATTAGGATCCACATCATCCTGTGCAGCTTGCCTTTGACCTCCTTACATTATGGTATAGGTGCAATCATGTCACATGTTATGAGCAACCGAAGAGAATTCCGCATAGATTTTGCACCACGTTCCCTTACCGCTGCAGAGAAAAATTACTCGCTGATTGACAGAGGGATCTTGAGTCTGGTTTCAACCAGTACCTGCATGGGAGAGTTTATCCTCACTGCTGATCATCAGCCACTGGTGTCCATTTTCAATCCACAGAAAGTTTTCCACTAACAGCAGCAGCATGAACGCAGAGATGGGCTCTGTTTCTTGGAGGACACAACTACAAGATCAAATTCAAGAGGATGACTAATCATGAAAATACTGATGGATTAACCTTGAAAAATACCTGAAAAATGTACAAAAGAGGACATGCCTCTTGACGTATTCTGCCTAACGCAAATCAAAATTTTCCGCAGAGATGATCCAAAGCAAAAACAGTAAAGACTTGGTTCTACATGACCATCCAAAATAGCTGGAATGTGCAGTAGAAATGCCAAGTCCTCCATTTTTACCACTGTGGAGATGAACTTGCCCTTGACGGAGCTTGCCTTATGTAGGGATTGAGAGATGTTGTACCATCCAAACTGAGAGCTCAAGTGTTGGAGGAGATACAAGCCGATCATCCAGATGTGGTCAAAATGAAAGCTTGAAGCTTTGTCTGCTGGGATAGACAAAGCTTGCCATGCACTGTTCAGGATGCCAACACCTTCAGAAGATGCCAAGAGCTGCACTTCTCCATTCCTAGGAATTGCTCTGGCAGAGGGTTCACGTGGATTTTGCTGGACCATTCATGGGAATAAAATTCTTGGTAGTCATGGATGCAGCTACAAAGTGGCCAGAAGTTTTCTCAATAGCCTCCACTGCAGCCTCACACACTGTTGATATGTCGAGAAGACTCTACTCAATGACTGGTGTTCCTGAACACTTAGTGACAATGGACCACAGTTGCAGAACTGTTTCAGTCATTTGTGAAAATAATAGAAGAAGACATATTACATCTGCACTGCACCACCCAGCTGCCAATGGCTGGGGGGGAAAGTTTGTCCAGAGTCTAAAGAACGCATTGTAAACAATGTCAGCAGAACACACTATACTGACACTAAATCAGAAGCTCAGCAATTTCCTCCTTGCATATCATAATGCAACACATTCCACAACCAACAACTTACCAGCTATGCTGTTTTTCGGTAGTCTCTTTGCTTGGATCCGCTCAAACCCAACTTCAGAAGGTATGTGCAGGGCAAACAGCTGGGACAAACTGAGGGCTCCTCAAACAAGAAGGTTCAATGTTTCACTCCTGGACAAGCAGTCCTGGTGAGGGACTGCAGAGGTGATCAGAAATGGGTACTTGGAAAGATTAAGGGTAAAACTGGACCACTCTCCTACACTGTGGAGATTGTGTTGATGTCATCTGGAGACGACACATTGTTCAGTTGAGGAGAGCTGAGTTAACTGTTAGAAAAGAAAGGTAGCCAGAGCTGTCGGAACCACTTCCTGCAGTCCCAGAGTCAACTCCTACAACCACCATGGAGGAGGCCCCCGAACCTGAGACACAAGTCTCAACTGCAAAGCAGAGAGTCTACCCCCTTGTCAGGGAAGACATTATCCCACAAGAATAAGAAATCCTTCACAGTGATTAAATCTTTAGGCTTGAATGGGACAACTTAAAATTGACTATGCCGTGAATGTCAGTATAGTAGTTGTGTTACGCACAACACGCTGGAGGAACTCAGCGGGTTGGGCAGCATCCGTGGAAACAAACAGTTGTATTATATACTGTGTATCTATGACTAGAGAGCAACACATTTCCTATTTGAGTTGATGCATTCTATATTGAACTGGAGTTTTTATCTCAGCAGGGAGGAGAGTAGTGTATTTAATATTTCAGTAGTATTGTAAATATATTGTTTGAGTAAGCATTCGTTTGATTGCATAATTCATTATGGGTTATGTGTAAGAAGTACGTGAATGGCATACGTCATTACACCACCACATCACATGTGAGCACCTCACTACAGAAAAACTAGGTTGACAACTTATCCCAGGACCCCTATGTTTTTCTTTCAATTAGTTTCTGGAATACAAAACAATCTCCTCTGGGTGCTCCCAGCGTCCTCCCACATTCCAAAGACGTACTGTTAAAGTTAGTAAGTTGTAGGCATGCTAAGTTGGTCCCCAAAGCACGGCGACACTTGTGGGCTGCCTCTACCACCATCCTTGCTGAGATGATTTGACGCAAACAACGCACTTCACTGTATGTTTCAACGTTTCGATGTACACGTGACAAATAAAGCTAATTATATCTTCATCGGAGAGGCCTTGACCCCAGAGCACCAGCCGCCCATTTTCGTTCACAGGTGCTTTCCCCGCCTGACTTGCCGGGTTCCACCAGCATTTTGTGTGTTGCTGCTTTGAACAGTACACACGGGCAGCGGGATGGATCCAGTATAATCTGACCCACTGGAACACGGTCATCATCGCGGTTTAAATAAAGTCCTGAAACTCTCTTCTGACACTGTGGGAACACCTGTGTCACACAGATTGCAGAGATTCAAGAAAGCAGCCAAGAAAGATATCTTCTGTGTGCAGTTATGAGTGTAGAAGTACTGGCCTCATTAGTGATACCATATCCTCAGATAAATAAATTAAAAATTGACAGCATTAAAAAATATTCTGTTTCCGTGCCATTTGCGAGCCCCAGTGGTGGCCTCAATGTGAATTTTAGAGTCACTGCAGTACCACTCTGTCTGATGAATGGTCTGTTTTTAGTTTGCTCTCCTTTACAAACACCCGCCCCTCTCTCTCCCTAATTATACCCAAGAATTAGAAACTTTCAGAAACAGCTTTTCCTGATCATAGAAAGGGAGCATCAATTATCAAACAACAGACCGTTAAAAAAAATGTGCAATACCTCAGCCAACTAAATGTCACAGATAATAAATTATCTAACTCACAATTCCCTCCAGGGTTCCTCCACAGCTAAAAGTAAAAAAAAAACCACTTCATCCTGAATAAAATTAATACATATTATTATATATTTCATTGGGGTGAATTAATCCATCTATAGTATTTCATGAACAGAGTGGAATACACACAGAATCAGGGGGGGCTCTGAAGGTAGTTATCTTGGAGTTGGGTTACACAGTGGAAATGCAAGGCATTACAAATCTTTTGGAATAACTTGCAAAAGGTTTATGATGTGGAGAAGAAAATTAATTTTCAAACAGAAGGGACTATTGAACACATTTCTTAAAAGCCATGAGATAAGACAAGTTTCGAAGGTCACAAAAGAAAATGGAGCAACACGCACAAAATGCTGGAGGAACTCAGCAGGCCAGGCAGCATCTATGGAAAAGAGTACAGTCGATGTTTCAGGCCGAGACCCTTCATCAGGACTGGAGAAAAAGGATGAGAAGTCGCTTTCTTACACTGACTTCTCATCTTTTTTTCTCCAGTTCTGATTAAGGGTCTTGGCCTGAAATGTCGACTGTACTCTTTCCATGGATGCTGCCTGGCCTGCTGAGTTCCTCCAGCATTTTGTGTGTATTGTTTGGATTTCCAGTGTCTGCAGATCTTCTTTTGTTTGTGAAAAGAAAATGGAGATTTATTTTCAAATTGGTATGTTGCCAAAGACTCTGCCGGATTTATACAGGTGTGCCACGGAGAGCATTCTCACTGTCTAGAATGGAATGGAAGTGCCAATGTACAATACTACACTAAGCAGCAGAGGGTTGGCGCCTCAGCCGTCTCCATCTCAAAGCTATGCACCACAGATGTTAGTCATCTGAAAGAAAAGACAAACAATGTTAGAGATACTCAGCCAGCTCCACCATGGTCACTAGCCTCTCCACCATTGAGGACATCATCGAAAGGCAAAGCCTCATGAGGGTGGTGTCCATCATTAGAAACACCCACCATCCAGGACGTGCCCTCTTGTCACTACTCCTATCTTGGAGGTACAGGAGCCTGAAGACCCACACTCAAGATTTCAGCTAACAGACTCCTGAAGAGTCTATGAAACCATGAACACCATCTCATTATTCATTTTTTTACAGTGCTTATTATTGTAACTTTGTGATGGCGCGAGGCCTAGCGGATAAGGCATCGGTCTAATGATCTGAAGGTCACTGGTTTGAGCCTCAGCTGAGGCAGCGTGTTGTGTCCTTGAGCAAGGCACTTAACAACACATTGCTCTGCGACGACACCGGTGCCAAGCTGCATGGGTCCTAGTGCTCTTCCCTTGGACAACATCGGTGGCGTGGAGAGGGGAAGGCCTGCAGCTTGGGCAACTGCCTGTCTCCCATACAACCCTGCCCAGGCCTGCACCCTGGAAACCTTCCAAGGCGCAAATCCATGGTCTCCCGAGACCAACGAATGCCTTAAAACATAATAATTTGTTAAGCTTGGACTGTACATTTGCCACAAAACAACAACTTTTTCGACTAGTGTCACTGACAATAAATCTGACGCTGATTTTGAAATTTCATGATGAAATTAAAGTTACTTTCTTCCCCAGTATTTGCTGTTAAAAGAAGTGTTTGTCTTGCCCCTTATCACAAGCTGAAGGTGTTCACAAGCCAATAGTTATGTGTAAATGACAATCCCTTAGATAGGACATAAAGACATTAAAAACACAAGAATATAGAAACACTCAGCCTGGTCAAAACTGTCCCACTATTTAGTATAACCTACCCCAGGCTCAGCTCCTCCTCTTTATCAATTCCCTTTAGTCCTCAATTCCCTGATCTTTCACAAATTTATTTACTTCCTTCAACACACACAAAATGCTGGAGGAGCTCAGCAGGCCAGGCAGCATCCATGGAACAGACTACAGTTGACTGAGACCCTTCAGCAGGACCCCTTCTCTACCTCCGGGGTAGAAAATTACAGAGATTCATCACCTTCTGTGTGAAGGATTTCCAAGCACCCCAGTTTTAAGTGACCACCTCTTAATCTTAATACTGTTTTCTCCTTTGAAATTCTCCCACTAAGAGAAACATTTGAAATCCTGCCATGTTGCTCACCCCCCCCCCCCCCCAATAACTGTTTATACATCAATACAGACACTTCTCATTCTTCTGAACTATAAAGAATATAGACGTAATATCTTTCGCTGCCCATGGCAGGGCAACCCTCTCAACCCAGGAATTAGTCTACTAGCTTCAACGTTTGTGTATCTGGTTATGTTCAATACGGAAGGACAGTGCAGAGACACCCAACACGGTAGCAAGCAGGATATTCAACTGAACTTTACTGATCTCTCTGCTTGTACAATATGCAAACTCCTCCCATGTGGGAGTGGCTAACTAAGTGGCATAGGAATACCACCATTAACTGGCACAACATATCCTTCCTTAAATAAGTGGACCTAAACAGTCTACAGTACTCACTGGCACTTGTAACAATCCTTGCTATTCCTAACCCTCACTCTGCCTGCATGAAGTTCAGTGTCCCATTTCTTTCTCTATTTGCTGCAATTGCCTTTTGTGATTTCTGTACAAAAACAAAGGTAAACAAATAAAGTTCAAGTTGAAAGTAAATTTACTATCAAAATACTTGGGTGCCACCGTACACTATCTTGAGATTCATTTTCGTGCAGGCATTCACTGTAGAACAGAGAAATACAGTAAACTCCACACAAGCACTGACAAATAACCAACGTGCAAAAGAAAACAGACCACGAACTTCAATAAATACATTGATTAATTAATCAAAGCACAGATAGATAAATAAATAATACTGAGAATACTGAAGATGACTGGTTTTCCCATTTTATCTGTTACTGATTGAGAGATTCAGGTGATGAGCTCTCGAAAGGGAATCCTGGGCTTTTAACAGCACTTCGGCATACTCAGTGTTTTTCAGTTTAGGTTAAAGAGTTTCACCTCTGATAATCTGATATTCCTTCAATCTTTGTTTCCATTCCTAGACTGGACTGTCAAATACTGATGTGAGGCTCAATCCTCTGATCTCACAGCCATCTGACTCAACCACAGGAGTGGAACTGGCTGTTTAAACATCAGAAACCGTCAACTCTCACTGACGGACAGTGACAAGAGTAGAGTTGGTCAGAGTGAACTCTTGACTTGTGCAGATCATATGCCCGTGATCAGATGTCAGTTTATCAGTGAAAAAGTAATTGTTTCTACAGATGAACATTGGCTGACCATATCAAATAACACTGAGGTGCACAAATGTTGGCCTGTAGAAATAGATTGAACAAGATTCTCTGAAAGAATGTGTTTTTTACAATAATCAAACCTCAAAGTAAATTTATTACCAAAGTACATTTACGTCACCATACACAACCCTGAGATTCATTTTCCTGAGGCATTCGCAGTAACTACAAGAAACACAACAGAATGAATGAACGACTGCCCCCAACAGGACAAACAATCAATGTGTAAAACACATTATAATAACAACAATAATAATCAGATGAATAATAAGAATTGGATGAAAAATGGGTATCAAATCAGAAACAACAAAATGAATTACACCATGACACACTTTCTATATATACGGATCATCAGAGATTATACACTCCTTCGTCAGGAAAGCTAAAGCAATTAATTCAAATAGTAGAATTATCTTTGAAAGACATGAACTTTGGACTGGATAAGTGCAGAACATTAAAAATAAAGAAAGCTACAATGGAACAGAGCAGAATACAAACAGAGCAGCAGGGTACAATACAACCGGTGGATGAACATGAAACATATATGCATCTGAGATATCAACGAGCAAAGAAAATAAATCATGGTGTGACAAAGGGAAAACTTTTGACAGTATTTACTTCAAGCTTAAGAAAATCTGCCAGAGCTCAATAATAAAAATATAACAAAGGCAATAAATACTTTCACTTTACCCAAATTAAGGTATTCTTTTGGCATAATATCTTGGTCCATAAAGGATCTGGAAAATTTACAAAGAAAAATAAGAACTGAAATGACAAATTTTAGAAAATACTGAGTACATTTGAACACACTTTGATTAACACTACCTAGGACAGAAGGGAGAAGAGGAATAACAGACATTAAGCATGTAAACAACAATCTAATAAAAGTTCTAAGGCTATATTTTCATTGACAAAAACTGGATTCAGCACTAAATGCAAGCATATGCAATTCTGGTAAGAATACACCACTAAACTTAAATGAAGCACAGCCCAGAAAAAGGAAGAAATTACAGAGTCACAGAGAAGCACAGCATGGAAACCGGCCTTTCTGTGCCAAGGAGGGAAAACCAGTTCTTTGAAGACGGAAAGAAAAGCCGCCTCTTGGGAATAGATACAGCAGCGATGAAGGAAGTGAGAAAAAGGAATAGCGTTTCTACAGGAAACAGGATGTGAAGAGGTACAAGTCAAGATAACTGTGGGAATCTGTAGGTTTATAGAAGGTGTTGGTGACAGTTTGTCCAGCGATGGAGACAGAGAGCTTGAGAAATGGGAGGGAGGTGTCAGAAATGGACCAAGTGTATTTAGGGGCAGGGTGGAATTTGGGGGCAAATTTGATTAAATTTTTCATGCTCAGCATGGGTGCTTGAAGCAGTGCAAATGCAGTTGTCAATGTAGCGGGGGAGAGTTGGGGAGCATTACTGGGGTAGGCTTCGAGCATGGGCTGTTCTATGTAGCCATTGAAAATGCAGGCATAGCTGGGGCCCATGAGGGTGCCCATGGTACCCCACAGGTCTGGAGAAGGTGGTGGAGCCAAAGGAGAAATTGTTAAGGGAGAGGACTAGTTTTACCATGGTGGTGGAGGGGAAATTGTTGGTTCTTTTATTGAGAAAGTGAAAAGCTTTAAGGCCTGTTTGAAGGGGGAACGGAAGTATATATTTCACTGTGTATTTATAAGATTTTTATCTTCTGTTTATAATCAGCTCATCCTGGAACTGCAAGAAATGGCAATGGGTGGCAGAATGGGACATAGGAATTGTAGATAAACCCCTCCGCCCCCACCCCAGTAGGAGCACTAACGTTTATTCAATGAGTCTTTTGTAATTAATCATTTTCTATGATTCTTCGGATTATGTCAGATCAAGCAAATTTCTGTTGCTTGTGTCACTGGGTATTTAGTCAATTCCTGATGGTTGAGGAAGCTCTGCAGCAGTGTAGCGTTGTTTTGTGACGGCAGCCGTAAAGCAGTGCAAGTTTCCAAGATGAAGAAAAAGTTTAATAGGATGTATAATGCAATTTTATATGGTGCATCAACAAAAGTAATGGTGCAGAATTTTTATCAATATTACATGAGGATGACTTCATTCCACAATAAAGCTAAGCCCAACGTGCAGCATCACATTAACCCTTCTGGATCATCGTGACTGTGCCAGCTCACTGAATGAGCTTTTCCCTGCTCCTTCCCCATAGCTCTGCACGTGATTGTTTAACTTGGAATATTGAACAGAACGGCACAGGAACAGGCCCCTCAGCCCACTACGTCTGCACCAAACACGATGCCGAAGTACACCAAATCTCCTCTGCTTGCTCGGGATCCATATCCCGGCATATTCACACGTCTAAATGCCCACAGCCTTTGTCAAAGCTAGAGACCAACCACAGCTTCGGCCCAGATCACCAGCAAGCTCGCTCACCATCGCATCTGACTGGCAACCGAAAGTCGATCTTGGCCAGCAATTAAAGTTGTCACAGTTCACGCTCGCAGGACGAGACCCAAAGGCAGGCTCTCTCTCCTCTGCCCTGGTGGTCGCTGGCACCGACTCAACCCAGGTGCGGCGGACTGCAGCCTCAGAGGTGCCTCCTCTGACCCGGCCCAGCAGACTCTCCCTGAAGAGACGTAAACAAGGCACAGGAATACCGACAGAGCATCGGAGGCAGAAACGACCGATTCTCCACTACAGAACGTAGCGAGAGTCCCCTTTAAGTAATCATAGAACGTGAGAAACACATGCTGGTCACAATCAACCCGAAAGACCAAACCGTAAGTATCTGGGCTTAACGGCTCTAACAATTAGTAAATACAGATGCTCAGGATACCCTGATCAATGGTTTATGGCAAGCCACAGAGCTCAGGACAAGAGTTCCCAGACTTCCTCGCTGAGGCCTGACATGGTCATTCTGTCAGAAGCCTCGAAGCAGGTGGTCATGGTAGAACTTAAGCCGCTACCAAGCAGATCTTTCCCTTCCCCCCTTCTGCTTTCCGCAGGGAATTCTCTCCCTACGCGACTCCCTTGTCCATTCATTTCCCCCCCCCCCCCCCCATCCCTTCCCACCGATCTCCCTCCTGGCACTTATCCTTGTAGGCGGAACAAGTGCTACACCTGCCCTTACACTTCCTCCCTCACCACCATTCAGGGCCCCAGACGGTCCTTCCAGGTGAGGCGATACTTCACCTGTGAGTCGGCTGGTGTGATATACTACGTCTGGTGCTCCCGGTGTGGCCTTTTATATATTGGTGAGACCCGATGCAGACTGGGAGACCGTTTCGCTGAACACCTAAGCTCAGTCCGCCAGAGAAAGCAGGATCTCCCAGTGGCCACACATTTTAATTCCACGTCCCATTCCCATTCTGATATGTCTATCCATGGCCTCCTCTTCTGTCAAGATGAAGCCACACTCAGGTTGGAGGAACAACACCTTATATACCGGCTGGGTAGCCTCCAACCTGATGGCATGAACATTGATTTCTTTAACTTCTGTGAATGCCCCTCCTCCCCTTCTTACCCTATCCCTGATTTATTTATTTGTTTGTTTATTTATTTATTTATTAATTATTCCCCCCCTCTTTTTCTCTCTCTCTGCCCCTCTCACATTCACTCCTTGCCTGCTCTCCATCTCCCTCTAGTGCTCCCCTCCCCCTTTCTTTCTCCCTAGGCCTCCCGTCCCATGATCCTTTCCCTTTTCCGGCTGTGTATCCCTTTTGCCAATCACCTTTCCAGCTCTTAGCTTCATCCCTCCCCCTCCTGTCTTCTCCCATCATTTCGGATCTCCCCCTCCCACTCCCACTTTCAAATCTCTTACTAATCTCTTCTTTCAGTTAGTCCTGACGAAGGGTCTCGGCCCCAAACATCGACTGTACTTCTCCCTATAGATGCTGCCTGGCCTGCTGCGTTCCACCAGCATTTTGTGTGTGTTGATGGTAGAACTCATAGTGCCTTGGAAGACCGGATTGAGGAGGTGTCTGAATGTAAGAAAGCCAAATACCAGGAGCTGGTAGAGCAGTGCCAGAGCCTATGGAGGTGGGGTGTAGAGGTTTCGCTGGCTGCTCGCTCTGCCAACCTACCCTCTCCTTGGCATTATGGGGGCTGTAGAGAAAAGAGCCATTGGGACTGTCACAGAGGCAGATGGCTATGGATCAAGAGGTGGGACACAAGTGAGGCCTGATCAACCCTGGCTGGGTCGCCTGGGCAATGCGGTCTGATGTTGAAAGGCCCGAAACATCCGATGACCTCAGGTTATATCACTGATTATGTGTCCCAGTGCATCCTAGGATGTATCTCGGCAGCAGCCTGTTGAATACCATTACTGTGTCTACTTTCGTCACTACCCCTGGCAGCCCGTCAGACACCTACCACTCTCTGCATAAAAGAAAACATCCTGCACATCCCCTTTAAACTTTTTCCCTCTCTCATGCCCTCTGGCTTCCATTTCTAGCCTGGAAGAAGGATTCTGACTATCTGCTTCTCATAATGGTTAAATATTTATCCAATTTCCACTTCAATATTACAGCTACATCTGCTTCTTGCCACAATTTGGCAGTGCAGTCTTCATCATAATTATAACTCACCAAGTTAGAAGTAAAGGTTCTTTCTATACCAACCACCCCCCCACCATCTGTAAACTGCTGATGTCTCTGTTTTCTGTTTACCAGACCAGATACTATTAAGGCATTTGTTCATATCAAAACCACTCAGTCGCCCTTAACCCTTCTTACAACAATAACATAAATTGCAATTTCCGATTTCTGATCAGAACTGGGAATGAGAGAGCTTTCCAGGACCCTGTTAACAAAAAACAGAGAGTCAGGATAGAAGTTGCTCTCAGATTGGCAATCACTGAACCATCACTGTGGGCTTCCACAGTGTGTGGCCTCAACCATTTACAATCTGTGTTAATGACTTGGATGAAGGGATTAAGAGTACTGCGGCCACATTTACTGCTGCTGTAAAGGATAAATGGTTTAGCGGGCTGTGAAGAGGACACAAAGAGCCTGCGAAGGAATACGCAGTAAAACTCCAATAATCCGCTAATTGACTATTTGGAAATCTTAATGGTTTGGCATCTGGCTCACAGATGATATTCCTCGTACTGCTCTGAAATTTACTGGGATTCAGTTCCTATTCTCTCCAAAGCTTGTCAGGACTCCAGTTCCCAGACTCCCTGAAATTCACAGGGGCCCTGTTTCGTCTTCTCCCATGAAACTTGCCAGGACAGTTTTCCTACACTTTGCTGAAGCTCACTGGTTTCATGCAGTCTTTAAAATTAATAGGCTCACTAGAAATGTGAACTTTAAACTTCCAAGGTTTACTATGTAAGTTCTAAAAAAAAGTGAATTTAAAGTGTATGGTTACATTAACAGGAGTAACATCCAAATAAACTTGAATATCTGCCAGTCTAAGGTTTTCAATGTGCCAGATTATTGGAGTCATACTGTGAAAGGGTTATGCAAGTGGGGCAAGAAGGTGGCAGATGGAGAGTACTGTGGGAAAATGTGAGGTTACCCATTTTGGAAGGAAGAATGTAAGAGCAAATTTTATTATTTAAATAGCATTGTCCAAGATGGCGCTGGTGATGTACAGGATGTTCTGTGGCTAGCTCACAAAACTACTAGATATTCTACTAGAAATACTTCTTCTGATAGGAGTGATATAGAAGGCATAAAAGACAAAAACAATCTGTTCCTCCTACTAACAAACAAGAGAAAATCTGCAGATGTTGGAAATCCAAGCGACACACACAAAATGCTGGAGGAACTCAGCAGGTCAGGCAGCATCTGTGGAAAAGAGTAAACAGTCAACGTTTCGGGACGAGACCCTTCAGCAGGACCCAGCAGGGTCTCGGCCCAATATGTCAACTGCACTCTTTTCCATAGATGTTACCTGGCTTCTGAGTTCCTCCAGCGTTTTGTATGTGTTGCCTGTTCCTCCTACTATTTCCTATAATTTTACATCAATTATTTCAAACAATTTCCTTGATCTGATTCTAGTTGAGAAGAGAATCTATTTCGGAATTTAGTTCAGCAAAGTGGGAAATTCTAGCAAATTTGACAAACAAAGAGACACAATACCCTGAACTCATTGCACCTGTTCTGAAGACTGGGAGATGATCATACTCAAGTAAGAGGATCCATACCCAATTGCAAACTAATCCAAAGAATTAGGAGCTCAAACCTTACCACAGAAGTGGAGTTTAAATTCAGTTCACAGAACATAAAACAATACAATCCTTTGGCCCACATTGTTGTGCCAACCTTTAAACCTACACCAAGATCAATCTAGCCCTTTCCTCCCACATAGCCCTTCATCTTTCTTTCATCCATGTGCCCATCTAAGGCTTTCTTAAATCTCCCTAATATATTTGCCTCTACCAACCCCCCCCCCCCCCCCATCCCCTGGCAGCATACCCTATTACTCTTTACATTAAGAAACCTACCTGTGGCATCCTCCCTATACTTTCCTCTGATCACCTTAAAATTATGACACCTTGTGTCAGCTATTCCCACTCTGGCAATAGCGCACTGGCTGCCACTCTATCTATGCCCCTTGCACCCCTCATCCTCCTTCGCTCCAAAAAAGAAAAGCACTATCTCACTCAGCCTTTTCTCATAAGTCATGTTCTCCTAATCCCGGCAGCATCCCTGCAAATCTCCTCTGCATCCTCTCTAAAGCTGGCACATCCTTCCTATAATGAAGTGACCTGAACTGAACATACAGCTCACTTGTGGATATAGGTCGCTGGTGTGGGTAACTACACTATAAATGAAACTAGTTCACCCATGCCTTTAGGGAAGGAGCATTCCTGATGCGACTCCTAGCCCACCAACATACTTGATCTTTAACTCTGAAAAGGCACATCAGCTACGCAAGTAGGGACGGACAATAAACACTCTCCTTCCATATTGTGTGAAAGAATAAGGAAGAGCCCAACCATGCGTGCAGGTCAGGGACTGTAGATAGTCTCGTTCCCAGAGACAAGGACCTTCATGGGGAATGGAAGCCTCCTGAAGGAAATGGTGCAAGTTACAAATAACACGTATTGATTTATAAATTGAACACTTCAAGTTGATGACCTTTCAATGAACTGTATCTCTCTCTGCAAATGCCATTCTATTGATTTATAATCACAGCCTCTGAAAATTCATCTGAGTGCTATATTAGTCCTGCTGTTAACAGTTCCATTTGCGAAAGAGACAAGAAGGAAGGTCATAAATATAAGATAGCTGTTAATAAATCCAAAAGGGAATTAAAGAAAAGACGGTGAGGATGTGAGATGTTAGCCCCTGGCGTAGTTGGCATGAATAAACTCAGTAAGAAAAAAATGAAATGTTGAATAAAGTAGGGTGGGAAGGGGTTTGGGTGGCACGAAGCAGATACGTGCTTCCTCATGTATGTTTGCAACAGTGTGTTAGTGTGGGAAGAATTAATGTCCCAGCCCAGACAAATGCCTACCCTAACCATGACCCCAATCTAAGAATAAACAATAAAATACCCCAGAATAAGTGTCTTTTCATTGCAGTAACAGCTTGGACTGTTGCAGAAATATTTGATCTGTTACCTCTGATCCTGTGTCTTCGTGTCATTAATGTGTCTACTTAATGTCTCCTTACAATGTTATCGGAATTAGACTCTAGCACTTCATGCCATCCCAAACAAGCCCAATTCGTGATGAAGGTACTCTCTGATCTCTGGATTTCGTCCTCTACACTTATCCACTTAACTCTAAGAAGCTCGCTTACAGCACCTCTTAGATCAAACTTTTGATCACATCTCATCTCTCCTTATATAAGGACATGCACATATATAGCAATTTGCAAGTTCCTCGCACAGCATGGTACATCGTTTACAAATCCGCTTTGTGAATGCAGAGCGCAGACTCAGTTGTAATGTAAGGAATAATATGTGCATCACAAGATCCCATGAACAACTGGATAATGTGCATCAATGTTGCTGATTGAGAGAAATATTGTGCTCAGAAATCTGTGGTTAATACCCTATCACAAGTAGATAGGGTCTTAAAGAAAGCTTTAGGCACATTGGCCTTCAAAAATCAAATTATTGATTATAGGAGATGGGATGTTATGTTGAAGTTGTATAAGACATTGCTGAGGCCTAATTTGGAGTATTGTGTAGAGCTTTGGTCACCTCCCTGTAGGAAAGATGTAAATAAGGTTGAAAGAGTACAGAGAAAATTTACAAGGATGTTGCTGGGGCAGGAGGACCTGTGTTATAAGGAAAGATTAAATAGGTTAGAACTTTATTCCTTGGAACATAGAAGACTGAGTGGAGATTTGATAGAAGTGTACAAAACTATGAGGGGTATAGATAGGGTAAATGCAAGCAGACTTTTTCCACAGGTCGGATGGGACTACAACTAGAGATCATGGATTATGGGTGAAAAAGTTTAAGAGGAACATAAGGAGAAACTTCTTCACTCAGAGGATGGTGAGAATGTGGGACGAGCTGCCAGCACAGGTGGTGCATGCGAGCTTGATGTCAACATTTAAGAGAAGTTTGGATAGGTACATGGATAGTAGGGATATGGAGGGCTATGGTCCTGGTGTATTTCAATGGGAGTAGGTGGTTTAAATTGTCCAGCATGGGCTAGATGGGCCAAAGGGCCTGTTTCTGTGCTGTACTTTTCCATGACTCTATGACTCCAATGTGCTTGATCTTAAAAAAAACATGGTTTCAAAGTTTTTCTCCACGGAGGGGCAATCTCAAAGGGATTCAACAAGGGGTGTTGAATTTCTTCTTGAAGTTGAATCTCCGGAATTCTCTACCCCAGAGAGTTATGAAGGTTAGATCATTATAGGCATTTAAAGGGGAGAGAGATAAATGTTTGAAAGATCAGGGAATTGAAAGCAATCGAGAACTAACTCAGAAGAGGAGCTGGTGCCTTGGGTAGATTTTGCCATGATCGTAGGGCCATAGAGTAAAACAGCATGGAAACACTCTCTTCGGTCCAACTCATCCATGCCAATCACTGTAAGCTAGTCCCAGTTGTCCACATTTGGCTGAATTCCTTCTGAACCCCTGCTATCAATACTGAATGGCCGGCAGCCTTGAGGCTGAGTGCTCTAGTATCTTATGCTTTTGTGTATAAAGGCTATTTTACATCCACATGAGGGTGCAGGTAAAGACTAGGCTCAATGGAGCAAAGGAGAATGAGAGGTGACGAGAGAAGGGCACAAGATGACAAAAGGTATAGATGGAGTGGACAGCCAGAGGCATTTTTTCCAGAGTGAGGATGGCTAATACCAGGAGGTGAGTGGACAAAGGTATAGGAGGGATATCAGAGGGAAGTTCTTTATACAGAAGTGTTGAATGTATGGAAAGCTCCATCAGAAGTGGCGGCGGAGGCAGATACTTTATGGGATTTAAAAAACTCTTACAGGCACATAGATGATAGGAAAATCTACGTAGCAGGGAAGGGTTGGATTGATAGGTTGAAAGATTGGCACAACATAATGGGCCTGTTAAAAATGTGGGCTGCGACCTTTCATTTTACTAAAGAAAAAAATGGCTGGAGTTGCTTCGCTCTTTATTGCAAGGGTGTGTCAAAAATCAAACTCACAAAAAATTAGTGAAAATTGGTGAAAATAATGTAAAAATGCTAATATTTACAAAAAGATATTTACAGGAAAGCACAAGAGTAGCTCTGTTCTTGTTCTGGTCCAGTGTGAACAGGCAGCCTCTGTCTCTCTCTCTCACTGAGGGCAACGAGTCTCCATTTATTAGGCACCAGGGCTTACCATCTTTAATTACCAACAAAGTTAATTTAAGATTACACATGAATTAGAATATCATGCACCCCACAATGTAGTTACAATCATATTACAAAATAAGAAGTACCTACCTTAAGTACAGTGTACAAACAACATTCACATATCCCCATCACTAAAGAAATGGAATATTCTGCCGTGTATGTTGGGAAAGGCGCTATAAAGCCAACCTGAGCCCGTCAACTCGCAGATGCTGCGGGGCCGCCGGGAAATGTCAGCGTAAAACAGCAGAATGCTCAACACAATCGCGCACCTACAGTTAAGCACAAGTGAAGAATTAAATCAAACTAAACTTTGGTGTCTGACTCTGAACGCACGTAGCACTGTGGAAGGAAAACAGGGGGTTAGTTATGAGAATATAGCGGGGAAGACATTGAAGTGCGTACACTCACCGCAATGACAGCAGAGTGACGAGGCAATGTTTGTTTGTGTGTATGCAGTGTGTTTACCGAGTGCTCTCCGTCACAGGGCTAAAGGGCCTGGACTATGCTCTAGAGTTCTGTGTACCTCCCAATACATGGCACCTCTGATGCTGCAGCACTCCCTCCCATAGCTTGGTCTCAAATGTTACCTAATAAGGTTCCTGTGAAGCACTGCGGAGTGCTCCGTTATGTTTAATAGGTGCAGGTTATTGATGGCCTCGTACACCACACATCACTGAAGTATGGGAGGACGGGTTCGGGGTAAGCCTGATGTCTACTGCCCAGTGACAGCCAGCCCACCAGTTCCCACAAAGGCAGAAGGTTGCCAATCCAGAGGTACCTCTCTCATGACTGATGAGAAGATCAGGCAGAAAACACACGGAGAAAACATTAATCATATGAATATATTTTTTTTACTTCAACGGTGCTTGCTAGAAAGACAGATGGCTTGCAGCCAAGGATCCTAAAAGAAGTGGTACCGAGACGGTGGTGTATTAGTTATAATCTTCCAAAAACCCTTGGTTTCTGGAAAAGTGCCATAGGATTGGAAAACTGCCAAGGTGTCACCCTTATTCAGAAGTGAGAGAGATAAAAAACAGAACTCTATATAGGCTGATTATCTATCCCTAGAAAAATGCAACGATCAATTATTCAGGAAGTAGAACCAGCAAATTTGGAACATTATAAATTAATCAAGAGGTTAGAACAGTACAGCCCCTTCGGCCAACGATGTACTGATCTTTTAGCACACTCCAAGATCAATCTAATGCTTCCCTCTCACATCAGCCTCTGTTTTTCTTTCACCCATGTGGTTAAGAGTCTCTTAAATGTCCCTAGTGTATTAGCCTCAACCTCTATCCCAGGCAGCATGCTCCAATCACGCGCCACTCTGTAAAAAACCTACCTTTGACATCACCCCTATCCTTTTCTCCAATCACCTTAAAATTCTGCCCTCTTTTGTTAGTCATTTCCACCGTGATAAAGGTGCTTACTGTCCAATCTTTCTTTGCCTCTTATTATCTCCTATTGAAACAGCGAACCCCTCTCATTGCGGCAGGAACAATCTCTCTCTCTCCCCCTCGTTAGTGAGGGAGAGGACTTGTTCAGGTGTCGAGGTGTGAGGATGGACGGTAGGTTTTGACAGTCTATAGACCATGGTCTCTGGGGCCTTTCTATTGCCCGCATGGTGCATGGTGAGGGGGCTGATGCTATCTGCTGGAACAAGTGGGGGGAGGGTTGATGCTTTGCTGCTGCATGTGTGCGGGAAGTGGGGGCTTTGGGGTTCTAACATTTTTATCTCGTTCATTCTCTGGGGTTTTTTCTCTGCTTCATGGACGTCTGCAAAGAGTCAGGATCTCAGGCTGTATATTATATACATTCTCTGACATTAAATTGAACATTGAAGCATTGAACCCCAATCAGATCACCTCTTATTCTGCCTCGCTGCAAAGAGGAGAGCACCTAGCTCACTCAACCTTTCCTCATCTGACAATCTCTCTAATCCAGGCAGCATCCTGGTAAATCTCTTCTGTATCCTTTCTAAAGCTTCAGCAATGTGGCAACCAGAGATGAACCCAATATTATAAGTGAGGTGTAACCAGAGTTTTATAGAGCAACATTACCTCGTTGCTCTTGAGCTCAATCCCCTGATGAATGAGGGCCAACACCCCATACGCCTTCTTAAACACCCTATCATCTTAAGAAGGGTGATTGATAAGTTTGTGGCCTAAGGTAGAAGGAGTCAATTTTAGAAAACCTAGCACATTTATTTTTCAACATAGTCCCCTCCTACATTTACACACTTAGTCCAGCGGTTGTGGAGCATACGGATCTTGGACCTCCAGAAAGTGTCCACAGCATGGGTGATTGGTAAGTTCCTGGCCCAAGGTAGAAGGAGATGAGTTATACAGCTCTCGTTACATGCACGTGCAGTTCAACTCTTTGAGTGAAAATGCAGAAAGTTTGAAGTTAATAACTCATCTCCTTCTACCTTAGGCCACGAACTTATCATCTGTGCTGGGTTGAGCATTGAGCTAGCAACTCGACCTCGTAAAAAAACTGGAGAATGCCACAGAAACGCCACGTGATGAGGAATCACCAGAAAAGATCGGTGCAAAAAGATTGTCACGACGGCACCCCGATGACTCCACCAGGAACTAAGGGCATAAAGAGAAAAAGATGGGAAAATTGACTTGAGAAATAATGGATCAGCTGTGATCTTATTGAACAGCTGAATGGGCTGAATGGCCTAATCCTGATCCAGTGCAAGTTACAACTCTGAGTGGAAATAGCAAAAAAAAACAATAGTCTCAGTTAACAACAAAGAGATCCTTTAAGCCAATAAATCATTCAAAGAAATGTCATAGCCTCGGTGAGCGATGACCTCCTTTTGAGTCCCATTATTCCATACTGGGGTGAGGAACTGAACCTCTGTTGAGCGAGGTTAGAAGCAGATATCGCTGAGAGTGAGCTGTCTGACTTCTAATTGCCAATTAGCATTACTGCGTTTCCAAGTCTCCTTGAAATTCACTAATTTCCTATAATTTACATGAACTCTTTCCCCATCCCTGATTTCAGCCTGGGTTTGATGCTATAAATCAAAGCCTTTATAAAGCGAGCTTTTTAACTCGGCAGTGGAGGATTTACACAGGTTGTACTGTAGTGCTGAATGTTGTACTTATTCCTGGGCTGCAGTGGCTCCATCTGCTGTTGAATCCGGGGTAGTGCAGCAAGAGATTTCTGCAGATGCTGAGAATCTTGAGAAACGCACACCAAATCCTTGAGGAGTTCAGCAAGTTAAGCAGCATCTATGGAGAGGAATAAACAGTCAGTGTTTCAGGCTGAAACACTTCATCAGGAGCAAAGACAGTACAGAAGCCTCAGTACTCACACCCTCAGATTCAGGAACAGTTACCATCCCTCAACCATCAGGCGCGTGAACCAAAGGGGCTAATTTCACTCACCTTCAATTGCCTCATCACTGAAATGTACCCACAACCAATGGACTCACTTTCAAGAACCCTTCATCTCGTGTTCTTGAAATTTATTGATATTTGTTCGTTATTACTATTTCTTTCTTTCTTATTTGCAGTTTGTTGTCTTCCACACTCTGGTTGAATGCCCAGGTTGGCCAGTCTTTCATTGATTCTGTTATGGTAATTATTCTATAGATTTAATGAGTATGCTCACAAGAAAATGAATCTCAGGGTGGTGTATGGTGACACATATGTACTTTGATAATAAATTTACTTTGAATTTTTAATCACCAATTCAACAAGCATGTACTTGCAAAAGACCACACAAAGGTTCCTCATTCTCACCAGGCTTGACAGGGTAAATAGGATGAGGGCAGAAGTGAATACCACTCGCATCGTTTGCTCCACTCTCTGCTGCAGTGAAGCTCAGGCTGTGGGCCTGCTTCGGGCTTCGTGTTTGCGAGCTCTCTGACGTTTTTCCCCGCTGTGTGATGAACTGCGGCTCAGGCTGTGGGCCTGCTTCGGGCTTCGTGTTTGCGAGCTCTCTGACGTTTTTCCCCGCTGTGTGATGAACTGCGGCTCAGGCTGTGGGCCTGCTTCGGGCTTTGTGTTTGCGAGCTCTCTGACGTTTTTCCCCGCTGTGTGATGAACTGCGGCTCAGGCTGTGGGCCTGCTTCGGGCTTCGTGTTTGCGAGCTCTCTGACGTTTTTCCCCACTGTGTGACGAATTGGGGCTCAGGCTGTGGGCCTGGTTTGGGCTTCGTGTTTGCGAGCTCTCTGACGTTTTTCCCCACTGTGTGATGAACTGGGGCTCAGGCTGTGGGCCTGCTTCGGGCTTCGTGTTTGCGAGCTCTCTGACGTTTTTCCCCACTGTGTGATGAACTGGGGCTCAGGCTGTGGGCCTGCTTCGGGCTTCGTGTTTGCGAGCTCTCTGACGTTTTTCCCCGCTGTGATGAACTGCGGCTCAGGCTGTGGGCCTGCTTCGGGCTTCGTGTTTGCGAGCTCTCTGACGTTTTTCCCCACTATGTGATGAACTGGGGCTCAGGCTGTGGGCCTGGTTCGGGCTTCGTGTTTGCGAGCTCTCTGACGTTTTTCCCCACTATGTGATGAACTGCGGCTCAGGCTGTGGGCCTGCTTCGGCTGCTCTGGGCTTCGTGTCCGTGGACTCACTTACTGCTCGTATGATTTGTGGGTTTTTTCTCCCTCTGCACATTGGGTGTTTGTTGGTCTTTTTTTAAATGGGTTCTTGCGGCTTTCTTGCTTTGTGGCTGCCTGTATGGAGATGAATCTCAAGATTGTATGATTTATACATACGAGGGGTGATTGATAAGTTTGTGGCCTAAGGTAGAAGGAGTCAATTTTAGAAAACCTTGCACATTTATTTTTCCTGCGTTTACCCACTTAGTCCAGCGGTCGTGCAGCATACGGATCCCTTCTTTGTAGAATTCGGAGTCTTGGACCTCCAGAAGTGGTCCACAGCAGGGGTGATTGATAAGTTTGTGACCTAAGGTAGAAGATGAGTTATTAACTTCAAACTTTCTGCATAATCACTCAAAGAGTTGAATTGCACGTGCATGTAACGAGAGCTGTATAACTCATCTCCTTCTACCCTAGGCCACAAACTTATCAGTCACCCCTGCTGTGGACCACCTGGAGGTCCAAGACGCTCTCGTTACATGTACATGCAGTTCAACTCCTTGAGTGATAATGCAGAAAGTTTAAAGTTAATAACTCATCTCCTTCTACCTTAGGCCACATACTTATCAATCACCCCTCGTACTTCAGTAATAAATATACTTTGAACTTCGATGTTTCTACTGGTTTAAGTGTCTAGAACTAGGGGTCACAGTCTTAGAATACAATGTTGGTCATTCCGGACTGAGATGAGAATGTGACTCTCAGAATTGGAATTGGTTTACTATTGTCATAGAAACAGAAGTAAAGTGAAAAGTTTGTCTGTCATACTGTTTACACAAATCAATTTATTACAAAGTGCCTTGAGATACTGCAAGGTAAAGCAAAAGCAGACTGTAGAATGAAGAGTAACAGCTACAAGGAAAGTGCAAGGTCAAGATTCCATCTTATCGTACTAGGGAACTATTCAATAGTCTTTTAGCAGTGGGGTGGATGATATTCTTCAGCCAGATGGTATGTGCTTTCTGGTTTTTGTATCTTGTTTCTGGTTGGAGAGAGAGGAGAGAATTCCCAGGGTGGATGAGGTCCACGAAAAAGTCTTTGGAATTCCCTTACCCAAAAGGAGGTGTGGAAGTTCAGTCATTGCATATACTCAGTAAGGAAATCAAATTCTTTTGGGAATAAAGGGAATAGTGGTTGGTCATGGAAGTGGCCTGAGGTGAAAGATCACACCTGACCTCACTGAAAGGTGGAATTCGTTTCCTGATCTGAGTCACTGGTATTTTACCACCATTTCATTGGTGGGTTGGGAATCATGTAAAAGGCAATGGCATTGTTGGACTGGATAAGTTTTTGCAATATTCCAGTCTATTGCGGATGGGAGGGTGGAGATACATGTCTGCCAAAGGAGGTGTAAGGTGCTCCTTCGCCCCACAAGCCTGCAGCTTACCCTTGGGCAAGGTGTAGGATCTGCTTCCCCCCCCCTCCCCCAATTAGAGTCGCGTGAAGCGATGAGAACAAGTGGTGGATGGTCGTATGAGCAGCTGGTGCACAAGTCCTGGTGATGGGACCACCGACACCAAGCAGGCAATCACTGAAGAGTATTGACAAAGTATTGTAAAGACTCTGCCCATAAAACAGAATCTTGACCTCAGAATCTACAAAGAACAAAGATGGTGATGGAAAGACCATGATGGCCTACATCACACAACATGGCACATAATGAACGAACAATCCATGGTCACTGGTACTGATGCCAGTTTTATCTAATCTTGCCCTCCGCTATCAGATTTCTGAACAGTCCTTGAACCTATGAACACTAACTTGTTATTCCTCTTTTGGAGTGTTCATTCATTCATTTGTTTATCTATTTATCTACTTACTGAATCATAGTAGTTTTTATATTTTGTGCTACACTGCTGCCACAAAACAACACATTTCATGACGTATCTCAGTGATAATAAATCTGATTCTGATTGTGATTCATTTGGCCGCTGCTTTGTAGGGAGGGGATGATTCCACTTGATGGGGTACAGAGATGATTCACCTGAGTCAGAGTGTTTGAGTTAAGAGGAGAGATTGGATAGGCTGGGCTTGTTTTCTTTGGAGAAGATGAGGCAGTGCGTGGGCCTGACTGAAGTTCACAAAATTCAGAGAAGTACAGTTCGGGTGGTTAGTGGATGGACAGCAGGATTATCCAAAACTAGAGGACATTGCTTCAAGGTAAGAAGAAGAGAAAAGGACTTTATTTCACCCAAAAGTGTTTGGAATGTGGAACGCCCAAAGGCACAGTGAAGGCAGAAATTCTCAGAACGTTTGGGGTGGCACGGTAGCGTAGTGGTTAGCACAACATTTTACAGTACAGGCGACCCGGGTTCAATTCCTGCGGCTGCCTGTAAGGAGTTTGTATGTTCTCCCTGTGACCAACGTGGGTTTGCTCAGGTTTCTTCCCACAGTCCTTCCCCTTATAGATGCCGCCTGGCCTGCTGTGTTCCACCAGCATTTCATGTGTGTTGCTTAAATCCGGGCTTAATGGCTCGAAGAGCCGGACGTGCCTATTCTGTGCTGTATTGCAATAAAATAAATAAAAATAAAATACTTTGAATAACTAAGATATAGAAGATATAGACCACGAGCTATATGAGATTAGCACAGCTGAGTGTTCATTGGTTGGTGTGACTCTATGACTGTGCTGGGAATGTACCACAGGGCATGGTGAAAGACCTTGTGGTACATGAGGGATATTTAGGGATCCTTACATAGGCACATGGATGTAAGAAATGTAGGAGAATAGCATGAGAATGACTGTGGAGTAGGTTTATAGAGGTTGGCAAAGCATCCTGGACCAAAGGGCCCATATTGTGCGGTACCATTCGGTGTTCTCTGATTTGAATTCTGTCAGTGCCACAATGGAATTAAACCTTTCTCTGGATCAGTCCTACAAGCCTCCAGATGCCAGGCCAGTACCAGAATACTGGTACAACTACAGAAGTTTCTGAGCGTATTTGTTGACATGCCAAATCTCTTCAAACTCCTAAGTATAGCCACTGTCTTGCCTTCTTTATAACTGCATCAGAATCAGGTTTATTATCACCGGCATGTGTTGTGAAATTTGTTAACTTAGCAGCAGCAGCTCAATGCGATAGATAATATAGAAGACGAGAAAAATAATAATAAATAATTAAATCACTTACAGTATACATATTTGAATAGATTAAATTGTGCAAAAACAGAAATAATATATTTAAAAAGTGAGGTAGTGTTCACGAGTTCAACGTCCATTTAGGAATTGGATGGCAGAGGGGAAGAAGCTGTTCCTGAATCGCTGAATGTGTGCCTTCAGGCTTCTGTACCTCTTACCTGATGGTAACATTGAGAAAATGTCCTGGGTGCTGGGGGTCCTTAATAATGGATGCTGCCTGTCTCAGTCACCAGTCCTTGAAGTTGTCTTGGGTTCTTTGTAGGCTAGTACCCAAGATGGAGCCAACTAAATTTACAACTCTTTGCAGCTTCTTTTGGCCCTGTGCAGTGCCCCCCCCCCCCACCCCAATACCAGACAGTGATGCAGCCTGTCAGAATGCTCTCCATGGTACAACTATAGAAGTTTCTGAGTGTATTTGTTGACATGCCAAATCTCTTCAAACTCCTAATAAAGTATAGCTACTGCCTTGCCTTCTTTATAACTGCATCGATATGTTGCGATCAGGTTAGATCCTCAGAGATCTTGACACCCAGGAACTTGAAACTGCTCACTCTCTCCTCTTCTGATCCCTCTGTGAGGATTGGTTTGTGTTCCTTCATCTTACCCTTCCTGAAGTCCACAATCAGCTCTTTCGTCTTACTGACGTTGAGTATCTGGTTGTTGCTGCGACATCACCCCTTTAGTTAGCATATCTCGCTCCTGTACGCACTCTGGTCACCACCTGAGACTCTACCAACAATGATTGTATCGTCAGCAAATTTATAGATGGTACTTGAGCTATGCCTAGCCACACAGTCATGGGTATGGAGAGAGTAGAGCAGTGGGCTAAGCACAAGTACCATCCTGCCTATCTGGGCCTAAGCTAACTTTCGGCCTTGAGTAAGAAGCGAGTCAGAGGGAGGTGCATCTGAGAGGACCGCTGCCTCAGAGCTCCGAGGACCCAGGGTCAATCCTGGCCTTGGGTGATGTCTGTGTGGAGTTTGCACACTCTCCCTGTACCTCTGGGTGCTCTGGTTTCCTCCCACATTCCTAAGGTAGTTTAATTAGTCTTGATCAATTTACCTTAGGCTTAGATTAATGTCAGGAAGAATTGCAGGGGATTTGACGGGCTTGTGTGAGTCACAGGTTAGTAGGGAAATAAGGGGAGGAACAGGATTGCTCTGCCTGCTGACCTCATGGGCCGAATGGCCCTCTAAGTCACTACAAACAGCTGCAGTATGGGCTACTCATCATTTCATCCATAAGACCAAAGCTTTGAATGTTACAGTGCATCCAGTAATCTGATTTCTCTTGAAAAGTCTACGCAGGTACACGCTCAACGTTTTAGAAATGGCTTCTTCCCCACTGCCATCAGATTTCCGAATGGACAATGAACCCGTGTACACTGCCTCACTTTTCTTCCGCTCTTTTTGCACTACTTACTTAATTTAAAAAATATAAAATTTCTTTTGTAATTTATAGTTTTTTTATTATGTAATGCAACGTACAGCTGCCGCAAAGCAACAAATTTCATGACATATGCTGGTGACATTAAAAACTAATTCTGGCCATCAAACTTCATTTCTGAATAACTAAACATATAGCATCAAAGAAGCAGATTCCTTTAAAAACTTGAACGTAACACATCCGTGTTTAAATGTGTGGGATAATACTGTGAAAATGCTTCCCAAAACACCCTTCAATAATTCATCATTTTCAGAAAGCTGCATATATCATAATCTCAAATAAATTAGAGGCTGACTTTAACAACCACACTTCACTTTATGTCGTCTGGGCTAAATGGAACTTAAGACTGCTCCTGATGAAGTACCAGCTCCAGATTTTAAATGCAATTTATTAATGAAAGTCAAATGAAGGAGGAAGTGGTTGTCATGTAGCTGGTCTGGAAGTTCTTGCTTTTGAAATAATCAAATCTAATCGTGCCCTGATCTAATCCAAAATGTTTGCTTAACTGTTTGAGAATGGATAGTGAATTAGTCTCCTGCGTTCCCTTGATCACAACGGGGCAGCTCTCTCAATTTCACTCTACATGATTGAGGGTTCAGTCTCACTCCAGATGTGACTCTTGAACTCCACCCATGAGGAGGTTGTTGAAGGCTCTGACTGTCCTGGGCAATATTGATCATTCAATCAACATTGCTAAATTAAGGACTAAAATGATTGTCTATTTTTTAGCTAGCATGTTCACGATGGGCCAAATAGCCTCCTATGCTATACATTTCTGCTTGCTTTCAATTGTATTATTTATTCATTATCACATTGCTGGTTGTGGGAGACGGCTGTCCACAAAGTGCCCTTGACAGCCCTTCAAAAGTGCTCAGACTGCATACGGAACAACAGAAATGTCCCTAATTCTCTCTTTTCCTAATGACCCACCTTGAATGTATTAAAAAAAAGCATTTCACTAAGAAAATATACTTAAACCATCAAAGATTAAAGATCTTAAAAATCAGCTGTACTTGTGACAGGTACATCGAAACATACAGTGAAATGCATCGTTTGCGTCAATGACTAACATAGTCTGAGGACATGTTGGGGGCAGCCTGCAAGTGTTGGCATGTTTCCAGAGCCGTCACAGCATACACACACAGCTGAGCGAAGGGCGCTGAGTAGGCTACGGTCATTTATGGAAAACTCTGAACATCCTGGAAAACTCTGAACATCCTCTACATAGCACCATCCAGAGACAGAGAAGCAGTTTCAGCGACAGGTTACTATCGATGCAATGCTCCTCAGACAGGATGAAGAGGTCAATACTCCCCAATGCCATTAGGCTTTACAATTCAACCGCCAGGACTTAAGAACTTTTTAAAAGCTATTATTAATGCTTTTTGAGATAGTGATTTAGATGCATATCATATTTTTTACTGAGTTAAGTATTGTATGTAATTAGTTTTGCTACAACAAGTGTATGGGACATTGGAAAAAAAAGTTGAATTTCCCCATGGGGATGAATAAAGTATCTATCTATCTATCTATCTATCTATCTACCTTCGATTTCCTAACTCTGACCTGTACATCTTTGGAGTGTGGGAGGAAACCGGAGCACCCAGAAGAGAGCCATGAAGTCCCGGGGAAACGTGTAAACTCCTTACAGGTAACGGAGGGAACTGACCCTTGATTGCTAGCGCTACTAACTGCTACGATCCTCTGCTGCTCCTCCTGTACCTGTGTGTTCTAAGCACACAGACACCAGGAAAGAGTGTTCAGGATTGACAATTAACCAGGTACTGGGCCATCGACCATTGGAACATAATCAATTACTCTGAAAGTGTGGAAAGCGCGATATTGTCAGATGAATGCACAAATACACGCTCATGGTTACTTCAGTGCTGTGCAAAAGACTGAGGCACACACATATATATTTAGGGTATTCGTCAATGTGGAGCGAAAGGCAACTTTGGAAATCTGGCAGGGGCAAAGGATATTGGGAATGGTGAGGGTAGAGTGTTGTGGGATGGGTGTGGGACAGATGGCAGAGGAGTGCCAGGGCAGTGGGGTAGCATGGGTGCAGTGACACCCAGCCCTGAGACACCAGGCAAGGTCATTTGATTGCAAACAATTGGTTTATTGATCATTACAGAACGTCTCTCTGGTGCTTCTTGCTCCCTTCCCCTTTTCCCAACCATGATTCCCCTCTCCCTGCCTCCTTCCCACTCTCAGTCCACAATAGAGACTGTGGTGAACCACATATACCTGTCTGGACACGCCCCCTGATGACTGCACCTGTGGCTCCTCCCACAGACCCCGGTATAAAGGCGATGGAGGTCTGAGCCCGGCCTCTCAGTCTCCAGGATGTAGTATGGTGGTCAACCACTGCTTGTTCCTTCTTCCAGTCAATAAAAGCCGATACCTCGCTTTTACGTCTCAGAGTGAGTTATTGATGGTGCATCAGAGACCCATATTAGAATCAGATTTATCATTACTCACATATGTCATGACATTTTTTTGTGGCAGCAGTACAGTGCAATTCTTAAAATTACTTCAGTACTGTGCAAATGTATTAGACACCCTAGCTATATAAATGTGCCTAAGACTTTTGAACAGTGTTGTATGTCCTCCACAAGGAACAGCAAAAGGAGAGAATATAATTCCTGCAAGATAACTTCACATGGGATTAAAGTTATATTATTAGTTCACAGTTCCATAATCTGTGACAGGACATTAGGAAAAAAAAACTTTACAAAGATCTTCATAGCTCCTCTGATGTTCTTGGAGGGATGTAAATGATGGATGAAGAGGAGGAGGAGGAAGGCAGTGAATAGCTTGGGGACTGCGGGGTGGAGACTTCCACTTATGACTCAAGACCTGCGTTCATATCCCACTTATAACGTCAAGCCTCAGGGCATCTCAAAGTGACTTACACTCGGTGGAGTAGTTGTGGGAGAAACACGGCTGTAATGGAGAGACGTGGCAGCCAACATGAGAACAGCGAGAATCCAAAAGCAGGATCCAATATCCAAATACTTTGCTTTTAGAAATATTGTCTGAGGGACAAATATTGACCAGGTACCAGGTGCCACTCCTACACTTTTCTCCCAAAGTGTTTAACCCCTCTTCTGAAATTAAAATACACTTTTAATAGTGCAACACTCCCCACTGATTTAAGATTGGCTTTACTGGTCACATGTAAAGTTCAAAGAAAATTTTATTATCAAAGAACACATATGTCACCATATACAATCCTGAGATTCATTTTCTTGTGGGCATTCTCAATAAATCCATAGAATAATAACTATAATAGAATCAATGAAAGACTGCCCAACTAGAGTGCAGAGTGCAGAGGACAACAAACTGTGCAGATACAGAGAGAAAGAAGTAATAATAATTAATAAATAAGCAATAAATATTGACAACATGAGACAAAGAGTCCTTGAAAGTGGTTGAATATACATCGAAATATCAAAACACACAGCGAAGTGAAGTGCTGGGTCAGCCTGCAAGTGTTGTTGTGCTTGGGGCACAACTCTCTGACCCTAACCCACTCTCAGAATTTGAGAGGAAGCTGAAGCATCCCGACAAAACCCATGGGGTCATGGGGAGAAGGTACAAACTCCTTACAGACACCATCCTAACTGCTGAGGCTGCCGTGTCAGCTTGCTAGCCAGGGCCTACACTCACCATGGAATTGGATATTTAATCCTGAAAATTAAGCTTGCTGCAAATGCTTTAAAGACAGTAGAGTGGTGACACAAGCAGCCAATTTTCCACCCTGTTAGTCCATAGGCTTAGACCTACAATACAGGGGGTAAGCTTACACCCCACCATGGCAGAAGCAGACTTTAAAATATAATGTTCTGGAATTCCAAAATAAATATGAGTTATTAGTAATGATGACCACAAAACTGCTGAGTTGTTGTTAAAAAAACACAACTGGATTACTAATAAATACTAGAGATTCTGCAGATGCTGGAAATCCAGAGCAACATACACAAAATGCAGGAGGAAACCAGCAGGTCAGGCAACATCCATGGAGAGGAATAAACAGCCAGTGTTTCAGGCTGAGACCCTTCATCGGGACTGGAAAGGAAGGGGCAAGAGGTAAAATATCTCCTTCCCTTTATTGCCTTCTCCCTTCAGAATCCCTCTTCTTCTGCCCTCCGTTCCCCCTACCCATCTAAATCTGCCATCCTTACCGAGTTTGGCCCCTAAGTCACAGCGTATGTTGACTCAGAGGTACCTGTTGAAAGTCACTCAGTTCAGGACACCGAATGAAAGGCTCTGATTCTGTAAAATGAATGAACAAAATTAATCAAGTTTATCTGTTGTAGTTTGTCTTCCGTGCACTGCATCCTCCAAGGGAAATCACCGCGGGCGTCACTTATAAACCATAAAGTGATTCGAGGACGTATCATCATAACTCCTTCTGCCACTTCCAAATGACTTGCCGACACTATCATTTTAATATTCACTCTGTACGTTGCTTGGCATTAATAATTGGACAACTTAATTATTTTGCTGCTTTTAGAGACAGCTTTCAGACCTTTTACATCCTTCCCTGCTACAGTATAATGCGCGTTTAAGACCAAAAGACACAGAAGTGGAATTAGGCTATTCGGCCCACTGAGTCCCTTCTGCCATTCAGTGATTTATTATCTCCTGTCAATCCCATTCTCCTGCTTTCTCCCTGTAACCTTTGATGAACTTACTAATCAAGAACCTGTCAACCTCCTCCTGAAATCTATCTAATGACTTGGCCTCCACAGCCATTGGTGGCAATGAATTCCACAGATTCTCTATCCTTTGGCTAAAGAAATTCCTCCTCACCTCTGTTCTGAAAGGATGCCCTTGTACTCTGAGCCCCTTACGTAAGGAAGGATACTTTGAGCGTGCAGACCTAAACTCAGCTGGCGTGCATATCGAATAGCCTCCAACTACAAAGTCCAGCTCCTGGCCTTCACAAGCGGCTTAACTAACAAGCCCAGCAGAACCGTCTCTACTGGCAGGAGAGGGGGCATAGGCGGGCTACTGGTGCCTTTGGGCAGATGGGGCTCATCAGCCGTGGTTGGCAGCTCACCTGAGAGATGGAAAACTCCGACCACAAAGCTCCGCTGCCTCGGGGCTGGGCTGTACCCACTCATGGGGAAGACTTTGGGAGTAAACCCCGAGGAAACGTCCAGAGCTGGAGTCCCTAAGGCAGTCCTATATTGAACTCAGCGTTCAAACAAGAGAAAATCTGCAGACGCTGGAAATCCGAGCAACACACACACAGAACGCTGGAGGAACTCAGCAGGCCAGGCAGCGTCTATGGAAAAAAGTTCAGTCGAGTTTCGGCACAAAACTCTTCGGCAGGACTCCTTCGAGTTTTGGCCTGAAACGTCAAGTATACTTTTTTCCATGGATGCTGCCTGGCCTGCTGAGTTCCTCTGGCAGGTTGTGTGCGTTGCTTGAACTCAACGCTGATTGGCAACTCCTATGACGGCACTGGTGCCAAACTGGTCCCCGCCGTTCTTTGGGGTTCATCAGCTGTGCGGGGAGGGGGAGCCTGCTACAAGGGCAACAGCTGGCTCTCTGCATCGGACTGCCCCGGCTCACGTACCACGTGGACGGCTGGGACGCAACCTCCACGGTGAACCCAACCAACAGAGGGCCTCCATGTTAGCGGGCTGCAGTGCCGAATTGTGCTCAGTTAAACGGTAAGGATATCCACAGATCCATCAAGCTGCATTTAGTGAATCACAAAGTGTGACTGAGACTCACTCACCCACATCAAACAGTAAATGGTCTGACAGAGGGATGGATGAAGCTGCTGCTACAGCTTGGTTCAATTTCAAACCACTTTACAGTTCCTTCAGAAAAAAGCTTTAGATTAGACTTAATGTACGCAGCTCCATCTCTCCCGGGACACCAGCAGCATACCTCTGCCTCATATATCACTGTCATGTAACATGTTCTGTCCTCTTTATTTCTGAGGCCCTCTTTCTCCCTTCTGACGTCTCATGTGACTCGGTGGTGTTATGACTGCAGCCCCCTCCTTTGCGAGAATCGCAAGAGCACTGGGGGGGGGGGGTCAGTGGACCCAGGAAATGGGAGAGAGACGTGCTGGATGCCTCGTTCCCCGGCGATGCAAAATAACGCGACATTGGCCATTGTCTCTTGGAGACACATTTGTGGATTGGGGACTGGGCTACGTGCAAGCCCTCGGGCAAAGTGGGCTGGTTGAGAGAGAGATTGCATCACCCCCAACCTGATTGACATCTACTACCCTGCGAGTCAAGATAAAAGAGGGGCTGTAGAGACGGCCCCTCAGACGCACCAGAAGACACGCTAGCGATCCCATAGTAGCGGGCAGCCATTTGAAGAAAGCCACGTGCATTCGGTTCCCTTGCCTGGGAGCCGGTGGCGGGTACCACAGAAACGATTTTCTTGAACTAACAACGGGGAACCAACTCCCCTGACTCAACGGTTGGGCCTCATCAAAAGACCCGGGCAAGTTTCTTTTCTCACAAATCTCTCTCTCTCTCTCTCCAACAAGTGAAAACCCAGCGGTCCCCAAAGGCTGAAGCCTGCAGGAACTGAGTGACTTTTATATTTCCATCGGACAATATTTTATCCCCTAGACAAATGATAAGAGTGATTTCTTATTGATGATTATTACTATACCCATGCTTTAGATTGAGTATTGACGACGTATATTATCTGAATGTTTGTATTAACCTTATTTTTGTGCCCCTTTATAAATAAAGACTTTTAAAAATAGTACCATCAGACTTCAATGGACCTCTCTATCTTTGCTGGTAAGTGACCCAGTTACGGGGTAAGTAACAGTGGGAATCGCTCTTATACCCAACGCCCCTGGGCACCGGCTGCACCCTGGTGCTCGAGCACGTCAGCATTGCCATTCTAGAAATCTGAGCACAGAGGACACTGAGGGAGTGCTGTACTGCCAGGTCAGGCTTAACCTGAGGATCTGTACACCCTCTTGTGGGAGGGTTTTTCCTCGATCAACATCACTAATTCTCATTCCAACTGGTCTCCCCACTGGGGAATGGAAACAGAGAGTGAGGGAGGAGGGAGAGCAATTACTGGAAGTTAGAGAGGCCAGACTCAGGCTGAAGGAGCAACACCTCACATTCCATCTGGGAAACCTCCAACCTGTTCCATTCCCAATCCTGGCTCCCTACCTATCCTTCCTCTCCTCCACCTTCCCTTTCTCCCATGGTCCACTTTCCCCTCTTATCAGATTCCCCCTTCTTCAGCCGTTTTGCTTTTTTCAACTCCCTGTTTCTCACCTTCCCCCTCACCTGGCTTCACCTATCACCTTCCCCTCCCTCCCCTTTCTCATTCTGGCTTCTTCCCCTTTCCTTCCCAGTCCCGATGAAGGGTCTCAGCCGGAAATGTCAACTCTCCACAGATGCCGCCTGACCTGCAGAGTTTGTCCAGCATTTTGTGTGTCAGAGCACATTGCTGTTTGTGGGAGCTGATTTGCAGAAGTTGACTAGGGGGAATGCCATACTGGATCTAGTATTAGGTAATGAACCTGGTCAGGTCACAGATCTCTCAGTGGGTGAGCATCTGGGGAACAGTGACCACCACTCCCTGGCCTTTAGCATCATCATGGAAAAGGATAGAATCAGAGAGGACAGGAAAAATTTTAATTGGGGAAGGGCAAATTATGAGGCTATAAGGCTAGAACTTGCGGGTGTGAACTGGGATGATGTTTTTTGCAGGGAAATGTACTATGGACATATGGTCGATGCTTAGGGATCTCTTGCAGGACGTTAGGGATAAATTTGTCCCAGTGAGGAAGATAAAGAATGGTAGGGTGACAATTGAGGTGGAAAATCTAGTCAGGTGGAAGAAGGCAGCATACATGAGGTTTAGGAAGCAAGGATCAGATGGGTCTATTGAGGAATATAGGGTAGCAAGAAAGGAGCTTAAGAAGGGGCTGAGGAGAGCAAAAAGGGGGCATGAGAAGGCCTTGGCGAGTAGGGTACAGGAAAACCCCAAGGCATTCTTCAATTATGTGAAGAACGAAAGGATGACAGGACTGAAGGTAGGATCGAATAGAGATAAAAGAGGGAAGATGTGCCTGGAGGCTGTGAAAGTGAGCGAGGTCCTCAATGAATACTTCTCTTCGATATTCACCAATGAGAGGGAACTTGATGACAGTGAGGACAATATGAGTGAGGTTGATGTTCTGGAGCATGTTGATATTAAGGGAGAGGAGGTGTTGGAGTTGTTAAAATACATTAGGATGGATAAGTCCCTGGGGCCTGACGGGGCTGCTCCACGAGGCGAGGGAAGTGATTGCTGAGCCTCTGGCTAGGATGTTTAGTCCTCATCCACAGGAATGGTACTGGAGGATTGGAGGGAGGTGAATGTTGTCCCCTTGTTCAAAAAAGGTAGTAGGGATAGTCAGGGTTATTATAGACCAGTGAGCCTTACGTCTGTGGTGGGAAAGCTGTTGGAAAAGATTCTTAGAGATAGGATCTATGGGCATTTAGAGAATCATGGTCTGATCAGGGTCAGTCAGCATGGCTTTGTGAAGGGCAGATCATGTCTAACCAGCCTGATAGAGTTCTTTGAGGAGGTGACCAGGTATATAGATGAGGGTACTGCGGTGGATGTGATCTACATGGATTTTAGTAAGGCATTTGACAAGGTTCCACATGGTAGGCTTATTCAGAAAGTCAGAAGGCATGGGATCCAGGGAAGTTTGGCCAAGTGGATTCAGAATTGGCTTGCCTGCAGAAGGCAGAGGGTCGTGGTGGAGGGAGTGCATTCAGATTGGAGGGTTGTGACTAGTGGTGTCCCACAATGACCTGTTCTGGGACCTCTACTTTTCGTGATTTTTATTAACGACCTGGATGTGGGGGTAGAAGGGTGGGTTGGCAAGTTTGCAGATGACACAAAGGTTGGTGGTGGTGTGGATAGTGTAGAGGATTGTCGAAGATTGCAGAGAGACATTGATAGGATGCAGAAGTGGGCTGAGAAGTGGCAGATGGAGTTCAACCCGGAGAAGTGTGAGGTGGTACACTTTGGAAGGACAAATTCCAAGGCAGGGTACAAAGTAAATGGCAAGATACTTGGTAGTATGGAGGAGCAGAGGGATCTGGGGGTACATGTCCACAGATCTCTGAAAGTTGCCTCACAGGTAGATAGGGTAGTTAAGAAAGCTTATGGGGTGTTAGGATTCATAAGTCAAGGGATAGAGTTTAAGAGTCGCGGGGTAATGATGCAGCTCTATAAAATTCTGGTTAGGCCACATTTAGAGTACTGTGTCCAGTTCTGGTCACCTCAATATAGGAAGGATGTGAAAGCATTGGAAAGGGTACAGAGGAGATTTACCAGGATGCTGCCTGGTTTAGAGAGTATGCATAATGATCAGAGATGAAGGGAGCTAGGGCTTTACTCTTTGGAGAGGAGGATGAGAGGAGACATGATAGAGGTGTACAAGATATTAAGAGAAATAGATAGAGTGGACAGCCAGCGCCTCTTCCCCAGGGCACCACTGCTCAATACAAGAGGGCATGGCTTTAAGTTAAGGGGTGGAAAGTTCAAGGGGGAAATTAGAGGAAGGTTTTTCACTCAGAGAGTGGTTGGTGCGTGGAATGCACTGCCTGAGTCAGTGGTGGAGGCAGATACACTAGCAAAATTTAAGAGACTACTAGACAGGTATATGGAGGAATTTAAGATGGAGGGTTATATGGGAGGCAGGGTTTAAGGGTCAGCACAACATTGTGGGCCGAAGGGCCTGTACTGTTCTATGTTTGCTGTTACACCCAGCAGCCATTTTATTATGTACACCTGCTCGTTAATGCAAGTATCTAATCAGCCAATCACGTGGCAGCAACCCAATGCCTAAAAGCTTGCAGACATGGTCTAGAGGTTCAGTTGTATTTGGACCAAACACCAGAATGGAGAAGAAATGTGACTCTGAACACGGAATGATTGTGGTGCCAGACAGGGCAACTTGAGCGTCTCAGGAACTGTTGATCTCCAGGGATTTTCACACAGAGTTTACAGAGAGTGGTGTGAAAAACAAAGAGCATCCAGTGTGTGGGCAACTATGCCTTGTTAATGAGAGAAGTCAGAGAATGGCCAGATTGGTCAAACTGACAGTAACTCAGATAACCGTGCCTCACAACAGCATCTCTGAACACACAACACTCAAACCTTGAAGTGGAAGAGCTACAGCAGCAGAAGACCATGAACATACACACAGTACTCAGTATATTGGGTACAGGCGGTATCTAATGAAATAAGGCATCAGCTACTATTTGAAACTGTTACATTGGCTGCAGAGGGCTCTGGGGCATCCTGCAAGGAATGCAACAAGTTCTAAATAAATACTTTTCTTTATTCTTTAAACATACTGTACACTACTACAGGTCATTGACCAGATGTTGACTGGCTAAGATGTGGCAGATGGAGTTCAATACAGAACAATGTGAAGGGTTTCACTTTGGAAGGTCGAATTTGAAGGCGGAATTCTTAGCAGTGTCATGAAACAGAGGGATCTTGGAATCCATGTCCAGATTCCTCAAAATTGCCGTGCACGTTGATAGGGTTTTTCACATGGTGTGTTCGCCTTCAATAGTCAGGGGTGTTGGGTTCAAGAGCTGTGAGGTAATTTGAAAGTCTGTAATACCTTGGTTAGACCAAATTTGGAATATTGTGTTCCATTCTGGTCACTTCATTATTGAAAAGATGTGGAAGCTTTAGAGAGGGTACAGGGGAAATTTACTAACACAGTGCGTGGGTTAGAAAGCATGTTTTACAAGGAGAGGTTGAGTGAGTTAGCTTTCTCTTTGGAGTGATGGAGAATGAGAGGTGACTTTACAGATATGTACAAGATGACACGAGGCAGAAACGCAGTGTGAATGACCAGAGACTTTTTCCCGGGCAGAAACAGCTAATGCAAAGGGACATAATTATAAGGTAACACACACAAAATGCTGGAGGAACTCAGCAGGCCAGGTAGGACTGATGAAGGGTCTCGGCCTGAAAAATTGATTGCTTACACGTTTCCATAGATGCTGCCTGGCCTGCTGTGTTCCTCCAGGATTTTGTGTACGTTGCTTGGATTTCCAGCATCTGCAGATTTTCTGTTTATAACTTTATGATTGGAGGGGATGTCATAGGTAAGGTGGTAAGAGAGTAGGCCACTGCCAGGGGTGGTGGTAGAGACAGACACTCTTAAATTCTTAGATAGGCATTTGGATGACAGAAAAAACAAAGGCTATGTGGGAGGGAAGGGTTAGTTTGATCTTAGATTAAAAAAAGGTTAGTACACTGTGGGCCGAGGGGCCTGTTCTGTGCTGTAATGCTCTATGTAATAAAGCACAGTAGCTGTATCTTGCTGCTGCCTTTCCTGTAAAGCCGAATGTGATGAATTCATCTTCTCCCCACTGAAACAGTGTCACTGGACTGACAAATGCTCACTGTAACATTGACCTCTGGCCTATATTGGTGAAATTCGCTGGACGAAAGCTGTGGTGACTCGAAGGCACTGAAGTCGAGAGTGATGTTCACTTTAACAGCTAAACTGAGCTGTGCTTTCAGTTCCTGCACAACCACTCAGGTTCAACCGCCTCGAAACTGGATTTCATCCTTTACCGGCGCCGAATTTAGTGCAAACATCCAAACAGGAGACAGAAGGAAGTTGCAAATTTTTTCTTTAAAGATTAATTACAGCATTTTACCCCGCTTGTTGTGTTAAAATATAACTGTGAATGCCACGGCTTTGCAAAAACACACATGGGACGTGGGTGTGGACTTTAAAAAAGCATTTATGGAAAAGCCTGCCATTGAGGTAAGGTAGAGGGTGCTTCGGTAGCATAGCAGTTAGTGTGATGCTATTCCAGCTCGGAGTTCAATCCCAGTGTCCTCTGGAAGGAGTCTGTACCTCCTCCTCATGGAATGAGTGGATTTTCTCTCGGTGCTTGTTTCCTCCTACGGTCCAAAGACGTACTGGTTAGGGGTTATAAATTAGTAGCTTGTATATCATCGAGAGATCAGGTTAGAGCTAAATCAGGAGTCGCTGGGCGGTACTGCTCGGAGGGCCAGAAGGGCCGACTCCACGTTAAATATCTAAACAAATAAGATGAAGTTCAGGGCACACAGCCTCTTCCACTCATCATGAGGAACTCAGCAAGTCAGGCAGCATCCACGAAGCATCTCGGCCTGAAAAGTCGACTGTTTATTCATCTCCCCAGATGATGCTGCCAGGCCTGCTGAGCTCCTCCAGCATTCTGTGTGCTAATCTGGATCTGCAGAATCTCGTGTTATTGATCCTTTCTGACAGTTTGGTTCTCCGTTCCAACTACCTCATTGATACAGTTGGCCCTTGGTCAAACCAAATGAGCTCACCATGTAGGGGAGTGAAGGCCACATGGCTGAGCGTTAGGTAAGATGATGACTTGAGCTGCAAGCTAGTCGGGACAACCTCTTATGAAGATTAATACCTACAGGTCTAGGGATAATTGGGCACCACAGCAGGCCATTTGACATCGTGTATTTAAACATTTTAGAAATTGAGGTATAGCGCAGACCAGGCCCTTTGAGCTGTGCCGTCCAACAATCCCTGATTTAACCCTAGCCTAATCACAGGACAATTTACAAAGACCAATTAAGCCACCAACTGGTACGTCTTTGGACAGTGGGAGGAAACCGGAACGCCCGGAGAAAACCCACGTGGTCACAGGGGAGAGCATACAAACTCCTTACGGGCAGCGGTGGGAATTGAACCTGCGTCACTGGCACTGTAAACTGTTTTTATCCACTCTCCAGTCACACTCAATTCCCCCAATTCCTGTAAATACTCAAGTGTTTACACAGCTGAAGCTTATTAATCAGCCTTTGTCCAGCAAAATCAAAGACCTCACCCAGCCTATTCTCTCCTCTCCCATACAAAAGCCTGAAAGCACATAACCCCAGGCTCAAGGACAGATCCTACTCCACTATTATCTTGAATGATAGGATGGATTCTTGGCCTCATGATCTACCTCAATATGTTCTTGCCCTTTATACTTTACAAGCATGGCATTTTTCAGTAGTTTTTACACTTCATTCTGCATCGCTTCTGATTTTCTTCAGCTTTCAGCATTTTGCAGGGCATATCTCACACAGAGGGGTCCGATCCACCCCCCCCCCCCCCCCACCCTCCATTTCATTACAACGAACTTCTGTCCAAAACAGAAAAATTAGAACTAGACAGAAGTTTACTGGGAAATTAAGTTCCAGTGGATGGGATTACAAGTGTAAAAGACTTAATCAAATTTTTATGTAAGAAGACACATAAAATCAGAGGAGAATTTAAAAGTCATTAAAATGTTTAATGTTTAACACTGGGAAGTGCAAACAGGAAGATTTCACATACAGAGTCTTTCATATCCTTAGAATGTCTCAAAACACTTTACAGCCAATGAATTATTTTGGAAGCTTATTCCCTAATGTAATGTACGTTAGAAAAAATGTAAGAGTGGAAATAGTTGCTGGTTTGCCTTTCCACTTCACAGCAAGAGTGACTCTTTGTTGCCCTCTTTCATCATTCCAGCAAAAGGGAAGCAAACACCTCTGTGGGTAAACCAAAAATTGATTTACTCCCGCCACAGACACTGACTGGCCTGCTGAGTATTTCCAGTTATTCTATTCAGAATCCCTCCTCACCATCGGTGCTCAGTATAAACAGCTGTCTTTTTTGGAAATAGAGAAAAAAGAGGTGCATTTGTAAACAAACTCATCTCGAAATTATAGAAGGAAAATATTCATTTAAAAATAGGTTCATTAATACCTATTCGGTCTGCATTTCCACAGAACTGGGAACAAATCAGATTGGATTACCAACGAAGCAAAATAAGAATAAACATCGTACCACTTTATTGGACTGGGACTCCCAGTATTATTTACAATGGTTTGAAGGGTTAATAATAACTGCCTTTCTGGATCCGGTTCATTATGGAAATTGTCAGACTTAAACATAGCAAGACAGTAAGGGCAGCAATGCACAAGTTTTAGAGTCAAAGCCATCAGTACAGAAACAGGCCACCAATTCTGTGCCAGCCATCAACCATCCTTTACATCAGGGGTTCCCAGCCTTGAGTCCACGGACCCCTCAGTTAATGGTTGGGGTCGATGGCATTAAAAAATGGGTCTCCCTGCTTTACATCAAAGGGAAGTGAAGATAATGTAGGATTATTCTCTTCACAACACCCCTCCCAAAGCAAACTCCACACAGACAGCAAACCCAAGTAGAAAGTAGGGACTGAACCTGGTCTCTGGCATCACCAGGCAATGGTTCTACTAGCGACATCAGTTTACTATCCCTAATTTGATGGAGATTGAAATTGTTTTGGACCATCAGGAACCAAAGACACATCCGTTGGGTTTGCAAGTTTACTCTTACGGTCCTAACCCCAGGTTAAGCTTCCAGTTTTCTTCCTTCACCACCCAAACCTGTCAACACAGATTCTGTCACACAGCACTGCATCAGGCCCTTCAGCCCATTGAGTTGATGCAGACCATCGAGCACTAATCCTACGCTGGGAGCTATGAGCTGAAACGCCGCTCCAGCCCTGTACCTTTGCGTCCGCTCCAAGCCAGTGGCAGGACGATGAGGGGTCACCAAACCGTGACAAACATGAAGACGAGGCCCTAAGTGCATCTTGGTAGAAAGATGGCAGGTCACGTTGAGAGAATGGTTCTAGTGTATCTGGGAATACGCGCTTCAATGATGGAGGAGGAGACTGCAAGAAGATGTGCAGGACACTGGTTAGGTCACTATTGGAGTATTGCTGTCAGTTTTGGTGAAAGCAGGAGGTAGATGTTGTATGTCAGGTTAAGCAATGACTTACTGCAGTGGTTCTGGCAAAGAGGAAATTCAGTGGATATGGAAAGAAATCATAAGGACATAAGACATAGCAGAATGAGGCTATTCGGCCCATCCAGTCTGCTCTGCCATTCCACCGTGGCTGATTTACTATCCCCCTCAACCCCACTCTCCTGCCTTCTCCCCGTAACCTTTGAAACCCTTGCCGATCATGAAGGATTTAGATCAGGTAAATGGAGAGAAGCCATTCCCATATACAAACAGTTCAAGATCAGAGGGTCCTTTGTAATACCCCGGGTCACAATACTACCAAGCATGTACAAGAAACTTGGCCACACCACTCCTGGAAAGGTGTTTTCCCGAAAGAGCTCTTATTTCCTATTCCTAAGCAACAGGCTGGCCCTCTGCATCTGGACATCTGAATAATTAACCCAAGGATCTCCACAGGCAATATACTACTGAGGAGAAACAGTGGAGATCATCGGGGGTGATAGGAAAAGTATAAACAAGAAGGGAAGAACTAAACTACCTAAAGGTCGACACAGTGATAAATCCAACAGGGAATTTAGGAATTCTTTACATACTCCAGGAGCAACTGAGGCAAATAATATTTAAGGGAAGAGTTAGTAACAAAGGATTAACACAGAAGGAGTGAGATCACCTTGTGGTGAGCAGCCCGTTTGGTGCATTTCCTTAAACAGAAGCAATTGCCTAACGTGCTTTCTCTGCCCACTTCCCCACTCTCCACACCTTCGCGGTAGAGCACCTCACAAAATGAAGGCACTTTAATAGTCCTGTGACTGATCCCTCTCCCCGGGCTGCAAGTTGGTACAGAGTCTGTGCATCTGGTTCAGTGACTCTGTGAGGAAAGTCCCAATTGTGTTAATCTCCATTAGAGTGAGGTTGTCCAGCTAGAGGCAGGGGAGGGAAGCAGAGAGAAAGAGGATGTGAACATTGATTAAAAACATTCTCAACAAACAATTACAAAACATAAAAATCCAGCTGCGCCTACATTTTACTCAGCGATTAACGCGGGTATCTCACACACAGGTGCCCAGAATCATTTAGCAGCAGCTTCAGGAGAAAATGGAGATTCTAAATTTTCACAGGACACCGTGCTTTTCCAGTTGTGTCCTGAAACATCTGTCCAACAGGAGAAGGCAAGATGTCAGCTAAAGGTCAGCTCTCGGTGCTATCTTGTAGTTTGAGAACTGAACATCTCAAGGACAGCTGTCAGACCAGGGTTCCAAGCATGCAACATCACAGACAGAGCCCTCGGAGCACAAGGTCAAGTGTGTAAGCCAAGGGAAAGAGGGAACCCTGTGCCAGGCTCTTGGATAGTCCTTTGCCTCAACTTCACACCGACTGGATGAGGAAACTCCATCACTCCAGATGTGAGTTAAAAGGAGCAAGAGCGGGGGAGAAAAACCATGAAAATTCAGGACAAAAAAAAACTGCACACTGTGATCTTGTGGATTTGACTGATTTTTGTTCCCCCAACACCCACTGCCCTTTAGAGAGAGAGATGGGGAGCTGTCTTCTTATCCAGAACTCTAGTGGTTAACAGTGCTGTTAAATCAGGAAGTCTTGGATTTTAACTCTAAACAAGAAGGAACCCCGACAGAGCTCCAAACAGGAAGGTGTGCAGAGCAGAAGTGGAAGTGAGAAATGATGGCTTTCTACCTTGGTCTCAGAATACCAACTGCTGCACCTGGTTATCTGGAGAAGGCCAGTCCCCTCGGCTGCTTTCAACTCCCTTGATCACCACAGGTCAGTAAAATTCCATTATTACGTTGCTGCATTTTCTGCCAGGTTTATAAAACGTTTCAGCAGAGTAAAAGGTGTTCGGCCCACTATGTTGTGCTGCCCTGTTAGCCTATTCCAAAATCTACTTAACCCTTTGCTACCATTTTTCTTTCATCCATGTGCCTATTTAAGTCTCTTAAATGCCCCTAATGTATTTGCCTCAACCACCACCCCGGGAGAGTGTTTCATGCACCATGTAAGAAATTTACCCCCAATAACCCCCCTACACTTTCCTCCAATTACCTTGAAAGTATATCCTCTCATAACAGCCATTGCTGCCCTGGGAAAATACTCTGGCTGTCCACCTCTATCAAGTTGCCTCCTTCACTCCAGAAAGGAAAGCCCTAGCTTACTCAACCTGTCCTTGTGAGACACGGTTTCTGATCCAGGCAGAATGCTGTGCCCCCTCTAAAGCTTCCACATCCTTCCTATAGATGAGGTGACCAGAACTGAACACGATACTCCCAGTGTGTTATAACCAGAGTTTTAAAGAGCTGCAACCTTACCTCGTGGCTCTTGAACTCAGTCCATAACCACCCTATCAACTTGCGCAGCAACTCTGAAGAACTGTCCCCTTCTCTCTTCTGCTGGGACAGTGGTCACTGGCAACAAGCGTCCTGTGCAAAACACACAAAATGCTGGAGGAACTTAGGTCAGGCAGCATCATTTCCCTCCACTGACGCTGCCTGACCTGCCGAGTTCCTCCAGGATTCTGTCTGTGTTGCCCAAGAATTCCACCATCTGCTGAATCCATTTTGTGACCAATTGACCTGCAGTGCTTCGGGGTATCGAAGATGCAAGAGAGTTCTGACAAGCTATTCAATCAATGGGAAAGGAAGGGGTTACAACTAAACCCAGGACCCCGTATACCCATGTAGCATGAGGGTCAGTAATCAGTGTTCTAAGCTCCTTTTCCCTCAACCGAAACCGACCCCCGTCACTTTACCCTCAAATCTCCCTCAGGCTCCCACTCCACTCTCCTCAGCATCTTCCCAGGACCATCCCACCCATCTGCCTAGACTGTACGCACGGCAGCAGAGTGCATCATGTGATGAGAGTCTGGAGCCGGCAGCAGAACCACGAACTGTTGAATTGTACAGAGCTTCCGTGCAGAAACTGCTCAAACCCAACTCACCAGCTCCCCCTCCAGGCTGCCAGTCGAATAGCTGCTAAAGATCACCAGACAGCGAGAGAACCCCCACTATCCTTTCCCTTCTCCAGCTCTGTATCACTTTCGCCAATCGCCTTTCCAGCTCTTAGCTTCATCCCACCCCCTCCGGTCTTCTCCTATCATTTCGCATTTCCCCCTTCCCCCCCCCCCACTACTTTCAAATCTCTTACTACCTTTCCTTTCAGTTAGTCCTGACGAAGGGTCTCAGCCCGAAACGTCAACAGTGCTTCTCCCTATAGATGCTACCTGGCCTGCTGTGTTCCACCAGCATTTTGTGTGTGTTGAGAGAACCCTGGGGCTGCTCAGTGAGGTGTCCACACATACCAGGTCCACATTCCGCTCACTGTGCCAACCCAAAACAAGATCTGGAGGCACACAAAGTACTCGTTCACCTACTGATAACCAAAACTCCTGGTATATCTATCAGGCTCCTCCACATTCTTTCCCTGCACCAAGACACTGATTTTATCTCACCGTTACACAGTGGCCTGCTTCTAGTTGTCTCATTACGGGGAAAAGATGGAAGCTTTAGAGAGGAGATTTACCAGGCTGATGCCTGAATTAGAGAGCATGTCTTATGAGGATAAGTTGACTGAGCTAAGGGTTTTCTTTTTGGAGCAAAGGTGAATGGGAAGTGACTTGATAAAGGTGTACGAGGCAATAAGAGGCATAGATCAAGTAGACAGCCCGAGACATTTTCCCAGGGTGGAAACGGCTATTACAATGAGGCATAACTTTAAGGTCAGAGGTAGGGGTTTCTTTAACACAGAGTGGTAGGTGTGTGGAACACACTGCCTGGGGTGGCAACAGAGGCAGAAACATTATGAGACCTTGATAGGCACATGGATGAAAGATAAATGGAGGGAAGGGTTAGATTAACTTCGGACGAGATTAAAGGGCTGGTACAACGTCATGGGCTGAAGGGCCTCTACTGTGCTACTTCCCATGTTCTGTCTGTGGTTCCTGCTTGCTTGTGAAACACACGTAACATCACAATGGATCCTGGTGAAGTGCCTCAGCCCAGCTGGTGAATGTTTGTCTCTCTCGATAGATGCTGCCTGACCTGCTGAGCTCCTCTGGTATTTTGTGTGTAATTCAATAACCCTAGGATGGCAGGTTGGAGATGCGTCTCACCAAAGGAGGTGTAAGACACTCCTCCCCTCCGTTAGCCTGCAGGTCACCCTTGGGCAAGGTGTAGCACCTGTTTAGCCCCCCGGATAAGGGTCACTTGAAGTCATGGGAGCGGGTTGTGTGAGCAGCCCGTTGTGAGCATATCACAAGTCCTGGTTATGTGACCACTGACACCACACACTCTCTGAGGATTACTGATAATGGCTGGGGTTACCAGCTTGTAAAGACACTGCCCAGCAGAAGGCAAGAGCAAACCATTTCTGTAGAAATATTTGCCAAAAATAATCATGGTCATGATTACAATCGCCCACGCCATATAGCACGGCATAAAATGAACGAATGAACAAATACTGTAACCATCACCGTATCTAAGCCGTACTGAGGGAGTAGCTTTGCCAGGACTGCAGTCACCTGCACCACCATAGGGCAATTTTGTTTCAAACAGAAAGAAAATGCTGACCTTGCATTGTCTCACAGGAGAGGCCATTTGGCCTATTAAATCCATGCCTACTTCTGTAAGAATAGCCCTTCCAAATCCATTCCCCAACTACTTCCGCTGCAAATTAACCTCATGCCCATCCAATTCCCTTTCGAAAACCCCCGCAGATTCACCAATGCAGCTGACTTGTCTTCATTCCTCCTCCCCTCTCCCCATTCAATCAATACATTTCCAAGCTGTGGGCAGCAAGATTTAAGTCTCCTACCTTAGCATGCGCCTCCTGCTGATTCACGAAGTTATCCGCAGACAACCGGAGCTTTGCAATCCGGGTATCCCAAGTATCCTTGATTAATGTCCTGATTTCGTCGGCTTTGGGAATGTTGTCTGAGGCGCTGGAGAAGGAAAACAAACTTAGCCTGGAGAAATTTTGCCACCATTTGAAATCAGGTAGCAACGCCAGGGCGCCATGGTAACACAGCAGTGAGCGCGATGCCATTACAGTTCGGGGTGTCAGAGTTCAATTCTGGTGCTGCCTTCAAGGAGTTTGTATGTTCTCCCTCTGGCTGCGTGGGTTTCCTCCGGGTGCTCTGGTTTCTTCCACAAAGATGTACCCATTAGTAAGTCATTAGTAGAGACTCATTCTACCGAGATGTAACACTGAGCGTCATAGGAAGTCATTCCTACCTGTGGCCATCAAACTTAACGACTCCTCCCTCAGAGTGTCAGACACCCTGAGCCAATAGGCTGGTCCTGGACTTATTTCCACTTGGCATGATTAACTTATTATTATTTAATTATTTATGGTTTTATATTGCTATATTTCTACACTATTCTTGGTTGGTGCAGCTGTAACGAAACCCAATTTCCCTCGGGATCAATCCTCTGCATAGCACCATCCAGAGACAGAGAAGCAGCTTCAGCGGCAGGTTACTATCGATGCAATGCTCCTCAGACAGGATGAAGAGATCAATACTCCCCAATGCCATTCCGCTTTACAATTCAACCGCCAGGAGTAAGATATGTTAAAGTGCCGGGGTTAGGACTGAGCTTAAGTTACCATTCAATGTATTTTAGTAAACTATTTAAGAACTTTTTAAAAGCTATTTATTAATGCTTTTTGAGAGGGTGATTTTAGATGCATATCATATTTATACTGAGTTAAGTATTGTATATAATTAGTTTTGCTACAATAAGTGTATGGGACATTGGAAAAAATGTTGAATTTCCCCATGGGGATGAATAATCTATCTATCTATCTATCTATCTAAAGTATGTCTGTCTGTCTGTCCGTTAATTGGTTATTGTAAATTGTCCTGTGATTGGGCTAGGGTTAAACCAGTTGGTTGCTAGGCAGCACAGCTCATTGGGCTGCAAGGGCCTGTTCTGTGCTGCATCTCTAAATAAAATAAATAAACAAACAAGATGAAGAAGTGAATGATAATTCTTGGGATTTCAGCACGACTACACGTCCACAGACCTGGATCCCTTGGTTTTTTTGTGTAAATACCGATCAGATAGAATAGGGAAGAACTACTGACAGGCCTGCAGCACAGCCACTCGTTTTCTAGAAAAAAAATTCAGTGGGTTTCAACACTGAAAGTTAAGAAATCACAGATTATCTCTCACCATCAGCTCAGTAACATAGAATACAAGTTTGAGCCTTTGTCCTGTGTGAATTTGCTGTAGTGTGAGCCCAAACAAGCTGACAGGACTGGGTTCTGTGCAAACCCAAAGCAGTTGTACTTAACTTCACACCTATTATTGAAGTCAGACTTTTCGGCATCTGCAATCCCCTTTAAACATGATATGATTCATCAGAACACAAACTGAGGAAAAAGGTGACAGTTACAACACCACCGGCAGTAAGTTTCATTACTTCCCGGTGACGGTGATATAATGTTCTGTCGGGGGTCTGAGACCTCAAACATTCGCTGTTCGTCTTTTGAAAGGTGCCTGCTGACCAACTGATCGTTTGCATTTTGATTTGATTTGCAGCAATCTGAACTTTTTTTAATATTTCAATTGCGTCATGAGAAAGGAATCATCATCCTCTTCAGCTTGCCGTTTGATTGCATTTGTTACATTAATAGCCAGAAGATCCATTTTATTTAAATGGAAAGATTCTAATCCCCCTACTACATTTCAATGATTTTCCCAAACTATAACATGTTTAAACTTGGGAAAAATTAGGAGTGGCACTATCGACCCTTCGGTTAAATTTGAAGAAGCTTGAAGACCATTTATACAATGTTTTCATGTGATGTAAGCTGACCTTTTCCGAATCCTTCTCAATATCTTTTTGATCGTGTATAGAGGAGCGGAGTTAATGACAAATAATGATTTTAACCGATGAAACATGGCAGCCCAGCTTTTGTTTTGTTTTTATTTTGCTTTTTTTAGTTTAGGGGGACTTTTTCTTCTCTTGTAAAAAATTTTTTTTTAAATGTTTCACATTTAGTTACTAAGTGATTGGGAGGGTTAGATTACACATGTTACTCGGAGTCTGTTTCTGTACAAGTTAACCGTTATTAATGTAATCCCAATCTCTTTGTATCATTATCATTGTTAATGTTTATCTACTCGAAACTCAATAAAAATATTGATAAAAGAAAGAAAAGGATTCATCACATAGGGCAATTTACAATGTCGGAGGTCATAAGCTTAAATCCAGATCTTGGATCAATTCCCAAAGACATCTTGAACGCTCAGTGGAATACTGAATGGCATGAAGACAAGGGATAAACTGTTTCCAATGACACTGCATCACGCGAGTCAACGACGATGTTCTCCTAAGGAGCTAACCTTAATGGAGAATATCTGTGTGCAACTTTGTTCAAAGGGTGAGGGTGATGCAAAGGGAGGCACCACACAGTCCTTCGCAGTTCGAGGTTCACACCACAAGGTTCTTCACAGTCAGACTTCCTCCGCCTTCACTGCCATTCTGAGGTGTGTCACCATCTTCTGCCAGCTCCACCACTGAGATCTCCGTTGGATCACTCTTTGTCTGGAACCTCCCCTTGACTTTACTGCCACGGGTAGTCCTACCAGGAGCTAAACTCTAGATAGTTCTACTGTCCTACCATGAACTAAGCTCCAGATAGTTCTACTGTCCTACCATGAACTAAGCTCCAGATAGTTATCCTGTCCTACCATGAACTAAGCTCCAGATAGTTCTCCTGTCCTACCATGAGCTAAGCTCCAGATAGTTCTACTGTCCTACCATGAACTAAGCTCCAGATAGTTCTCCTGTCCTACCATGAGCTAAGCTCCAGATAGTTCTCCTGTCCTACCATGAGCTAAGCTCCAGATAGTTCTACTGTCCTACCATGAGCTAAGCTCCAGATAGTTCTCCTGTCCTACCATGAGCTAAGCTCCAGATAGTTCTCCTGTCCTACCATGAACTAAGCTCCAGATAGTTCTCCTGTCCTACCATGAGCTAAGCTCCAGATAGTTCTACTGTCCTACCATGAGCTAAGCTCCAGATAGTTCTCCTGTCCTACCATGAGCTAAGCTCCAGATAGTTCTACTGTCCTACCATGAGCTAAGCTCCAGATAGTTCTCCTGTCCTACCATGAGCTAAGCTCCAGACAGTAACGCTCTCGGGATCTCAGGAACTTAAGCCTCTCTACCACGGCAATCCTTGGAGATGGACAACGCAGTACCTTGTCATGGTGACACAGAAGTGCCCAGGAACAGCAGAATGGTGTGTTGTCTGAGAAAATGGAAATGCAATACAGTGTTTGTAATATTCTTCAAAGCCCCTGGCTCAGTGTGAAGCTCGTACTTAACTCAGACAGGATGCCCAGCACCACCCACAAAATGTGTGCATGGCTTGGATTTCCAGCATCTGCAGATTTTCTCTTGTTTGCGATAGGTTACCCAGCACCACAGATTGGGGGTGGTGGCAGATGCAAGGAGCCATATGTTAGCATGAAGGCAACAATATCAGAAGAGGAACTGAAGCCAAACTAAAAAGGTGCATGTTGCACTTACTGTGGCAGATTGAGCATGTTACTTACTGATTCAACAGCAGCTTCGTCAGTTCCATGTAATGTGGGCTCGGCATTGGGGTGAAAGTTTCTTCTTTACGCTCCTGTTCCCTGATCTGCTCGAGTTTTTCTGAAGGAAAGCAGAAAGTTTGCTTAATGATATGATCAGTGATACAGTCAAACCCGATTCAAATTTACATGCTGCATTCCAGGTGAAAACAAGATCACAGAACACCAAGTTAGCACCAGTCTTGTCTCAGGATAACTGACAGGAGCAGAATTAGGCCATTCAGCCCATTGAGTCTGCTCTGTCATTCCATCGTGATTTATTATTCTTCTCCCACTCTCCTGCCTTCTCCCTGTAACCTTTGACACCCTGGCTAATCAAGAACCTATCAACCTCTGCATTAAATATACCCAATGACTTGAGCTCCACAGCCACTTTCAGCAATGAATTCCACAGATTCACTACCCTCTGGCTAAAGAAATTTCTCCTCATCTCTGTTCTAAATGAATGCCACCTGTATTCTGAGGTGCCCTCAAAAAACTGACCCACTGTAGAAAACATCCTCCCACATCTACTCTCGGTCTTTCAATATTCAAAAGGTTTCAATGAGTTCCCGCCCCCACCATCCTTCTGAATTCAATTAACTACAAGCCCAGAGCCATCAAATGCCGCTCATACATTAACCCTTTCTTTCCCCAGAATCATTCTCGCGGCCCTCTCCAGACTCGAATGTCAGCACATCTTTTCATAGAAAAGGGGCCCAAACTGCTCTCAATACTCCAAGTATGGTCTGACCAATGTCGATTAAAGCCTCAGCATTCTATCCTTGCTTTTATATTTTAGTCCTCTTGAAATGAATGCGAACATTGCGTTTGCCCTTCTTGATACACCATCAATAACTCACTCTGAGACGTAAAAAGCGAGGGGTCTGTGGGAGGAGCCACAGGAGCAGTCCAGACAGGTATATGTAGTTCACCACACTTCTTTTTCCACCAACTCAACCTGCAAGTTAACCTTTAGGGAATCCTACACGTGGACTCCCAAGTCCCTTTGCACTTCTAATTTTTGAATTTTCTTCTTGCTCAGTAAACAGTCTCCACCTTTATTCCTTCCACCAAAGTGCACGACCATACACTTCCCTACTCAATATTCCAAGTGCCAGTTGTTTGCCCATTCTCCCAATCTAAGTCCTTCTGTAGCCTCCGATTCCTCAACACTAATTGCCTGTCCACCTACCTTTGTATTGTCAGCAAACTTGGCTACAGAACCATCAATTCCATCATCCAAAATCCTTGACATACAAGGTGAAAGGAAGTGGGCCCAACACTGACCCATGCAGAACACCCCTAATCACTGGTAGCCAACCAGAAAAGGCCCCCTTTATTCGCACCCTTTGCCTCCTGCCAGTAAGCCAATCCTCTATCCAATACTAGTATCTTTCCTGTAATACCATGGGCTCTCCATCTTGTTAATCACGAGAGGCACCTGGTCAAAAGCCTTCTGAAATCCCAAGTAAACAACATCCACCGACTCCCCTTTGTCTAGCCTGCTTGTTGCTTGCTCAAAGAATTAACAGATTTGGCGGGCGAGATTTATCCTTAAGTAAGTCATACTGACTTGGGCCTATTTTATCATATGCCTTCAAGTACCCCAAAATCTCATCCTTAGTAATAGACTCCAACATCTTCCCAACCACTGAAGTCAGGCTAACTGGCCTATCATTTCCTTTATTCTGCCTCTATCTCTTCTTAAAGAGTGGAGTGACATTTGTAATTTTCCAGTCCTTCGGAACCACTCCAGAACCTAGTCATTCTTGAAAGATCATTATTGATGCCTCCACAATCTCTTCAGCTACCTCTTTCAGAACCCTGTGTAGTCCATCTGATCCAGGTAACTTATCTACCTTTAGACCTTTCAGTTTCCCAAGCACCTTCTCCTTAGTGATAGCAACTATACTCACTTCTGTCCCTGACACACTCAAATTTTTGGTATACTACTGGTGCCTTCACAGTGGAGACTGACACAAAATACTTATTAAGTTAGTCTGCCATTTCTTTGTCTCCGTTACTACCTCTCCAGTGTCATCTTTTATTTTACTGCCTAGCTTACCTTCAAATTTCATCTTTTCTCTCCTTATGGCTTTTGAATTGCCTTCCATGAGATGATTGGGAAGCTTTTAAAAACAAAACTTCCCACTAGTTTTTGCAATATTATGTGACTTCTCTTTTGCTTTTAAGCTGTCTTTGACTTCCCTCATCACCCAAGGTTGTCTCACCCTCCCTTTAGAACACTTCATCTTTGGGATGTATCTTTCCTATGCCTTCTGAATTGCTCCCAGAAACTCCAACCATTACTGTTCTGCCAAATTCCCTGCTAGTACCCCTTCCAATCATCTTTAGCCAGCTCCTCTCTCGTCTCTGTAATTCCCTTCTCTGTACGGTGATACTGAAACGTCTGACTTTAGCGTCTCCCTCTCAAAGTGCAGGATGAATTCTATCACACTATGATCACGGTCTCCGAAGGGTTCCTTCACCTTGAGCTCTACAGTACAGCACAGGAACAGGCCCCCTGGCCCACCATGTTGTGCTGAACTAGTTAAACTAGTAACTAAATGGATAAGTAAACCAATCCTTTCTCCTTACAGAGAGTTTTATTCCTCCATTCTCTGCATATTCAGAAGCACAAGAGACTCTGGAGATGCTGGAAATCCAAAGAAACTGCTCGAGGAGGTCAGCAGAGTTGACGTTTCAGGCCGTGACCCTTCACCAGGATCCTCCTCATGAAGGGTTTCGGTTCAAAAAGTAAACACAATACTTTCTGAAGAGCAAGAATTTCAGGTTGAATACTGTACATATTCTCTGATAGTAAAATAAACTTTTGAACTATTTATAGAACCTGCCTCCAGCATTTTGTGTGTGTTACTCTGCACGTTCACATGCCTATCTAACAGCCTCTTTGTATTTGCCCGCAGTACCCTGGCAGCACATTCCAGGCACGCAACATTCTATGCATTTAAAAAAACCTTTAGTGAGCTGAACCCCTCTCACTTCCAGCATAAAAACTTGGTCCCACACTGCAGTGCTGGGCTGTGGAAGTGCAACCTCTTTCAGATTAGACAGCAAACGGGGGGCATCAGTCTGCTCTTGGGTGACACCACCAGGTCCTATGAAGAACAGGGGAGTCACCCTCGTGTCCTGGGCAGGCCAGCAGCACTGTCACAAATACCTGGTCCCCAGCACATCGCTGCTTGGTGGAACTATAAGCAGCTGTCTGTATTACAAAGCACTGCAAAGGTTTATTGTTTGGTCCTAATTCTGTCCTTTCTTTGAAAAAATCTTGTAAATTTAAAGACAAGTTATAGTTCTGCTCCTGGGTGTTGTGTCTGCAATGCTGCTCTGAACATGTTTATCATTGCCTGTGTTCAGTTGCTTGTGCACAGGACAAGAAATTTGACTTGGCCTGAATGGGGACTTCAGAACTACTTCACCTGCCTATAAAGATGCTTTTGACTCCGAAATAAATCTCTGTATAAATACACTTTCTTGCCTTCAGCGGACACATTAGATACGTAGAGCAGTATGTTACGCCTGTGCTCCCCCCCCACCCCTTTTTGAGAATCGCAAGATCGTTATTAAGTCAGGTCAGGAGACCCAGGAAATGAGAGAGAGAGAGATGTTTAAAATGTCCTGGTCCCAGCGATACAAAGCCGCGAAACAGGTCATTGTCTTTTGGAGACGGAATTGTGTATTGAATACTGTACAATTCATCGAAGCCCCCAGGCAATGAACCGAGGAGGGGGGTTGGTGGAGGGATTGCATCATCCCAACCTGATTGACATCTGAGACCCTGTGAGTCAGGGTAAAAGAGGGTCTGGGGAACAGCCCCTTCAGACGCACCAGAAGAAATGCTAGAACTCCTGTAACAACGTAATAGCGAAAGCCGGTGGAAAAGCCCACGTGCATCCTTTTCCATTTGCCTCGGAATTGGTGGGCCTTTACCACGGAAGCACGGCTTTAGCTAACAACAAAGGGGAAATCAGCCCCCAACGACTCTCGAAGGATTGACATCATAAAAGGAATGGGCAAGTTAAACCTCCGTCTTTCTCTCCAACCAAAAGCTGCAGCTTGAATGAACTAAAGTGACTTTTATATTTCCATCGGACAATACATTATCCCCTAGACAACGATAGAGCTATTTCTTATTGATTATTATTATACCCGCGCTTTTAGATTTAGTATTGACGACGTATATTATATGTATGTTTGCATTGATATTATTTTTGTGTATTTTTATCAATAAATACCGTTAAAAATAGTACCATCTGACTTCAACGGACCTCTCTATCTTTGCTGGTAAGTGACCCAGTTACGGGGTTCGTAACAAGTAAAGGTGATTAAAGTTAGGGCACAGGTGTCATTATGTACTCAACCGCAGACTGGGGGAGATCCTTAGCTCAAGGTACATACAACATTATAGAATGATACAGGCCCTTTGGCCCACAATGCTGTGCCAACCTTTTAACCTAGTTGAAGAAGAATCTAACCCTTCCCTCCTACACAGCCCTCCATTTTTCCATCATTCAAGTGCCTCTCTAAGAATTTCTTGAATGCCCCTGAAGTATCTGACACTATCTCAACCCCTGGTGAGGGCATTCCGTGCACCACAAATTTCCTCTGACATCCCATTCATACTTTCCTCCAATCATCTTAAAACTAAGTCCCCAATATTAGTCATTTCCACCGGGTGAAAAAGTTTCTGACTATCCACTTTATCTATGCCCCTTATCATCTTGTACACCTCTATCAAGTCACCTCCCATCCTCCTTCACTCTAAAGAGAAAAGCCCTAGCTTACTTAACCTATCTTCATAAGACATGCCCTCCAGTCCCAGCTGTATCCTGGTAAATCTCCTCTGCACGTTCTCCAAAGCTTCTAAATCCTCTCCATAACGAGGTTATCAGAAATGAACACAACATTCAAGAGTGGTCTAACCAGGGTTTTACAGAGCTGCAACATTACCTTGCGGTTTCTGAACTCAGCCTCCTGACTACTGAAGGCCAACACACCACAGGCATTCTTAACAACCCGATCAACTTGTGCGGCAACTTAGTGCAAAGTTGTTTCTAGTTTAAGACCGTGCAGCTCCGAGGGAGCGCTGGCATACTAGAGTTACCATCTTCAAAATGAAAATTTAATCCAAATTCTCATCTGCATCTTCATAGAAGGTACGAAAGATCCCAAAGCACAACACTTGGAAGTAAGTGTCTGCCAGTCGATAATTATCTCTCTGGTGTTAACAGCACATAACTATTTGAGAGATTTTTCTAATATTCACTGTTACATCACTTTTAAGGGGTACTTCAAACATTATTTTCATTTACTTAATTATTTTATTTATAGATTATGAGCAGAGCAGGCCCTTCCGGGCCAACAAAACCTGTGCCACCCAGCAAGCCACCTATTTAACCCTAGTCTAATCACAGTACAGAGGACCGGGAGGAGGGGCTGGCCCCTGTACACGTAGCACGCAGGTCCACCGGTGTGTGGACACGCCCTGGTGCTCGTGAACCCAGACCCCCAGCTATGATAAATAGCCCCACTGCCTTGTGGACAGCCTTGGGGAGACAAAGGCTATGGGAGTAAACCCAGACAGCAAATCCAGAGTGGAGTCCCTAAGGGGGCTGGACGTCATTGAACACCCTTCCGGCAGCTCCTGCAGCCAAGTCACTGCCAAATGTATTGCTTCATAAGCTTTCCTTTGGACCACGCTGGTGAGGACGAGATGGGGATGTTGACGACTGGGCATCTCAGGATCTCCATACCTTCTGTCCAGTCTTGTGATGACCATCATCACCCACTGTCCTTCGAGACAGACGGATGCCAACCAACCAATCACAGTACAATTTACAATGACCAATTAACGTGCTATCGGACTGTGGGAGGAAACCCATGCGATCATAGGGAGGACATGTAAGCTGAGTACAGATAGCGCCAGAATTGAACTCTGAACTCCGAAGCTCTGAGCTGTAATGCCATCGCGCTAACGCTATGTTACCATGGCACCCAAATAATGTGAAAACAGTTTACAAACGCACTTGCCTCCTTACTCAGGAACGGAGGATTTGTAACAATTACCACTGGATTGTACAACACGACGGCATGCAAGGGAACGTGAAAGTACACCCCAAACCCACCCAGTATCATCAAGGCAAGACAATTAATGAACAGCTTTCACTTGACAGTTTTATTGCTCAGATCTACCAGCGAACATACAATTCTCTCCCTGTCTGAATAAGGGCTCCAACTCTAAAACCTGGAAGCATGACAACAGAATGAAGAATGTAAACATGTTCTCCTTCCATCAAATTAAGCAAGGACCGTGCATTATACAGCACCACACACAAAATGCTGGAGGGACTCAGCAGGTCAGGCAGCATCTATGGACAAGAGACCCTTCGTCAGGACTAGAAACGAAAGGGGAAGGAGTTATATTGCATTTTTTAGCACTTTTCACAACCAATGAATGTAGATACTGCGGCAACGTAGGGGTGAAAAAATTCACAACATTCAGACCTCAGTGGTAGTGCATCACCTTCTCTAGGGAAGATTGGGAGTGAAGACCCTAACACCGAGTACAGGCAGTCCCCAGGTTATGAACGAGTTCCATTCCTGAGCCCGTCTTTAAGTCAGATTGTATGTAAGTCGGAACAGGTACATCTGGTATTAATCAGCATCAGTTAGTCAAACGTTTGTCTTAGTATATGGTATACATTTTACCTTTCTATGCATATAAAACACTTAAATGTATGTACTGTATTTCAATAATCAAACCAGTGCGTTGCTTAGTAATAATTGTAGCTTTCATCGGGACAGGGCCTTTCGCATGTTCCATTATTCTCACTTTATCCTTTAAAATTGTTCCGATCGTTGACCAACTGTAGCCTAATGCTTTTCCAATGACCGATGGCATTTCAACTCTTTCCGATCGCTTTATTATTTCCACTTTATTTTCAGACGTGATTGTTTTCCGTCAACGGAACAGAAACGCTGCGGATTCAGCAGCAGCCGCGGGCTGCAGGTCCTGAGCTCCCCCGGGTCCTAAAGTCCACCCGCACTGAGACAGGTTAAATGGGACAAGTGGGGGCAGTGCTGACCCAAATATACTAAAATATCTTAAACATAATAATACAGTACTGTGCATAATAATACCGTAATAATAAAAGTAACTACATATGGTTGCATCGATGTCTTGCATACTGGAAGGGGCATTCGTGAGGTTATGATGGACCTGGTGCTGGAGAGTCAGGTTTGATTCTGCTGCTGGAGGGTGGGGAGGGGTGTTTACTACTGGAGTCAATTTCTTGAAGTAGGCATCAAGGGAGGCTTTTACAGAGCTTTTCTTTTTCTCGTCATAAATGGCATTGTAGCAGCTCAGGTTCTTGGTAACTGCACGGTAAACTTTGGTGAACCTCTCTGTATTAGAATCTTGCTCCTCTAACTTTGCCATCCCTGCTTCAATGAGACTAACTTTCTTGTTGCAAACTTTTTCGGTTCCAGAGTTCCTAGGTCACAGCCTTCTTCTTCTTCCTCCTCAAATGCCCAGGTGTGTTGTCAAGCACAAGGAGAATCTTGAAAGGAATTTTCTTGGCCAAGCAATAACATTCAACAGCAGGAACAAAGTGGTTCAAGAACCAATCTTCAAAGATGGCAAAAGCCTTTGAATTTGCCTTCCAAATAACGGGAAGAGATGCCTTACTGATATGGCGAAGTGCCCTTGGACTTGGAGAGCAGTACACAAGCAAAGGCTTGTGTTTGAAGTCCCCGGATGCGTTACACCCAAACAATAACGTTAACCTATCCTTCGGTGCACTGTCTTCCTCTTTTGACATGTAGGTCCTTTCAGGCATTTTTTCCCAAAATAAGCCAGTCTCGTCTACATTTAATACTTGGTCTGGCGCAAGTTTTTAACAAACATTTCAGGAAAATCGCTCACAGTACCTACATCAGTACTCGCTGCTTCACCTTGCACTTTAATATTGTGTAACTTTGCCCTCACTATGAAACGATTGAACCAACCCCCTACTCGCAAAAAATTCTTCATCACTATCACCTTCACTTGCTGTAGGTGCAGCTTTTAAATCACTGAATAGGCTTCGAGCCTTTTTCTTGCAGTAAAGGCTAATAGGGATATTATGCTGATTTTGACCATCTAACCGAATTATCAATAGCCCTTCCATTTCACTAATCAAACCACTGCGTTGCTTAGTAATAATTGTAGCTTTTATCAGGGCAGGGCCTTTCACATGCTCCATTATTCTCCCTTTATCCTTTAAAATTGTTCCGATCGTTGACCGACTGTAGCCTAACGCTTTTCCAAAGACCGATGGCGTTTCACCTCTTTCCGATTGCTTTATTATTTCCACCTTATTTTCAACCGTGATCGTTTCCCTTTTCTTTCATGCATCACCAGCACTTGCATCAGATTTACGCTTTGGAGACATGGTTACAAGGGTAAATAAGAGAAAAATTTAAGCCAAATACAAAGTTACACACTCAGCACAGTGTCAACGGCAACGTGATCCGACTTAAAATGGCGGGACGGCCTTCCACGAGGCGACGAACTGGTGAAGCCGCAAAATGTTTTCACGGGCGTCACAACATAGTGCGTGCGTTCATTGCTACGAACCATTGTATTTAACTCAGATTTTCAATAATAATAGGCTTTGTGGCAGGCTGTTCGTAAATACGAGTTGTTCGTAAGTCAGACGTTCATAACTCGGGGACTGCCTGTGTCCATTCTTTGTTCCAATGAAAGTGTCTATAGCTATAAACAGCTTTTTAATTGACATATTGTAAAAAAACATCCTCTCTAAAGCCCAGACCATGAAAATAACTCACCTACATCCATCCAGTCCGGCGGTATGATTCTGCATTTTTGTCTCTGTTTTAGATTAATAGCAAGCCACACTGGCACATCAACAGGAAGCCCTGGATTGAAAGGTCCCAAATCCCCCTGGATAAGAACATCAAAACCACAACAGGTCAATAATTTTAATGCTTTCTAAGTTTAAACACAAAACTAAATACCATCAAAAGTAGATAAACCTGGCACTCCCCCCCCACTAAATGAGTAAACTCTTTCAATGTAATTGGCTGCTGCATTTCATTCTCCGGAAAATAGTTTAATTATTCATGCAACACTATGGGAGAGATTGGATGCAAAACCACGTTAGAATCACAAACAAGAGAAAATCTGCAGATGCTGGAAATCCAAGCAACACACACAAAATGCTGGAGGAACTCAGCAGGCCAGGCAGCATCTATGGAAAAGAGCGCAGTCAATGTTTCGGCCTGAAACTTCGACTGTTTACTCTATTCCACAGATGCCATCTGAGTTCCTCCAGCATTTTGTACGTGTTGTTAGAATCAGAATCAGGTTTAATATCACCAGCATATATCTGTTATACTGCAGCAGTACATTGCAATACATATAATTAAAGTAAATGATATATTAAAATGTGTATATACATCTTAAAAAGTTAAATTAAATACGTAGTGCAAAAAGGGAAAAGATAAAGTAGTGAGGTAGTGTTCTTGGGTTCAATGCCCATTCAGAAGTCTGATGGCAGACAGAAAGCTGTTCCTGAATCTTTGAGTGGGTGCCTTCAGGCTCCTGTATCCTTGATGGCAGAAATGAGATGAGGGCGTGTCCTGGGTGATGGGGGTCCTTAATGATGGATGCTGCCTTTTTGAGGCATCACTCCTTGAAGATGTCCTGGATATTGGGGAGGCTAGTGTCCATGATGGAGCTGACTGAGTTTACAACTTTCAGCAGCTTATTTCGATCCAGTGCAGTGCTCCCCCTCGTCAGGCGATGATGCAGTCTTAAAGCCATTCATTCTACAATTGCACTGACTATATGAAGAGAACACAGAACAGTACAGCACAGGAACAGACCTTCAGCCCACATTGTCTGGACTGACTACAGTGCCAATTCAAACTGCACATCTGCAGCACCTGGCCTGTATGCGCCCACTCTTTGCCTCCTCGTGTATATATAAATGCCTCTTAAGCATTGCTATTGTATCAGCTATCATTTCTTCAGGCAGGGTTTTCCCAGGCACCCTCCACTCCCTTTGTTTACAAAGAAACTAGATAAATCTCCTTTAAACTTTCCCCCCTCTCACCTGAAATTTCTGCCCTCTAGCATTTGACATTTCCACTCTAGGAAAATGACTCTAAAAGGCTAACTAATCAATTCTTCTCATAACTTTAAATACTTCGGTCAGCTCAACCCTCAGTCTCCGACAGTCCAGAAAAGACAATCCGTGTTTGTCCAGTCTCTCCTTTTAGGCTACAAAACATATTCAGCCCATCAAGTCTGCTTCACCATTCCATCATGGCTCAGTTATTATCCCTCTCAACCCCTTTCTTCTGGCTTCTGCCCCGTGTCCTTTGACGTCCTTACTGATCAAGAACCTATCAACCTTCGCCTTAAGTGTACTCAATGACGTGGCCTCCACTTCCATCTGTGGCAATGAATTCCACAGATTCACCACCCTCTGGATAAAGAAATTCCTCATGTCATGAGCTCTGTAGGCCTCTGTGGCTTGCCATAGAATTTTGGGCCTCTGGGTTTCTCAAGTACCTGTATTTACTCATTGTTAGGTGCCATTATGTCCAGGTGTTTTTGGTTTCAGCTTGTCAAGTTAATTGTCCGGGAAGTTAACTTCCCGCGTGTGTTTCCCACATTCTATGATTATTTAAAAGGGACTCTCATTATAGTCTGGAAGCAGAGTCCTGGGTGGTTGTGGTGCTGCTGAGACTTGTTGGTATTCCTATACCGAACTTCTTGTTTGTGTCTCTTCATGAAGAGTCTGCTGTTCCACTGCTCCTGGGCTGCGTTGTTGTCAGCTCTCATTGTGACTGAGGCTGCTGTCTGCTGCATTTGGGTTGTGTGGCTGCTGGTGCCCACAGTGACACCGTCCACCTTCTTTTGTGCTTGGGTCCAGTCCTGTGAGAGCTCACCACGATACCTCGCCTCTATTCTAAAGGAGAGTCCTTGTGTTCTGAGGCTGTGCCCTCTGGTCCTAGACTCCTCCACTTCAGGAAACATCCTCACCTTGCTGATAATCTCAAATCCAGGCAACGCCTTGGTAAACTCTGTTCTATAGGAATGCAACAGAACTGCATACAATTCTCCAAATGTGGACTAACCAAAGTTTTAGACATTACAGCTATATTTAAAAAAAAACATACACTGGAAAATCTACAGATGCTGGAAACACAAGGAACACACAAAATGCTGGAGGAACTCAGCAGGCCAGGCAGCATCTATGGAAAAGAGTCCCTATGTCAGTACTGGAAAGGACAAAGGGAATTGGCTGGAAAGGTTGACTGCACTCTTTGTAACTGTAACACTGTATTCTGCATTCTGTTATTGCTTTCGTGCTACTGCAATGTGATGTGATGAAATGATCTATGGATGGTATTAGATGGACCTTGATGCATGTTACAATAATTAATCTGTTTAATGAGCAGTAGGAGAATTTTGATGTGATTTGATAGCCATATGGAAGAGGGAGTGTTATAGGCAGTGGGTTGAAGGGGCTGGTCTGAGAGTCAGCATAGACTAGATGAGATCAACAGCCTCATTCCGTGGTGGAAAATGTTTTAAAAATGTATCTTTAATCAGTAGTCGAGGTGCTATCAGGGAAATATTACAATCAGCAAATAGATTACAAACCCAGAAGTTGCCAAGTTTAATTCAAGTCTGACATTCAAAGCAAGAAAGGACTACGACAGTTAGTTAAAAACACCTTCCACGAGTGATCCGGATCTGTTAAAATCAAAGGTACGTCACGACTCATTTTCAGGTTGCAAAACAAAATCACTGTATGAACGCGACACGTCACGCCGTTTAGTAAAAAAAAAACAATTAACCCAAATTTTAAACACAAGAAAATCTGCAGGTGCTGGAAATCTACAGCAGCACAAAAAAATGCTGGAGGGACTCAGCAGGTCAGGCAGAATCCGGGCCAAGACCCCAGTCCCAGCGAAGGGCCTGGTCCCGATAGTTCCCAAACAAATTTGACTGACACTCGATGAATTAATAATTAATTTAAATACATTCTAAATTTAAACAATTTACCATATCCCTTGAACAATTAGCATATATGCAAAATCTCCATCTTTGGGTAGTGGTGTGGGGGTGGGGGGGGTTGGAATGCCTGGTTATCAGGGCAATTGTTGCTGATAATTTACGCAAAATAAAGATTGGTCCTTTTAGTTCTAGAATAAATACCCTAGGTATCTTAAAAGTGTTGCAAGTTTATCTACAAAGACAAGCAGTTACTGGAGACAGTTTGCAGTGTTACAGCCCACACTTAAATTAAGAATTATTAGGAAGTATGCGGAGACTCACGGTAATTAAATAGATTTTATCCAGGCTAAAATTGGGTATGATGGTGACAGTCTGCTTCTCCGCCAGAAACTCCACTTCTAAGGGGTCCATGCTGCCTGCGCAGGAAGCCGGAGGCACCGGCGGAACCCCCGATCTTTGCAACACTTTCCCGCGCAAACGCAACGCGTCATCAGCAGCGCTGTCACTCAACAGTCTAGCCCGCCCCCTGTTTGTAAGTGTGTCCACTAAGCAGCAAGACCCGCCTCCTGGCCTCACAGCGTCCACTAAACGGCAAGATCCGCCTCCTGGCTCACGTCACGCCCATCAAGCAAAACGCCCCGCCTTCTGGCTACAGGCCCCGCCCTTCAAGCAGTAATTTGCTAATTCAAGAGAAAACTGCCGTCGGATTTCTGAATGGACATTAAACCCTTGCACACAAGCTCAATATTTATTCTCTTTTTGCACTGCTTACTTAATTTATCTCTACATATATTTATTATCATTATTTATAGTTTTAAAAAATTGTTTTGCAATGTACTACTGCCACAAAGCAACAAATTTCACCACATATTTAGTAAATCTGATTCTGATTCTAACAAAATTTAACAAAATAACAAAATTCTAACAATTGGCAGTTTCTTCCATTTTCTTCAAATTAAATTACAAATGTCTTTAAGCTTGTTTCAACTTCACACCGGAACAGTGAATAATTCTAATTTTAAATGGGGAACTTAGCTTACTTCCTCCCCAAAATATTCCAAACCTCTCAAAAAGCAACATATTTCTTTATTTCAAGTACTGCTATGTGGTAAATGAAGGTACCTTGTTGGGTCAGTGCGAGCAAAGTCACTGTTTGCAGATGGTGGAATGCAGAGCAACTAACAAACTGCTTGTGGAACTCAAAATTAGGCTATGGATACATCTCCATTACTAAAGGCATGTATAAACGAGTCCCAGTGAGAGGGAGGGACACGTTTAAATGCCTGCACCGGCCCCTAGCCCTAACTAATATTTATCCTTCTGTGACCGTTAATGAAACAGATCATCTGGCCCCTGCCCCTTTGCCGCTTAATCTTGCTATACACAGATTGGCTGTTATGTTTCCACTAAATGTAGTTATGCTGTAACATTACAGTTCTGCTCCTGAGAAAACTTATAGAAAATGTGTCATCAAACCAATTGCATCGTCCAAGAGGACCACAACCCTGTCATAGGTTTTGGAGGCTTGTGTGCCTCGATGACCCGGAGAGCTAAGCTGGCTGGAGCCAGGGTTTTATGCTCTTCCTAGGGCAGGGGTGTCAAACTCATTTTAGCTCACGGGCCGGATTGAGCAAAATGCAGCTTCATGCAGGCCGGATCAGTCGGACGCGTGCGAACGCAGCTTTCGTTGCCTCCGTTTTTTCAGCCTGCTCTCATGTGTCTCAGTCTCTGCTATAACTACAAAGTGTTTCACTTTACAAATTCCGTTCCTTATGAAGAAGACTGCCGAATAAACACTAAAAACCCTGAAAACCTGGTACCTGAATAAACTCAGCATTAGCCATATCATACGCCATAGGCGCTTCGATTACTGGGGACAGCTTTAATAGTAATTAGATATTATCTCGCGGGCCAAAGATAATTCCACCGCGGGCCGGATTTGGCCCGCGGGCCTTGAGTTTGACATATATGTCCTAGGGTCACCCATGCCAAACGGGTCAAAGGGTAGAGGCCAGATGAAGAGCAGTCCACCAGTCGTCCAGGTTTGGGGGTTCAGCTCAGGGCTAACAACCCTGACTATTAAAACAAAAACTGTTCTGGGAAAAGCAATGAAGGACCCTTCTACACCCGAGTGATGGTATTCCTGAGTCTCCAACAGGCACTTGCATGGCTGACAGTAGTAAAACTGAGAGGAAGCTACTGACATGACGAAGGAAGCCCTGGACTCTGCCAGAGATGGAGGACCTTCATTGATGCCCTAAACACCAGCAGCATAACAGGCAATGCTTGCTTTCTAAAAACTAATTGTGTCAAACGCGAAAGGGGAGTTAGGGTCTAGAGTGTCAGACTTGCAATAAGGAAGTTATTTTTCCGCAGGTGTATCAAAAAATAAAGATGAATTAAATAGCCATGTCATTATTTTGTTACTGCTAGCCAGAAGTATGAAAGGGCTGGATATTACAATGTTTAACACAGTACCCTTGCACAAGTATCAATAGAGGTTATGCTTATGTTTCTTGGATGAAAATGAATCTCAGTGTTGTATGCGGTATATGTACTTTGGTAATACATTTACTTTGAACTTTGAAGTGATTGCCTGTCAATTTCCAATGGCCTCCCATGATGAAGCTGGCAGCCTGTGTTTTTAAGAGACAATGGTGTCTGATTAATGCGGGGAGGTTAAAACGTTTTCTAAGACTTCCTTCTCAAGAGGGCTTTTGTCAATTTCAAAGTAAACTTGAAGTGGTTCCATAGTTTCTGATTGAAACCATGATTATAGTCATTTGGACCACTATAAAGACAAATAGTTTTCACCAGTTGGACCACTGTAATAACAAACAGTGCCCACTGTTCCATCAATCCCATTTTATCCAATTGGCATTATGGCAGAGCTACCTGTACTTTACTCAACTGTACATGGTGAAGGAAGCACTGAAGTTTGGAGCAGCCACTGCAACGGCTCGACAGGAAAGGACTACAACGTTGGCGCCTTCTTCTACTGAAGAGGGAGGGGCCAGGTTGGGTGAGGAAACCCCTCAATTATTGCAGTAGTACGCCACCCCAGGCCCACATGAGTGGCAGCTGTGTTATTGGTGTGCAGGAAGGTAATAGAACAGTACTGAAAGTTTTGACTATGAACGTAAAGAGTGAAAAGATATTGCACAGTTTATTCTTGTAAATAACTGCCAGTCTTCCATTAAAAAAAACCCTGCCCAGACTTGCGTCCTGGAAACTTTCCAAGGTGCAAATCCATGGTCTATTGAGACTAACGGAGGCCTACAATTTCTTGCAAATCACCAACAAGAGAATAATCTGTGGATGCTGGAGATCTAAGCAACGCACACAAAATGCTGGAGGGAGCCAGCAGACCAGGCAGCATTTATGGAAAAGAGACCATCCTGAAACGTTTTGGCCTGAAACGTCGACTGTACTCTTTTCCAGAGATGCTGCCTGGCCTGCCGAGTTCCTCCAGCATTTCGTGTGTGTTATTCTTGTAAATATATATCTTTTTATGAATAGAGTTTATTTCTTAAAAACACTATTTTGCATGCAAGACCGTCTTCTAATCCAGAGGCTGCTTCATGGGGCAGAATGAGACCTAATTCAAAAGTTTCACGTAGAGATCTTGATGAGTATTCATGTCCTGAGGAAGGGCCTCAGCCCAAACTGTTTACTTCCTTCCACAGAAATTGTCTGACTTGCTGAGGTCCTCCAGCATCTTGTGTGTGCTGCTCAAGATTTCCAGCATCTGCAGAATCTCTTGTGACACGTAAAGAGTTCCGAGATCAGCATTATTAATGGAAAGGGTGGCTCAGTGACTTCCACACAGACAGATACATTAAGGACCTGCACATTTTCCATGCCAGTCTGCATGAATGGGAGCCCACAGTTACCACAGCTTCCCAGCGGTTCCTGTACTCTCAGACAACTTTACAGGGGAGAGCCTGGCTTAGACATTGACCCTGGAGGGGTAGACAAACACGCTGTGTTGTACTCCGTCCTATGGGACCAGATGGACATTGCCTTTCAGGAAACATCTCAGAATCACAAGAAAGGACTTTATCACCATTATCTATAAGGAGGGCAGAGAGGGAAGAGATGAGAAATTGGTGACGATCTCACTACATAATATGGATCACAGAGCCATTGCCAGTTGGATCTAGTCTGACCCAGTGCGGGTGATCCACCCAGGTCAGACCTGTACTGAACCAGACTAAGGGATCTTTGTCAGCCTTGTGCATATCAGGAATCAGATCACTGACATCTGAGACAGTGTTCCTGCGAGGCAACTAGGATACTTGCCCTTGTTCTCTCCAAGTCACAATGTGACAGGAAATAATTATTCGGCCATTGCCCTTCAGTTCTTTTTGCACACATCTTTAATAGAGTTCATGAAGTTGATATATCACAACACCAACCTTGGAGAGGTCCAGTGTTCCTTTGGTGGTATTTGGTGGAACAATACCATCAAAGATCATTATGAAAGGTTATAAGGTTCATCTGGAAGGACGGACACACTAACACCAGCGTACTGGAGAAGGCCATCATGAACAGCATCTCCACCACGATAAAGCAATACCAACTCCGATGGATAGGTCATGTCGTCCGGATGCCTAATACATGTCTCCCCAAACAGATCCTTTATTCCCAGTTGAAAGAAGGTCAGTAAACTCCTTGTGGGCAAAAAAAAGCTTCAAAGATAACATCAAAATCAGCCTGAAGAAATCCAACATTACATCTAAAAACTGGGAAGACATTGCACTCAATAGATGCACCTGGAGGAAATCTGTTGAAGAAAGAGCTGTGCTACTTGAGAATGACTTCCACTGTGCCACAGAGAACGTGGTATCTGTGAGAGACTGAGACCAATCACTAACCACACCACCATTTACTCTACCCACACTGCACCAGAATATGTGGATCCCTGATTAGCCCCTACAGCATCTGAGAACTCATCAATATACTTAGGAGAACATCTCACTCGACTTCCTCAGCACTAAAAATGGAGAGCTGCTTCATTACTGAATCCAAATGCCAACCTGGAACTGAGTTCAGTTTCTAAAAAAAATTGTGCTCAGTGCCATTCCCAGTCGAGCCAGGCTTACGTTCTCTGTTAGTTGCTAAGCAATTGCCCCCTTCTCTTCAGATATCTCTGTACCCCTGGCTCAACAAAGGCGAACGGTCCCTCGGTGACAAACAGTGACTTAAAGTTACTTAGCAACTGTGCTGGAAAATTGCTGCACAAAGAGCAGCAAAATCATAACAGAAGGTGCTGCATCTCACTCCTTACAAGAAAAAAAATGAAAAGCAAGTTCAGGATTGGCCAGAAATATCTGCTTGGGGCAACCTGCTAATAAAAATTAAAAAGGTCTCGAGACCTCTGGAATGATCCTCCAGTATGAAAAGATGGATTCTTGACCTCATAGTCGACCTCATTGTGGCCTTGCATCTTATCATCTCTACCTGCTCTGCACTTTCTCTGTAACTGCATTTCTCTGTAACTCTTTATTCTGCATTCTGTTATTGCTTCCTCTTGTACTACTTCAGTACAATGTTCTAATGAGACGATCTGTATGAATGGCACGCAAAAGAAAGATTTTTCACTGTACCTCAGTACATGTGACTTGGAGTATTTGTGTTGGTTAGACCACTCTTAGAGTATTGTGCTCAGTCCTGGCCATCTCATTATGGGAAGGATACGAAAGCTTTAGAGAGGGTGCAAATGAGATTTACCAGGATACCCATGTTTGGACCAGGATGCCTCTTCTTCCAGCTGCCTATCACCTCCCTCATGGTTCTGCCTCCTACCACCCATAACGCTTTCCCCTTACATTCCTTCTTCACCTTTCCTGCCTATTCCCTCACTGCTTCCCCTCCCCCACCCCTTGATCTTTCCCCTTACTGGTTTTTCACCTGGCACCTTCCAGCCTTCTCCTTCCCACCCTCCCCCCACCTTCTTTATAGGGCCCCTGCCCCTCCCTCTTCAGTCCTGACGAAGGGTCTCGGCCCAAAACATTGACTGTTCGTCTTCACGGATGCTGCCCGACCTTGCTGAGTTCCTCCAGTGTGTTGTGTGTGTTGCCCATTTTTCCAGTTGATGCAGATCCCACTGCAAGCCAAGATAGCCTTCCTCATTGTCCACTACATCCCCAATCTTGGTGTCATCCACAAATTTGCTGAACTAGTTAACCACGTTATCATCCAGATCATTGAAAAACAACAAAGTACCCATCACCGATCCCTATGGCACACCAATAGTCACAGGCCTCCAGTCAGAGAGGCAATCATCCACTACCACTCTCTGGATTCTCCCAATCCAGTGTGCTACCTCATCTTGAATGCTAAGTGACTGAATCTTCTTGACCAACCTCCCATGCAGGACCTTGTCAAATGCCTTGCTAAAGTCCATGCAGGCAACACCCACTTTCTTGGTAACTTCCTCAAAAAGCTCTATAAAATTGGTTAGGCATGACCTACCACTCTCCTTAGTCAGTCCATGCCTATCCAAATATTTATATATCGGGTCCCTTATAATACCTTCCAATAACTTTCCCACAACTGACGTTAGATCTACCAGCCTATAATTTCCCAATTTATGTTTTGAGCCTTTTTTAAACAATGGAACAACATTAGTTTTCTTCCAATCCTCTGGTACCTCTCTTTTCGCTAAGGATAATTTAAATATCTCTGCCAGGGTCCCGGCAATTTCTGTACGTGCCTCCTATCCTGGCCGAGAGAACACCATGTCAGGCCCTGGTGATTGATCCACCCTAATTTGCCTCAAGATAGTAAATGCCTCTTCCTCTGTAATCTGTACGGATCCATAAAGTAGATACTACTTTGCCTCACTTCTATAGACTCTGTGTCCGTCTTCTGAGTAAATACAGATGCAAAAAAAAAATTTAAGATCTTCGCCCATCTGTTTTGGCTCCACACATGGATTACCCTTCTGGTCTTCCAGAAAACCCATTTTGGCCCTTGCAGTCCTTTTTCTCTTAACATATCTGTAGAATCTCTTAGGATTCTTCTTCACCTTATCTGCGAGAGCAACTTTGTGCCTTCTTTTAGCCCTCCCGATTTATTTCTTAAGTGTTCTCTTGCATTTCTTATACTCCATAAGCACCTCATTTGTTTCTACCTGCCATTACCTGCTAAGAACCTCCTTTTTTCTCTTAACTAGCACCGCAATATCTCCTGAAAACCACTAATTATCTTTACTTTTTACTCTGACAGGCACATATAAGCTTCGTACTCTCAAAATGTGACATTCGAAGGCCTCCCACTTTCCAAGTACACCTTTGCCAGAAAATAGCCTGTCCCAACCCACACTTGCCAGATCATTTCTGATCACCGTCAAAACTGGCTTTACTCCAGCTTAGAATCTCAAACTGTGGATCAAACTTTGCGTACTTACTTTGAAACTAATGACTTTGTGATCACCAGGTGCAAAGTGTTCCCCTACACAAACTTCTGTCAGCTGCCCTGTCTCATTCCCTAATAGCAGATCCAGTATTGCATTCTCTCTTGTTGGAACTTCTACATACTGATGAAGGAAACTTTCCTAAACATATTTAACAAACTCTAGTCTTTTACATTATGGGATTCCCAGTCAATATGTGGAAGGTTACAATCACTTTCTATAGCAACCTTATATTTCTTGCAACGGTCTGTGATCTCTTTACAAATGTGTTCCTCTAAATCCCTCGGACTATTGGGTGGTCTGTAATACAGCCTCATTAACGTGGTCATACCTTTCTTATTTCTCAGTTCCACCCATAATGCCTAACTAGATGAGTTCTCCAGTCTGTCTTGGTGGAACACTGTCCTGACATTGTCTTTGACTAGTAATGCCATCCCTCCTCCTTTAATCTCTCCCGCTCTGTCATGTATAAAACAACAGAGCCCTGGAACATTGAGCTGCCAGTCGTGACCCTCCTGCAAACAAGTCTCATGAATGGCTACAATATCATAATTCCAGGTGTTGATCCTTGAGCTCATCTGCCGTTCCATACTAGTCACACCATGCTCAACTTTTTGATTCCTGATTTTATCTGAAGACTTACCAACATCTGTCCCTACAAAACACAAAGTACACTACAGATGCTGTGGTCAAATAAACACATACAAACACACTGGAGGAACTCAGCAGGTCGGGCAGCATCCGTGGAAACGAGCAGTCAACGTTTCAGGCCGAGACCCTTCATCAGGTCGAAGGGTCTCGGCCTGAAACATTGACTGCTCGTTTCCACGGATGCTGCCTGACCTGCTGAGTTCCTCCAGCTTGTTTGTACATGTTGATCTGTCCCTACAACCTCTCCACTAACTGTTCTGGCACTCTGGCTCCCATTCCCCTGAAACTTTAGGTTAAACCCCACTGTGCAACAATAGCAAATCTTCCCACTAGAATACTAAGCCCCTTCCAGTTCAGGTGCAAACCATCCCTTCTGTGCAGGTCAAACCTTCGTTGCAAGGGAGCCCAATGATCCAAAAATCTTGTGCCCTCCCTCCTACACCAACTCCTTAGCCACGTGTTAAACTGTACAATCTTCCTAGTTCTGGCCTCACTAGCATGTGGCATGAGTAGCAACCCTGCGATCACAACCCTGGAGCCCTTTAACTTAGCGTCTAACTCCCCATGCAGAACCTTGTCATTCATCCTACCCATGTCATTGGTATCTACATAGACGACGACCTCTGGCTGTTCACCCTCCCACTTGAGGATGCTGAGGACTTGTTCCAGGATGTCCCAGACCCCGGCACCCCGGAGGCGACATGCCATCCAGGAATTCCGTTCTTGCTCACAAAAACTCCTTTCTGTTCCCCGAACTAACAAATCCCCTATCACCAAAGAATGCCTCTTCTCCCCTTTCTTTCTGCGTCACAGAGCCAGGCTCAGTTCCAGGGACCTGACCGTTGTGACCTTCCTCTGTTAGGTCATCACTCCTGACAGTATCCAAAATGATATACCTGTTGTTGAGGGCAATGGCCATAGGGGTGCTCTGCACTGGCTCCTTAAGCCCTTTCCCCTTCCTGATTGTCATCCAGTTTCCTGTGTCCTGCTCCTTGGGTGTAACTACTTCTCGATACGTCCTATCTATCAGCCCTTCAGACCCCCGATTGATCTGGAGTTAATCCAATTCCAGCTCCAACTCCTTAACGTAGATTGCTAGAAGTTGCAGCTGGATGCACCTCTCGCAGCTGCAGTCTTCAGGGACACTGGAGGCTTCCCTGCCTGTGCACATCCTGCAAGAGGAGCATTCCACTGTCCTTCCTGGCATCTCTACTGCCCTAGCTGAGCAAATGTAAAGAAAGGAGGGGAAAAAAACTTTACCTGCAGCTTTTCATTTTTTTGTCTTCTCTGACTCGCGCCTCAAAGAGTTAAAGCCTCGGAATCACCACCCTAGCTCTGTCCACTCCAAGGATAGCCACTCCGCTTGCCCCTGCTTTCCTTTGATTTGTTCCTACTAATCAATCCCAGGTGTGGATTGGTCGTTGGTCAAAGTTCCAAGAAAAAACTGCCGTGTTATGTAACTCCGTGTGTTACAGGTCGAGAACTGCAGAAAGGTTGGTGCATCCAGGATGCTGCCTTATTGTTAGACCAGGGATGAAAATCTAGAGGCACAGAGTTGTACGGAAGAGAAGTAGATGCTTTAGGCCAGTGCTTCCACGCCCACCTTTCTGTTCATCTGTCATGTGGAAAGATGGAGGTCTGGATGGATAGAGATGGGCTTGGCTGACATTTAGGACAACAATAGGGAGGAAGCTGGAGAGGGACAGGTTGTTGGAAAAGGTTGGGAGAACAAAACTTTTGCCAAGAAGGGCTGATACAGGAAGATCCGTAAGGCAGGAAGATGGTATCTTAGGAGAGAGCCGGCATGGAGTCCAAGATAAACTAGGCCCAAGCATTCCTTACATACAAACAATAACAATCTTCACTATGGAAGAGAGACACAAGTGACTGCAGAAGCTGGGATCTGCAGCAACTCATGAGATGCTGGAGAAACTCAAAAGGTTGGGCAGCGTCTATGGAGCAAACTGAACAAGATGCAGTGTGGATATTTTAGGCTGTAACCCTTCATCTTGCCCATTTCCTTCCACCGCTATTGCCTGAATCATTGAGATTCCTGGCATCTCTTGTATTGTTCAATATGGAAGAGATTGCATTCAAAACCCATATGCCTAGAATTTTGTTTATCTTCAAATAGTTCTTTTCTCAATGTTCAAGCTCTCATAAAGGTCCTGAAATGTTATCTCAGTTTCTCTCTTCGCAAATGCTACCTGAGCTTTTGAGTATTTCCAGCAATTTCAGATTGTATTCTGGGTTTCCGGCATCTGTAATGTTTGTTTTCGCAAGATTTAGAAGGAATTAGATGGAGATACACAAGTTCAAGATAGACTGGAATAAACAGTGTGAAGATATGTATAATGCCAGCAATCCTTTGGAGGATCAGAATATATGGGTTCAAGGTTATGCGTAAACAGTTCAAGAAAATAAAATATTTTTGGGAAGAGAATGATAAATGGTTGTATCTGTAAGTGTGATTGAAATAGAATCAATCAGGAGTCTTAAAAGAAGAATGGATACCAGAGGAAAAATACTTCATTGAATTATGGATAAAGAGTTGGGGGTGGGGGGGGGGGGGTAATGCATGGGATGGGATTGAGCAAACACAGACTTGATAGACCAAATGAACTTCTGTGCCATAACAATGATACAATTCCGTCGTTTATACTTTTGAGCATGAATCACTAAGCAAATTTTCATAAATATTTGATGCTTCTATGTTGAATGTATGGGCCAATTATTAGGTCACAGTAAAGACCTAAGACACAGGAGCAGAGTTTGACCATTTGGCCTATCAAGTCTGCTCTGCCATTCTACATGGCTGATTTATTATCTTTCTCAACCCCATTCTCCTGCCTCATTCTGTAACCTTTGATGCCCTTACTAATCAAGAACATATGAACCTCCATTTTAAATATACCCAATGGACTTGTCGTCCACAGCTGTCTGTCTACAATGAATTACACAGATTCAGTACGCTCTGGCCAAAGAAATTCCTCTTCATCTCTGTTCTATTTTGTCTGTCCTTGTTCTAAGGCTGTGCCCTTTGGTCCTAGATGCCCCCACCATAGGTAACATTGTGGAGCTAACCTAATAACTTTTAACTCCGATCCTCTAAGATTAGGTCTTAACATCAATATTTTACAGCACCTCATCCATTTGTCTGCAATACACCATTGCTGCTTCCCAGATGTTCACTCCCATCAAAATCAGATGTCACTGCAGGCTCAATACTGATTGCAAACTCCAATAAATATTCTCCTATGGTAGCAATCGTAACATGCTTAGTCAAAAATCAATTATCTCAATAAATTCATCTAAATTGTTCCCCTCCTCTCTTAGCTGTCTCATTTCAGCCTGCCTAGTAGATAGATAATTGAAATTTCCAGTAATAAATAATTTACGTTATTTTGTTACACGTTATTAATTTATGAAACTCCATTTCCACTTCAGCTGGGCATTCCGGAGACCTACTCAGACACAAGATTTTGTTTCGTAATTCATTCTGGACTCCAAGGACACCCAGGATCAGAACAATATTCTGGAACCTGAAATACAACTCTGAACTGATTACACAACCTATCAACTCACTTTTAAGGACTCTACAACTCACATTTTCTCAGTTCTATTTATATTTTTGTTCTTTATGTGTACAATCTGTCTTCTTTTGCACATTGGCTGTTTGTCAGACTTTTTGTGGAGTTTTTCCCTGGTTCTATTGTATTTCTTTGTTCTACTGTGAATGCCTGCAGGAAAATTAATCTCAAGGCAATACATGATAGTATATATACATACTTTGATAATAAACTTAGTACTTTGAACTTCGGATATTCTGATTCTGTACCACATGAAACTATGGAGGGGAAGATGATAGATAAATGTTCATGTTCAACAGACACAAATTGCTGGAGGAACTCAGCAGGTTAGGCAGCATCTACGGAGGAAATGGGCAGCTGACATTTTGGGCTGAGACCCTTCATCAAGATTGGAAAGGAAGGGGAAGAAGCCAGAACAACAAGATTGGGGTCACGGGAGCACAAGCTGGCTGGAGGCAAGTGAGTCCAGGTGAGGGAGAGGGTAGATGGGGGGGGGGGGGGGGAAAGAGGGGGAGGAAAGTGAATGATCTGAGAAATTAGGTAAAGGGCTGAAGAAGAAGGAATCGGATAGGAGGGGGCAGTAGACCATGGAATAAAAGGAGGCGAGGAACCAGAGGGAGGTGATGTGCAAGTCATGAGGTAGGCGAGGGAAAGAGAAGGGGCGAGAGGGACACAGTAATGAGAGAGGGGGGAATCAGAGGGGAGACAGGAAGTTTGAGAAATTGATGTTGATGCCTTCAGGTTAATGACTACTAAAAGGTATTGCTCCACCAACCTGCATCTGACTTTCTCATGCTTGAGGAGGCTATGGACAGACATGTCAGTGTAGGAATAGCAGTGGAAGTGAAAAGGGTGGCTACTGAGAGATTCTGGCTTATGTGGCAGAAGGAGTGAAAGTGTTCATGCTAATTGGTGGTCATGGCGAACTTCAGGATGGCATCAGTGACGGCATTAAGCTGCCATTTCCCGTACTCATGCATTGTTAAAGCTGTATCTCTGCCACCTACTGCACAGATCACAATAGGCCGGTTCTGTCACTCAGTATGTTGCCTAGGGAACCACCCCTCTGCATTGCAAAAAAGAGGTATGTTTTGGGTATCTGGTAAATTGGTAACAAACAACCTACTGGAGAAATTTTGGAGCAACACATATAAAATACTGCAGGTCAGGCAGACTCTATAGAGGGAAATGAACAGTTAATACTTTAGGCCGAGAATCTATTTTGTGTGTGTTGTGTCATAACTATGGACTCTGCTGTGGGGTCTATGTGCCCCCACAGGTGGGTTGCATAACAGGTTCGGCAATTGTGCTTGTGAGTATGTCCGCTCCAGCTAATTAAAGTACTTAACTGCCTTCTTCTCGTTCTAGTCTTGTTGAGACTTGACCAAAAGCACAGCAACTTTTACACTCTCTGCTTACCCTCATGCTTGTCCAGGAAAGAGGACTACCGCTTTGACTGACGTAAAGGAAGGGCATTCATTTAGTATTTAGTTATTCTTTCTGACTGCATTAACTTTCAGTTTCAGAGTTTTAGTTAATGACCTTGTTGGCCTAGCATTTATTGTTTTTCTTTTCCTTTAAATTCTGCAACAGTTCTCATTAAAGTCAGTGAACTGTCAACTCGCTTCAGTATCTCTCTCCCTTTCTCCGTCATTTGGCCATGTCGGAATATTCTGACACGTTGCTCAAGTTTTTCAGTATCTGCAGAATGTATCATGTCTTGGTTTTGCTGGAGGAACTAGCAAATACAACAGCTGATGGATACAATAGGGTCTTTTAAGAGACTCTTAGATAGGTACATGGAGCTTAGAAAAATAGAGGGCTATGCAGTAGGGAAATTCTAGGCTGTGGTAACTTCTACTTTACAAAAGGACCACTCGACAATTTAATGGCCAAAAGAACGTCTTTATCTGGGACGGCAAATGATATTTACAATACAGAGGCTTCCAGGTACCTCGTGCGGCATGGGTGGAGGAACTATATACAATGCATACTGGAATTAAAACCCCGCTGACCCCAAAACCACCTCTTGTTACCAACAGTTTCCCAATTGGTATTAACTTACCTTTAATAATACTCACGTTACTACACTTCTCTCCCTTTAAACTCCAACATTCCCCAAATATGATAAGAACTGGGAAGTAAAAAGAGTGGTATCATTAGCAACAGGTTACCAATGCAAAACACCTAAAAAACGTGGCAAATTCAACATTCAATCCAACAACCAAAAAAAGCTACCCAATCAAAGATTCAGGAGGTTTGCGAAGGCGCTGTGATCTACGGTGACCCAGCAGGCACAGCTAGTGAGGATGGTTTGAGTGGATCTGGTGTTGGGGGCATGAGAGGGGTCTGTGATTCTGCTTGAGAATGTCCATCCTCCTCAAGGGACCCTGACCCCTCTGCCAGCGTCTCCCCCTCTGGCAAAGTCACTGGTGGACATGCTTCCCCAGTAGTCTGTCTCACCATTGGAAACTCCACGGAATTTTCTACCTCTGAGCCTGTATCATGACGCAGGCGCACATGGTCCTGATGTCTACGGAAAACATGCACATCAGTCAGCTTAACAACATAGGAGACTGGACCACTCTGTTGAAGAATAACCCCAGGTAGCCATTGCTGATTGTTTCTCACACAGACATTGCCATCTGGTTCTAACTGTCTGTCTCGTGCATGTTGATCATGTCCCTCCTTCTGCTTTTCCTGCTTTCTCTCCACTTTTGCTGTCGTGTCCGGGCGCAGCAGGTCCAGTCTTGACCCATCAACATCTCTGCTGGAGTGTGTGCAGTCGTAGTCTGTGGAGTGAGGCGGTATTTAAACAGGAAATGTGAAAGCCGGGAACTAAGAGAGTCCCCTGTCATCCGCTTCAGGCCTTCCTTCACTGTCTGAACAGCCCGCTCAGCCAAACCATTTGAAGCTGGGTGGAAAGGGGCCGTCCGAATGTGACGAATGCCATTCTGCTGCATGAACTCACTGAACAGCTCACTGGTGAACGTCGGGCCATTATCAGTGACCAGAGTGTCAGGCAACCCGTGGACTGAAAACGCTTGCCTGAGTTTGTCTATGGTTGAGGGGGCTGTGATGTTGCTCATGATGTGAGCTTCTATCCATTTGGAGTGCGCACCTATCATTACAAAAAACATCTGCCCCATAAAGGGGCAAGCGAAGTCCAAATGTAGCCTAAACCAGGGGCAGACTGGCCACTCCCATGGGTGCAAAGGAGCCGGTGGTGGCACGTTCTGATTGGTCTGACATTGCGTGCATGGTTTTACCTTGTTCTCCAGATCCTGATCCATTCTTGGCCACCAGACGTAGAATCTTGCAAGGCTTTTCATTCGAGACACCGCTGGATGAGTCTCATGAATTTGCTCCACAGTCTGTGAACGGCCAGGGGGAGGCACGATGACCCTCGTCCCCCAGAAAATGCAGCCATCCTGCAGACTCAGTTCCGTCTTGCGTTTGGCATAATATGGTTCAGGTGGTTCCTCATCCGTTTCCACCCCAAACATGTTGTAGGCACACGCTGCCTCTCCGTCTGCTTCTCCTAGGTGGTGTGTGGCTGCCTGAGTCTGTTGAGCTTTCCCCTGCCCAGGCTTAACCTTACCCTTTAAGCTCCTGCACTTTTTAGCTAAATGTCCCTTTTTGCTACAAACATAGCAGACAGTATCTTTGAATTTGCAAACATTTGCATAGTGCATCCCTCCACACCCAAAACATTCCACCCGCTTTGCCTGTTTACCAGTCTCCCTCGTGACTTGGTGCACTGCTGCTGACCTCAACCCCCATGTCCTTTCTGGATATCCTTAGCATTATTATCAGGTATCTCCATGCCTTGGGCAATCTCTAGGGCTTTCTTGAGAGTCAACGGTGGGGTTTCCCCCAATAAGCAGCGTTGTACGGAATCATTATTAATGCCGCATACTAATCTATCACGGAGCATAATATCCAACACGACTTTGAAATCACAGTGCTCCGACAACTGCCGAAGCTTGGCCACAAAATTAGCCACAGACTGACCTGGCTTCCTGAAATGGCTATGAAACTTGAACCGTTGGGCTATCACCAAAGGTTTCAGATTGTGGTGGTTTCCCACAAGCTTGACCAGTTCGTCATATGGAATTTCTCCCCGTTTCTGCAATGTGGCTAAGTTCCTTATCAACTTGTAAGTATTTGCCCCACACATAATTTACTTATTATTATTTAATTATTTATGGTTTTATATTGCTATATTTCTACACTATTCTTGGTTGGTGCGACTGTAACGAAACCCAATTTCCCTCGGGATCAATAAAGTATGTCTGTCTGTCTGTCATACTCAGGAGAATAGAGCGCTTCTTAGCCTCCTTAGTAATTCCATTAGCACAGAAAAAGTGTCCCAACCTTTCCTCATACTCCGGCCAGTCCTCGGTTCTCTCTGCGAATTCACTGATAATCCCGAACGTAGCCATCTTCGTCTGCTCACAGCTCCTATTTGAAATGCGCCAACACATCCACAAAACCAATCCCATCCTTGTCGCCAAAAATATGTGGTAATTTCTACTCTATCAAAGGACCACTCGACAATTTAATGGCTTACATGGTCAGCACAGTATTGTGGGCTGAAAGGCCTGTAATGTGCTGTTGATTTCTGTGTCCTATGTTCTATGAACTCAACAGATCAAGCCGAAACCGTGGGAGGGGAAAAAAAATCAATATTTGGGTTGAAACCCTGCATTGGAGAACTGGTTTACTATTGTGACGTGTACAGTGAAAGAATGTCTTGCATACTGTTCATAAAGATCAATTCATTTCAACAGTGCGTTGAGGCAGTACAAGGTGAAACAAGGGCAGAATGCAAAATATAGTGTTACAGTTACAGAGAAAGTGCAGTGCAGGCAGGTATAATGACGTAGATTGTGATGTTAAGGGTCATCTTATCGTTCTAGGAGACTGCTCAATAGTCTTAATAACAGTGCGGTAAGAAGCTGTCCTTGGGCCTGTTAGTATGTGCTTTCAGGCTGTTGTATCTTCTGCCAAATGGGTGAGGGAGAAGAGAAAAGGTTTGGGGTGGTTTGATTATTTTGGCTGAGGTAGCAAGAAGTTGACAGAGTCCATAGAGGGGAGGCAGGTTTCTGGGATGTGCAGAGCTGTATCCACAACTCAGTTCAGCTTATTGTGGTCATGAGCAGAGCAGTTGCCATACCAGGCCGAGATCTGTGCGGATAGGATGGTGTATCGATAACAATTGGTGAGGCTCAAAGGGGTCAAAGGCATCTATGGGGGTGTCCATGTGACATCTGGAGTTCGTGCTTAGAAGCTTTGGAACAGCTGCTGGCATTTGAATACTTGGAGTTCTGCTAACTGTGATACGCTTCCGTTGTAAATGTGTAATTCCGCCAAGTTACCTGTCTGCATTCAAAACATGAAGGGTCAGTAGGCAATTCTAGCCATTGAGACTGTAATTAATGTCCATTGTTAACTTTGTGTTCAAAGAGTATAAAACATTGTGTGAAGAAAAGAGAACAGACTCTTCTCTAAAGACCTGCTGTTCTGACTAAAGACTTCGATATCTCCCAGTGACAATGTCTGTATGGCTCAGTTTAGTCAGATGCAACAAACATATCTTTTCTTTTCAATGTTACTTAAAGTCTTTGGACTAGATGGCCTATAGAATGGTATTTTTTAAGAAAATCAAAGAACTGCACATGTTGGAAATCTAAAACAAAAATAGAAAATAGTGGAAAAAAATTGATCAATGTGAGAACAAGAACAGCTAAGTAAACGAGTGCCTTGGGTTCTGTTCCAGCGTTTTATAGAACATTACCATCATCATTATGCACCATGTCATATGACGTGTGTAATCATGGTCTAGGACCATGATTGTTCTTGGCCAACTTTTCTACAGAACTGGTTTGCCATTGCCTTCTTTTGGGCAGTGTCTTTACAAGATGGGTGACACCAGCCATTTTCAATGCTCTTTGGAGATTGTCTTCCAGGTATGAATGGTTGCATAATCAGGACGTGATGTGCACCAGTTGCTCGTACGACCATCCACCACCAGCTCCCATGGCTTCTTGTGACCCTGATCTGGGGGGGAGGGGGGGGGTATGCAGGTGTAACAGCTTGCTCAAGGGTGACCTGCAGGCTGGCAGAGGGAAAGGAACACCTTACGCCTCATTCGGTAGAGATGTATCTCCACCCCACCACCCTTTATACAACGTAGATCTTTGAACAGTAGATTTAGGAAATGGTTCCTTGTCCCATGATGTCCGTGCTGACCATGATTCCAAATTCAACTTATCTGTCCACAGATGATCCAATTCGTTGCATTCCCTGTCTGTCTAAATGCCTCTTAAAGGCCACTATCATGTCTTGTACCACCACCATCCCAGGCAGCACCTTCCAGACACGCGACTCTCTCTCCACAAAGACATCTCCCTCAAATTTTGCTCCTCTCACCTTCAAGCTATTCCCTTTGTATTTTTTTCAATTTTGTTGCTTTATACTTTCAAAGGTAGTATTCCATTTGTGTCCGTTTGCTTGTTGCTTTTTATCTCTCTGTTCTGATTCAAAGATTCAAAGTACATTTATTATTGAAGTATAGATCCTGGCTGGTGGTGTAGTGGCATCAGCACTGGACTTCAAGGCAGATGGTCCTGAGTTCAAACCCAGCCGGGTCCCAACCTGGGCAGCAGCAGTATCTTGATGGAAGAAAGGCCTGGCAATCCTCTTCTGTATCTTCCCCATGGACCCTATAGTCCATGAGATCACGAAGAATCGGATGCGACTAAACGACTGAACAACAACAACAATGGATACAGAATACAATTCTGCATTTTGTCCTCCCACAGGCAACCATGAAACAAAGAAACACCATGGAAGCTGTGGAAAATTTCAAACACCCAACACACCAAAAAAGAACAAGTTGTGCACAGCGCAAGAAGCAAGCAAGCCAGACATAAAATATCAAACACCAAACCTGTAGTCTTCAGCTTAGTTCAGTTCAGGCCATCCCGCTAGCCCACTGCAGGCTGCACGCAGAGCCATTCTTCAACAGCCTGAAATCCGAACCTTGTTTCTCTCTGCCTATTCTGCAAAGTACATCCAGTGTTTCTGATTGTTATTTCACTCATGCTCAGATTGTTTCCACTGACTTCCCTTAACTAGATCGATCATTACATTTTGACAATGAAATTAAGCAACACCCCGTCTTCAATGTCTTAACCTAGCCATCTGGGTTTTATTAACAGTAGTCAAGCTTCCAGAGCCTTACAAAGAGTCAAAGCCAAATGTGGTCTTTAGTGAGCAATATTGAAAGACAGAATATTTGCAACAGATTCCTCAAAGTAAAAAACTTCCATAGGAAACACAGTCCAGTTATGAAGCCCTGAGCCTGTGAGAATGTGGGCCCCTTGGGAAGTCAGATGCTCAATGTCTGCAAGTCCATGAGTCCACTGGAGCCCGGAGACCACTTGTCCTGGGGTTGGAGGACTGTCTGCATGTGTGAGTGGGTGGGTGGGTGGGAGAGAGCTCTGCTGTTGTCGTTTTGTTGCTGTGGCTTTGTGTTCTGCTGAACGTGGTGGGCGTGCTCCTTTGGCACTGTCGGAATGTGTGGCCACCCTCGCAGGCTGCCCCCAGAACGTGCTTGGACTGTGCTGGCTGTTGACGCAAACGACGCTCTTCACCGTGTTTTGATGTACACGTGATAAATAAACGAATAAATGAATCTGAACCTGATTAAGAGGAACAGTGAAAAAGAAATGAGTTATGATGATGTCAAAATAGGATGAGTACCTGGGGGAACTAACAGAAAAAGCTGATAATTCATATTTCAGCTGTTATGTATTACACGTCATGTAAAATTCTGCAAAATATGACAAGAAATTGACAGAATGGGAGAGCAAACCATAAAATCAGATTGTAAAAGAGTGTATAAATGTGAAATTGATGGATTGAAAGCTGATAAGTCCCAGGGTTTGAGTCCCAAAATGATTATACAGGCTGTTAAAGCATTGGTTGTGATCTTCCAGAATTCCCTGCACCCCAGAACAGTTCTTGTGGATTGAGACAAAGCAAATGTAGGCCTGTTAGCCTGACATTATTAAAGGGGAAATGGCAGAGTCTAATAGTCACAGTGGTGTATAACACAGACACATCAATTCCCCTACCCCACCCAACCCCACCACCAAGGCTATTGCCTATGTGCTGGCCACTCAGTGCATACTTATACTAAAATTTTGCACAAGGAATATTAACTTATAATTAGTCTGTCAACAGGATATTAATCATTACCTTCTATTACCTTGACCTATCATCGTTCATGTCATTTAAAATTTCCACCTGTTGCTAAAGTTCTGTTTGGCTCTTTCACTCTCTTTCTGTTTTTAAACCCTTTTCCCGGCTCCGTCTCTGATTCTCAGCTCTCTGTGGGTGCTACCTGATCCGTTGAGGTGGTGTTGTATGTGCAGAGGTGCCAGATTTTAGACAAGATATTAGACTGAGACCCTTCTGTTCACTAAGGTCAAAAGAATGGGACCAATGATACCATTGAGAATAGCTGGCAGTAATTCCCATTGGCCCCGTCAGTGTCAATCCCTTATCCAACACGGTCGAGAAAATTGATTATTGATCACTATCACATTGGCCCTCACAGAACCTTTTATGCTTCAAATAAGACCATTGTTCTTCTAGCTAAACTCTAGAGCAGGGGTTCCCAATCTCGGGTCTATGGACTCCTTGCTTAATGGTATTGGTCCATGGCATAACAAAGGTTGGGAATCACTGCTCTAGAGATTACAGCCGCAATATATCAAGAATGTGTCCATGACAAGGATTAAAATTAATGAACCTTCTGAGCTTTGCATCAAAATGTTGTGGGTTAAAATCCCAATCCAGACACCTAGACATCAAAACTCTAGCTGATTCTCTTCTGCAATATTGCATTATGGTGATTGCTGCATTGAGAGTGAGATGCAAAACCAAAATTCCTTAGCTGTCTCACGTGGGCATGGAAAATGTTTTAGTATTCTTTTATCAAAGAGATGTTACAGATTCGTAAACTTATACACTGATACCCTGACAAATGTACACCAGTGTCACCATATACAATCTTGAGAATAATTTTTGTCTGGGCATGCTCAATAAATTTATAGAATAATTACCATAACACAATCAATGAAAGTAAGCAATACATTATCAAGAACATGAGATGAAGAATCCTGGAAAGTGAGTCCATAGGTTGTGGGAACATTTCAGTGATGGGATAAGTGGAGCTGAGTGAAGTTATCCCCTTTGGCTCAAGAGTCTGATGGTTGAGGGGTGGTAACTGTTCCTGAACCTGGTGGTGTGAAGGTCCACACTTCAGCTGCTTATGTATTGTGATATGTAGACATTAATTGTCCTAGTTATTAAGAACTTCTACAAATAATCCTACCTGAAGATTTTAAAGTCATCCAATCGTATCTTCAGATCTTTGGATAGGTTATTTGTAGAAACTCTCAAGCAAGAAAGGTTGTAGGAGGGCATATTACTCTTCTCAGATACGGGACATTGACAGCTATGATTATCCATCCAGATGGATTTCCATTGTCTGCTTCGGAATCAAACAGCAAAAAGCTGCAGCTGCTGGAAATTGGAAATAAAATCAGAAAAGAAGCTGAAAATACTCATCACATCGAGTGGTATCTGTGGAGAGAGAGTTCTGTTGAAAAATTATTGATCCGGAATGTTAACTCTAGTTTCTCTCTCCACAGAAACTATTTGAGTTGCTGAGCATTTCTGGAACCTCTTTTTTTGTATGCAGTGACATAGAACAACATTACCTTACCCTTCAAGTCCAACATAAATTATTTAGTTCTCCATTAAGACGCTACAGGAAACAGTTTCCTCCACTGTTGATACCAAAACAACATCTCTGCTTGTGTTTGCAATTTTGTTATGGATAACAAAGAGAAGAAATCTATCCCTATGTCGTTACAGAGTTATTTTACCTTGGCTATAGGAAAAGCATTGACTGTTGTGCTTAACAGCAAGGCTCTGAGATATTGTGCTACACTGAGTATGCAATACTAAGTGAAGTACTCGGGGAGTTATATAGAGAAAGTAAGTTGTAAGAGCATAAGACATAGGAGCAGAATTAGGCCATTTGGCCCATCAAATCTGCTCTGCCATTTGACCATGGCTAACTTATTTTCCCTTTCAACCCCATTCCCCCACTTCTCCTCATAACCTCTGACACCCTTACTAGTCAATCCAAAGCTAAAATGTCACATTAACCAACATGCCTTTCTTTACTTCACTTAACAAAGAAAATGTCACAACATGACTTAATGACCAAAATTCTCAGCTTTGAATTTTTATGTAACCATACCACACAAATCTGGCCCAAAGAATGCCAAAGTTTTACTTCAAAACCGTCTTAAACAGCAGTATTGTAGATGCAACTGAGCTTACGGTGTGTTCATGTCTAGATCTCAGTTCACTTTATCTGTCATATACAGAGAATGTAGAGCAGGAGTTCCCAACCTGGGGTCCATGGACCCCTCGGTTAATGGTGGGGTCCATCACATTAAAAAAATTGGGAACCCCTGATATAGAGAATGGCTATGGATTGGCAATGCCAGTGAAAGCCCTTTCTCCTGTCTGCACAGAATCCCTGCTATACTCTCACCAAAGTTATATCTAAAGCAGATCCAAAGACATTTGCACAGAAAACTCCCAATATCTAAAAATCAGACAGGCTGAATAGAATCAAAGTCAAAAATCAATTATCGAAGTATTGGTCTTCTGTACATTTAATATGTCAGTAACATATATAAAATGTTGTATAGATGTTTGATTAAGCATTCTTGTTCATTTAAATAATTCATTATGAGATATATGTATGAATTTGTGAATTGCATATGTCATCATGCTACGACAATTAGTTAGACGAACAGTCAGAAGATTCTGTGCGTGAGTATGAGATTCCCAGATAGTATGTTGCCTCCTGGGTGCCAGGGTCCAGGACATCTCAGATCGAGTCCTCAGCATTCTTAAATGGGAGGGTGAACTGCCAGAAGTCGTGCTCCATGTAGTACCAGTGACATGGGGAGGACGAGTGATGAGGTTCTGCATAGGGAGTTCAGGGATTAGATGCTAAGTTAAAGGGCAGGACGTACATAGTTGTGATCTCAAGATTGTTACCTGTGCCACGTGCTAGTGAGGCCAGAACTAGGAAGATCATACAGTTTAATGTGTGACTAAGGAGCTGATATAGGAGGGAGGACATAAGATTTTTGGATCATTGGGCTCTCTTCCAGGGAAGGTGGCACCTGTACAGAAAGGACGGTTTGCTCCTGAACTGGAGGTGGGGTGAATATCCTAGCAGGAAGGTTTGTTAATGGTGCAGAGTGGGGTTTAAACTAGAGTTGCAGTGGGATGGGAACCAGAGTGCCAGAACAGTTAGTTGAGAGGCTGTGGAGGCAGATGTTGCTAAGACCTCAGACAAAGTTAAGAATCAAAAGTTAAGCATGGTGTGACTAGTGTCCTGAGCTGCCAATACTTCAGTGCAAGAAGTACTGTAATAGGGCTGAAGATGAGGTAGCTGGTTTACAAACAGAGGCAATGTGTATTGAGGAGAGACTGTTGACAGGGCAAAATTGCAGTCAACAAGATGAGCTGCAATGTAAAAGGCAGACAAAATTGAAAAGTGTGAATATAGGACTAAGGTATTGTATTTGAATATGTGCAGTATACGGAATAAGGTAGATGAACTTGTAACGCAGTGGCAGGTTGGCAGGTATAATGTTGTAAGCATCACTGAATCATGGCTGATAAATTATATCTGGGAGCTTAATGACCAAGGATACACACTGTATCGAAAGAACAGGCTAGAAAGTCAAGGGGGACCGCATTGCTATCTTGATAGAAAATGAAATCAAATCATTAGAAAGAGATGACATAGGGTCAGAAGGTGTTGAATCATTGTGGATAGGGCTAAGGAATTGCAAGGTTAAAAAGACTCTGATGGGAGTTGTATACAGACCCTCAAACAATAGTAAAGATGTGGTCTACAAATTACAACAAGAGATAGAAAATGTATGCCAAAAGGGCAATGTTACAATAGTCATGGAGATTTCAATATGCAAGTAAATTGGGGAAAATCAGACTGGTGGTGGATTCAAAGAGGAGAAATTTCTAGAATGCCTACAAGATGGCTTTATAGAGCAGATCTTGGTTGAGCATACAAGATCAGCTACTCTGGATTGGATGTTGTGCAATGAATCAAATCGATTGGAGAGTTAAAGGTAAAAGAACCCTTTGGGCAAGTGATCATTATACGATCGAACACACCCTGAAATCTAAGAAGCAGAATCTAAAGTCAGATGTGTCAGTGTTACAGAGGAGTAAAGAGAATTGCAGAGGCATGAGAGAGGAGTTGGCCAGAATCAATTGAGATAAAACACTTGCAGGGATGACAGCAGAGCAGCAACGGCTGGAATTTCTGGAAGCAATTCAGAAGGCACAGGATACATACATCCCAAAGAGGAAGAAGTATTCTGAAGGAAAGATGACACAACCGTGGCTAACAAGAGAAGACAACGCCAAAGAGAGGGCATATAATACAGCAAGAATTAGTGGGAAATTAGAGGATTGGGAAGCTTTTAATAACCAACAGAAAACAACTAAAGAAACTAGCCAATAATGTTAGAGGATACCAAGAGTGTTTTCAGACATATAAAGTGTAAAAGAAAGGCAAGAGTGGATATCAGACCACTGGAAAATGACGTAGGAGAGGCAGTAATGAGGGGAAAGGCTATGGTAGATGAATATTTTGCATCAGTCTTCACTGTGGAAGACACTAACAGTGTGGTGGAAGTTCTAGTTGTAAGGGGTCATGAAGTGACTGAAGTTACCATAACTAGAGAGAAGGTTCTTGGAAAACTGAAAGGTCTGAAGGTAGATAAATCACCTGGACCAGATGGTGTACACCCCAGGGTAGTGAAAGAAATGGCTAAAGAAATTGTAGGGGCATTAGAATCTTTCTAGAATCACAAGATTCTGGAATGGATCTAGAAGTCTGGAAAATTGCAAATGTTACTCCATTCTTCAAAAAGGAAGAAGGCAGAAGAATGGAAACTATAGGCCAGTTAGTCCGAGCTTAGTGGTTGGGAAGATGTTGGAGTCAATTGGAAAGTTGGGAAGATGTGGTCTCAGGATACTTGGAGGCACATGATAAAATAGGCCGTAGTCAGTGTGGTTCCCTGAAAGAAAATCTTTCCTGACAAATCTGTTTGAATTCTTTGAAGAAATAAGAAGCAGCATAGACAAAGGACAACTGGTTAATGTTGTGTACTTGGATTTGCAGAAGGCCTTTGACAAGATGCCACACTTGAGGATGCTTAACAAGCTATGAACCCATGTTATTATAGGAAAGATTCTAGCATGGATAAAGCAGTGGCTGATTGACAGGAGGCAAAGAGTGGGAATAAAGGGAGTCTTTTCTGACTGGCTACCAGTGATAGTGGTGTTCCACAGGGGTCTGTTTTGGGACTGATGATATATGTCAATGATTTGGATGATGGGATTGATGACTTTGATGCAAAGTTTGCAGACAATATGAAGAGAGGTGGAGAGGCAGGTAGGTTTGAGGAAGTAGAGAGGCTACAGAAGGATTTAGACAGATTAGGAGAATGGGCAAAGAAGTGGCAGATGGAATACAGTGTTGGGAACTGTATGGTCATGCACATTGGTAGTAGAAATGAAAGACCATAAGACATATGAGCAGAATTAGGCCATTCAGCCTATTGAGTCTGTTCCACCATTCCATCATGCCTGATCTTGGATCCCACTCAACCCCATATACCTGCCTTCTCGCCATATCCTTTGATGCCCTGACTGTTCAGGAAACTATCAACTTCCACATTAAATATGCCCACGAACTTGGCCTCTACCACAATCTACTACTTTCTGGCTAAAATAATTCCTCCTTACCTCTGTTCTAAATTGTTGCCCCTCAATTTTGAGGCTCTGCCCTCTAGTTTGGGATACCCCCACCATAGGAAACATCCTCTCTAGTCCTTTCAACATTTGGTAGGTTTCAATGAGATCCCCCCCCCCCCCCACACCCGCATTCTTCTAAATCTCATTGAGTACAGGTCCAATGCTGCCAAATGCTTCTCATATGTTAAACTCTTCATTCCCGAAATCATCCTCGTGAACTTCCTCTGGGCTCTCTCCAATGACAACACGTTCTTTCTGAGATGTAGGACCCAAAACTGTTGACAATACTCCAATTGTGGCCTGACTAGTGTCTTATAAAGCCTCAGAATTATCTCCTTGCTTTTTACATTCCCTGTGAAATAAATGCCAATATTACACTTTCAGAATTTACCTGTAAATTAACCTCCTTGGAGTCTTGCACAAAGAATCCTAAACCTGTCTGCACTTCTGATGCTTGAACCTTCTCCCCATTTAGATAATAGCCCGCACTATTGTTCCTTTTACCAAAATGCATTGTCATACATTTCCCAACACGGTATTCCATCGACCAATTTTTTGCCTGTTCTTTCAATTTGTCTAAGTCCTGCTGCAATTGCATTGCTTCCTCAGGACTACCTATCCCTCCACCTATCTTCATATCATCTGCAAACTTTGCCACAAAGCCATCAATTCCATGATCTAAAACATTGACAAACAATATGAAAGTAGTGGTCCCAATACTGACCCCTGAGGAACACCACTAATCACTGGCAGCCAACTGGAAAAGGCCCCTTTTATTCCCACTCGCTGCCTCCTGCCCGTCAGTCATTCTGCTATCCACACCAGTATCTTTCATGTAATGGAAGGGCTGATGCTTTTCGAACTGGAGAGAAAATACAAAAAGAAACTGAGACACAAGGGGACTTGGGAGTCCTTGTGCAGGATTCCTTAAAGGTTAGTTTGCAGTTTGAGACTGTGGTGAGGAAGGCAAATGCAATGTTAGCATTCACTTCAAGAGGACTAGAATATTAAAGTAAGGATGTAATATTGAGACTTTATAAAGCACTGGTGAAGCTTCACCTGGAGTATTGAGAGCTGGTTTTGGCCCCTTATTTTTGAAAGGATGTGCTGAAACTGTTCACAAAAATGGATTGAATGGCTTGTCATAGTGTTTGTGGCTCTGGGCCTGTATTCACTAGAATTCAGAAGAATGAGGGGAGACTTAATTGAAACCTATCTAATGGTGAAAGGGCTTGCTAGAGTGGATGTGGAGAGGATGCTTCTATTGCGAGAGAGTCTAAGACTGGGGACACAGCCTCGGAATAGAGGGGTGTTCTTTCAGAATGGAGATGAGGAGGAATTTCTTTAGCCAGAGAGTGGTGAATCTGTGGAATTCTTTGCCACAGCAGCTGTGGAGGCCAAGTAAGGCAGCGGTTGATTGGTCAGGGAATGAAGGGATATAGGGAGAAGGCAGGAGATTGGGGCTGAGAGTAAAGTTCAATCAGCCATGATGAAATAGTGGAGCAGACTCGATGAGCCAAATGGCCTATTCTGCTCCTCCATCTTGTAGTCTTATGGACAGTTGAAATGTATTCTCCATTGAGTTGGAGTTTATAGCTAAACAGGGAGGAGTGTTGTGTATTGAATATTTCAGTGGTATCTGAGTAATCTTGCATATATATTGTTTGATTAAGCATTTGTTTAAATAATTCATCACGAGTTATATGCATAAATATATGAATTGGATATGTCATCACGCTACCATGTGATACATGTGTGCTTTGCTTAAAGTAAATTCAAAGTTATACTTAAATTTCAGACTCTTGTGTCTTCCTTTGAATTAATTTAATGTTTTGAAGTTACAAAACATAACCGTATAAGTCACCATATATTACCTGGAGATTCATTTTCTTGCAGTAAAGTAAAGAAATACGATAGAATTTATGAATATACATAAACAGAGTCATCCGTGCCAACCAAGGTTCAAAGTTCAAAGTCAATTTATTGTCAAAGTACGTATATATCACCGGATAAAACCCCGAGGTTCATTTTCTGACGGCATACTTCGATGAAACACAATAGAATCAATGAAAGACCACGCCCAATAAGACAGACAAACAACCAATGTGCAAAGGATTGTGCAGATACAAAATAGAAACAAGAATAAAAAACAAATAAGCCATCAGTATCGAGATCATGAGGTGAAGAATCTTTGAAAGGAAGTCCATTGGTTGTGGGAACAATTCAGTGATGGGGTGAGTAAAGTTGAGTGAAGTTATCCCTTCTGGTTCGAGAGCCGGATAGTTGAGGGGTAATAACTGTTCCTGAGCCTAGTGGTGTGGGACCTGAGGCTCCTGCAGTGAGAAGCAAGCATGGCCTAGGTGGTGGGGATCCCTGTTGATGGATGCTGCTTTCCTGAGACAGCATGCCGTGTAGTTGTTCTCTGTGGTGGGGAGGGCTTTATCTGTGATGGACTGGTCTGTATTCATTACTTTTTGAATGATTTTTCATTCAAGGGCATTGTTGTTTCCATACCAGGCTGTGATGTAAACTGTCAATATACTCTTCACCACACATCTATCGAAGTTTATCAGAGTTTTAAATGTTATGCCGAATGTTCAAAGACTTCTGGGGAAGTAAAGGCTGCTTTCTTTCATAATTGCACTTAGGTGCTGGAGCTAGGACAGGCCCTCTGAAATGATAACACCGAGGAATTAAAGTTGTTGATCCTCTACTAAAGATGCCAACCAGGGCTAGTCCCATTGATTTGCCTTTGGCCCATATCCTTCTAAACCTTCCCTGTGCATGTACGTGTTCAAATATTGTTACAACTATTGTGCCTGGCTCCACCACTTCCTCTGCAACCTCACTCTGTACACGTCCCACACTCTGTGTGAAAGCCTTCCTCCACAGATTCCCCTTTAACTCTTTCTCCTCTCTTCTTAAACCTAGGCCTTTTACTTTTAGTCTGTCCACCCCATCAATTCCCTTTTTGATCTTATAAGGTCATCCCTCATTCCCTCCTGGGAAAACTGTCCCGGCTTATTCAGTCTCTCCTTATAACTCAAGCCCTCCCACTCCAGCAACAGCCTCGTGATGCACACAACCTGGTGAATCTGTTTTTCACCCTCTCGAGCTTAATCACATCCTTCCTATAGCATGGCCACCAAAAATGTACACAGTTTTCATGTGTGGTCTCGCTGACGTCTTGTACAACTTAACATTCCAACATCTGTACTCACTTTCCTGACCAATGAAGGCAAATGTGTATACACCTTCTTCACCACTGTGTCTATTTATATCACTTCGTTCTGGGAACAATATATTTGCACCCCTATGTCTCTCTGTTGTACGACACTCTACAGGCCCTGTCACTATGGCACACGGCCTGCCCTGGTTTAACGTCTCTAAGTGGATCACTCGGCACTTCTCATCTCTCATTCCCTTGTTCACTTTCTCAGTTAGTCTCTATCCTCTTGTAACCTTTGACAGCCTTCTTCACCGTCCACTCTACAGCTGACTCCTGCTTTGACTGGCACTTCTAGAAAATTGGTTGCACCCACAATTTTCCACAATATAAAGCTATGCCACGTGTGCATGCATCAAGTGAAATGAGTTATGGAAAAATGTACTTCTCTAACATAAATTCCATAAGAGTGAAATTTATGTTGCATCTCCAACTCCTGGGAGTGAATTGTAAGGGCAAATTTCCATAATCCAAACAGCTGTAATCCTGTACCATTTTGTGAGTAATCAGTATACTTACTGGTGGGGTGGAGATACGTCTCTACCAAAGGAGGTATAAGGCACTCCTGCCCTCCGCAGGCCTGCAGGTCCCCACTGGGCAAGGTGTAGCACCTGCTTAGCCCCCCTAGATCAGGGTCACATGAGCAGCTGGTGAATATCACAAGTCCTGGTTATGTGACCACTGATGCCAGGGAGACAATCTCTGAGGAGTATTGATAATGGCTGGGGTCACCTGTCTTGTCGAGACACCGCCCAGTGTTACGAATTGCAGCAGCAATCGATGTGAAACTGTGACAGGGTTTATAAACAAATCCCAAGATTTATTAACCTCTGCTCAAAACTTAGAGAAGTAAACAAACAACTAACTTAACTGGAAGTTAACAGTTAGACGGCAATATCTAACAAACAGTCAAACTTAGAAACTGTTCTTAACGAGATCTCATCCAAGCACAGACTTAAAGTGGTAAATTCAAAAGTCCATGTGATTTATACAGTCATTAAGGAGAGACTTCCCCAAAACAACGATTCCTTCAAAGTAACAACGAATCTGCCGATCCCACAACTGAGAGATGCCTTGTTCAAAGAAATCACGAGGAAATAAAAGGAACTGACCTTTTGACTGGAGGGTGGTCACTGCACAAACCTTCCTGACCTTGCAGGGGTTTAACTCAAATGTGCATGCCACAATTCCTGAATGAAGTCACGAAGGTCTATCATTCCCCAAAACGCTGAACGACATTAACTTTGTCCAATCCTTTGAACTCGGATAACTCCAGTAATGCCTTCACTCTCCGATGCTGGACTGTAAGGGAAAATTAGATGTGCAACGTTGCACAAAAATAAAAATGAGAACTGCGTCACAGACCACGGGCTTTATTTAAATACCGTTTGGAACATGCCATCACGTGACATAACATCACCCCACGGTCATGGGACAATTACATCATCCCACTCACAAGGCCATTACATCATCCTACTGTCCCGTGTCCAAACTGTGAGTATGTAACATGTTGACTAAGGTCCATCATGGATGATGTCCAAAAGGAGACATCTACAGGGGTAGAAGTGTGAACCATTGCTGATACTCCTTCCCATTCTGTACCTCTGTAGACACACTGAGACATTCTACACATCTCCCAGCCAAAATCATTCAGCCTACACTGACCAAGAATTCAACATAGGTCTTTAAGGTCTTCTGTGTCTGCTACTGTTTCAGTCGATTCTTTACATGAGTGAAATCCCATATTTATGTTTTTATTTCCTTATTGGGTTAATTTGAGTGGAAAAGTATTCTTGTACAATTGCCTATTGGGAAATCTCAAACTTGTTCCTTTAGTCACCCTAGTTTAACATCCAGTGGAACAAATATTATTGATGGAACAGATTCAACAGCCTATTTTGAGACCAGTCTTAGAGTATCGTGTACAGGTCTGGTCACCTAGCTATAGAAAGGATATCATTAAAATGGAGGTGGTGTAGAAAACGTTCACAGATTGTTACTGGGACTGGAGGGCTTGAGTTATAGTGAGAGACTGGATAGGTGAAGGCTTTTGTTCCTAAAGTACAGGAGGCTAAGGGGTGACCTGATAGAGGTTCATAAATTAATGGGGGGCATAGATGAAATGAATGATCAAAGACTTTTTCCCAGAATGGGAGAGTCTAAAAATAGAGAGCATTGGTTTAATGTGAGAGGGCAGATACAGTACTGAGCACAAATCTTAGGCAAATGTATCTAGAGCTAGGATGCCTAAGACATTTGCACAGTACTGTAGTAATTTTATGTATTGTACTGTACTGTTGCCACAAAAACCCCCTCCAATTTCACAACGTATGTGAGTGACGATAAAACTGATTCTGATATGGGTCTCTATTGTGGACTGAGAGTGGGGCAGTGAGAGGGGAATTGTGGTTGGGAGAAGGGGAAGGGAGGGGGAGGGAGCAGAAAGCACCAGAGAGACATTCTGTAATGATCAATAAACCAGTTGTTTGGAATGAAATTAACTTGGTGTCTCTCAGGGCTGGGTGTCTGCACCCGGCCTAGCTCCATTCCCAGAATTCCTTCTCTGTCACTTGTCCCACATCCCTCCTGTAGTGCTCCACCCTCGCCATTCCTGACATCCTTCGCACCCACTAGATTTACAAACTTGCTCTCCACTCCACATTGACAAATGCAGTGCTGTGCAAAAGTCTTAGACTCCGCTAGAACTGTACCTCCCTTAATCACAGGACTCTGCATGCAGAGAGTGGAGCGGACAGCCCAGCACATCTGTAGATGTGAACTTCCCATGACTCAGGACATTTACAAAGACAGGTGTGTAAAAAGAGCCTGCAGGATCATTGGCGACCTGAGTCATCCCAACCACAATCTATTCCAGCTGCTACCATCTGGGGAACAGTACCGCAGCATAAGAGCCAGGACCAACAGGATCCAGGACAGCTTCTTCCACCAGGCCAGCAGACTGATTATCTCGTGCTGATTTGAGTGTATTTCTATGTTACATTGATTGTTCTATTTATTATAAATTACTATGATTGCACATTTGGACAGAGACATAACATAAAGATTTTTACTCCTCGTGTATGTTAAAGTTAAAGTCTGTCTCCCCCCTGGATAGGACGCCAGTCTATCATGAGGTTAACCTCCAGCATTTTGCCAGTACACATTTTCAGCTGGGTGAACTGGAGCAGTGTGTGGTTAAGTGCCTTGCTCAAGGACACAACACGCTGCCTCAGCTGGGGCTCGAACTCACAACCTTCAGATTGCTAGTCCAATGCCTTAACCACTTGGCCACATGCCACATACCTCATGTTTGTGAAGGATGTATATATATTTATATACACATACATACATACATACACACACACACATATAAGACTTTTGCACAGTACTGTATGTAAAAGAGACCTGTGTTTATGTGTTCTCCCTGTGACCATGCCAATTTCCTCTGGGTGCTCCTGTTTCTCCCTCATTCCAAAAAGACGTACAGGTTAGAGTTAGTGAGCTGTGGGCATGTTATGTTGGTGCCGGAAGCATTACTGTTGTCGGCTGCCCCCAGCATAATCTTGGACTGTGCTGGTCATTAATGCAAACGGTGCATTTCCCCCGTATATCTTGATGTATACGTGAGGAAATAAAGATAGTCTCAAATCTCATCTTTGAAGGGCAGATGTTTCAAACAGAAGATGGTTGGTACATGGAACAAGTTGCCAGCGGAGGTGGTGTGGAAGCAGGTACGATTACAATAAAATGGAGGACATTTGGTCAGATATAGAGACATAGAAAGGTACAGCAATGAAACAGGCCCTTTGGCCCATCTAGTCCATGCTGGAACTGTTTAAACTGCCTACTGGCATCAACCTGCACTGGGACCATAGCCCTCTAAATCCCTACTATCCATAGGGTCATAGAGAAATACAGGACAGTAACAGAGCCTTCAGCCCATCTAGTCCTTGCTGAAACCATGGGTGGAGAAGTTTGGAGGGATATGGGTCAAACACAAGCCATGGGATTAACTCAGGTAAGCATCATGGTCAGAATGGGTGACTTGGGCCAAAGGGCTTCCATGCAGTATAACTCCATGACTCCACGCTTGATTCCATGTACACTGTGGAAATCAGGGAGAACAGTGACAGTGGGTGCAGAGACTGCTCAGAGATTATTCTTCAGTAAGACAGCACATCTGCTAAATCAGTCTGCAAGCAAGTTACAATGACAGACTTCGAGCCAGGCAATGAAATGCTTACAAGGAATATTGAAAAAATGCACTCATTTAATTGTATCATTTACAAATATAATTTTTTAACATGAAGCCCTAAAAAATAACATTTCAGGCTGCATTTATGGCACAGGATCATGAACTTCATTTAAATGTTTAAAACCCTCACGATGTGCTGAAGATGCCGGTTCTATGCATTATTACATTGTGAAGTGTCTGTTTAAAGATGTCGTGCATGATAGGCAGAGCGAATAGGAGAAGCTAAACTATTGTCTGAATAGTAGGAGGTGTCCTGATTATGTCCAAACCTGTGCAGTCACATTTCCTACAGTTATCAATGGGCAATCAAAGTCAGATTTCAGAAAATTTCTTCTTTTTCTTGGCTACAGGAACCATCACCAGATGTGACTTTTGGCTGAAATGGAAGGATATGGACCATATTGCTCAGTACAACTCCGTAATCTATAAGGCAATGGAAATAATTCAGAAAATGTGTAGATTGGGTGGTTGATAATTGGGTTGAGTTGTTGTCGGGTTTTGGAAGTCCATTTGCAAACGTTTCATCACCACACAAGGAGATAGCATCAGTGTGCTGTTCATTTGTGGTGAGTCCTCAGAATGCTTGGCCTTTATACACTTATCAATCAGCTGATTGGTCATCTTTACGGAAACTCGACTGTGATGTAGAGAGGAGATCTCATCGCTGATTGGTTGTGTGGCTAACTCCATGCTTTGTGGTCTGGAATTTTGCGACGAGATCTCCTCCCTACATCAGAGTGGAGTTCCCATAATGACGGCCGGTCAACTAATTGATAAGCATGCGAAGGCCAAGCTTTCGGAGGACACTGCAATTAACAGCGCACTGACGATGTCTCCTCATATGGCGACGAAACGCTTGCAAATGAACTGCCAAGACTGGAGAACAACTCAACCCAACCATCTGTGAGGCACTGAATAGGTGTGCCAGGTCACCAAAGGGACCAGTTTGCAAGCTGATTCCTTTCAGCCTTTCAAGAGACAACTGGCTGAAGCGGACTTATTCAACCATGTCATTTTACCATAGGTCAATCAGCCTAGGACATGGAATTATAGTTCTCCTACCCGTGCACTGTGAAATAGTAACGGTTGCTGACCAATTAAATGCTGTGCTTTTAAAATGCAAAAGTAAATCCCATTTCCCTCTCTCTGTGCTGATGCAAAAACAGTTACATCTTTGGCCCTGTTTTGATGTTACCTATACATCCCTTCCAAAAGTATGCACTCCATTGAGAAAGAGACAAACACCTTTTTAAGGTAATAAAGATGAAATGCTCACTGGGTGCAAATAGATGGCACTGATTTTATTCTCTGCTCTCTCCGTCCATGGATAATGGATGCAGAGTTAAGGTGCCATAAACACTGCTAAATGTCACCTGCCTTAAACAGTCTTCATGCTGGAACATACACTAGGGTCAGCATTAGACAACTTGATCAATTTGGGCATTAGCCCTGTCCTCATCCAATAGCCACTCTCTACCACGAGTCAGGGGACATTAATGTGCACCTCCAGGTAACGTTCATCTATTTCCTCATGAAAGGGCATCAACGTCAATTGTTATCTTCGCAGAGGTCAGGGAACCTTCTCCAGCAGTGTGGCTCAGGTTAATACAATGAGCAATTAGGGCACTATGCACGAGTGAACATAAATGGACTTTTTAATGTTTGTAAGCAGAATATTTTTCAATAACCCGTCAGAAGCACAAGAAGTGCACTACTCTCAATCATAAAAATACTGGAAACATAAAAGCCAGATATGCAGCCCTGGCAATGGCATGTGTTACAGATCCGTCCTTCTATTTAAACACTGCTTCCATTTCATTTGTAGTCTCTTGTATCTCCTTTCACGCAGGCTGAGTGAGAACAGATTGTCGTATTCGTTACTGAGTACATCTTCAACTTAAAAGTGCAGAGTCTCATTTGCCTAAAACAAACGAGAGTGGATTTCAGTTCCTGATGGATTTGGGAGGCAGGTTGGATTAAAAGACACCATTTTCCATTTGGTTGCTGACATTTTAAAAAAAAAAACATCTTTGGAATCACGCATTTGCAGATTACACCTTTTGCCATCTGTTGCCTGTCAATGTGAATTAAAAACTTCCATCTGCCTGCCACTCCATTAAAAATTCCTTTAGGCATCAACAATATCAGAATGAAATGGCACTCCATCTGCCCTTCCTTTGCAGTTCTGCACTAATCTTTGCACGTTGATAATCTTATTGCATTTTAGAAACCGCCTTCGGTTTTCTCACAAGTTCAAAGCTAGCTCTGGGTCAAAACAAGTTAGGTGTGAACTGATGGTTGGGATTCAGTTTTGCTTGACACAGAATTCCTCTTTAGTTCGTTGCCATACTTTGGAGAGCCAAGCTGCTAAATAATAGCAACAACAATTTGCACTTGTAGCTTGCAGATAATAACTTCTGAAGGTGCTGCACTTGGGCAGATGGATGGTGGGAAGGAGTATAGGGGACCCAGAAGGAAGAGGAAGTGAAAGACCTGCAAGGCATAGATCAGTTTGCATTTTTTGCACATTGTTAAAGTTTATATTCACTGTCAATATTACTGCTGTCATTAGTATTCATTTTTAAAAAGGTTAAAAAAAATCCCAGATCAATGGAAAAAAATCTGTGTAGAGTCTATAATTCAAACACAAAGTGAAACGAGGCAGATGGTGACTGTGCAATCTGTTTTTAACGCTTCTACAAACAAGAAGCATTCTTGATGTGATCTCGGGTGCTTGGGCTTTTGCATAAATACAGTTTTTTTTCTGTAGCTAACATCTGTTCGGGAGAGCGTCGTCTATCAGAGAGTCCCCGTCAGCCTGCCTGAAGGCCCCGGCTGTTGAAAGAACGGTGGGTGTTGGAGGTGTTACTATGATATCAGGGACTTGGAGGTGACTCTCCGATGAACTGTTGCCGTCGGCACATTCGCCTTGTAAACATAATGTGCAACCTAGAAAAAGAGAGAGAGAGAGAGAGAGAAAACACATATCATTACCAATAAAACTGATTTCTTGGGCGTACAAAGGGACTGACAGCTGTATCAGACATACTGTGTCCATTGAGAATCATTTCCTGTTTGACATGTTTCAACCATGAAAAAAAATCAGTGAACTTTAGGAATTCTTCCAACATGGGGTGAAACTTTTGAGCTGCATTGTGAGGCCGTTCCAGTTCTGGTTTCCAAAAGCTGAGGTGAGCAGAGGGCAGAGAAACAAATTGCTTTAAGGATGACAGATTTAGCAATTAATGGGCCAGATATTCCGCTATTGCAAAAACAAAAGCCAGAACGGTGCCTGCCTGACCCCGTTCCAGGCTGCTGGTTCCTGCTGTGGCTTCTGATACGGTCTTCCACAGGGAACTGACTCCCCTCACCTTGCCACCATCCAGTGCATTGTGGGGCTGTCTCAGTGCAGGCAGCCGGACGTAACGGTTCTGAAAGCCGGTCGGGCTCACTGATTCCACACAATCAACGCCCAACCCCGCCCCTCAGTGTGACTGGGGCAATTGAATGCATTTGTCTTTAGTATCCACAGCCTTTCAGCAACAACTAAAATGTATAAAATAATGCAAACAGTTCAACTTCTGAAAAATACATTCACAAATTTAAAAAAAAAACACAGCAATACATTGAATTTAATTAAATCACTGAAACTAACTTAAAAAAAGTTTTTTTTCCCTCAACCCAGGAACTGATTTATTTATTGAGATACAGCATGGAGTAGGTCCTTCTGGTCTTCGAGCCAAACCTCACAGCAAGCCCCCAATTTAATCTGAGCCTAATCATGGGACAATTTTACAATGACTAATTAACCCACAACTAGTGTGCCTTTGGATTGTGGGAGGAAACCGGAAACCGGAGCACCCAGAGGACAACCACGCAGTCATGGAGAGAACGTACAAACTCCTCACAGGTGCATTAACCGCTAAGCTACTGTGCCACCCTCTCTCCCACTCACTGAAGCAATCCACCGTGCTAAGAGCAGGTTAAACTGGGGCAGCACAGTATCATGACAGGCAGTGTAAAATCTTTACAGTGCCAAGAATCACCAATTGGTGTTTGATTGCTGCCAATATCTGTAAGGAGTTTGCACGTTCTTCCCATAACCGCATGGGTTTCCTCCAGGTGCTCCTGTTTCTAAAGATGTACAGTTAAGGTCATTGGGTGTTGGGCATGCTATGTTGGTGCTATATGTGTGGTAACACTTTCAGTCTGCCCAGCACAAACCGCGGACGGTGTTGATTGTTGACACAAAACAATGCATTTTATTGTATGTTTTGATGTATATGTGGCAGATAAAGATAATCTTTAAACACAAAGTACACTGCAGATGCTGTGGTCAAATCAACACGTACAAACAAGCTAGATGAACTCAGCAGGTCGGGCAGCATCCGTGGAAATGAGTAGTCAACGTTTTGGATAAATTGAGAATTTTAAGTTAAGGATCTTTAAGAGAATGATGATTATAACCTAATAGAATTTTATCTAAGTTTTGAAAGTAATTTACTTCAATCTGAAATCTCAATAACACAGTCATATAGACTATGAGGACTATAGTGAATTGGAAAAATACAATGAATGGAATGAAAGCAAATAAGTGATAACTAAAATTTAAATGATTTATATATAGTTTACAGTAAGTATTTATCCATTTACAGTCAAAAATTAAAACTATGCCAGCCATAGTTAGCAAGAGGTTAATTCTAAATCAAAGGAGGAGACTTAGTATGTTAAAAATTATTAGTAAATTATATTTGGAAATCAAATTTAATTGCACCATTTAACAAAGGAAGGAGGGGGGGGAACTACAAAGCTGTTATGATAACATCATGCATAGACAACATGCATTATTAAGGAAATGGGACTTACAAAGTAAACAAAGGATGGGGCAGAGCCAACCTGGATTTATGAATGAAAAGTCATGTTTGACAAATCTGCTTCTTAGGGTTGCAGGGGTGAACCAGTCAATGTGGCACACTTGGATCATCACACAAAAAGGGAATGTAGGAGTTGGGGCCATATATTGGTATGGGTTGAGGTGTGGTTAATAGACAGAAACAGATTAGCAATAAACAGGTCATTTTTTTTTGTATTTGGAGTCAGTGGTTATCTATCCAAGATGCTGAAAACATTCAAGACGAACAAATAGATTTTTAGTTATCAGAAAATCAAGAGATGTGGCGTTAATGTGGGACTGTAGAGGATCAGCCATGAACTTACTGAACGGCCATGCAGCCACAAGGGGCTGGATGCTTTACCATTGCTTCCACTTCACATATCCTTACAGAAGATAGAAAAATGGAGTGCTGCGTAGGAGGGAAGCCACCATCTCCTTAGCTAGAGGGTTGTGAATCTGTGGAATTCATTGCCACGGATGGTTGTGGAGGCCAAGTCACTGGGTATATTTAAAGGCAAAGTTGACAGGTTCTTGATTAGTCAAAGGTTATGGGGAGAAGGCAGGAGAATGAGGTTGAGAGAAATAATAAATCAGCCATGATCCAATGGCAGAGCAGACTCAATTCTACTCCTATGGTTTGATCAGGATACACTGGAGACTGTGGTAGAACAAAGGACCCAACGGAAAATCCTGGCAATTCTGGACAATGTTTCTCACCCTTTGCATGCCACCTTGGCTGAACAGAGGAGCCCTTTAAGTAATAGGCTAAGACAACCGCACTGCTCCAAAGAGCGCTATATGAGATAATTTTTACCCTCGGCCAATAGCTCTATAATGAGTCAACTTATGGCCAGGGAAGTGATGACCACCTCCTGTTAGACTGTTTGTATCTGGACACTTGTAATGCTACTGTGATACTGTAATTTCCTTTGGGAACAATAAAGTATCTATCTACAAACGTACTTTAGAGTAGGTTAAAAGATTGGCACAACACAGTGGGCTGAAGGGCCTGTATCGTGCTGTAATGTTCTACGTTCTGTGTAAGACGTTGCAGCTTCCCTGCACCTAGCCTCAACCCAACTGGAACTTTTATATGGCTACCATGGCAAGACTCAGTGTTAGTACAGGTATCGGTGTGGAATATTGAAATTTCATCAGGAAAGCCTCTGTTAAATGGGAATTATTGGAATCAGGCAAGGAAAAGAATGAAAGCTCAGAATTTGAATGAGCGTGACAAGCCTTTGCTGGTCCCAGACAAAAGAAACGAGCTCCACGCAAACAACAACAGAGAGGCAGCAGCAACGCACAAAGGCGCTGGAGGAACTCAGCAGGTCAAGCAGTATCTACAGTATGGAGAATCCCTGACATGCCTTCTCCATCCCCTCTCTGAGGATGAATGTTCAGTCCTAACAGGGGCTAGACCGTAGCTCCCCCAAGCTTGCACCTGAACAGGTTCCGCGCCTGCCATGACACCAAGCTCTTCGTCCGACACCACCGAGCCTTCTTCTTTGGTAAGGATTCCCCACCCCTCGCTGACGAACCATTCTTCCACCTCTTCATGCACACCTTTCTCCGCCCACCCCCCACAGTGCTGTGCCCACTTTGGATGTTCTCATCTCTAAATGCTGACAGGACACTAACCACCTTGATTTCAGCACTCCCCTTAACGACCCCAACCTCGCCCCTTCTTTAGACGTATGCTATCTGATCTGCTGCATTCCTCTAACACCCTTGTGCGTTGCTCCAAATTTCCAGCATCTACAGTCTCTTGTATCTACAGATAAGCAGTTGCCTGTTTTAAGGCTGGGGGTGGGGGGGGGGGTTAATCTTACCACCCAGGCACGACTGTCCCAAACCCATTCTTTCATCCTCTGGTGTCTTGCCAAGAGCGAAGCTAAACGATGATGTCCAAGGCTGTGTAATCCAGGATGTGTCCCAGATCCTGGTCAACACGCCAACATAGATTTCCTGTTTTAGAAAGGCAATTATCAACACTTGTTATTCATTCAAACACTTGCTGGTTTTAATTAAAATCAGTCCTGTTCAGAGCGGTGATGAAAGCACTTCAGCTGACTACCAGACCCCGGCCTCTCAACTTAAAACAGGGAACGAACTGCTTCCAGACTGCCTGAACTTCTCTGTCTGTTGAATATTAACTGATCAAAGTAAATTTCTCAGATTATCTTTGAAAAGTGAATATTACGCACAAAATTCAGCCCACCTTCACAAAAGGCACAGAGGTGTTTTGCCAGACGTTCTAGCTAATGCAGGATTGCGGTGTGTCGGCGTTTGAGCTGCCGCTCCGCAGAAGCATTTCACCCAGCCACAGCCCAGTCTACATTTCTCTGCAGATTTATGAATCGGTTCAAATTAACACATAGAGGATATTCCTAATTGAATCTGGGAAGTACTGAGGTGTAACATCCAGTGTCTGGCAACAGCTGTTTGACTCCTGTGATGTTTATGTACCTTTGTTGTCCCTGCAGGATGCTGCGTGTAAATTAGCAACAAGTTATAGCGAGGAAACTGCTAAACTACGCATGCAGAAAGAACATCTTTGATCCTTATGAAACAAAAGAGCTCTATCATCTTTTAATTCAGGGAGATTCCAATTATCCTTTCCCTTGCATTACAATACTCATTCCCTTGGCAATAACTGAACTAATTTCTCAAGCATATAGAACAGAGAAGACTTGAACAGATTTCAAGGCACAGGAGGCTGGAATCTGGACCTAAAATCAAGTTGTTGGAGGAACCAAGAGGGACCGGTAGCATCTGTGGAAGCAAATGGTTAGTTGAGGCTCTGGGTTGAGACCCTTCACCTGATGTTGCATGACTCTTATTTTGAACAGATTTAGGTTTGGAAACTAGGAGACGTACACTCAGTGGCCACTTTATTAGGTACACCTGTACACCTGCTCGTTTATGCAAATATCTAATCGGCCAATCATGTGGCAGCAACTCAACGCATAAAAGTGTGCAGACACGGTCAACAGATTCAGTTGTTGTTCAGACCAAACATCAAAATGGGGAAGAAATGTGATCTAAGTGACTTTAAACATCAGTGCCAGAGGGCGTGGTTGAGGTTCCCAGAAACTGCTGATCTCCTGGTATTTTCACACTCGACTATCTCTAGAGTTTACAGAGAATGTGAGACCAGCAAAGAAAACACACACACACCCAGTGAGCAGCACTTCTGTAGGTGAGCACACCTTGTTACTGAGAGAGGTCAGAGGAGGATAGCTGGACTGGCTCAAGCTGTTACAAAGACGACAGCAACTCAAATAACCATGCGTTACAGCAGTGGTGTGCAGAAAAGCATCTCTGAATGCGCAACACGTTGAAACTGGAAGTGGACGGGCTACAGCAGCAGGACACTATGAACATATACTCAGTGGCAACTTGATTAGGTACGGGAGGTCCCTAATAAAGTGGCCACTGAGTGTATCTACCCATCACTCATTAGTGTTACTATAATGCAGTAAAATGTATTTCATTATTACACCACATTTCATACAAAACCAATATGAAAATACTGGGACTTTGTAACAGAGGCAGATTTTAAGGACTATCTTGAATGACACAACGGGCAGCCGGGGCCTTGGAGGTGGTTGCTACTGTTGCAGTTGGTACGTACTTGAGTGTGCTGAACTTGTTGACAGCTTTTTGCTACTGATTTTTCCATTGGGCTTTGCTTGAAGAATCTGTGGTAGGTTAGACCAAATGCAGGGAGATCCCCATTGATTACAACAGTCAAATAGCATGGAAACAACTCCTTCAGCCCACTCATCCATGCCAACATGTTGTCCGGCAAGTTAGTCCCATCTGCTCACCTTTGGCCCTCAATCCTCCAAACCCCTCCTTTCCATGCAATTAATCCAGATTGCTTTATGTTGCTAATGCGTCTGCCTCAACCACTACTTCTGGCATGTCATTCTAAATACACACTTTGCGTGAAGAAGCTGCCCCTGATGTCCCCTTTAAATCTCTTGCCTTTGATCTTAAACCAATGTCTTCTTTTTATCACCCCCCCCCCTTCCCTGGACAAAAGATTCTGTGCTTTTACCCATTCTACACCCTCCATGATCTTATACACCTCTGTCACGTGCCCTCTCAATCTTTCATGCTTCTAGTGACTCAAGTCCGAGATAATGCAACCTCTCCTCGAACCTATCCAATTCATTTTTAAAAGTAAACCCTGATTATTGTTTCCACCAGCCTCACAGGCAGTGGGTTTAGGTTAGAAACCGCGTAAAAAATTTGCCTCACATTCCCCTCCCGTTCCACATTCCATGAACATTTGATTTTTACAGTTAATCCTTGTCCTGTCAGTTTTGAACTACCAGCTAATGACCATAGCTTGCCCCTATTTAACCTGTCACCGTTTTCTATACTCTTATCGAATCTCTTAGTCATGTTGGTTGTAAGAAACCACAGCTTCTCTAGTCTAACCTTGTAGGGAATCCCCTAATACCTGGAACCATTTAACTTCATCTTCCCTTTTTATATTTGCAGAAGATCCGAAAAGGATTTTTTTTTTATATGGAAGTGTAGAGAGTAAATGGTAGTTCAAAGTCGACAGGACATGGATTAACAGTCAAAGTAAATTTATTATCAAAGTATATACATGTTACTATATACTACCCTGAGATCCATTTGCATCCGGGCATTCACAGAAGATCAGAATCAGAATCAGACTTTAATCGCCAAGTACCTATGCACATACAAGGAATTTACTTCCGGCAGATGTTGTCTCTCTGCTCATAGCAATAATAATGATAGATATAAATGAAAATATAAATTATACATACAGGTAGTGCAATCCAAGTAATAATTAGCCGACAGTTACTAACAATAGAATCAATGCAAGACTACACACAAACAGATGGACAAACAACCAATGTGCAAAAGAAGACAAACTACACACATACAAGAAAACAAATCATAATAATAACCATAATAATAAATAAGTATAATGCTACCATCTGGAAGGAGGTACAGAAGTGTAAAGAAACACACTCGACAATTCAGGAACTGCTTTTTCTCTCTGGCATCCGATTTCTGAATAAACCCCTGAACACAACCTCACTACTTTTTAAAATTTCTATATTTGCACTACTTATTAAATTTAAATACTTTATATTTACATGTCAACAAATTGCACAACATATGCCGGTGATATTAAACCTGATTCTGATACTGATAATAAATAATATTGAGGACATGCATTTTAAAGTCCTTGAAGTGAATCCATATATTGTGGGATCAGTTCAGTGTTGAGATGAGTGAAGTTAGCCACACTGGTTCAGGAGCAACGTTTCCTCTAATTTGTAATGACCAGTGTGTGCAAAAATCTTGCACCGTGCAATTCTTTGCCCAATGACAACAACTGTGCACTGAATAATTGCTTCGATAAATACAGTGATGCACCATCAATAACTCTCGGAGACGTGAGGTGAATTATAGGCTTTTATTAGCTGCAAGAGACCATGATTAGCAGCAAGAGACCACCACACAACATCCTGGAGGCTGAGGGAGGAGCAGTGCCTCCAATCGCCTTTATACAGGGGTCTGTGGGAGGAGCCACAGGAGCAGTCCAGACAGGTATATGTAGTTCACCATATACAGTATAAATAATCCAGTTTTAAAATCTGCAGACAAATCATCGCAAACTCCACGCTGTCAGCACCGTCTGCGTCAGAAACCGGGAAAGGAAATGTGATTGCGTACAATCATGAAATATACTTAATATGCCAACGAGGTAGAGATGACAACCTTTCGTGTGCTGGCAGCAAAAGATGCACACACACGCATGCACACCTTAGAGGGAACATTGTTCAGGAGCTTAAGCTGAGATGCTAAGGGAAATAGTGGGACTTAAAGCTACAGGTTTTTAAAATAAAGAATCTGAAATCCATTAATTTTGTCCTTCCTGCCATGACATCCTATTTAATAAATAGTTTAGTGGAACTTTAGGCTAATTGTTATATAAATATAAATTATTGTCTGTGGTGAACAAGATATGTGAACAAGATTCACAACAAGATATGGTACCAAAACTTTAAATAGATTTACACTCCGAATGACTGAAGCACAGCTATGTATAATGCTTAAACATGAAATTACGTGTTTAGTGATGACAGAATTTAAGATTCCAACCAAATACTTTCAGGAAAAAATGCTTGGGATGAGAAATTGGCTCTGATGCTGTGCTAGCCAAATTCAATAATAAAGTCAGTGTCACTGTGACCTAATAAGGTAGAGTATACTTGTGCCAGTAATTTTTATGACCTACTAGTCTAAACAGCCATATGTCATGACAAAGTCGCACATTTAAACAACACGTGGAGAGTTCACTAATGTGGGTAGTGATCAACTTTGAGTCACTAACAAAGGTGGAGATTGCTGATTCTTTTCTTAAACCAAGAAGTGCCGGGTTTGCCCTGTTATAGGCCTCTGTGATTGCATGTGGCTACTGCAGGACTGATTTATAGGAGGTTATTACCGCACTGCCTCGTTCGATCCAGTTTGCTGGTTCCTGCATTGGGGATAGCTGTGGTTGACCAGAGTATACTTGGGTTGGGAAAGGGCAAGATAACCAGCACACCTTCTAATTACCACTTTCAGATAGATGGCTGCTGTGTGTGCATGTTTCAAGAAAGGTTGGATCAGACTCAATTCTGACCTCCATCATAATCCGAAGTCAGTCAGTCACCTGATTACAGATATGAAAAATGGGCACCTGAACAATGCACTAGAGGGCTTGGCATTTGTCTACATAAATGATAAACAACCCGTGAATTAGTCAATAATCCCACAAAGAGACAAGAGAGTGCCAGGGGGAAAGTAAAGAAAGAAATGGATTCTGGATTCTGTTAAAGTTCATAACCTTGGCTTGGCTATACATTTTTAAAAAGACATTTTCAATTAGCTAATCGCAATTGCACCGAAGTTGTTCAACTCCAGGCAACATTCACTGGGATGTCAATGATTATAAACAATTGTACACATTCCATGAAACAGAATTGGCTTCCCCTGTCTGGACATACAAACCAGACTCTCTCTATTTGTACAAGGGAAGAGCATATGACATGATAAAAGCAGCTTTCATGTTTCAAACAGCTATTCTCTGTTAATTGTCTGGTGAATGTTACACACATTAAATATTTAACACTTACATATACATGGAAGAGAATTTTAAGGCAGCAATCTATAATATATTTGAATAAATTTACTAATTTATAACAAACCACTGTGATCCATTTTCCGCATCTCTGTGAACACCACCTACACTCAGCAATAAATATCTAATCATTCGATTATGCGGCAGCAACTCAATGCATAAAAGCACGCAGACATGGTCAAGAGGTTCGGTTGTTGTTCAGACCAAACATCAGAATGGAGAAGAAATGTGATCTAAGTGACTTTGACCATGGAATGATTGTTGGTGCCAGATGGGGTGGTTTGAGTATCTCAGAAACTGCTGATGTCAATAGACAATAGGTGCAGAAGTAGACTATTTGGCCCTTCGAGCCTGCACTGCCATTTTGAGATCATGGCTGATCAATCACTATCAATACCCTGTTCCTGCCTTGTCCCCATATCCCTTGATTCCCCTATCCATAAGATACCTATCTAGCTCCTTCTTGAAAGCATCCAGAGAACTGGCCTCCACTACCTTCCGAGGCAGTGCATTCCAGACCCCCACAACTCTCTGGGAGAAGAAGTTTCTCCTTAACTCTGTACTAAATGACCCACCCCTTACTCTCAAACCATGCCCTCTGGTACCGGACTCTCCCAGCATCCGGAACATACTTCCTGCCTCTATCTTGTCCAATCCCTTAATAATCTTATATGTTTCAATCAGATCCCCTCTCAATCTCCTTAATTCCAGTGTGTACAAGCCCAGTCTCTCTAACTTTTCTGCGTAAGACAGTCCGGACATCCCAGGAATTAACCTCGTGAATCTACGCTGCACTTCCTCTACAGCCAGGATGTCCTTCCTTAACCCTGGAGACCAAAACTGTACACAATACTCCAGGTGTGGTCTCACCAGGGCCCTGTACAAATGCAAGAGGATTTCCTTGCTCTTGTACTCAATTCCCTTTGTAATAAAGGCCAACATTCCATTAGTCTTCTTCACTGCCTGCTGCACTTGCTCATTCACCTTCAGTGACTGATGAACAAGGACTCTGAGATCTCTTTGTATTTCTCCCTTACCCAACTCTACACCGTTCAGATAATAATCTGCCTTCCTGTTCTTACTCCCAAAGTGGATAACCTCACACTTATTCACATTAAACGCCATCTGCCAAGTATCTGCCCACTCACCCAGTCTATCCAAGTCACCCTGAATTCTCCTAACATCCTCATCACATGTCACACTGCCACCCAGCTTAGTATCATCAGCAAATTTGCTGATGTTATTCTCAATGCTTTCATCCAAATCGTTAATGTAAATGGTAAACAGCTGTGGTCCCAATACCGAGCCCTGTGGCACCCCACTAGTCACCACCTGCCATTCTGAGAAACACCCATTCACCGCTACCCTTTGCTTTCTATCTGCCAACCAGTTTTCTATCCATGTCAATGCCTTCCCCCCGATGCCCTGAGCTTTGATTTTACCCACCAATCTTCTATGTGGGACCTTATCAAATGCCTTCTGAAAATCGAGGTACACTACATCCACTGGATCTCCCCCGTCTAACTTCCTGGTTACATCCTCGAAAAACTCCAACAGATTAGTCAAGCATGATTTACCCTTGGTAAATCCATGCTGGCTTGGCCCAATCCTATCACTGCTATCTAGATATGCCACTATTTCATCCTTAATAATGGACTCTAGCATCTTTCCCACCACCGATGTCAGGCTGACAGGTCGATAGTTCTCTGTTTTCTCCCTCCCTCCTTTTTTAAAAAGTGGGATAACATTAGCCATTCTCCAATCCTCAGGAACTGATCCTGAATCTAAGGAACATTGGAAAATGATTACCAATGCATCTGCAATTTCCAGGGCCACCTCTCTTTAGTACCCTAGGGTGCAGACCATCTGGACCTGGGGATTTGTCAGCCTTCAGTCCCATCAGTCTTCTCATCACCATTTCCTTCCTAATGTCAATCTGTTTCATTTCCTCTGTTACCCTATGTCCTTGGCCCATTCATACATCTGGGAGATTGCTTGTGTCTTCCCTAGTGAAGATAGATCTAAAGTACTTATTAAATTCTTCTGCCATTTCTCTGTTTCCCATAACAATTTCACCCAATTCATTCTTCAAAGGCCCAACATTGTTCTTAACTATCTTCTTTCTCTTCACATACCTAAAAAAGCTTTTGCTATCTTCCTTTATATTCCTGGCTAGCTTGCGTTCGTACCTCATTTTTTCTCCCCGTATTGTCTTTTTAGTTAAGTTCTGTTGTTCCTTAAAAACTTCCCAATCATCTGTCCTCCCACTCACCTTAGCTCTATCATATTTCCTTTTTTTTAATGCTATGCAATCTCTGACTTCCTTTGTCAATCACTGTGGCCCCTTTCCCCCCTTTGAATCCTTCCTTCTCTGGGGGATGAACTGATTTTGCACCTTGTGCATTATTCCCAAGAATACCTGCCATTGCTGTTCCACTGTCTCTTCTGCTAGGATATCCGTCCAGTCAACTTTGGCCAGCTCCTCCCTCATGGCTCCATAGTTTCCCCTGTTCATCTGCAACACTGACACCTCCGAGCTGCCCTTATCCTTCTCAAGTTGCAGATAAAAGCTTATCATATTGTGATCACTACCTCCTAATGGCTCCTTTACTGCAAGATCGCTTATCAAATCCTGTTCATTACATAACACTAAATCCAGAATAGTCTTGTCCCTGGTCGGCTCTCGTACAAGCTGTTCCAAGAATGCATCCCGTAGGCACTCTACAAATTCCCTATCCTGTGGTCCAGCACCAACCTGATTCTCCCAGTTCACCTGCATGTTGAAATCCCCCATAACTACTGCGACATTACCTTTGCCACATGCCAATGTTAACTCCCTATTCAACTTGCACCCAATATCCATGCTACTGTTTGGTGGCCTGTAGACAACACCCATTTGGGTCCTTTTGCCCTTACTGTTCCTCAGTTCTATCCACACAGATTCTACTTCTCCTGACTCTATGTCCCCCCTTGCAAAGGACTGAATCTCATTCCTCACCAGCAGGGCCACCCCACCCCCTCTGCCCACATTTCTGTCCCTACAATAGCACGTATACCCTTGTACATTCATTTCCCAGATCTGATCTCCCTGCAGCCATGTCTCCGTTATCCCAACAACATCATAGTTACCCATTCGCACCTGGGCTTCAAGCTCATCCGCCTTATTTCTGACACTTCGTGCATTCAGATATAGAATTTTTAACCCATTTCTCCTCTCTCTGTTTGAATCGCTGCCTATTGTGCTTAACCCAGCTCCCAGAACTCCCATCGGGCTATACGCCCCTAGAATTTTGTTGTCCTTCCTAAATTTACTTATTCTTTCAACACATTTAACTCCATGTTCCATCAGACCATCCCTCTGTACATGAGTCCTCCTTATCACTTGTTCCGCCCCACCTTTCTCTACTACACACTTAATATTCCGGAACCGTGTAGTCCCCACCTGTCCTTTATTCTTCCTCTCGCTATCCCCCCTCACATTCTGGATCCCCGCCCCCTGCAAATTTAGTTTAAACCCTCCCAAGAAGTACTAGCAAACTTCCCTGCAAGAATGTTAGTACCACTCCAGTTCAGGTGTAAACTGTCCCTTCGGAACAGATCCCACATTCCCTGGAACAAAGCCCAATTATCTACAAACCTGAAGCCCTCCCTCCTGCACCATCCTCTCAGCCACGTATTAATCTTTATAATCCTTCTGTTCCTTGCCTCACTCACACGTGGCACTGGTAGCAATCCTGAGATTGTTACCCTGGAGGTCCTGCTCTTCAGCTTCGCACCTAACTCCCTGAACTCCCTACGCAGGACCCCCCCCCACTCATCCTACCCACATCATTGGTCCCTACATGGACCACAACATCTGGATTCTTGCCCTTCCTCTCGAGAATAACCTGCACCCGATCTGAGATGTCTCGGACCCCGGCACCAGGGAAGCAACATACCATCCGAGACTCCCGATCTTCCCCACAAAATCTCCTATCCGCCCCCCGACTATAGAATCCCCTATCAATACCGCTCTCTTCTCTTCCCTCCTCCCCTTCCTAGTCGCGGGTCCAACCTCAGTGCCAGAGACAGGACCACTGCAACTTGTTCCTGGTAGGTCATCCCCACCAACAGTATCCAAAATGGTACACTTATTGTTGATGGGAATGGCCACAGGGGTGCTCTTCTCTCTCTGTCTGCTCCCCCTGCCTCTCTTGACTGTCACCCATTTGCCTACCTCCTGTCTTTTCGGTGTGACTGCCTCCCGATAACTCTTATCTATTTCTGCCTCTGCCTCCCGAATGATCCGTAGTTCATCCAGCTCCAGCTCCAATTCCCTAACTCGGTCTGATAGGAGCTGCAGCTGGATGCACCTTTTGCAGGTGTGGTCATCAGGGACAACTGTGTTGACCCTGACCTCCCACATACTGCATACAGAGCACACCACTGCTCTAACTGTCTCCCCCATTACCTGATCCCAGATTAGTCAGAATAAATGAAAAACAGGCTTCTTGTCGAAGTCCTCTTGCGCCGAAGCCCGCTGAGCCAAAGCCCAGCACTCTGCTCCTGCGCACTCCGCTGCCCGCTCCTGAAAGTGGGTCGCTTTTTAAAGCCCGCGCTCGTCGCTGACGTCACCCGCGTTTGCGCAGCTTTACCTTCCTCCTCTGGTATTCTCCAGGTAGGTCCAAGGGTCTCGGCCTACGTACAACAGCTGATCCTCCGATGTCCTGGGATTTACACAGACAATACTCTCGAGTTCTCAGAGACATAAAAAAGCACCCAGTGAGCAGCAGTTCTGTGGGCAAAAGTGCCTTGTTGAGAGAGGAGAGACTGGTTCAAGCTGACAGGAAGGTGACAATAACCCAAATAACCATGCTATACAACAGCGGTGTGGAGAAGTGCATCTCTGAACGCACAACACGTCGAACTTGAATTGGATGGGCTACAGCAGCAGAAGACCACAAGCGTACAGATATCCACTCTATGGCCACTTCCCCGGGTACCTCCTGTACCTAATAAAGTGGCCACTTGAGTGCACAGGGAAGAGATTCTGAGGTAGCAATCTATAAAAAGATTTGAAAAAAATTAGTGGTTTATAACAAATCACTGTGATCCAGTCTTTGTAGAGATACAAAAAAACACTGTGATTGCCATCTTTTTGTGCCTTATAACTGACTCTGCCAGCAGCTGCCTTGGAATATCTACCCTTGATGCTTTTTCAGTTGTTCACTTTATTTTGGCTTACTACCTACTCTGGTATCCAGTGGAAATCTCACTCATCGTCTGCAGAAGACAGCTTCAGGAAACTATTTATGTGTTCCACTTCCCCGTGTCTTTCCTACGTTCGGATCCAAGCACCATTGAGTTTTCTGCTGTATCATTGTCTTGCCTGTGCCCTGAGGGTTTATCTGGCTGAGTAATGCTAGTTACCAGGAATTAGAAAAAAAACATTAATCACCTCTGTCTCTGGGAACTTCCTGACAACTGCTTTTCTTTCATGCACGTGTCTTAATGTGCCCCGTGAAACTGGAGAACAGAACAAGGAAACGACCCTTACAAAAGAACTGTAAACCAATATCAGGAACAAATTAGAATTGTACTGAGATAGATGGAAGATTTATATTGTAAACTATATGGAATATATGGGTGTCTAGGACCCATGGGCACAGGCTCAGAATATAAGGACAGCCTTTTAGAATAGAAATGAGGAGGGTGGTGAATCTGAGGTGGTGAATCATTTTCACAGACAGCTGTGGAGGACGTCATCAGGTACATTTGAAGCAGACCCTGATAGGTTCTTCACTACTAAGTGTGTCAAAGGTTAAGGGAGAAGGCAGGAGAATGGGGTTGAGAAGGAAAATAAATCAGCAGTGCAGTTTGGATGGGCCGAATGGCCTACTTCTGCTTCTATGTCTCAGATCTACAGAACTGTGCAAATGTGTTGGGCACAAATATATAGCTAGGATGCCCAAGTCTTTTGCACAGTACTGCAGTAATTTTATGTATTACACCGTACTGCTGCCAGAGGAAAAAATAGATTTCATAACATTTATGAGTGATGATAAACCTGATTCTGATATGGGTCTCTATTGTGGACTGAGGATGGGAAGGGAACAGGGAAGAAGGGAATTGTGGTTGGGGAAAGGGGAAGGGAAAGGCGTGGAAGCAGGAAGCAGCGGAGAGACATTCTGTAATGATCAATAACGCAATTTGCTTGGAATCAAATGACATTGCCTGGTAACTCAGGGCTTGGTCTGTCCTTGCACCACCCCCTTGCCTCTGGCACTTCATCTCTGCCACCTGACTCACACCCCCCTTGTGGCACTCCACCCTTACTCTCTCTGTCCTAACTTGCTCTCTGCTCCACGTTGACAAAAACAGTACTGTGAAAAAATCTTAGGCACCCTAGCTATATACATGTGTCTAAGAGTTTTGCACAGTAGTATATAAAAATACCACATATTGGGTTAATAAGTCTGACTTAAACATGGAAGTAGTATTCACTGTTCACCCCTAACCACCATTCACCTAAATACTAGAGCTGTTTTACTCCTGTAAATGCAAAGAGGTCAAGCCCTAAGAATATAATAAAAACAATCTTTGACTTCAATGGGTGGAGTTCTTTTTACATGCACCTTTGTCAGCATTAGCTGTCAAGCTGATCAGAAAAGTGAAACAAACACTAGAGTTTCTCATTAATTTTATGATTAAAAGTTACACATAGTTAATTACTTGTTTGAGCAAACTTCACCAGAGTTTTTGAGCTTTTCAGTCATTACTTATCTTGCAGTAGATTATGAAAGAGCTCTATCATTTTGCAATCTGTCACTACATGCCATTAGCAGCTGTGTTCTAGAAAAATATTACAGCTGCATAAAGCACAAAAATATGCAATTAGCTTTCCTGCAACTGAGTGACTAACGAAGGGGTTGAAATTAACTCAGAAGCCCCTAGTTTTGTGTGGTTTCATGATATCATGTGCCTTTCTGATTCAATTGACAGCATCACCAGAAACAGAACAGAATGAGTTATTACAAATGTTGGTGTAGCTACAAAATATTGCCCACATTGAAGCCAAAATAAGAACAGAAAGTACATGAAATACCCAGCTAGTAAGGCAGCATTTGTTGGGAGAGAAATGGAGTCAACGTTTCAGGCCAATAACCAAATGGAAATGCCACACTGAGGAATAGAAACCCAGCTGGAGTTCTTTGGTGTAGTGTGGATGTGAATAAAAAGACAAATCGGATGATCTTAACCATGAAGTTGTTGTTCCTCTCCATGCCTTGTAGTGCAATGGGTGGCAGCCTTGCCGTTTCTTTATCATTTTTCAAAAGGCCGAGTTGCTAGCTTGATGGTCAACCCAGCAGGAATGGGAAAGCGTGCAAGGAGCCGGCCGGATTCGAACCCAGGACCGCTCTCCACTACAGCGCCGGCTGGCATTTATCCCTGAAAACTGCTCTGAAATTAAAGCTATTTGCAATTATATTTAAATATAAATCAAGGATATTTATTTATATAAAGGATATCTTTTATTTCCACTTGTGATAGTATTGTTATGCAGTTATATGTGTTACTGTTTAATATTGCCTCAGATGGTTTTAACAGCAGATAATTCAAAGATGATAGTTTCTTATTTAGTATTGTGCAAAAGTCTAAGGTGTATATATAACATACATGAGTGATGATAAACTTGATTCTGATATGGGTCTCTAGTGTGGACTGAGAGTGCGAAGGGGTCAGAGAGAGGGGAATCATAGTTAGGAAAAGGGGAAGGGAAAAGGGAGGGAGTGGGAAACACCAGAGAGACATTCTGTAGTGATCAATAAAGCAATTGTTTGGAATCAAGTGACCTGGTGTTCCTTCTCTGCCACCTATCCCACAACCCCTCCCCCATATGGCACTCTGTCCTCACCATTCTCAACATCCTTTGCTCTTGCTACATTTACAAACTCATTCCCTGCTCTGTGTTGGCAAATACAGTACTGTGCAAAAGCCTTAGATGTGTACATATAGCTAGGGTGCCTAAAACTTTTACACAGCACTCTAGATTTAAAATGACACAGAAAAATATATAGGAGGACATGAAGGTAACTTTTTCATGCAGAGAATGGCTCCAATCAGGACTTTGGACAGGCATTTCTTGGAAAAATAATTTAAAGGGGTAATGGGAAATTGCAAGTCAATGGTATTGAAGGCCTTGTTCTACAGGGGCCAGGATGGACTTGCTGGGCCAGATGGTTTCCTGTCGAACCACTAAGATTTTATATTTTGTGTTCCTTTGCACATTGGCACTAGATTCATACAAGAAACTGCATTCATTTACATCAACAACATAGATCTGCAGAAAGAGTGAGTCAGGTCAATGACTATTTTGCGGAACTAGTGAAAAGCCATCGACCTGAAGCATTAACTCGGTTTCTCACTCCGCCCAACCGGATGAACAGCTCCAGCTTTTTATGTGTATAGCATGCTGACATCTGATGAGTGGCTCTGTACCATTGATGGACTTCGTTTTCTCTCCCACTGATTGCTAGCTAACCACTCCTACGTTCCCTTGGCAATTAAATTCTGCATTATATTATATACATGTTCAGCGACGAAGCAACTTTGGTGCAGAGTTCTCTACTCTGAGACTCCCTTCAAGATACGTATCTGGGACTTAATTATTGTGCCTATCAGGGTAATAGCAATGCAAATTTTTTTAATGCCTTTAAAAAAAATTCTGTTTTTGCAGCATAAACCCAAATGAAGTCTAGCACTGAGCTTTATCCTTAGTAACATGTTTTAACCCTAATCTTCTCTTCCAAGAATGTAGCATTTCCATAAGGCCATTAGAGACAGAAGCAGAATTAGGGCATTTGGCCCATTGAGTCTGCTCTGCCATTTCATTATGGATGAACCATGTCCCCTGTCAATCCCATTCTTTCCATAACCCGTCACATCCTAACTAATCAAGAACATATCAAACTCCGCTTTAAATACACCCAATGACTTGGCCTCTACAGCTGCCTGTGGCAACAAATTCCACAGATTCACCACCCTCTGGCTGAAGAAATCCTTCCTTGTCTCTGGATGTCCCTTTATTCTGAGACTGTGCCCTCTGGTCCTAAACTCCCCCACTATTGGAAACATCCTCTCCACATCCACTCTATCAGGCCTTTCAACATTTCATAGATTTCAATGATATCCTCCTTCATTCTTCTAAATTTCAGTGTGTAAAGGCCCAGAGCTATCAAATGCTGCTCATAAGATAGCCTTTTCATTCCTGGAATGATTCTCATTAATCTCTTCTGAACTTTCTCCAACATCAGCAGATCTTTTCTTAGATAACAGGCCTACTTTAAGTCTCAGTCTGAAATATCTACTCTTTTTTCCTGCCCATAGATAGTGCCTGACCTGTTGAGTTCCTCCAGCATTTTATCTGTGAAATTTCCAGCATCTGCAGAAAGTCTTGTGTTTGCAGATTAACTGTCCTTGCAGCTTTCAGCTGCCTTGTAGGAACAAAACACATAAACCAAAGCAAAAAAATGATGTGCTCTGTTTGACTATGAAATTATATTTAACACTAAAAGTTTTCACAACATCCTTTTTCAGAAAAGTCTGGTTATTTCTATTTGCTAAGTTCCCATCTTAGATGAGGCACTGCCTCGAGAGGGAAACATCTATCATTAAATGCCAACTTCTCTGCAAATGACAGCAGGAAACTGCAGCCTAATCAAAGACCCTATCCACACTGGAATTCTCTCTTCCATAAAACTTGATTTTACTTTGATCTACAACCATGAGCTCCACAATTAAAAGTGAAGTCTCTCCATGTAATTGCAAGTGAATTAATTGCTTTCTTATGGGTCTTCAATGGGGCATGTGGAGGTCATTAACATACCAGCACCTTTGCCCATCATCAACTTCCCCTGAACTGAGGAGGCAGTTGTGAGTTGCCCAGGTTGGTGGGTTTGGAGTCACATAAAGGTCCTACCAAGCAGGCTTGGCAGATTTCATTCCACAGAAGATGTTTCTGAACCAGACTGATCCTTAATGACCATCCAATAGTGTCGTGGAATTTGTTTTTGCTTAAATAAAAGATTTACTTAAAAGCTGAATTTAAATTCTCCAATTGCCAACAATCGGTTTCACAAGAGCAGCAGCTTAACTTTCTGGGAACAAAGCAATGCTTAGAATTGTGCAAACAGAATCCTTAAGTATAACTTGAAGTTTCTAAAGAGGACTGTGACAAGACTGAAGCTGGACTACTTCAGACTTGCTCTCCACCCAGACTGAACGTCACACTTTCACCATTCCCCCGCCTCCTACCAACTCCTGTTGGGAGAAATGCCTGTAATAAGAATAATATTGCTAAGGTTTATCTTCTCCAAGGATTGTCACCTTGGCATGGTGGAAAGGCTTGTGAGATCCCGAGAGCGATGCTGCCCGGAGCTTAGCTCCTGGTAGGGTCACCCATGGTGATAAGATTAAAGGGGAAGTTCCAGACAAAGAGAAATCCAATCCACTTAATGGTGGAGTGAGCGGAAGATGATGACACATCACAACAACAGTGAAGATGAAGGAAGGCTGCAGCAGTGAAAGGTCCTGGTCACCTTGGATACCATGCCTCTGGACCCTGACCCCAGACTGTGTGGGTGTTGCCCGTGTATTAGCTTCCCCACATTAAACAAAGTCAAGCTTAGGCATTCTCCATTAGGGGAACAAACCCTTAGGAGAACATCATATTTGACTCGAGGGACCATACTACTACCGTAGCTAAGTTTCAGCCCTATCATTGGCTTTGATAGGGCTAGCAAGGGAAAGCAATGTTCCCACTTTCAAGTCTTAATCCTGCCAGAAGATGTCATGGTTGTTATGAGAGCACTGTTGGCATTGCTCTAATGCTTGTCAGAGCTGAATAGTCCAATGTCTCTTACTGTCTAGTCGTACAGACAATTAAAGGCTGTTTATATAACTGCACATCAGAAGGATGGGGAAGAATTTAAAAAGAAACAGTGTCTTAGCAACTTCTAACCAAGGAAAAGCAAGGCTGCCAAATGGATTCTGAGAATGGTTTGATTTGTGATGCAGTGCCCTTGCAGGCAGGAATTGGGCTAAGGAGATTAGGAAGTGACACACACACACAAAATGTTGGAGGAACTCAGCAGGCCAGGCAGCATCAAAACCTCTACTGTTTACTCTTCTCCACAGATGCTGCCTGACCCGCTGATTCCTCCAGCATTTTGTGTGTGTTGCTTTGGATTTCCAGCATCTGCAGATTTTCTTGTGTTTACAACTATGAAGTGAATTCACTCAGAAATAGACACCAAAGGCACCTTCAGCTCCGCAGCCTGGTCAACATTCAAACCATGGGTGTAGCCGTTAATAGCATTAACGCCAATTCATAGAAATTGTTTAAATCATTATTTATAAATAAATTTTAGCTGGTTAAATTCCAAATTAAATACAATTGATGAATTTCTGAAACACTCTATGATGTTGCAAGTATTACTTGGAATTCACTTTCCGTTCACCCGCCCACTTTCCAACTTCCAACCAGATTACAAATCCTTCAATACGCTTGTCTTTCACTCTGAAACTCTCTTTTAAAAGCCAGCTCCAAAATGTTCCTTCTTGCACCGGGTCACTTCCGCCGTGTTCAGCATTCACTCACCACTCGTTAAAAACTTTGGTACGTTGGATAAAAGACAAAAAAAAACCCCGAAAAGTTATCTTCCACTTCACACCTTTCTCCGTTGCCAGGTGCTGCCTTGGACCAATGTTGTTTACCCATTCCCTCTCTGTTTGCTCAGTCTCACTGGCGGCCAGACCAGCGAAGACCTTGATTTTTAAGGATCCTTATTTTCAAAAAGCTTTAGAACCGTCCCTCCTCTCTTTTCGTCTTAAGCCCTAAAGTTTCTAAAACTTGGGCACTTCATTTTTCAGGATCCGTGATATCACTATCAGCCGATAAGGTTGAGAGCGCCGGAATTTGCTCCTTACACACCATCCTCTCGCTCCACACCGCACCTTAAGACGTTACCTTTCTGACTCAAGTGTTGGCAGTGCTAACAAATCCCATTGCGAAATTTAAACAGTGGTCCTGTCAAGCGTCTTGATATGTTTCAATGAAACAAGTGAAAGTCATTGTTCTGGTTTAAGCAGAATTGGCTTTATCGTGGAGAAGGCGTGGTTCAAGGAGACTTGGTTGAAAACCACAAAAAGGGACAACATGTTACCTAGCAAAGTACAATACGCAAACTTGTGCAGACAAGCAATTTGTATTAAGACACACACAGACAGACAGACAGACACACACACACACACACACACACACACACACACACACACACACACACACACACACACACACACACACACACACACACACCACACACACACACACACACACACACACACACACACACACGACACAGTTTCTTAAAGAGAGTAAGGACAAGATTGTTTGAATCCCTGATCAGTGAGTCTAGCATCAGAGGGCACAGCCTCAGTATAGAGGGACGTAGATTTAGAACAGAGGTGAGGAGGAATTTCTTGAGCCACAGGGTGGTGAATCTATGGAATTGTTTGCCACGGACGGACGGGTGTAGAGCCCAAGTCATTGGGTATACTTAAAGAGGAAGTTGACCAGTTCTTGATTAGTCAGGGCGTCAAAGATTACGGAGAGAAGGCAGAGGAATGGGGTTGAGAGGGGATAATAAATCAGCCAGGATGGAATGGCGGAGTTGACTCGACGGGCCGAATAGCCTAATTCTGCTCCTATGTCTTATTGTCTTATGGTAATGTTTCAGCATCCAAAAATGTAATAGCCTTTCTATTAAAAAGCTCTAGATCCCTTTTCAAATAAACCTATACTCTTAACTCACCTCGCGCTTTACTAAACCTCAAGAAAACGTCCAGACAGAAATCACAACCGAACATTCAAAACTGTACCTGCAGCCGTGTGCAGCCTTGGTAGTGCCCTGCATAGCGTGGCTTGTCCCGGGATCTGAGCACGGGTGAACGGAGCCCTCCCCGTACCCGCATCCATGGGATACAACTGCACGCGGCATACCGTTCGCGCACCCACCCACCCTCCACTACCGTCCCAGCCAACAGGTTACATCGAGGAAAGCGACCCACCCACCCTCCACTACCGTCCCAGCCAACAGGTTACATCGAGGAAAGCGACCCACCCACCCTCCACTACCGTCCCAGCCAACAGGTTACATCGAGGAAAGCGAGAAACCCCAACGCGCGCACACGCATTCATACAGACACACACAAACACACAAGCACTGTAACCGAATACACGCATTTATATAAGCATGCGAGGAATTAAACGCTGTAAATGTGCTGTCAAACGGCGCCGAGAGTGAAAACAGGATGCACCACTCTGATCCCTTTCCAAGATCTGCCTGACAATTTACTGGTTAGAGATTAAAAGTTTAGTTTCTTCAAAATAACCGAGTGGTAATACTGTGTCATTTTAAGGAAAGCTTGTTAGAGATGTTCATTCGTTCCAGTAACACAGGACATTAAGATGAATGGGGCATTCGAAGCGGAGGGGACGGGGGTAACTTTGCCCTGGGAGTGGGACAAAGGGTGGGGTGGCTGCAAAAGCTACAATCGTACTTTACCTCCCCGTGGACCCGCGTCTGCCAAGCACTGCTTCCACGTTCTCGACTTCCTGTATAGAAGTAAGTTCTTCCCTGCTGGCCGAAGCGTCCAACTCCAGCACCCGGCCGCTGCCCTCATTCAAAGACGCTCCTCTTTTAAAGCTAAAACGCAGGAGAATCCCCACATCGGCAGCACATGGCCAGCTGAGCGTTGCCATGCAGCGTGAAGTTGTGTTTACCCAGGTGTGGCTGCCTCTTCTCCACCCCTCACACAAGTTTTCTGCGGTGTAAACTTGCTCGCGCCGCCCTTTCGCCACCCGGAATTAGGTTGGACTCACGCCTGTTGCTCGCAGCATCCGTGGTGTGGTGACACGGGCTGTAACTTAAATGTTTACACGTTCTAACGTTGTGGGGAGCGGCAGCAGAGCGGAGTATCTCTGTACGGCGGGAGGTAAGAGAGTGCCGCGGCGACGATTTGAGAGCAAGGAGCAACGCGGAGGCACAATGGTAATCCTTCCTGCGGCTCTTGGGCGGATACTAACAGCGGCTGCAGTTGTCTCTGTCGTCCCCATCGGCGCTCAGCGACAACGAAAGGAAGATAGAAATTAGACTCCTCCCCTGTTTAATGTGCCGTTCTGAATCCGAATATGAATCATGACCTTTTATTTTAAAAAGACATAAACCAAAAAAGGTGTGTTCGTCTGATTTCAAATTATATACAGGAAGAGACTTCTCCGAAAACGGACTGTACGTTTGTCCACCTCTTATATCTGTGCACTACAGCTTTAACAAACTGGAACAGAAATAACCTTACTGGTTTCTGTTTTAGTCACATCCCATTTGGTTTGATAAGAAACTGGAATTAATTGCCGTTAAGTTTTTGTAAGAGAATCACTTTCCCTATATCCAGTATAATTCAATTATCAATCAGGTGAATCAGACTCAGTAAAACTCTGTTCCTAAGTGATTTCAGGGGTGAAATTACAAACGTGATGTTATTTTCAAAGAAATGTTTAAAGACATTTATATATAATAAAATACCTAATTCTGAAGAAAATGTATAAAGATGGGTTGAAGGCATGCTGCTCCATTTTACTACTTTGGTTCAAAAGTAAAATGCTGCAGTTGCTAAAAATCAGAAATAAAAACAGAAAATTCTAGACTGGCCAGAGAGAAAAAAGGAATCTAAATTTAAAGTTGGTGGCCTGTTGCATTGATGAACAAGTTCCGCCATTGGGTTTAAGGATACAAAACCATGTGCTACCAATCTCAAGGACAATTTCTACCCTGTTGCTATTAAACCCGTGTATTAAATGGTTCCCTAGTATGATAAGATGGCTTCTTGACCTCTCAATCTAAACTCTAACTTGTTATGATCTTGTGCCTTGTCATTTACCTGCATTGCACTTTGTAGCTGTTAAACTTTCTTCTGCAATGTTATTGTTTTACCTTGTAGCATATTAACACACAGTGTTAATGATTTGATCTGTGTACAGTATGCAAAACAAGCTTTTCACAGTTTCTCAGTACACACGACAATAATAAACCAAAGGCAACACGAGTGAATCTGCAGATGCTGGAAATAAATAAAACACACAAAATGCTGGCAGAACTCAGGCCTGCCTGCTGAGTTCTGCCAGCATTTCGTGTTTTTTTAATAATAAACCAAATCCAGTTTGAATACTCTTTATTATGAAATCTTGATACTCTCTGCCTCAGCAATCAGGTCATTAGACACACCATGATCTGACCGTAAGAGCATAGAAAATACTGAATTATAGAGACTGAACTCTTTCTAGATCACCTCAAACCATGCTGGTCAGTTCTAGAATTGTTATGGCACAGAAGGAGTCCATGCTTGCTGATTGCAAATGATCACATTTTTTGCTTTTTCTCTGTAGCCCTACAAATGATCCTCTTGTGCCTTTCCAATTCCTTTCAGAAAGCTCTGATTTGTAAGAACTTAAGAAATAGGAGCAGGAGTCGGCCATCTGGCCCATCGAGCCTGTTCCGCCATTCAATAAGATAATGGCTGATCTGGCCATGGACTCATCACCTACCTGCCTTTTCCCCATAACTGTTAATTCCCCTACAATGCAAAAATCTGTCCAACCTTGTCTTAAAGACATTTACTGAGGCAACCTCCACTGCTTCATTGGGCAGAGAATTCCTCAGATTCACCACTCTCTGGAAAAAGCAGTTCCTCCTCATCTCTGCCCTAATTCTACTCCCCTGAATCTTGAGGCTATGTCCCCTAGTTAGAGTCCCACCTACCAGTGGAAACAACTTTCCTGCCTTTATCTTGTCTATCCCTTTAATGATTTTATACATTTCTATATGATCTCCTCTCATACTTCTGAATTCTAGTAGGTACAGTCCTTGGCAACTCAATCTCTCCTCATAGTCTAGCCCCTTCATCTTTGGAATCAAGTAAGGAGACCAGAAATGCACACGGTACTCCAGGTGTGGCCTCACCAGTACCCTGTACAGTTGCAGTATAACCTCCCTGCTCCTAAATTCAATCCCTCTGGCAATGAAGGCCAAAATTCTATTTGCCTTCTTGATAGCCTGCTGCACCTGCAAACCAATCTTCTGTGATTCATACACAAATACTCCCAAGTCCCTCTGCACAGCAGCATGCTGCATTTTTAACCATTTAAATAATAATCTGCTCTTTCATTTTTCCTTTCTTACATTTACCAACATTGTACTCCATCAGCTAGACTATTGCCCACTCACTTAACCTATCTGTATCTCTCTGCAGACTCTCAGTATCTTTTGCACAATTTGCTTTTCCACTCAATTTAGTGTCATCAGCAAACTTAGATACACTACACTTGTCCCCTTTTCCAGATTGTTAATGTATATTGTAAACAGTTACGGGCCCTGCACCGACCCCTGTGGCACACCGCTCATCACTGATTGCCAACCAGAGTAACATCCATGTATCTCAACTCTTTGCTTTATATTAGTTAACCCTGTATCCATGCTAATACATCACTTATGGATAAGTCTTTTATGTAGCACCTTATCAAAAGCCTTCTGGAAATCCAAGTAAATAACTTTTATCTGTTCCCCCCTATCTACTGTACTCATTATATCCTTAAAGAACTCCAGTAAGTTTGTCAAACAGGACCTGCCTTTGCTGAATCCATGCTGCATCTTCCTGATGGATCCATTTCTTTCCAGATGCTGCACTGTTTCTTCTTTAATGATGGCTTCAAGCGTTTTCCCAACAACAGATGTTAAACTAATTGCCTATAGTTACCTGCCTTTTGCCTGCACTCTTTCTTGAACAGTGGCACCCTCCGACTTCCAATCCACTGGGACCTGCCTAGGGTCCAGAGAATTTTGGTAAATTATCACCAAACAACTTCTGCCATTTCTTTCAGTACCCCGGGATACATTCCATCAGGACCAGGGACGTGTCTATTTTCAGGCCCACAAGTTTGCTCAGCACTACCTCTTTAGTGGGAGCTATTGTGTTGAGGTCCTCATCTCCCATTGCATCCATATTTATTCTGAATCACCACTCTCATACACAGTGAGTTTTGGGCTGAAATTGCAGAATTTATTTTGTCCCATTCACATTCATCTGCATCTTTTGCCCATCAGTTTAAACTTGTGCCTGCTGGTTCCTGAACCATTCAATGAGAGGATTAACATCAGTTTACTGTTTCGAGATTTTATTTCACCTCTTCACAGCCACCTTCACTTTAAGGAAAATACTCCCAGCTTTTCCAGTGCAACCTCATTGGAAAATTACTCATCCCAGGAACTGTTCGAGGAAATCCTTTCTACATCCTCTCTAGGATCTTCATGTTTTTTTTAAAACATTAGGTAGCTAAAATTGAACACAACATTGCAGTGTTTTATACAGATTCAACACAACTTTTTTGACCATTTATGAATCCCTAAATCACTTATGTCTTGTTAGTAACGCAGGAGATTCTGCAGATGCTGGAAATCAAAATTAACTCTCACAAAATGCTGAAGGAAATCAACAGGTCAGGCAACATCTCCGGAAAGGAATGAAGAGTTGCGTTTCAAGCCAAGACCCTTCTGTAGATCTGCTGAGTTGTTCCAGAATTTTGTATGCTTTGTTAGTATTTCTCTCAATAATTCCTGCCTCTTTCAAGGATTTGTGTACATGTGAACCCAAGTCATTTTGTTCTTCCAGTGATTATAAAGTTATGGTGAATTCTTACAGTCAATCTCTCTTAATTCGCTTACAACAAGCCCAAATAAACGTGAGAAAAAATCAGTATCGGTGGTTTTTAATGATCTTAAACCTGGTCCAAAGCTACCTGCCCTTACAAACATGTTAAGTGTTTTGTGCGATATGCTAGAATTAGGCATAAAATATTTTCAAACCTGCTCTGGGTAGAATCTCAAAGTCAACTAAACCAGATATGTAATAAACTGCGAAGTTTCAGACAATTCATTTGAGAAGCACTGAATGTTGTATATAGTTGATAAGATGCAGTGGTATAGCCGGGGGTGGGGGCTGCTACCCCGCAGCTCCAATTACCTTAACATTCAGACATCACATGTACATCCAAACATAGAGTGAAATGTGTTCCTTGTATTAACAACCGTCACACCCAAGGATGTATTGGGGGCAGCCTGCAGGGGTCGCCACACATTGTACAGACAACATAGCATTCCCACAATGTTCAGCAGAACAAAACACATAGCAACATAAGCAGCAACAGAACAAAAACAAGAAAACAACAGCAGATTAAGCCTCTTCACACCCTCCCATACACCCAAGACAGGCCTCCAACCCCAAGACAGGCCACTTCTGGGCCTCCGGACTCAGACTCTCATAAATTGAGCCTCGAACCTCCAGTCTCTGGTCCAGACTTCCAGGCCTCTAACCTGGACTCACAGGATCTACCTCTGGACTCAGCTACTTCGATCTTCAACCTTTCAGCATTTCGGCTAACCCATATAACAGTCTAGTTTCCTCCCATGTCTCACAACGGTGTGGGTTACAAGGTCACATAGTTACTGTAAATTAATCAGAGTAACAGAGATATCTCTGATGATCTGACTCATATTTGTCCTTCAAAATACTCCAAAAAAATTATCTGGTTGGGTATCACGTCACTGTTTGTGAAAGCAACACATACAAATGCTGGGAGAACTCTGTAGGTCAGGCAGCATCTAAGGAAATGAATAAACAATCAACATTTCAGGCTGAGACCTTTCTTCAGGACTGAAATGGAAGGGGGAAGACACCAGAAGAAAAAGATGGGGAGAGGGGATGGAGATTAGTAAGAAGATGATAGGTGAAGCCAGGTGTTTGGGAAAGATAAAGGGCTGGAGAAGAAGGAATTTGATAGGAGAGAAGAGTGGACCATAGGAGAAACAATGTTTTTCTCCTATGTTATGAAAGAATGTTTTTTGCAAGCTGTCTGATGTGGCTCCTGCATTGCAATTGTGACTGCACTGAAAAAGTACTTTATTTAGTGTAGGGAGCTTTGGGATAATAATAAAAAAAATACAGAAAATGCACCATAGAAACACAAACCCTTTTCGAATGGCTGCTATGGAAACAGAAGAGGCTGCAGATGCTGGAATCTGGAGCAAAAAAAAAACTCCTGGAGGAATTCAGTGGATCAGGCATCTTTGGAAGATTTTGGCTCAAGACCATTCATCTGGATTGAAAATAGGTGCCAGTTTTTTTTAAAGACAGGGTGGTAATGACCTCTTTAGTTTATTACTCTCATTACTTGCTAGGCATGAGCTAGTAACTAAAAATAGCTGGTCCATCAACCAGAAAGCTAGGTTTAGTTGAGAAGATCATCGGGGTCTCTCTTCCTGCCATTACAGACATTTACACTACATGCTGCTTTCGCAAAGCAAACAGCATAATGAAGGACCCCACACACCCCTCATACAAACTCTTCTCCCTCCTGCCGTCTGGGAAAAGGCACCGAAGCATTCGGGCTCTCACGACCAGACAATGTAACAGTTTCTTCCCCCAAGCTATCAGACTCCTCAATACCTAGAGACTGGACTGACACCAACCTACTGCCTTCTGCTGTGCCTATTGTCTTGTTTGTTTTTTATTGTAATGCCTGCACTGTTTTGTGCACTTTATTCAGTCCTGGGTAGGTCTATAGTCTAGTGCAGTTTTTACGTAGTTCAGTGTAGTTTTTGTACTGTTTCATGCAGCACCATGGTCCTGAAAAACATTGTCTCATTTTTACTGTGTACTGTACCAGCAGTTATGGTTGAAATGACAATAAAAAGAAACTTAACTTGACTTGACTTGAAAATTTAGTTCAAATTTAGGACATTCCTTGGTTATAAAGCGATCAATTCAAAAGATCTGGGGAGATAAAATTCAATGTTACTACTATGTTGCCTAATCAGATTTTTGCAAATGTACCATGGAGAGCATTCGCTCTGGCTGAATCACTGCCTAGTAAGGAGGGGCCACTGCACAGGACCTGAAGTAAGCTGTAGTGATCATACACTCAGCTATATCATGGCCACTAGCTTCCCTTCTATTGACGGCATCTTCAAAAGGTGATGCCTCAAGGAGGCACCATCCATCATGAGGGATCCTCACTAACCAGGACATGACATCTTCTCATTACTACCGTCAGCATGAACGTACAAGAGACACACACACGCCCTTGACACTTTAAGAACAGCTTCTTCCCTTCCACTATCAGGATTCTTAACAGTCCATGAATCCAAAAACATGACACCACTATTTTGCATTATTTATATTTATTTTTATATTTCATATTGCATACAACCTTTTTATGTCTTTCATTTAAAACAACAAATTTCACATGTCAGTCTTAATACATGTGAAATTTGTTGTTTTAAGTGAAAGACATAAAAAGGTTTTATGCAATATGAAATATAAAGGGGTAAGTGTTGACAAAAACAGTAACATTTATAATCAATCTCAACTATACGTACGATGTAAGCTTCAATCTGTCTATCATCAGAACTGGTTCACAGCAGATGACATTTCACTGGTTTTTCACTCAACTCTGGAACATCTGTGCAGTGAAGATATATACATCAGGATTCTCTTTGTAGATGACAGCTCTACCAAAACATATAAAGTTAAATAATTTTTGGAGAGATGTTTTTGGAACGTTATCAAAAGCCATAGGTGTGGACTAACAACCTAATTCACCTACGGCAATCTTTGGGATTACTCCAAAGGAAGCAGGAAGTGTTCCTGCTTCCACTCAACATGTGATAACTTTTTCAACTTTATTGGCCAGGAGAGCTTTTTTGTTGCATTGGAAGGATCCTAATCAACCTACTGTTTTTTTCTGGCTCTCCTCCATTATGTCTTGTTTAAGCTTGGAGAAAATTAGAAGTCGGACGTTTGATACATCTTTCAAATTTGAGCAAACCTGGTGACCTTTTATTCAATATTTTCATATGATGTTTTTTTTTCTTCTTTTTTTTTTAGGTAATTTTTTTTCTTTTCCCTCTGTGAAGTTTCAGATTTGACCAGAAGGATGTTTTCTTTTTTTTTGTAATTTTATCCTCAAATGGACTGCCCAGTCCCTTTTTTGTTTTAGGTTAGTTTAGTGGGGGTTTTTTCCCTTCTTCTGATACTTCTCCCCTGATTTGTATCTATACCTATAATTTTTTTAATCAATAAAAGATTGAAAATGAGACATTTTCATTCTCTACATTCAATACTATCATCCCCTCAAAACTAATCAATAAGCTCCAAGATCTTGGCTGCAATACCCCTTTATGCAACTAGATCCTTGATTTCTTCACTTGCAGACCCGTCAGTTTGGATTATCAACATCATCTCCTCTGCAATCACCATTAGCACAGGTGTACCACAAGGCTGTACCACCCTGCCTCTACTCACTTTATACTTATGACTGTGAGGCTAAGCACAGCTCCAATGTCATTTGATGGGAGGGAGACTGGAAATCTGGCTCAGTGGAACCACAACAATAACCTTTCACTCAATGTCAGTAAGACCCAAGGAGCTGATTATTGGCTTTAGGAGGGTACCAGAACTCAATGAGTCAGTCTTCATCAGGTGATCAGAGGTGGAGAGAATCAGCAACATTAAATTTCTGGATGTCATCATTTCAGAGGAATAGAACTGGGCTCACCACTTAAGTGCAATTACAAAGAAAGCACTGCAGTGCCTCTACTTTCTTTGAAGTTTGCAAAGAATTGGCATGACATCTAAAACTTTGACAAATTTCTATATATGTGCCGTGGAAAGTACTGTACATTGACTAGTTGCAGCATGACCTGGTAGTTAAACACCAATACCCCTGAACAGAAAAGCCTACAAAAAGCAATGGATACAGCACAGTCCATCAGGGGCAAAGCCCTTCCCATCATTGAGTACATTTACGTGGAACACTGTTGCAGGAAAGCAGCACCCATCAGAGACCTCCACCCCAACCCCCACCTAGCTTCCGGACGATGCTCTCTACTTGCTGCAGCCATCAAGGAGTTACAGGAGCCTCAGGGCCCATACCACCAGGTTCAGGAACAGTTATAACCCCTCAACCAGAAGGGTTCACTTGCACCATCACTGAACTTGTCCTACAACCTATGGGCTCATTTTCAAAGACTCTTTATCTCATGTTCTTCATATTTATAACTTATTTATTATATTGTATGTTTTTGTGTATACTGTGAAAGCCTGCAAAAATGAATCTCAGGGTTGGATATGGTGACATAAGTGTATTTTGATACTAAATTTACGTTGAACTTTGATAATGCATGAACATTTTTTTTCTGCTGCAGATGGGCTAGTTTACTCTAACATTTTCTGTACCAACAATATAAACAAATATTATATAAACAAAGCTAGAGGAAACATTATTGAAATTTAAAGAATCTTGGAACTGCAATGGCTACATTGGAATTATGATGGGAGTGGCCAAAATAAAATGGCTTAAAAACCTCCTCAACTGTATAAAGACATTTTCTGGAGCAAGAAGGCAGCATTATCACCAAGGACCCTCACCATTTGGGTTGTGCCCTTTTGTCAATACTGCCATTGGGGAGGAGACTGTGAAGGTCTCAATGAGATAAACAGCTTCTTCTCTTCCACCATCAAATTTCTGACAGGTTTGTGATCTTTTATTTTTTGCACTATTTATTTTTGTAATGTTATAGCAATTTTGTGTCTTTGTACTGTTATTGCAAGACAACAAAATTCACATAATTTAAGTTAGCGATAATAAATCTGATTCTAAGTACCTTTTGCAGAAGCAGTTAAGAATCTAGGATTGGGACTTTGCATCAGTTTGATGCAACCACTTAATAAACCTTACTTTCTTTCCTGGTCGTGAAACTTATTTCAATAACAAACAGAAAGTTTACCTGCCGATGTTTTTTATGTGAAAGACTCTCTGGATGTTACAGAGCAGCAAATTTAACTCACATTCTCCAGCAAGGGCTTAAAGCAAGAATGTGATAATGCAGAATAGACAACACTAGTTTTGGGCACAATCTCATCTTTTACAAGGTGCCTGTAGGCAACTAAGAACTTAAGGAACCAGCAGCAGGCACAATGGACTCAATTTCTACATCATCACCATTTTTCCCAACCTATCACTACTGCCTTCCAATTCCCATCCACTTTCCCAAAACTATCATCTCCTTTAGTTTCCTTAAGTGCCAAAAATTAATCAGCTTTGCTGTTACTGCTCATCAGATAGTCACTAGTCCTTGGAAAGCTGCCCTAATACATATTTCTAAAGTGTCCATGAACCTGATGGGGCTCCTTGTGTTGATGGGATCCAGTTCAGGATGTTCGAGGAAGCAATGAGTAGAAAAAGCAGCCTTTAGTTTGTAAGCTTAACAGTTTAATAGAAATAGAATTACAGAGAAATTACCTTTCCTTTTTCTAAAAAGCAGAATATGAAATCAGAGCTCAACAATGCATTCAATAGGAATGGGGGAAGGCACAGTGTTTTCATTTTCTAATCAAAGGCCTTTATTTACTTAAAAACACCTTTAAAAAAATGGAAGAATAATCCAGAAAAACCTCAAGTTAATCAGTTTATTAGAGAGTGAATTCTTTTCATCACACAATGTTAATAATGCTTGATAGCACCTCAGGATACTCCAAGTATAATGTGTAATGTTTTATATGCAATTACCACTGTGGAAAAATATTGCAGCTGCTCCTATGATAAACGACCTGCTTTAATGATTTCTGATAAATAATCAACAGGATGCCAAAGAAAACTGTTTTGCAGAGTGCTCATGTCTGGTGTCGCTGAATATAAGCAGCACTCCGGTTTACAAAGACAATGTCTCTTATTACAGGTTCACTCAGATGTACTGGGACTTTCAGCAAAATTATGCAAATGTAAGAAAATACGCATTGGATGAGATCCTGGATGAAGAATCGGAAATGGAGACAAGAGAATGCAGATGCTGGAATGTGAAGTAAAAAAAATAGTTGGAGGAATTCAAGGGATAGAGTGAAGGTATCAGAGGAGACAAAAGGATGCAGGGTCGTAGCAAAAGTTGACCATCTCTTTGCTTCACAAATGCTGAGTCCCTCCAACTATTTGAGCAATGCACTCTTCTGCCCAATTCCCACCGACAGTCCCAAGCATGGCAGTGAGAGGAGGGTTGGCCATGGGGTTAATAGCTCCATTCCATAAAGCCCAGAAGAAATGTGAAGTCATGTGCTGAAAGCTGCAAGTCCATTGAAGGAACAGAGCCGATCGACCTTCTATCATCCAGGACTATCACCATTGGAATCATCAGGCAAGCACTAATATAGAATCACCAGGGAAAGCAGGAGAGAGGCCAGCCAAAGAACATCTGGTGACACAACCATGAAGCTGATACCAAGACTAGCTAGACCTGGGACAGTTTGAAAGACTGACTCAGGAAATGAACTCTGGCTTTCTGCTGTCAGCAGTCTATGCCCTACTAGGGGTAATTTGCTTAACTAATGCTGCCCCCTTCATTTCCAGTTCTGGTGAATGGCCCTGGTCCATAACATTGACAGTCTATTTCCCTTTATAAATGCTGCCCGACTCACTGAGATTCTCCAGCATTTTGTGTTATTCAAGATTATCAGCATCTGCAGAATCTCCTGTGCCACACCAATGATTTGTTTTTTTTTGCTTAGAGTAGGTTAAAGTTACCCAAGAGTACAGTGTTAGTCTCAAGTGGGTTTATTATGTGGAGTTATTCAAGGGCTGTGTTCAGACAGATTGAGTTTTAAATGGCAAATAAAACATGGTCATTTACCTTCAAGGTAACTTTAATGAGAAGAATGAGGCAAGTTAGGACAACCCAAAACTGATCTGGTTTAAAATGGGAATTAAATGTCAAAGATAATTCCTTATTTTAAAACACCCCACCAAATTAGGGAGCAGTTATCCTCCTGAACACAGGCCATTAAAGAAACAAAAACATTCAAAACTAAATTAATTCTGTATACACTTCAGAGTGGACCAGAGAAACTTTTCATAGAACTCAGCTGACATAACAAGAAACATGTTACAAATGGTGCATCAATAACAAGGGATTATAGTCTAGGTGGTCACGACCACAGCCATAATTAATGAGCGTAAGGAGCATCAGCATCACTGTGAATCATTGGCATATGCTGTGAAATATGCTGTTTTGTGGCAACAGTATTTTATAATATAAATGATAAGAATATAGATTTTAAAAATAATTGAGTGGTGCAAGAAGAGGGGAAAACTACAGATTGCAGAGTGAAGAAGCTATTCCTGAAAATGTTGCACGTGTCTTGAGGCTTCTGTACCACATCCTTGATGGGAGCAATGAGAAGAGAGCATGCCTTGGGTGATGGGCGTCTTACATAATGGATGTCAGCTTTTGGAGGCAAGTATCACTATTGCCCAGGCGATCCAAAGCCAAGTGGAGAACTAGTGAGATTGAATCCGCTGTAGACCTATTGTGGTGATAAGCTAATTGCAGCAGATCCAAGTTTTGTGCTCTTCGTGTGCTATACAAGGAGTGCATGTCTGGACAAGAAGTACAAGTCACTGCGGAAGCACTGGAACAGGTATGTAGTTTCGGAACCCAAGTTCAAATTGAATTTACCATTATGCCATTGGATCTGTTTTACATAGTAGCTGTCTATGTGCTTCCTTTCAACACAGGATAGCTGTTACAAACCACCAGCCATGGTTAGTAATAGCAGCATTGGTCAACTCAGCACTTGTTCAGTTGGAGCATTCTGGAGAGTGTTAGATAGAGCTCTTATAGATAGCGGGGTCAAGGGATATGGGGAGAGGGCAGGAATGGGGTACTGATTGTGTATGATCAGCCATGATCACAGTGAATGGTGGTGCTGGCTAGAAGGGTCAAATGGCCTACTCCTACACCTACTGTCTATTGTCTATAGTGTAGAATGCAGTTGAGTAGGAACCAGCTACTGGACCTTTTGGCCATTCCTAATGTAGAGCTGACTTTGTCAACAAAATATAGGTAATAACCCAGCCTTTCAGAATTATGGTATAATCCTGATTTTGCAACAAAAGAAACCCAGAAGCTGCAGTCAGACAAGCAACAATAACAATACATTCTGCAAAAAAACCCATAAGAATAGAGATGGAACAATTACCACCAGAGGTGAGATTACCACATTTACATGCAAGTGAATTTTAACACTGTCGTACAGGGAACTTGCACATTGTGTTATTATTTCCAAGTGGACTTCAAACACAATGGAAGAGAATCGAACAAGTAAAAGCATGCAGGGGTAAAGGACAAGCACCAATAGACAGCTAATCAGCTGAAAGACAGCACAGCTAGGGTAACTGCCATGAATGTCCCCCAATGACCACCATTGATCAAAGCATTTTCCAAGGATAAGCCCCAAATATAGAAGTCGGAGCCTGGGTATCCTATAGTCATAGATTTACTATTCAATACATCTAAAGTTAGCAGTGATTGAATACATTGCACCAATCTGGATGAGTAAATTCCAATTACACACGCAGCTCGCCGTATCTGGGATAAACCAATTTATTGATTGACCATCTACTACCCAAATGTATATTCTCTTCACGACTGCAGCATAGCTACAAATGTGTACCCGTATTATTTTCATAGCCTAATGCAACAGTATCACCCAGCCCCAGGAGATAAGGGGAAATCGGCACCCTAGTAGGAGCAGAGGTAAATGACCCCACCTACAGTTCTCCAGGTGATCCACCCTAACTTGGAAATATTGCCATATGCTCGCTCAAATCTAAATCCGGGTGAAGGTACTCCCATGAATAAAGTTGCAACGGCTCAAGGTCAGCACACTACCACTTCGAGGACAATTAGGGATGGACGATGAATTCTGACTGCAGCAGCACCAAATCCCCCAAAAAGTGAAAAATGCCCAAATTTGTTTTCAACTTTTGACTGGGTGAATGCATGTGAGGTGTTTGGTGGAGGGAAAAAAAAGGGGTTCTATTAAAAAGAGAAATACTCTGAATTAACAAATGTTAACAAATTAGAAGCCTAAATTCTGTATCCAGTGGAAAGACTGAGATAATTTTAAATGGAAATTGTAGTGGTGGTTGTTTAAATTTAATCATGTGTTTGACCCACTATACATTAAATATAAGCAACTGCAGTCACCATCTTGCTTTGAAATATTTAGCATTTTTTGCTCAAAAATGGCACTGCCACCTACCGTAACCATTCCACAGAATAAAGAAAACCTCATGCACCAATCAGCAAGAAAGCTTTCCATATATTTGTAAGAACAATGCCCACTGCAAATGCTCTGAGAAATTCTGGTTAGAACCAACTATAATGACTAACTACTGCTGGTATGTCAGAAATGCACAGATCATTTTGCTGTGCAGCAGATCTTATTTTCTGTACAGGATTGGCAACAAAATCTTAAGTTGTAACAAGGAAAAGAAATGCCAATGAGTATAAAGGTTTGGAATCACATTGATTCAAAGAGCTTGGATCAAAGTCACTCAAGATTTTTTGCGTACTCAATGTAGAGTGCCATTGAATTGATTCAAAAAAAAAAACAGGATTCCATGAACAGCAGGAGTGAAAAGAACAAGGGGTTAATGGCATTTTGAATAGTCTTTAGCTAAACAACCACATTCTGGCAAATGCAGAGAACTGCTTGTATTTCATTTCAGAAAGCAGGAAAACCAGACTTTTTTAAAAAAAAGTCTGTTCTAGAAGTGAGACCACCAAGAATGAACAATTCCCTCTAAAAAACTGTTTTCTTAATAGACTGGCCTTTGTGAAACAGCCACTCAGTTACTGCTGCTGCAAAGCTCCAGCTTCAACCTGCACTTGGCTGTTGGCCATATGGGGATTGCATATTCTCTCCATGTCCGTGTGGGGTTTGTTACCACCAGAATAGGCAAGTTGCAGGAGAAACAATCAGCTTCAATGAACTAAATAGCAATTTACACCCCAGATAAAGAGATTAAGTATCACAGCAAGTTCAAGCTATTAATTGAAAAAAAACTTTAGAATGCCATCAACTGTGGGCCAAAGTTTAAATAGCTCTTTCACATTGCCCATGCTCATTGTTCTGTTGAGGGTTGCTAAAGTCAAGTAGGATTTGTAGCTCTTGCAAGGCACCAGTAAACGCTTATTCCTGAGCTGCAATAATCAAACTTCATTTAGGAAAAAAAAGGCTGCTTTGAAAGTAGTTTTGTATTTTTATTGGATGAAATCAAATGCTGGAAATGAAAAATACATAACATTAGAATCAGGTCAGACAGGACCTGAAAAGGATGAAAGGATAAATGCTTTGAATCAGTAGTATCAAATCATTGATTGTAACCATATACAATCCCCTTGCAGTTTCAGCTTTGTACTCTAAGCTATTAAAACATTTTTTCCTACCCACTTCAACCTACAGTTTGTCTTTCATGCTACAGCGCATTTAACGTAATGGACTTCAGCTTTAACAGACATGATTACAGTACTCATTCAAGATAGTTATTGAAAATAATTTCAAAAGTTTTATATGGCAATTTGTCTCCCATCATTACCCTACCAAAACTTAAGGCCTTTGTTATAAAGAATAAAGTATTCCTTTGAGCTTAAACAGCAATATTTACATTTAAATGACATTTTCTTTTTGTAAATAGTGGATTTAAGTGGTTAGAACAAAGTACAAACTATGAAAACTTCAAAAGGAATAGACACAGGCAAATTAGGCCCTTAAACCATTATCCCAATGAGATCACAGCCGATCTGTGACCCAACTTCAAATAAAATCTTCTGGCAACTGCTTTGAGGACAATCTTGAAATAATCATTGGGGGGGGGGGGGGGGCGGAGAACAGAAGAGGAGAAGAAGAATGACAATTGCTTTTTTCAGCAGGTGAACAATGAGATGCAACCAGTTTTCTTTTGGCTCCTGCTCTGTAAAGATGCATTAAAATCTTCTCACCATGTTGAACTACAACTTAATAAAAAGCAAAATACACTTTTCTTTTACAGAGCAAAAACCAAGCAGACTGCAGTTCTTCTTGGAACATACTTCAGGAAATAAGGAACCAACATAAATGTGCTTTTGTGGAAAAATTCAGTTTATTTGTTTTCATTAACTATTTGCAGCTTTGGATTTCCTCTCGATGCTAACATCTCATCTCCAACCTGAACAAGAATGTTTGTTGGTACACAGCTCAGATCAAAAAGAAAGGAATTTTGACTAGATTTAAACTAAGGCTTGAAGGAATGAAAAAAAATGCAGTGAAAATCTTGAAAAAAAATTCTAAGGTTGAGGGCATTTGTGGGTAAAAAAAATTCATATGTCGAGCTAGAGAACTTTGCGATGAAATATCTTTGAAAAGAATGTTAACTGTTTCTCCTTCCACAAATGCTGAGGCTGATTGTAGCTTAGCTGCAGAATATACATTCACAAAAATGTATTAGAGTTTTTTGTACCAGTCAGAAACTATTCTACTGTGAAAAATATGGTAGTAAGTGACTTATTGAACAACAGGTCAACTGCAGAACCAGAATAGTCGAACCCATTTTAACACACTTTGGTAAGCAATTATAATCATGAGAAAAGTACTGTAATTATTTTGTTACCCAAACAGAAATTCAAGTGCCCTCCAATGCAAATACTTTGCTTTTTAATTATTTTGCAGTTTTTGAAAATCTGGAAACATCAGTGGAGATAACAGGTGAAAAACAACTTCCTGCACTGTAACCAAGAAATATTAATACAATATGGCAACTTATTTGCATATCTCAGATCCCAAGTAGACTGCAAATGAAAATATACTGTACAATATAATTAGTTTATAAAAAGTTTACAGACACTAAGTTGCACACAGATTTGTAATTTGAAGATCAATCATTTACTATCAGAAAGCTTGGATATAAGACAAATCCAAATTGGATGAATTATGAGAATTTCAAAAAGTTATGAACATTTCATGACAAATCATTTTTACTCACTCCTTTAAAACATTTGATAGAATACATGGACAAGGATCAAGAATCAGATGTTCAAAATATCCTATCAGGTACTTGAATGCAATTTAAAGATTTGTTTTCCAACTAGAATGTTGTTATACAAAGAATCAGTTTCAAATTAATGGATTCCTCAAAATGTTACTGATATGAATGATTAATGCAGCACCTTTCTTTCACAAACTCAAAAAAGCCAAAAATGCTTTAGAACCAGTGAAATATCTTTGAAATGTAATCATTTAGTTTATCCAAAGCCCTAAACCTCAAACGTATTTTCTCAACCGAAAGTTTGCACACTTAACTGTGTAAATTAACAGGATCAAAATTCGGAGTATTGGAGAACTGCATCAGCAACTGAAGAAAAGTATCAACTACAGCTTTTGTCAGGAGCTGTTTAAATTGATTTAATCAAATAATTGTTTAAACACAAGTTATTCTTACAGTGTTAACTGATTGAATTCTTTTCAAATTACACAATAACTCACATCTTTAGAAATATCCAAAATCTGATTTAACAGAAAGGGCAATTTGACTGCAAATCTTGTTTTCCTGAGAAAACCAAAGAGACCCATGGCTCAATTATCAGGAGACTTGAAAAACTTGATATCCCTTGGCAGTGAACTGGAGTGCTCAACGTTTTGACTTCCATTTTACTGTTCAGACTTCACATTCAAAAGGGTAACGCATCACAGCCAAAGGCAGCTGCACATTTCCATTTGTCAAGAGAATGCCCAAGGATATTCACATAAAGGTGAATCAGCAGAAATGGAGGACAGCTTTGTTGATCTCTGGATTTGTCCAATCATTCCTGAGATCATCCATGTGGTTATCAAAATCCACCAAGGAGTCATAGGATTTATCATCCAGTAGACAGGTTGTGATTCGCTGCACCTCTGACCAATCTTCACAGAAATCTCTGTACAAAATAAATTATTCCAATGAATACAAGTTAGATACCATGGGCTTGTTCCAAGTGCTGAAATGTACAATACTGTGCAAAACTCTTAGGTACATATATATAGCTATAATACTGTAGTCATTTTATATATTGCACTGTACTGCTGCCACCAAAACAAAAATTCATGACATATGTGAGTGATGATAAACATGATTCTGCTATGGGTCTCCATTGTGGACTGAGAGTGGGGGGAGGGGGGGGGGAAGAGAGAGAAATCGTGTTTGGGAAAAGGGGAAGGAGCAGGAAGTACCAGAGAGACATTCTGTAATGATCAATAAAGCAATTGTTTGGAATCAAATGACCTTACCTGGCGTCTCAGGGGTGTGTCTGCACCCTTGCTAGCCCCCCATCCCTGGCACTCCTCCACCACCTGCCCCACCCTCATCATTCTAAATATCTTTTGCTCCCACCAGATTTTAAAACTTCCTCTCAATTCCACGTTGAGAAATACCGTTCTGTATCAAAGTCTTAGGCATCCTATATATGCACCCACGACTTTTGCACAGCACATTATTAAACAAACAACCAACACACTACAGCAGGGGTTCCCAACCTGGGGTCCATAGACTCCTTGCTTAATGGTGTTGGTCCATAGCATAAAAATGGTTGGGAACCCCTGCTCTAGAGTTTGCATAAAGTTGCAGGTTAAATCCCACTCCTCATCACCAACAGTTCTTACTCTTGTATATTTGGGACAATATTCCTTTTAACAAGGAATTATTTGCAATGGAATTTCAATTTTATCTCTGGCCAATTGATAAATGCAAGGAGACATTTAACACTGGAACAACTGTCAATTCTGATGAATGACTCAAAACAAATGCTTTCAGTACTTTCAACTGCATTTACAGCAATTTGAAATAAATGATTCTACTCAAATTTGATGATTTTTGAAGCTGGAAAAGGCAGACAATAAGACTGCTCATTCTCAGACTTAAGTTAGAAACATGCAAGGTACCACAATGAAGGGAGATAAATTTTACATTCCATTTAATATTATCCACTGCAGTAATAGATTTTTGTCAAACCAGAAATGCAGATGAGAAGCAACTTGAGGTCTCCAATAGCATTTCCTGAAGAGAATGGCAACTTCAAGCTACAGCTCAAAGAATGTTTTAAAATGACAAATTAATAGCTTGTCATCAAGATTCAAGTCATTTAATGGTTGACAGTAGTCACACAAAAAATTGAAAGTACTAATACAAATTTGTTTTTCCAGACAAACGAACAGTAAATTCCAAGGGTCAACAGAATCAACGCTACAGAATTACTTCTGCATTGACTTGGGGACACAATTTCAGGTTTTGGAATCTACAAATTAAGATGGCATAAATGAACTAAGGGAAAAAATATACCAACTTAAAGACAGCTTGGATTAGGGTGTGTGTTTGCAGGGGTTAGATAGCAGATGAGAATTTTATGAACTGCAGAGTACTACATTTTTTGGTAGGAAAATAGAGGCAATAGGAATAAGGCACAATTCAATACAAGAACAGTGTGTTTAATTCATTCTAAACAGCAAGGTGGTTGGGAAATTAAAATTATGCAAGGTACTGGACTACTGAACACACAAGACTACTGTTGTACTAATACAAGGAATGCCTACTGTATCATGCCCAGACCACAGTTCGGTAAATCTGATCACTTGGCTGTCCTTCTACCAGCATACAGGAAGAGGCTAAAGAGCAAAGCACTAGAAATTAGGACAACCAAGATGCGGCCGTGGGAGTCAAAGGGACAGCTACAGAATTACTACGAGTTGGTGGACTGAGCCGTGTTCAAGAACTTATTTGTGGATCTGAATGAATACACCATGGTTGTCACAATACAAACAGCTATAGACTAGTGCATCCCCACAAAATCATTCAGAGTCTTTCCCAATGAGAAGCCCTGAATGAACCATGAATTTCATAATCTGCTGAAGACCCGGTCAGTGGTATTCAAGTCCAGTGACCAAGAAAGTTATAAGAGGTCCAGGTACGATCTCCAGAAAGCCATTTTGTGAACACAGTCACACGACTGCTATTACTTATCAAAAAAAAATCAGGCGACATAGACAAGAGGGGTTCACTTGCAGAAGAGCTCAATATCTTCTATGCTTGGTTTGACCGTTAAAACATGGAGGAACCATCACAAACTCTCAGAGCTCCCAATGATCCTGTGATTTCAGTCCTGAGGCCAACGTGCAAGCAGCCTTCATGAAAAGCATCTGGCCCAGACAAGGTACTTGGCCAATTACTACAGACCTGTGCTGATCCAACTGGCTGGAGTGTTCACTGAGATCTTTAAACTCTCACTTCAACAGTCTGAGGTTGAAGTACCTACCTGCTCCAAGCAGACTTCACTTATACTGGTGCCCAAGATGAGCGTGATAACCTGCCTCAATGACTACTGCCCAGTAGCACTTACATCCACTGCGATGAAGTGTTTTGAGAAGTTGATAATGAAACATATCAACCTCTGCCTGAGAAGTGACTCGGATGCACCCCAATTTGCTCACCAGAGCAATAGCTCCACAGTTGATACCATCTCATTGGCTCTTCACTGTCAATGTCAGCAAGATCAATGAACTGATTATTGACTTCAGAAGGAGTAAACAAGAGGTCCATGACTCAGTCCTCATTAGGTTATCAGAGGTGCAGAGAGTCAGCAACTTTAAATTCCTTGGTGTTATCGTTGTGGAGGACCTATCCTGGGGCCAGCATGCAAGTGTACTAATGAAGAAAGTACGGCAGTGCCTCTACTTAGGAGTTTGAGAAGATTCAGCATGAATCTAAAACATTGAAGAACTTCTACAGAAGAGTGGTGGCGAGTATATTGATTGTCTACATCACAACCTGGCATGGAAACACCAAAGCCCTTGAACAGAAAATCCTACATGAAAAAGTAATGGATTTGGTAAAGCCACAGTGTGGAAAAGCAACATTCATCATCAGTGACCCCCACCAACTAAGCTGTGCTCTCTTCTCACTGCTGCCATCAGAAAGGCAGTACAGGAGCCTCAGAATTCACCATCAGGTTCAGGAACAGTTATTACCCCTCAACCATCAGGCTCTTGAACCAAGGGGGATGATTCCACTCAACTTCACTTGCTCCATCATTGAAATATTCCCAGAAGCACTTTCAAGAACTCTTCACCTGAGGTTCGTGATGTTCATCATTTATTAATACTTTTCTTTTCTTATTTGTACAGTTTGTTCTCTTTTGCACACTGTTGAACATGCAAGTTCGTGCAGTCTTTGATTCTATTATAGATTTATTGAGTAGGCTGGCAAGAAAATGAATGTCAAAGTTGTATATGGTGACATGTACTGCGATACTAAATTCACTTTGAGCTTTATAAATAGACATAAAATACTAGAATAAGGAAGTCATGATGAATTTTGTCTCAACCACAAGTGGAGTACAGACCCCAGTTCAAGAAACATGCAAAGGACTTGCAGGATGTAGATGGGAACTACTGTAGGTAACACATTTGATGAGGAAATTTAGTCATGTCAGTAATCTGGAGAGGTTTGGGCTGTTCTTAGAATGGGAGATTACAAGGGCATCTGATAGGTGATACTTAAATGCACTGAAGTGCTGGACAGTAAATAAACAATTTCTATTGTAGGTGCTGGTGAGAGTCTTGAGTGCAAGTGAGGATGTAACACCATGGTCCTGATAAACATTCTCATTTTTACTGTGTACTGTACCAGCAGTTATGGTCGAAATGACAATAAAAGTGACTTGACTTGAATTATATGCAGAATTAAAAGGGCTAGAACCTCACTGACTTATTGGCAGCTTGACAAGTCATTCTGTGAGAATAATGTATTAACAAAGAAGTGTTTGTTTCATGAGAAGCTTCTCAGTCTACCCTTATCTGTATGTGAAAGCAATGTATAACAGCAGCTCCACGCAGTATTCTGGGCTCACTTGGCTGTAGATTTTCTCAAGCTCAGTGAGCAGAGACTGTGTTGCCAACTGAGAAGGCAAGCTTGCTAATAAACAGTATGCACTTTGTAAACTGTGTTTGACAGTTATTTCCTGGGTCTGAACCTAAAGGCCTCTAGTAGAGAGGCAGATTCAGCATTCAGAAGGAAGATGGATAAACATAAAAGAAAATCTCAAGGGTCAGAAAGAATGAGGAATAGTTCAGTTATTGCTGCACAGAGCAAGCAATGACTCGACTCTTTTCAGATTCTTCAAAATAGGCATGTTGTGAAATATTGATAACAGAATTATTGAAGAGCAGGGGAGAGCACCTTGCTGAAAAAGCGGCAGGGAATCTTAGTCATCCCTCTAATTAGGCACTCTACTGAAGATCTGACAGCACAGCCCTCCCCCATCTGATACTCAGGTCCCTGGTGGGGATCTTGCAGACAGTGATATTAACCAAGCTACTGTAGACATTTTCAAGTTACAACAATACATGGATACATGCTCTTTCTCCCCCATATGGAAAATCAATTAGTGCTCAACCTATGCAAGTTAACATTTCTACTCACGTATTTGGGTCTTTGCATCGCCACTTGTTTTCATGATGTTCATATACTACAATAGATTGTTCTTCACAGCCCATTGTAAATTTATGATTATCAACCTTAAAAGAGAATTACTAGAGTCAAAGTATTATAAGCAAAATAACCTATGACATGGCAGAATTACAAGGGAAACTGATGTAGCATTGTTTCTCTCTTCACCACCACTTTCAGTCTCCAGCAAATATTCTCATAACTGGTGTTAGTTTGTGGCAGTTTCACACATTGGTTCCAACCACAGATCTACCTACGCTTCTATCACTCACCTGCCACAGCCTTCAACTCCACTCCCCCTCACCTCCCTTACCTGGCACTACAGGTATCATCTTGTACCAATTGCTGTTTCAGCAATTGCCTCAGAATCTCTTCTTGGCACTGTCTTTCTCTATCCTCACTAGCTTGCTTCTCCAAAGCAGTTCTGAAGCAGGGCTTTAACTTAAATAACTCAACAATTCTTCTCCTCCACAAATGCCACTCAACCAGTTGGGTTCCTGTAGAATATTGTTATAGATTTACCTATTCTCTCAGAAGGGATCAGAGAATCAAGTTCAGTCTAAAAATAAATTTTTGATTGAAGCCAGGATTTTCTAATCTGTAATACTCTTGAACAGTGATTCATTCCCAGCCTGGGGTCCACAGACCCCACGGCTAATGGCATGGGTCCTGGGCATAAAAAAAAAGGTTGGGAAGCCCTGCCCCAGAGCCAACATTTTCAGTAATTATCCTGAAATTTAATCACCAAGGGTACAATAAGCATATTGGTTCCTGATCCATAAATGTTTAATTCAAACACTAAACAGCCTTGTTCTATTAAACCAGACATGACACTTATCTGCAATACTGTACCATAATAAGGGCTGCATCACTGAAGCTTTCAGCAATTCGAGAAGCAACCTTTTCAGCAACTTGGTTTGGACTGTAAAAAAATAAAACAATTGTTATAACCAAAATAACATTTTCACAGAGAAAAAAATACTGACTACTTCAGGCACAGTACCAAATGAACAAAATTTTATAGTACTTCAGGTGCGACTTCTGCTCCTCATTCATTTAATCAGGAAGGAAGAATGGTATATTCTGCAATTAAGCATCAGTGGCTATTTTACAAACGGTCACTAAGCAACCAATGAGCCTGTGCAAAGTTTAGGACAAAACTACAGAAAAGGCAAGGCAAACTTCAATAAAACCAAGGAATTAAAAAATTGAACTTTGGATTCAAACCAACACATCTCTTTCCTACCATTTTAATTTTCCATTCCCACTGAATACCTCACTGCTCCCTTATGCCCTAATGCGAATTATCATCAATTTATTTGTATAAGAGATGGAATAAAGGAATAAAGGAATAAAGGTCTTTTAATAAATGAAAAACTGTCTTGCTCAAGGGCAGCGAAACATTGTGAGTGTTACCCTGGCCTTGAGTAGCCCTTAGTGAGTGAATACCAAAAGTACAAGAATAGTGAAACAGTGATGTTTACCCAAAACATTCACTTTTGGAATTGCACTAGAACTAGTATTTGGTAAAAGTTGTGCATTAAGTGAAGTTTGATGTTTTAAATAGTTCTGTTTTTAGAAAGGCTCATTTCTCAGCCTCTGGTCAGATATTAAGTTGACAATAATGGACTTTAATGCCAGGATGTGTTGATCCTGACTATGTGCAAAGAAGTCCAAGGGACAAATAATTCCCGTCAATTTGTGGCTGATGCCAGAAATATTTGCTGAAATAGAAATTATTTAAAAAAAGCAAGATAAAACAATCAGAATTTCAGTTAGTTTTGCATTTTCTTAAGAAGTGTTTGATTCTGATGTTCAAAGTACACATGTTCTATTCATTTTCTGGCAGGCATTTACAGGAAAAAAACTACACAAAGAGGAAAAGACTGACAAACAACAAAAAAAAGCTGATTTTTTCCATTCACATCACTGTACAAGGATTAATTCAGTGCCAATTATACTTCAGCCAGAGTATACATACCATCACAAAAATAGTACTGCCATCTCAGAGGCCTTTTAAATGGTAGGCACAACTTTGTTTTTAAATCTGTTCTTCTTTCAGGATTTAGCTAGTACTTTCAAACCCATACCTTACTACCAAAGTGATGAGGCCCCTACCTGTCTACAATCTTTTCTGGAGGCTCCCTCACATTCAGTTTTTACCATCAGAACTCCTCCAAGAGACTGAATCAATTTAAAAGTTGAGCAACTCTACTTAGCAAAACAACAAATAACGACTTTAGAAATTGTGTTCCCAAACCTGACTGACTGAACCCACAGAAAATATTTTTAATTTGGAGTTCATGATTCATCTCCCCTCTGGAATACTTGATCACAGCTGCCTACAAAAACAGGAAGCCAAGTGTTTTCTATTGTATGTGGCAATGACTTTGTTCACAGTCAATTAACCACCACTCTTCAAGTTAGACAACAGGGTACAATAAGAAAAGCAGGATTTAGAAGGTTAGCTGGGATTTTAATTTCGACAAGGCCATTGTACCAAGGTTTAGAAAGTCACAAGGGGCACAGATAAAGTGAATGGTAACAGTCTTTTCCCCAGGCTTGGGGAATCAAGAACTAGTGGGTAAAGGTTTAAGGTGAGAGGAGAGAGATTTAATAGGAACCTGAGGGGTAATGTTAACATCCACAACTGCCACAGGAACAGGTTGAGGCAAGTATGTTAACAGCAGTTAAACCACATTTTGACAGGTGCATGGATAGGAAAGGTTTAGAGTCAGGGTTCCCAAACTGGGGTACACAGACCCCTCTATTAATATTATGGGTCAATGGCACAATAGGACCCCTCGTTTAGAGGGTTTAGGCAAACAGGAAAATGGGACTGGCTTAGATGGAAATCTTGGTTGGCATGGACCAGTTGGGATGAAGAGCCTGTTTCTGTGTTGTGTGATTATGATTAACAATAACCCATCCTAAAACTACGATACTTTACACACCTGGTGTCCTTCATTCGCTCATTTGCCTGGTAGTATCCAGCTATTACATAGTTATTTTCTTTACACCAAGAATCCACCTGAGGAAAAAAAAATGCAACAAAGATACTTAGGACCTGTACAACACTTACAGCAGTGAAGACTTAGTTTCTTGAGCTCCTAAGTTTCCCCATAGGTCAAAGAGAACTTTGACATGGTGACCGAGTTGAGGACAGGGAAATAGTGGATGGGTTTCTGTGGAATGACAGCCAATAATTGACAGAATCGCAGCACAAAGAGAAGTCAACATTACTGACAAAATGAGGAGCAGCAAGGGAAAGGTACAGCAGGTAACTTAAATGTCCTTTCAAAGAAGGTGGGCTTTAATTCCCAAACATTTCAGCTCCACTTTCCTGGAGCAGTTCTACATTAGTTACACTGAGAGAGACCATTCACAACTAGGCCAGATTAGGGAAAGAAATTTACTGAACTTGTCTAAATAAAATGCTGAACTAAAAAGATTTTAGAAATCATGATCTGAAAATAATGTGTCATCATTAATACATCTGATTTAATTAGCAGTAATTATGAAGTTCTAATTTTCATCTTCACATCAGCACACATTCTGGGTTTCCTTTTTACATAATATAGATCAAAATCTGCAAAAACAATGGAGGAAAAGAGTAAAGTTAGATGGAGCAGAGGATGAATGGAACATCAGTCACAGGGTAGCTATTTCAAACAACATACATTCTGCAGGGAGCAGAAAGCTGTGGCTTCATGCAGAAGCTAGGGTTAAGATTACAGACAATAAAACAACCGTATGGACAAGTTTAATAACATTAACGTATTAATGTATATTTTACTCATACATCCTTTTAATAAGTGATGAGCAGTTGGCAAGAATAGCAATGGTATTTCTATTAAAAAGAGGACAGAGCCAGTGGACTTCAAGCTTCTAGAAGGCATAAGTTAGAGGCATATGGTCATCCTACATGGTATATGTAGAAAATATAACAAGACAATGCTTCCTTCCTCTTAGGAGGCAAACAAAGACAATTCAATGGAAGTGAACTGCAGCAGAAAACTAGGTTGGTCTCAGAAGTGAGAGAAATCACGATAGATGCACAAGATGTTACAATGAAAGGTCAAAGAACAAGATGAGTTACTGAATTTTTAAATTTTTTTAAAAAAAGGAATGGCTATGTGAAAACAATATTTTCCAGGGACTTGCATAAACTTTTTATAGTTAAAAGTACAGTGTCAGTTCTGTATAAAGTTGTTTAAAACTCCCAAGGCAGTTCACAAGACAAAATTTGATATTATGCCAAAAGGCAGATGCCAATGATTCAGGCAAAGGTAGAGGAACATAGTGGCTTAGGAAAGTCTAACAGCTGAAAGCACAGCTGCTCAAGCAAACTGGCGGAAGACTAAGAAACTAGAACAGGAGTATAGAAATTATAGGAATAGAGAGAGGCAAGGACATGGATGTATTTGAAACAAAGGCAGTGCTTAAGCAGAAGTTAATGTGACAGCAGGATAGGATTTAAAAATGGGCAGTTTTCAATAAGCGCACACTTAAAGAATGAGAGATATAGCAGAGAAAGTGCAAAAATGTTTTGCAATAGAATGCAAAAACAAAATAAATCAATTCTCTTCACCTTTATTTCAGGAATATGAACTTCAGTCCCTGACCCCCTCCAAAGGGAGCATCATCCAATCATCCTCTTGGTACAATCTTTTCTAATGCCAAATGCTCCACAACTGGTTGTTAATTGTACAATTCCAACCAGACCATTTAACATTGCATCAGCCACTTTGCAGTTCTTCAAATAAAGGTTGTACTTCAGTCCTATTTCAAACAAGCTGCTGAACTCAACACTCATTCTATTAACGTTGTTAAAAAAAGTTCAGAGCGAACAGCAGTCCAGTTTTACTCCTTACCTTAGACATTTCAAAATACAAATTTGTAACTTGATTGGGCTTGGTCATCAGTCCTCATTATGATTCTTCTAATATCCGTTACAATTAATCCAAGACTATGATTAACAACATTCTTAATAATAAACAACATTCCTGGAGTAGAAAAATATCTTCAATCTGTTTAAATATCAAAGTTGTCTTTTTAGATCCCTGTCAGCAGAGGCAAGAATTTATCCAGTTAACTTTCGAATTTAAATTCCTGCATCTCATCTTTACCTCTAGGCCATTAGGGATCATAACTAATAACCCTCTCATGACACCTCAACTATGTCTAGGGAAAAGAACTTATTTATCAAGTCAAGACAATCTGTTTCCACAAAAGGGTCCACACTAAATTTAAAAAAAGGCTTCAAATATTTCCTGAATGCTTTTGAAATTACTAGAATAAAACAACAGATTGCTGTATGGGGCTTCAAATTTTGGTAAAATATTTCCCAATCCTGTGTTCCCTTAGGCTGGTGTGTTCACTGTCATCTTTTCAGATTATCGTATTATAAACTAATGATGTCAATTGGATGAGAGGAAAGAAAAAAATTAAAATCACTTTGCTCATAGATTTCAATATGGCATTTATGATATTACACACAATTTATTTCATGTTGCTGCAATCACAAATAGACCTGCAACCAGGAAAACCTTATTTGAAAATTGGCAACAAAACTATGAGGATTGTTTTCAAATTTGAATCTATAACATAGAAATCTAGAGCACATTACAGGCCCTTCAGCCCACAGAAAATAAGGGAACACAATCATCAAGTGAAATATCACCCACCCCAATATGTCCAAAGTTTTAAAAGTGAAGTGCTTTTGATTGCCTAGAATTTAAAAGGTACTATACAAGGTCTCTTCCTCAATCTTAAGGTGAATTTTGTTGGAATATTGCAATTACAATGTTACTTCCCAAATAGCTGTTCATTTTTCTTTCATCCATGTGCATATCTAAGAGTCTCCCTAAATGTCCCTTCTACCACTAACCCTGTCAGCAAGTTTCAAGCGCCTACGACTATGTGCAAAATACCTACCTGATATTCTCCACACCCCCGCTACAATACTTTTCTCCAGTCACCCTAAAACTATGCCCTCTTGTATGAGTGATTTCTGCTCTGGGAAAAAATCTTCGGCTATTCACTCAATCTAGGCCCCTTATCATCTTGAGCACCTCTGCTTTGACAGGGAGAATATAACTACAGTAGTGAAGATCTCTATTGCATCCGGTGACCCTGTGATCTCCATCTTGGAGGCCAATATCAGGCTGTCTTTCAGAAGGGTGAACCCTTGAAAGGTAGCAGGCCCTGATAATGTACCTGGCAAGGCTCTGAAAACTTGTACCAACCAACTGGTGGGTGTGTTCAAGGACATTTTCAAAACATCTTTGCCACAGTTGGAAGTTCCCACCTGATTCAAAAGGGCAACAATTATACCAGTGCCCAAGAAGAGTAGCCAGAGCTGCTTTAATGACTATTGTCCAGTAGTACTCACATCTATGGTGATAAAATGCATAATACAGGCCCTTTGGCCCACAAAGATGTGCCAAACATGTCCTTACCTTAGAAATTACCTAGGGTTACCCACAGCCCTCTATTTTTCTAAGCTCCACGTACCTGTCCAGGAGTCTCTTAAAAGACACTATTGCATCCACCTCCACCACCATTGCAGGTAGCCCATTCCACACACTCACCGCTCTCTGCATAAAAAACTTAGCCCTGACATTACCTCTGTATCTACTTCCAAGCACCTTGAAATTATGTCCTCTTGTGCTAGCCATTTCAGCCAATGATGTTCGTTGACTATAGCTCAGTGTTTAACACACCATCTTTCCCACAGTCCTGATTGATATGCTATGGACCTGGGCCTCTGCAATTGGATCCTCGACTTCCTAACCAGAAAATCACTATCTGTGCAGATTGGTATTAATAACACCTCTTTGCTGACGATCAATGACTGGTGTACCTCAGGGATGTGTGCTTAATACCACCATCATTGTCAGAATCTCAAATGGAAACAAGAGGACATACAAGAGCAAGATATACCAGCTAGTTGAGTGGTGTCGCAGCAACAACCTTGCACTTAACGTGAGCAAGACCAAAGAGCTGATTGTGGACTTCAGGAAGGGTAAGAAGAGTGAACACCAACCAATCTTCATAGAGGGATCAGAAGTGGAGACAGTGAGCAGTTTCAAGTTCCTAGGTGTCAAGTTCTCTGACGACCTAACCTGGTCTCAACATATCGATGCAGCTATCAAGAAGGCAAGACAGCGGGTATACTGCATTTCATTAGGAGTTTGAGAAGATTTGGTTTGTCACCCAAGACACTTGAAAACTTTACAGATGTACCACGGAGAGCATTCTGACAAGGCTGCATCACTGTCTGGTATGGGGGAGGAAGGACTACTTTCTGAGTGGCTTAGAAAGGCAGCGTCCATCATTATGAACCCCCATCACGCAGGACATGCCCACTTCTCACCGTTAGTCATGAAGGAGGTACAGGAGCCAGAAGGCACACACTCAGAGATTCAGGAACACTTTCTTCCTCTCTGTCATCCAATTCCTAAATGAACATTGAACCCCTGAACACTACATCACTTCTATCAGCTCCAGTTTTGCTCTATTTTTAATTTAATATATACACACTGTAATTAAGTTTTCTTTTCCTTCTATTATCATGTATTTCTTTGTACTGTTACCACGAGGTTAACAAATTTCCGACATACGCCAGTGATATTAAAACTGATCCTATCAGGTCATATCTCATCCTCCATTGTTCCAAACAGAAAAGGCCAGGCTTGCTCATGATAAACTCATAAGATGTACTCACTAATTCATGCAGTATCCTAGTAAATCTCCTCTGCACCCTCTCTAAAGCTTCCAATCCCTCCAAAAATGAGGCAGATTCTGGAATTTTGCATTTTAAAGTATTAAGCAGAAGATTTCCATGAATCGAGCAAAATACCAAGATCAGGACAAATTAGAAAATTAGTGGAAAGGGATACACAAGTCTAGAGTCAGGACTGAAATATGTCAGAGATCATCCAAAGCTGAAGAATTGCACTATCTTGCCCCTGCAAGGTCACATATTTTGAGTGTGATGTGTTTTCCTTAAAATAAAGAGCAATGATACGCCATTATAAATAAGTAAGAAGAGTGAATGAAGTTTCTGAGCCAGAAAAAGTGGAACTATGATTAAGGGAGGCTTACTGAGTATCCAGCAACAAGCTGCACAGGATGGAATGGACAGAAAGAAGAGACACAATGCAAGACAAGAGCTGGGTAATTGATTATGGAAAAAAATCAAAACTTAGTTTGATCATGAATAACATTAATGTTAATATAAGGGAAAAACAATGCATTTTCAATGGACAAGTTTCCTGCACTCTGTACCGGAGCACAAATAAATAGAAGATTGTTGTTACACTTATCCACAGAGGAAACACTGCAGGCTCTTTCGTGAAAGCCAACGCTCTTTTATAAGAGTCGGCAATAATTAAGGCTAAAAAAACACTTTAAAAGTTGCCAAACTTCGTACTTTCTATATCTGAATGACATCATATGAATAGTTCTTCACTCCATTTCCACCAACCAACACACTATATACCACAATTAAGATTAAATCTTTCGATGATTCACTGAAGCTATCACACATTAGTTGCTCCAAAGGTTTTTAACCCTTCCGCTTACCAGCGTGAGAGCCACCTCCAGCATGGGTGCGAGTGCTAGGGTGCCGTGGAAGAAGGGAACACAGTCCACGAAGAGCACGGCCTGGCCCTCTTTTCTCTTGTGCCTCTCGGCCACCAAGATGCCGTTAACGGCACAGTGCGGGTACTTGGCGGCGTGCAGTAACATCTTGCAGTAGGCCTGCGTCGTCAGCCTGAAGACTGTCATAGTGCCCGGGCTGCCCTTCTCTCAACGTCCGTCGCCGCCGCTCAAATCACCCGACTGAGGTACAACCGTTCCTCACCCTTCGCCAGGCCTCACATGCTGGCCGCACACCGCCACGCCATCCAAGTCAACCCCGGCTAAAAACAATTTCAACGGCCTACTTCACACAGCCACCGGCACCGACGGTCGCAAAACAGGCGTCGCAAATAACTGAGCGGCTACGGGATGAGGTTACGCCAATAATTGGAAGAATTTACATTAACCGTCCAATCATTAGACGGCTAGAAATCGTGTGGACCAATGAAGAATTGAAGCGTGCTAGTGCGGACCAATAATACGGAAGCCTTATATCGACGTGTATTTCCCACGACCAATCATATGGAAATATCTAATTTTGAAGGCCCAATAGAGTACAAGAGTTTATGCTCATTGGCCAATAAAGAGTAAGGTCGCTATTTGAAGGAATAATTTATATGGACTGGCTTCAAATAAGGAACTATATTAAAACTCAATAATGGAAATAAAAAGCCTAATTCAACATAATTTATTACGACGTACAATTTAGTTAATCAATTAACTAAGAAAATTTTTAAGTAACAAATAATGTCTTGGAAAACAGGCAATATATAAACAAAAGAGAATCTGCAGATGCTGGAAATCCAAGCAGCACACACAAAATGCTGGAGGAACTCAGCAGACCAGGCAGCGTCTATGGAAAAGAGTGCAGTTGATGTTTTGGGCCGAGATCTTGGGGTACTGCTGAGTTCCTCCAGTATTTTGTTTGAATAGAATACATCTTTGTTTAGATACCTTGCATCCAGACTTACTTTTACATATACAGTAAATGCAAAAAAATTATAGTATCTATTACTCGATCATTAAATTGGCCAATAAGATTGCTTGTTTATGGGTTATTGCCATGGGCCAATATGATCTTAGGGATGCAATTTGGACCCACTAATAAATAGGAATGGAAATTTGAGGAACCAATATGAATGGATGACTTCATGGGCCTTCCTACACATCGTTATTAAAACTGCTGAAGGGTCACCGCCTGAAATGCTGACTGTACTTTTTTCCATAGATGTTGCCTGGCCTGCTGAGTTGCTCATGCATTTTGTGTGTGTTGCTTGTATTTCCAGCATCTGCAGATTTTCTCTTGTTTGTGATAAAATTACATAATAGGTGTGGGTTCAAAAGCATTAACGAGAAAGTGAAAATCCAGATTCCAGTTAGATCACACAGACCCTCAGATTTTGTGTGACCAAAATTCTATCCCAGATACCATCTGTGGGGAATTTTGCATTTCCCAAGTGCTCTGGTTCACTCCCACATCCAATAGATGAGCTGGTAGGTTAAATGGCTTCTGTAAATTGCCTGTAGGTCAATGCAAAACATAAAGTCAAAAAGAATGGGGAAGTGGGAATTTAATATCCATTTTTTTAAGAAAACAGGCTCTAGGTTCCAAGGAAATGAGAGAAGGGATAGGGAAAAGGGGACAGCTCTCCTGATACCTAGCAATATGCAAATTGCTTTCCTCTATCCTTACAAGAATAGAATAAATACTTAATTCAATACTTTATTATGTATAATTAATAATATATTAGGTATACTTAAGTTTCCTAATTTTGTGCGTAAGATGGATGGAAAGGACTGCTAAAGTGGTTGGAAAATGTCATATTCTGAATTGACTCATCAACAATTGAATATCTTAAACTTATCACAGTACCACCTTCTTCTATAATATTATTGTAGGACTTTTTTTTAGCGTGTCGCACCAGACAGTCAGCCATTCTTGTCCGGTGTGTGGTGTCAGGATTGGTCTCCTTTCGGATTAACCGGGTCATGATATGAGTGTTCCTGACTCGACCCTCATTTTTTTACAAGGCCGAGGCTCCTTTCGGATTAACCGGGTCACAATATGAACGTTCCTGACTCGACCCTCGTTTTTTTAAGAGGTCGAGTGGCTAGCTTGACGCTCAACCCAGCACGGATGGAAAGCGTGCTCGGGGGTGGCACGACTTGGATTCGAACTTGCGAACCTTCACTTCGGAGTCCGGCGCTGATGCCATTGCGCCATCAGCCGGCCAGATTGTAGGACCAGCTTCACCATATACTTGAAGGAAAAGCACAGATATATGCTTTAACTTATTAACCTGTGCTTACTTGATCACCCCTAATTGCTCTTGATAAGGTGGTTGGTGGTCTGGCATCTTGAACCATTATAGTAACATAAAGCTTTTTGGATAGTGAGATCCAGAATTCAAATCCAGTGATAATGAGGGATTGGTAACATACTTTATGAAAAAGAATATCGTGCAGCTTGGAGGGAAAAGTATAGCTGATCGTGTTTCCTTGTACTTGAGTGTATGACCTTTGGTGCTAAAGGCTGTAGGACTAGGAAATGCTTTTGGATTAGTCTTGGTAAGTAACTGCAATGTATATTCTGGATGGTGTATACAACAGTCACTAGGTGCTGGTGAAGAAGGGAGTAAGTGTTTAGGGTGGTGAATGAGGTACCAGTTAGGGAGGAACAGTAGCCTAATAGTTAGCACTATGCTTTATACTACCAGCGACCCGAGTTCTGTAAGGAACTCATTGGTGTCTGTAAGGAGTTTGTACATTCTCCCTGTGACCACGTAGGTTTCCTCAGGTGCTTTGTTTCCTCCCAGAGTCCAAAGACATACCAGTTGGTAGGTTTATTGGTCATTGTCAGTTGTTCCATAATTAGGCTAGAGTTAAGTAGAGGGATTCCTGGGTGGCACAGCTCGAAGGGCCAGAAGGGCCTACTCCGCACTCTACCTCAATAAATAAATAAGTTAAGTAGACCAGTTTGTTCTGGTGATGATGGGCTTTTTGAATGTTGTTGAGCTATTTTCATCCAGGCAAGTAGGGAGAACATGTAATATCTGGAACTAAATTACTCGCCACAGGAATAGTTTTTATCCACTTTCTTACCTTCCTTCATAGTCACAGTATTAACATGGTGGGCCAGGTGAGTTTTGTGTAAATACTGATCCTAGGACATTTACACTGAGGAGCTCTGCAATGGTGAAGCCATTGAATGTCAAGGGTAGGGTGTCAGAATCCCTTCTTGGCAGGAGAAAGTTGAGGTCCTCTCAACACTTCTAGCTAAACACAGCAAACACATACGCCTTTAGCAATCATGCTGCGTCATAGCATTGGAGAAGATGTTCTTGAAGCTTTTTCCTTCTGCGGGCTGCTTAATTCCCCAACAGTATTCACAACTAGATGTGTCAGGAATGCAGAGAGTTTACATATGATCCATTAATTGATCCATCATTGAAATGTTCCCACAACCAATGGATTCACTTTTAAGTATTCTTCATCTCATGTTCTCATTATTTGGTTCTTGGGAAACTGAGAAGTCTGAAGGTAGATAAGTTACCTGGACCAGATGGTATACATCCTGGGGTTCTGAAAGAGGTGGCTGAAGAGATTGTGGAGGCATTAGTAATGATCCTTCAAAAATCACTAGATTCTGGAAGACTGGAATATTGCAAATGTCACTTCACTCTTCAAGAAGGGAGAAAGGCAAAATAAAGGAAACTATAGGCCAGTTAGTCTGACCTCAGTGGTTGGGAGGATGTTGGAATTGATTAGTGAGGATGAGGTCTCAGAGTATTTGGAGGCACATGATAAAATAGGTCATATCAGCATGGTTTCCTCAAGGGAAAATCTTGTCTGACAAATCTGTTGGAATTCTTTGAAGAAATAACAAGCAGGATAGACAAAGGAGAATCAGTTAATGTTTTGTTCTTGGACTTTCAGAACAGCTTTGACTAGGTGCCACACATGAGGCTGGTTAACAAGCTATGATCCATGGTATTACAGGAAAGATTCTAGAATGGATAAAGCAGTGGCTGATTGGTAGGAGGCAAAGAGTGGGAATAAAAGGAGCCTTTTCTGGTTGGTTGCTGGTGACTATTGCTGTTCCACAGGAGTCTGTGTTGGCACTGTTTCTTTTTATGTTATATGTCAATGATTTGAATGATGGAATTATATACAAGAGAAAATCCGCAGATGTTGGAAATCCAAGCAATGCCCACAAAATGCTGGAAGAACTGAGCAGGCTAGACAGCATCTATGGAAAACAGTACAGTCGCTGTTTCAGGCCAAGACTGGAGAGAAAAAAAGATGAGGAGTAGAATTAGAAGCTGAGGGAAGGGGAGGGAAAAACACTAGGTGATAGGTGAAACTGGGAGGGAGAGGGGTGAGGTAAAGAGCTGGGAAGTTCAGAATCAGAATCAGGTTTATTATCGCTGGCATGTGAGATGAAATTTGTTAACTTAGCAGCAGCAGTTCAATGCAATACATAATATGGAAGAAAAAAAAAGTAAATCAATTACTGTGTATGTATATTGAGTAGATTAAAAATAGTGCAAGAAACAGAAATAATATGTATTTAAAAAAGTGAGGTAGTGTTCAAGGGTCCAATGTCCATTTAGGAATCGGATGGCAGAGGGGAAGAAGCTGTTCCTGAATCGCTCAGTGTGTGCCTTTGGGTTTCTGTACCTCCTACCTGATGGCAACAGTGAGAAAAGGGCATATCGTGGGTGCTGGAGGTCCTTAATAATGGATGCTGCTTTTCTGAGACGCCGCTCCTTAAAGATGTCCTGGGTACTTTGTAAGCTAGTACCCAAGATGGAGCCGACTAAATTTACAACCCTCCGCAGCCTCCTTCTGTCCTATGCAGTAGCCCCTCCCTTCCCATACCAGACAGTGATGTCAGAATGCTCTCCACAGTACATCTATAGAAGTTTTTGAATGCATTTGTTGACATACCAAATCTCTTCAAACTTCTAATGAAGTATAGTCACTGTCTTGCCTTCTTTATAACTGCATCGATATGTTGGGACCAGATTAGATCTGCTCACTCTCTCCACTTATGATCCCTCTATGACAATTGGTAGTTTTCCTTCATCTTACCCTTCCTGAAGTCCACAATCAGCTCTTTCATCTTACTGACGTTGAGTGCCAGGTTGTTGCTGCAACACCACTCCACTAGTTGACATATTTCGCTCCTGTACGCACTCTGGTCACCACCTGAGATTCTACCAACAATGGTTGTATCGTCAGCAAATTTATAGATAGTATTTGAGCTATGCCTAGCCCCACGGTCATGGATATAGAGAGAGTAGAGCAGTGGGTTAAGCACACACCCCTGAGGTGTACCAGTGTTGATCATCAGCGAGGAAGAGATGTTATCACCAATCTGCACAGATTGTCGTCTTCCGGTTAGGAAGCCAAGGATCCAATTGCAGAGGGAGGTACAGAGGCTCAGGTTCTGTAACTTCTCAACCAGGATTGTGGGAATGATGGTATTAAATGCTGAGCTATTGTTGATATACAGCATCCTGATATAGGTGTTTGTGTTGTCCAGGTGGTCTAAAGCCGTGTGAAGAGCCACTGAGATTGCATCTTCCATTGACCTATTGTGGCAACAGGTAAGTTGCAATGGATCCAGGTCCTTGCTGAGACAAGAGTTCAGTCTAGTCATGACCAACCTCTCAAAGCATTTTATCATTGTAGATGTGAGTGCTACCGGGCGATAGGACAGTTTGGGGCCATGAATGGTAGTGAAGGAGGATGAGATGATGGAATTGATGGTTTTGTTGCAACACTTGCAGATTATTTGAAGATAGCAGGAGGGGCTAGTAGCTTTGAGGAAATAGAGAGGCTACAGAAGGACTTAGACAGATTAGAAGAATGGGCAGATGAAACACCATGTTGGGAAGTGTATGGTTATGCACTTTGGTACAAGAAATTAAAGGGTTGACTCTTTTCTAAATAGAGAGAAAATACAAAAAAATTGAGGTGCAAAAGGACTTGTGAGTCCTTGTGTAGGATTCCCTAAATGTTAATTTGCAGATTGAATCTGTAGTGAGGAAGGCAAATGCGATGTTAGCATTCTTTTCAAGAGGACTAGAATATAAAAACAAGGATGTAATGCTGAGTCTTTATAAAGCAGTGATGAGGCCTCACTTGGAGTATTTTGAGCAGTTTTGGGTCCCTTATCTTAGAAAGGATGTGCTGAAATTAGAGAGGGTTCAAAGGAAGTTCACAAAAATGATTCCAGAATTGAATGGCTTTTCATATGAAGAGCATTTGATGGCTCTGGCCCTGTATTCACTAGAATTCAGAACAATGAGGGGTGACCTAATTGAAACCTATCAAATGGTGAAAGGTCTTGATAGACTGGATGTACAGAGGATGTTTCCTATGGTGAGAGAGTCTAAGATCAGAAGACACAGCCTCAGAATAGAGGGGCATCCTTTTAGAAAAGAGGTTAAGAGGAATTTCTTTAGCCAGAGGATGGTGAATCAGTGGAACTCTTTGCCACAGGTGACTGTGGAGGCCAAGTCTTTCTGTATATTTAAGGCAGAGCTTGATAGATTCTTGATTGGTCAGAGCATGAAGGGATATGGGGAGAAGGCAAAGATTGTGGCTGAGAGGAAAATTGGATCAGCCATGATGAGATGGTGAGCAGACTCAATGGGCCAAATGGCCTAATTCTGCTCCTCTATCTTATGGTCTTATTTATTACTATTTATTTATATCTGCATCTATAAAGTTTGGTTGAATGCCCGAGATGGATGGTCTTGCATTGATTCTGTTATAGTTACTATTCCATAGATTTGTTGAGTATGCCCACAGAAATGCTTACTCTTTTCCATAGGTGCTGCCTGATCTGCTGAGTTCCTCCAGCATCTTGTGTGTATTACGGTACTTTGATTTCCAGCATCTTCAGATTTTCTCTTCTCAGTGGAAGAAGCCTGCTGGCATTTACCCTATCTATACCCCTCATCATTTTATATACTTAATTAGCTTGGCCCTTCATTTTTTTGATGTGTCTGGTGCCGCTTCTGACATACTCTCTTTAAAGCATGTTTGATTTCCTAAAATGATACTAAGGCTAGGGTGGGTGATTTGCTTTGCTGTGAGGTTACGTATTGAGTTGATTTATATTCTGGCTGCTATCCATATAAATAAGACAGTCAATTAGTGGCCCTGTTACTGGATTACAAGTGGTGGGGGAAGGTAAAAATATATGAGGAACTTTAAAAAAAAAAGTTAACATCATAGCTATACACCTGATGTCATTTACTAAGAACATGGCTGTGAGGGTGGGGTGAAAACAGTTTTCCTTGAGTACCCTGAATTTGTGAAGTTGAATTTGAAGATATTTTGAGTTGTTGCTACAAGTCAATTACTTAGCACTCGAGGTACATGCCAAGATCTGGAAATACATCAAAGGAGATGACACTGTTTCCCTCATCTCTTGAAGAACAACCAGGCCATTAATTTTGGAATTACTTCAGTGGCCACACTTCCAGACAAAACTCTGCTGTAATTCCCAAATCCTCACAGTTCTCCTTTCCTCCAATCTGCGAGTTCAAACGGACCCTTTTCTCTGTTAATCCAACATTACATGCTCCTTGTCAACTCACTGTGATAGTATTGTTGCACCATTTCTCAGGGGTCATGTTGGCACTTTTTCACTCCCTCCATATCATCATGTCCTCTTAGTTAATATTAGCTTCCGACCTCTTTTCCACTAGAAGGGGATACTCCAAGTTACTTTGCTCCACTTCCCACTTCCCCCATAAAATCACATCAAAAACATTGCTATCTTCCTACTTATTTTCCATCCATTAGCAAACAGTGTTACTACTCATTCTCTCTCTGAAGCTTCATTTAAGTACCTCACTCTAACAAAGTTCAATAACTTGTATTCTAGCACAAGAACTCTTTTCACAGTGCTGTTCTCAGATAAGCATTGCAACTCATGCTCATGTAGGTATGTGATCTGTCAATTGTAGAATCAGTTGAGAGTAGTGGAGGAGCCTGATGGTTGTAGGATAATTACTGCTCCTGAACCTGGTGGTTTGTGACCTAAGGCTCCTCCTGCTGATGGTGGTAGCAAAAAGAGGTCATGGCCTGGGTGGATTGTTGATGATGGATTCTGCTTTCTAGTGGCAGTGCTTCATGTAATTGTAATTGTGTTCAATGGTGGGGAAGGCTTTACCTGCAATGACCTTAACTAAGACACTAATCAAAATTGAACCTTTATAAGACACTAGTCAGGCTGCACTTGGACCCCTGTCAACAGTCTTAGGCCCCACATTTCAGAAAGGATGTGTTGGCATTGGAGAGAGTCCAGAGGAGGTTCATGAGGATGATTCTGGGAATGAAGGGATTAACATATGAGGAGCATTTAGAACTGATGAAGGGTCTCGGTCCGAAACGTTGACTGTACTTCTTCCTATAGATGCTACCTGGTCTGCTGCTTTCCACCAGCAATTTGTGTGTGTTGCTTGAATTTCCAGCATCTGCAGATTTCCTCGTGTTTGAGGGGCATTTGGCAGCTTTGGATCTGTACTCAGTGACATTTAGAAGAATGCAGGCAGATCTCATTGAAACCTACCAAATGTTAAAAGGACTAAAGAGGTGGATGTGGAGAGGATGTTTCCTAAGGTGGGGGTATCCAGAACTAGAGGGCACAGCCTCAAAATTGAGGGGCAACCCTTTAGAACAAAAGTAAGTAGGAATATTTTTAGCCATAGAGTAGTAAATCTGTCTAATGTTTTGCCACAGACTGTGGTGGAGGCTAAGTCCATTTATATAGTATTTAAGGTGGAAGTTGATCATTTCCTGATTGATCAGGGCATCAAAGGATACGGCGAGAAGGTAGGTGTCTGGGGTTGAGTGGGATCCATGATGGGCTGAATGGCCTAATTTTGCTCCTTTGTCTTATAGTCTTAGTGTCATAAAAATACCAATTCCTGTCTCTATAATGTTGCCCCAGCTGGCCGGTGGTGTATTAGCATCTGCACAGGACTTCGAGATGAGTGGTCCCGGGTTTAAATCTGGCCAGCTCCATACATGCTTTCCTCCATGCTGGGTTGATCGTCCAGCTAGCAACGTGGCCTCGTAAAAAAAACAGACAAATGCTAAAGAAACTGCAAGTTTGCCACCCGATATGCCACAAGGCATAGAGAGGAACAACAAATAACCTCTCCCAGCCCCAAATCCACCTCTGTACCCAACATTGTGACCTCATGCACATCACCACTGCCTTTCCGAGGATCTCATCTGGTCCCTGAACTCCTCCATCCTGATCAAAAAGGCGCAACAGCGCTTTTATTTCCTGAGGAGCATCAAGAAAGCTCACCTCTGTCCCAGGATACTGACGGACTTTTACCACTGTACCACTAAGAGCATGCTCACCAACTGCATCTCAGTGTGGTATGGCAATTGTCCTGTATTGGACCGCAAAGCACTGCAGCGTGTGGTGAAAACTGCCCAGTGGATTATCGTCACCCAATTCCCCACCATTGAGAACATCTACCATAAACGCTGCCTGGGCAGGGTGAAAAGCATTATCAAGGATGCATCTCACACTAACCATGGACTTTTTACTCTCCTCGCATCCAGTAGGCACTACAGGAGCCTCTGCTCCCACACCAGCAGGCACAGGAAGAGCTTCTTCCCTGAGGCTGTGACCCTGCTGAACCTCACATCACAGCGCTAAGCAGTATTACACCCATATTGTACTGTCTCAGTACTTTTATATTTGTGTGTTGTAACATTTACTTTTTATTTGCAGTTATTTTGTAAATAACAATATTTTTTGCATTTCTGGTTAGATGCTAACTGCATTTCATTTGGCTTTGTATCTGTACTCGGCACAATGACAATAAAGTTGAATCTAATCTAATCTAATGTAAATTAATTAACAGCAATTTGTCCATACTCCACAATTTCCCTCTCTTTATGTTTCTTCCACAAAAATTACCTTTGAACAAATTTTCTGTACTATTTGAACATTTGTTATTTTTATTTATAACCAAAACACTGCATCATTTAAAAATACTTCAAGGTGGATGTCAGCCTGTTCTTACTATTGTAATTACCACAAAATTAATCCAGACAAAATCTTGGGGTTTAATTAATTCAACACAAATACAATTTACATGGCTTCAATGTGATCCAAACCACTTTCAAAACCTTTTTGCTTTTAGCTGCTAAACAATGATTTAGACAGTTTCCTTGAAGAACATCTGGTTTTTATCCGAGCCTAATTAAAGATGTATTGTAGGCAGCTTCCTTTTAAACTTCTGCCAAGTATTTCTGAAATAGAGCAAATAATCTTTGGAAGCTAAACAAAGAATTCCATTTTCCAGAACTGATGTCTCTTACAAAAACAGATGATCTGAAACTTAGCCAGTTAGATGGACATCAGTTTGTCTCAATTACTTAGGCACCTTGTAAAATACAGATAAGTCAACTATGCAAACAAATCAATATAGTATATTGCCACAATGTACTTGTAATACAATTCAAGCCATTTGTGGCAGTCTCCTTTGTGCATTTCTGTTTTAGCAACATTGCTGTTTCATGTACATCTGGAGAGGTTAAACACTTAAAATGCTGGAGGAACCCAGCAAGTTAGGCAGGATCTATGGAAATGCAGGTTGGGGATCCCTTGAAGAGACTTCGCAGTGATCGGCAAATCATAAACACAGGGAAATTCTGCAGATGCTGGAAATACAAAGCAAAACACACCAAATGCTTGAGGAACTCAGCAGTTCGGGCAGCATCTGTCAAAGACATCTATTGAAGAGACTTTGCAGTGGGCAGCAATGAGGTTATCTTGTTAACCTCATTACTTACCATTTCTAGATGTCGAATATCTAACTATGCAAGCTGTATCTTGGATCTGAGTATATGCAAAATGAAGTATATAATACTCACTAATACAAAACGTTATGTCTTTCATACAGTATGTACAATTAGAATCTATGCTCATATAATACTGAGTAGTATTATTACATATTAATAAGCAATGGTTAGATACACTCAGTAGACACTTTATTAAGTACCTAAAAAAGTGACCAATAAGTGTATGTTCATGTTCTTCTGCTGCTGTAGCCCATCCACTTTAAGGGTTGAGATGCTCTTCTGCACACCACTGATGTAACATGTGGTTATTTGAGTTACTGTCACCTTCCTGTCAGCTTGAGCCAGTTTCGCCATTCTCCTCTCACCTCTCTTATTAGCAAGGCATTTTCACCCACAGATCTGCCACTCACTGGATGTTTTTGTGTTTTTCGCACCATTCTCTGTAAATTCTAGCAACTGTTGTACATGAAAATCCCAGGGGATCAGCAGTTTCTAAGATACTCAAACCACTCCATCTGGCACCAACTATCATTCCACAGTCAAAGTCACTTAGATCACATTTCTTCCCCATTCTGGTGTTTGGTCTGAACAACAAATGAACCTCTTGATCATATCTACATGCTTTTATGCATTGAATTGCTACCCCATGATTGGCTGGTTGGATATTTGCATTGTTATGAACCCCGTAATTGGGTCACTTACCAGCAAAAATGGAGAGGTCCATTGAAGTCTGATGATACTATTTTTAACAGTATTTATTGGTAAAAATGCACAAAAATAATATCAATGCAAATATACAGATAATATACGTCGTCAATACTAAATCTAAAAGTGCGGGTATAATAATAATCAATAAGAAATAAGCTCTATCGTTGTCTAGGGGATAATGAATTGTCCGATGGAAATATACAGTTCACTGCAGTTCCACAAGCTGCCCTCTTTTGGTTGTCGCTGTGTTGCACTTTGTTGGAGAGAGAGAGAAATAGGAATAGAATGGGAACAGTTACTGCTACGGGTTTTTCCAACCTTTATGATTTCAATCCGTCAGGAGTCCCGTTGGTGTGGCCGTTCACTTGTGGCCTCTCCTTTAGCTAAGCCGTTCTTCTGTGGTGAGCCCGCCAACCCAGGCAAGGGAGGACGCACACGGGCCCCACCGGCTTTGGCTATCAAACGTTGTCACTGGATTTCCAGCGTTTCTCCTGGTGCGTCTCAGGGGGTTGTTCCCCAGACCCTCTTTTATCCTTACTCACGGGGTCTCAGATGTCAATCAGGTTGGGATGATGCAATCCCTCAAGCAGCCCACTCTGGTCGTCCCCTGAGGGCTTCGATGAATAGTACAGTACTCAATACACAATTCTGCCTCCAAGAGACAATGCCCGTTATCAGTGGCTTTGTTTCGCTGAGGCCAGGACACATTCCAAACCTTGTGGATTCTCTCTCATTTCCTGGGTCCCAGACCCGAATTAATAGCGATCTTGCGATTCTCAAAAGGGAGGGGGTGACTTTGTACCCTTCGGCCCCTCAGAGTTGTGGCACATTCGTAACAGCATTAAGGAGCAGGTTTACTGGTGTAGCTAAAAAAAGTTGTGACTGAGGGTATGAGTATTGTATCTAACTGTACATACTGCATGAAGGATGTAACCTTAACTCATGTAGGTGTTATATAATACTGAGTAGTGCAGCAGAGGAGGCCAATTTGCTGAGGTTGTTCAAAGTTCACAGTCCATTTATTGTCCAAGTATGTATGGAATATACAAGCCTGAAATTTGTATTCCCCACTTTCAACCATGAAACAAAGAAGATCCATGGACCAACCCACCCAAAGGAAAACATCAAATATCAAACCCCCTCCCCCTCGCGCAAAAAAAGTCATGCAACGGCAAAAAACAATTGAAACCACAGAAGATAGAACACAAAAGGCATATTTTAGTACAGTTCAGCTCAGTGTTCATTATCCTCAGGCTGCCCAATTCAATTCGCCCAACAGTTGTAACAAAAAAAGAGCAACCAGAACTCAAACTAGAAGTAGAACACATCATAAAAAATGAATTACAGTCCAAATCTGCAATCTGCATTGATTAAACCTTGCTCCGGCACCATCTGCTGACAGCATCGAGGAGGAGAGAGAGATCACTCGGACACAAAGATTTTCCTTCTGGAGCAGTGAGCAAAACAGACCAAGAGACGACCATACGCAGGCACCTTCTCTGGCAGCAGTGAGCGAGAGGCTGGTAGACGTTGCTGGCAATCCTGAAAATGAATCCAGTTATTTCAATACCTTCTTCTTTCTCCGCATCTCAGCAGCTTTTCGTCTTTCAAGCTTTTATGTAGGCACGATTTCTAGGCTATTCCTAATCTGACACATTACAAAAAGAACAGTTTTTCATACGTTTAATTTAACTTAATTTAATTTAGAGATTTGCCTGTAATTCTTTCAACCAATCACCTTAAATCTGTATCTTCTAGTTCTCAACTCTTTGGTCACTGGATACAATTACTATCCTGCCTGTAAAGAACATTATACTTGCAGCACATGGAAATGAGACAGTGAAAATCAAAAAGTCATGAAAAATATGTGAGTGCCTTCACTACCTGCCCCACGATTAGCAATAATAACCTCATTTATTGCCAATACAAGGTCATATTTTATACTCACCCCAGATACACACTAGTAATGTGGGAGTGTGGCTTATTTGCCGCTTCCGTCATATCAATTATTGATTGGATCTGCAGTCACTCATCGCTCTTCCCATTGGTTGGGTTGTGTGCCACAGCACAAGATGTGCAGTTTTAAGCACCTCAGGGGTATAATGAATAGTATGTGTGAGAGGTTCCCCCTCCCTCCCTCTCCTCTCTCTTGTCTCTAAAACATGTCTCACAGACCATCGGGAAGGTATGATCTGCGTGCGCTTTTAACGAAGTACCTGTTGAATATTTAGTTTTGTAGTTTGTGTAACTTGAGGGAACAGATGTTTGCTTGAATCTTCTCTGTTTGTAAATAAATAATTAATATGCTTATGCATGGTCAGTGTTTTCTGACTCACTCACCAAAACTGTGAACCTGCTTCCACAGTACAACGCTGCAAAGAACAATATACTCCATGTACACAGCATTATATAGAACTAAGCAACACACACAACAAAATGCTGGAGGAGTTCAGCAGGCCAGACAGCACCTGTAGAAAAGAGTACAGTTGACATTCAGGCCAAGACCCTTCTATTGCACAGAAATGAAAGAAGCTACAGAAATTCGTAAAATCAGTCAGCTCCATCATAGGTACTAGCCTCTGTAGTATCCAAGCTATCTTCAAGGATCGATGTCTCAAAAAGGCAGCATCCATTATTAAGGACCTCCATCACCTAGGACGTGACCTCTTCTCATCGTTAACATCAAAAGTCTGAAGGCATACACTCAGCGATTCAGGAACAGCTTCTTTCCCTCTGCCATCCTATTCCTAAATGTCCATTGAACCCATGAACACTACCTCACTTTTTTTTTTAACATTATTTCTGTATTTGCACTATTTTTAATTTAACTAATATTTACGTATATACTTACTGTAATTGACTTATGTATTTACTTTGTTTCTATATTATCATGTATTGCATTGTACTGCTGCCACTAATTTAACATATTTCATGATATATGTCGGTGATACAGAGGTTGAGAGGTGACCTGATAGAGGTATATAAGATGATGAGAGGCATTGATTGTGTGGATAGTCAGAGGCTTTTTCCCAGGGCTGAAATGGTTGCCACAAGTGGACACAGGTTTAAGGTGCTGGGGAGTAGGTACAGAGGAGATGTCAGGGGTAAATTTTTTACTCAGAGAGTGGTGAGTGAGTGGAATGGGCTGCCGGCAATGGTTGTGGAGGTGGATACAATAGGGTATACAATAAGAGACTTTTGGATAGGTATGTGGAGCTTAGAAACATAGAGGGCTATAGGTAAGCCTAGTAACTTCTGAGGTAGGGACATGTTTGGCACAACTTTAAGGGCCGAAGGGCCTGTTTTGTGCTGTAGGTTTTCTATGTTTCTATATTAAACCTGATTCTGATTCTATATTATATGCCCTCTCTTTTGCCTTTAAGCTGTCTTTGACTTTCCTCCACAGCCATGGTAACCTCATCCTCCCTTTAGAATACTTCTTCTATGGGATGTATCATTCCTGTGCCTCCTGAATTGCTTCCAGAAACTCCAGCCGTTGCTCTTCTGCCATCATCCCTGCTAGTGTCCCCTTTCAATCAACTTTGACCAGCTCTCTCATGTCTCAGTAATTCCCTTTAGACTACTGTAATACTGATACATCCGATTTTAACTTCTCCTCAAACTGCAGGGCGAATTCTATCATATAATGAACACCTCTGCTAAGGGTTCCTTTACCTTAAGCTCTCTAATAAAATCTGGGTCATTACGTAACACCCAAACAGAATTGCTGTTCCCCTAGTGCGCTCAACCACAAGCTGCTCTAAAAGCAATATTGCCCTTTTTACAAACAGGAGAAAATCTGCAGATGCTGGAACACCGAGTAACACACACAAAATGCTGGAGGAACTCAGCAGGTCAGGCAGCATCTATGGAAAAGAATACAGCAAACGTTTCAGGCTAAGACCCTTCAGCAGGACAGGAGAAAAAAAGATGAGGAGTCAGAGTACCTTTTCACATGCCTTTTCTATCTCCTGTTGTAATTGTAGTCCACATCTTAGTTACAGTTCACAGGCCTGTATATAACTCCCATCAGGGTCTTTTTACCCTTGCAGTTTCTTAAGTCTACCCAAAAAGACTGTACATCTTCGAATCGTATGTCATGACCTTCTAAGAATTTGATTAAATTTTCTTAACAACAGAGCTACACCACCTTCTTTAGCTACCAGCATTTCTCTATGTCCATAGATCCCTGAAGGTGGCAGTACAGGCAGATAAGAAGGCTGAGAAAGTGTATGGTATACAGTATTAATTTGCTAGGGCATAGAACATAAGTCCAGAGAGTAACTGCTGCAGCTTTATCAATCATTGGTTGGCCACATCTGGAATATTGTGTGCAATTCTGATCTCCACACTAAAGGAAGGATGTAATAGCACTGGAGGATGGAGAAGAGGTTCTCCAAGAGTCTTCCTGGGATGGAGTATTTCAGAAACAAAGGAGACTGGATAGGCTGTGTTTGCTTTCACTGGAGCAGAGGAGGCTGAGGGGTGACCTGACCTATAATATAGAGAGGATAGACAATAAAAACTTTATTCAATCATGGAGTTGTCAGAGTTCAGCTAGCATAGATTTAAGTAAAGAAGTAAGAGATTTAGAGGGCATCTGAGGAAGAATGCTTTAATCCAGAGTGTCATTGGAATCTGGAACAAGCCACCTTAGAAGGTGGTGGCTGCAGAGGCTCTCACAACATTTAAGAGACATTTGAATGAGCATCTGAATGGCAAAGGCTACAATTCAACTGAGGGTCAATGGCTTGAGTATAAATAGGTGCTTGGCCTTTATGAGGTGTATAAAATCATGAGGGGTAGAGACATGGTGAAATGCACGTAGTCCTTTTCTCAGGGAACTAAAAGCTAGAGGACATTGGTTTAAGGTGAGAGGTGAAAGATTTAAAAGGAACCTATGGCATAACTTCTTCACACAGAGTGGTCCCCATATGGGATGAGCTGCCAGTGAAAATGGTTGAGGCAAGTACAATAACAGCATCTAAAAGTTCAAGTTTGCTGGTCATCCAACCATACAAGAATACCTCTGAATACAGCCAAACAAAAAGACATTTGGCAAAGTATATGGATGGGAGAAATTTAAAGGGATGAATGCTGAACATGGGCAAATGGGACTAACTTGTTGGGCACAATGGTTGGCATGGTCGAGTTTGGCTGAAAGACCTGTTGCCATGCCTTATGACTCTATAACAGTACAGCAGAAAAGGCCATTTGGCCCACCATGTCTTCTGCACACAGATGTACTGCTCACGTTTCCACATAGTCTATTCCAGATAGTTCCATTTAGAAATGACATGAACAGCCTTTCTATATTTCAATGTGCAGCCTGAGCTACTCTACTTTGAGCTCTGACGTAGTAAGAGATTACCAGGTGGACAATGAAAGCAACATCCCATTATCTGCTGGGAATATCGGATCCATTGGCAAAACATACGGGGGGGGCCATGGGGGTCATGCAATGAGAGCACAAAGAATCTTGTGAGATCTTCACTGTAGAAAGGACAAAGAGCGGGCAAGACTCTGAAAAGTGTACAAGAACTTTCTTGATTTAGTATGTCTATCCTGGATATATTTGTTTAAAAAAACCATATTTTAAAAAGTACCTTTTACTACTTCATGGATGTACAGTGGATTAAGTTTTTTTTTAAATTCAGAGCAGGGTAACAGATCGTTCCAACCCACCAGGGCGGTCCACAGTCCCAACACGACCTGTATGAGTGAATATTCTGCACAGATCATCTGAAGATGGTTAAGGCTTGGTTGCCATGGGTTACCTTTTCCCGCAGTGCTTTGCACACCGGGTCTCTTCCACCGGTTGTGTTGACATCACTTCCCCGTAGGTTCAGGCGCCGGAGCCGGTGTGAACGGTCCTGGTCCCGCGGCTGTCGGTGCGCCGTCGCTCGGAAAGTGAGTGGGTGCCGCCGGCCGGCCGGCAGGTGCTGGGACCTCGGTCGGGTTGTGGCTCCGAGCGTCGCTGCTACGGATCTTGATCGGTGGGGGGAAACGACATGGCGCCGGTGCTGCCACCACTCCCCACCCCAATCCCCGTTCTCCGCAGCACCTCGTTTTCTCCCAGCCCCTTCCCCATCGTCATCTTGCTCTTAACCCAGCCCCGCACACTGGCCCGCTGGGTGCGATGTGCACCGGACTCCTTGACCTTGAGTGTGTTGCCAGCCGCTGCGGCAGGCTGCAGCAACCCCACCAGGAGAGCTTTGGAGGTTTGGAAGAGGATTCTCCGAGGATTAAGGAAGGGGAGTGCCTGAGGGGGAAAGGAAGGCCGTGTCTGGGAAGAGCCTGCAGAGGCCATTGGGGTTTGGTGATGGGTGGTGAGACATTAATGCTCCTGGGAGAATGGAAGGGTCCCCTAGAGGGTTGATTCATCCCATCCTCTAGTCTTTCACAAACCAGGTAGAAATATTTCTATAAGAAGTGAAGTATCCCTATCATAGGAATTTGGTCATATTTGAATATTTATTATCTGTTCATCTTGGGAACATGGGTATTGGTTTATTATTGTCCCAGCACCGAGATGCAGTGAAAAAGCTTTTTTGTGTGTTACCTTGATGGATCATGCTGTACGTATTTACATCGCGGCAGAAATAAAACAGTTGAGAACAGTCTTGCATTACCGGCAAGGCTGACCTGAGGTTTTATTGCAGTTTGTTTCGTGGTGACCTTGATTGACCTTGCATCTGGTAGCAGGCAATGCTGGGTGAACGTTTAATCTTTAATTTTCACGCGGGGTTGGGGGAGATGGTCGACTCTTGATGGTCATGGGCTAAGAAGATAGGAACAATGTTTGTATTCGGAACTATTGAGAATACATGAATTTGAAAGTCGTTATAAATTTAGCCTTGAAAATCTGATAAATTGAAATTTGTTTTGACAATGGAGGTTTTAATATAAAAATGTTAGGCTGCTTGTAATTTGTGTACATTATATGATAGAGTTGCAAATGGAGTAATTGAACTAATTCATTACTCAGGATGATCATTTTTGAGGATATAGTATTGTGGGTAAAGTTATCTAGGTTTATAACAATGTCGGAGTATAATTACAATTACTCTTGTATATGTCGTTTCAAGATTACTCTTCAAGGTCATACATACTGTTTAATCAACTGTACTTCAGACGCTATCAGAGTTGTAAAAACAGAAACCGGTAATTTTCCCCACTACATTCATGCCCACCCTCTTCACATCTACACTAATCCCATATCCTACATCTTCCCTATTCAAGTCTTATTAGGTCTCAGTCTAACTGTCTCTCAAATGTATAGTATCTGATTCCACCACCCTGTCTGGCAGTGTCTTCTAGATGTCAACCACTCTTTGTAAAATACCCTCCAAATTCCTCTTTAAACCCATTTCTCTTGCCTTAAGTGGATGTCCTTTTGATTTTGCTATTTCTTACAATGAGTCTCAAAATCTTATGTACTCCTGTCAGTGTCCTTTGTTCTGGGAAAAACAAACCCAGCTTATTCAATCTCTCCACCTAACTAAACTCATCTGATCCAAGTAACATCCTGGTGAATCTCTTCTGCAATCTTTTTAGCTTAATCACCCCCTTCCTGCAGTGTAGTAATCAGAATTGCACAGTACTCTTAAGTGTGGTGTAACCATTGTTTTGTAAGGTTGCAAAATAATGCCCTAACTCTTATATTCTCCGCCCTGATCTATGAAGGCAAGTGTACCATAGGCCTATACACCTTTATTGCCACTTTCAGGATTTGAGCCCTGTTGTCAGAATCAGGTTTATTGTCACGGACATAGGAAATGAAATTTGTTGCTTTGTGGCAGCAATACAGCATAAGACATAAAAACTACTGTTACAAAAATAAATGTTGTACATTATAGGTCTCCGTTCATCGATGCTCCTTAGTGCCCATCCATTCACTTTACGTGTCCTAACTCCAGTTTACCCTAGTACAGCATCTTGCACCTCGGGGTTAAATACCATCTGCCAGTGGTCTGTCCAACTTTTCAACCGGTAAATCCTTAGACAATCTTCCATGTTTCCCACAATATCACCAATTTTCATATCGTCCACATCTATAGTCACATCCAATTTTATTTCCCCTCTCTCCCCCTCTCCCTTGGCACACCATTAGTCACAGCCTTCCAATCAGAAAAATAGATTTCTTTCAATACTATTTATTTCATTACTTTACTCTGCTTCATGTCACTAAGCCAGTTCTCGATCCAATTTAATCAGCTTGCCATGGATCTCGTGCTTTAATCTCCTGGACTAAGCCTACCCTGAAAGGTCAAGTGCCATGCTGAAGTCCATATAGACCAAGGTTCCTACTTAGGGGTCCATGGACCACTTTTTAATGGTATTGGTCCAGGAAATTTTTTAAAAAAGGCTAAGAACCTTTGATATAGACAGTGTAGAGGCAAACCACCTTGCCTTTAGTCTCCTAAATTTCCTCCTTAAAAGATTTAAATTAGTGAGACAGGAACTTTGCATTACACAACAGTGCCATCTAGGCCTAATAAATCCTTGCCTTTCCAAATTCCCATGCAGCTTGTCCCTTAGAATTTTCTCCAATAATTTTTCGACTACTGATCTTTAGTTGCCTTTTCCAAAATGCTAATCCCTTAAGAATTACGTTAGATATATATATTTGATTGTAATGCAGCTAGTAACGACAGCTTTGATTTTGCTGTATTTACAGCCAGCAGTATTCAAGTTGAGTTGAGGGATTGCTTGTTCTTAGGTCATGCTGTATGAAGTTCCATGTTCTCTTGTGTTTCTATCTTTGGTGAAACATAGAACTGTACAGCACAGTATGGGCTCTTTGGCCCATGATGTTGTGCCAATCTTTTAACCTACTCCATGATCAATCTAACCCTTCACTCTTACATAGCCCATAACCGTAGTATAACAGCCTCTACCACCACCCCTGGCAGTACATTCCAGGCACTTACACTCCAACATTTCCACTAAACTTTCCTCCATTTAGCATAAAATGATATCCTCTGGCATTAGCCTTTCCCACCTTGGAAAAAAGATGTTGGTTGTCCATTCTATCTTTGCTTCTCATATTCTTGTACACCTCTATTTGATCACCTCTCATCCCCCTTTGTTCCAAAGAGAAAAGCCCTAGCTTGCTCAGCCTTTCCTCATAAGACATGTTCTCCAGTTCTGTTAGCATCCTGGTAAATCTGCTCTGTACTGTCTCTAAAGCTTCCACATCCTTCCTTTAATGAGGCCACCAGAACTGAGCAGTACTCCAAGTGTGGTCTAACCAGAGTTTTATAGAGCTGCAGCATTACCACGCAGTTCTTGAACTCAATATCCACCTAATAAAGGTAACACACCATACATCACCTTAACCACCTTAACAACCTGCACGGCAGCTTTAAGGGAACTATGAGCTTGGACCCCCAAGATCCTTAATCTGTAAGTAATTTGTATGTTCTCGCTGTGATTGTGTGGGTTTCTTTCGGGTGCTTCACTTTACTCCTACGTTCCCCAAAATGTACAGTTTGGGTTAGTGAGTTGTGGTCAAGCTATGTTGGCGCTGGAAATGTCCAATGTAATCTTCAGTGATTTGATGTAAACAACACATTTCATTCTATGTTTCAATATGCATGTGTTAAAGCTACTTTTAATCTCTGTTCCACCACTTTATTAAGAATCTTGTTATTAACCTTGTACTCTGCCTTCAAGTTTGACCATTGTAGATGCATCACTTCACACTTCTTTGGGTTGATCTCTACCTGTCACTTCTCAGCCCAGCTTTGCAACCTGTCAGTGTCGAGTTATAACTTACAACAACCTTCTACACTATCCACAACATCACCAGCCACTTGGAGACTTACTAACCTGCTCTTCCCCTTCCTCATCCAAGCCACTTATAAAAATCACAATGAGTAGGTATCCCAAAACCGATCCCTGTAAACCAGCACCAGTCAGCGACAACCTTCAGGCAGAATATGCTCCATCTACTACCACCCTCTGCCTTCTGTGGGCTTGCTAATTCTGAATCTATGCTGCAAATTTTCCATGGTTCCCATACTGTGTGACTTTCTGAATGAGCCTTTCATGGGAAACCTTGTCAAATGCCTGACCAAAATCCATATACACCACATCCATTATTCTATCTTCATCAGTTTGTTTTGTTCCTCAAAAGGGTCATTCAGACTCATGAAGTATAACCTGCCCCACTAAGCAGTGATGACCATCCCTAATCAGACTATGCTTCTCCAAATGTTCATAAATCCTGTTCCTAAGACCTTGATGTATGAATGTATAATTCAGGATATAGCAATATACTAAAGGATAATTTGCAGATACTTTTTTTTTGTAGTATTGTGGGTGACTTGTTCCACCTTTAGGTTACTAATGACTTTGTTTTTAATCTTGCCTATCTTAGTTAGTGATGCATTTGACCCTTGGATTTGTATTTAAACGACCAAGGTATTGATAATATAACAATAGAAACAGTCATTTGATTGGACATCATCTGTGGAGTTTGCTTTGCTCATTTTTTATAAGAATGATCAGTTACTAATCAACTAAAGTAACCAGAACCTGACCTGAAATTTTTCAAACTTTTTGTTTGATTTCAGCATTACACTACTTTAAATTTGGATGATAACATTTGCAACTGAGATGTTGTGCAGAATAGTTAGTGATTTATTTCTGCCATTGATGGTTGAAACTAGTATCTGACGTGTATTCTTTGCTCAAATGTTTCAGGATGTTGGTTTCAAGAGCCCTGAGACTTGTTACCAAGCGTGGACTTTCCACTACTGTTTGCATGCAAGCTCATGGACGTGGTGAGTTAAAAGTGATTATATCTGGCTCGATTTTCTAAATTTAAGTTGATGTAGAGAATGCTAGTTTGGTATTATTTGATATATTCTGAATTTGTAGATCTATTCTCTTTTGTGGTCCTGTTAGGTAATAAATGTTAGAAATCTTGCTGTAATAAATCATTTTTGATCTTTATTTGTTTTTGTTCTGTAAAATGATGTTTAGGAGCTTTATATTTTCCTATTGCATAGAACTCACTTGTAGGTGGAAGTTATAGTTGATAAACTTTCAGTTGATAAAATTCGGCCACTTTCACCCTTGCAGTAGTTCCAAAACTGATTGAAGTGTTCTGCATCAAAAGTTTTCTGTAGTTGCATCCATATTCTACATGCATTTATAAATGAGCACCTTGTCTGTATTGTCACATTGTATATGTACATGTATAAAATAATCAAGAAGTCTAATGCATCATTTTCATAATAAAAAGCAAAATCAAGGAAGGCTATTAAACTCATGTCTTCATTGTTAGCTCAATCTTCATTTACTATTGTTGCTCTGGATAGCTTTTTCTAAATGTTCAAAGTTACCTTTCTAAATACCAATTTTAATTCTGTTTTTAATTTGAGTTTCCAAAATTATACTGTATGTTCTTCATGCCTTTTAAAGTAATCTCTATTTGTACAATAAAATATCTTGCATAATGTAAGATTTCCCTTTCAAGGTTTCATTCAGATTGTGAGTTTTTCTAATTGGTATATGTAGTTTATTTTTGCAGATATTTCATAGGTGTGCATAATTATAGTAACCCATGTTGCTCTGACATATATAATACAGCCTCAGCATAATCTTTGCTTTTATATGACTGCATTATCTCCAAATACCTGTATTTTTTGACATTGTACCATATTCATTAATTCTTAAGCAGTTAATTTCTATTCAAAATTTCATAAGTTGACATATACAGTCCTGATTTTCTACCCCAGTTTCACTACCAAAATGCAACTCGAAGAGTTTCTCTCTTGGATCAATATCTAGATATCTTTTTGGTGGGGGGAGGGGGGAGTGAAGCTCTCAACAAGTGATCAGTAACGAACTCAGTAACAAGTGATCCTTCATTTGGGTCAAAGACTGATATACTATAGGACTATGAATGTTATCCATTTGGAATTTAATCTTTGTTGCATGCATTAATGCAGAGTTTTGGGTAGTACTAACAAAGCTGGAGAATATTACAGCCAATATTACCAATATTACCAATATTATTGGTAGTTGACCAATCTGGATAGTATTTGAAGATATCATGCCAATCGGTAGCATTATTTATCATTCTTCACCTGTATGATTAGCAGCTTTTCTTTGCATATTTTAAACTTTACATTAGATTGGGGAAAACCTGTAAGATGAACCTTATGCTGTATGAGTTTTTCTTTTTTCTTTTGTATTTCTTTTGAGTATCAGTGTTTTGACTTTTATCACGACATCTTCTGATCCTCCACAGTTATTGCAAAATTTGATTATTCACTTCCGCAATATGTTGACCGTAAAGATGAGCCCCTTTCAGCCATTGATGTTGTGGGACAGCTGTCAGGAGAGCAGAAGTCCTTGAAGGAGAAGGAGAAGAGTTCCTGGGTTTCTCTTTCTAGTGAAGAGAAACTGAAATGTAAGTGACAAAAATGATGTAGACCATTGTATTTGAAGTGTCACTGGTTAGTCTGTTCCATACCTTACAATATTTAATATTAATTCACTTTAGTTTGTTATTTATGTGTGTGATTCATCTGTAGATTTTCTCCTTGCCTTTATAAGTTATTGTGTGTTATGTGCTTTACACTCTGGTTCAAGGAAACATCGTCTTGTTTCTGTGTACATTATATGGTTATGTACATTATATACATGTATGTAGTTAAGTGACAATAAACTTGATCATAAGACGTAAGAGTGGATTTAGCCCATTCAGCCCATCACATTTGTTGCACAATTCCATCATGGCTGAATTATTATCACTCAGCTGCGTTCTCCTGCCTTCTCCCTGTAACCTTTAATGCCTGGACTAATCTAGAACCTATCAACTTCCATGTTAAATATACCTTTATAGAGGGATCAGAAGTGAAGATAGTGAGCAATTTCAAGTTCCTGGGTGTTAATATCTCTGAGGACCTAACCTGGTCTCAGCATATTGATGCAGATATAAAGGAGGCAAGACAGCAGTTATATTTCATTAGAAGTTAGAGGAGATTTTGAATGTCACCTAAAACATTCAAAAATCTCAGTAGATGTACTGTGGAGAGCATTCAGACTGGCTGCATCACCGTCTGGACAGGATCAAAGTACCTAAGCTGCAGAGCATTGTAAGAATTAGCCAGTTTCATCACAGGTACTAGCTTCCATAGATCTAAGACATCTTTAAGGAGTGGTCCATCATTAAGGAGCCCCCTCCCACCGCCCAGGACATGCCCTCTTTTCACTGTACCATCTGGAAGGAGGTACAGTAGCTTGAAGGCACACACTCAAAGATTCAGGAACAGTTTCTTTCCCTCTACTGTCTGATTTCTAAATGGACGTTGAAACCATGAACACTACCTCACTACTTCTTTTATTTCTGATTTTGCACTACTTATTTAATTTAACTCTTTGATAAACGTATATCTTACTATAATTCCATTTTTTCTATATTATCATGTATTGCATTGTACTGCTGCCGTAAAGTTAACAAATTTCATGACATATTCTGGTGATATTAAACCTGATTCTGAATATTGTGTACCTTGCCTGTTGACATTAGATATACTGAATTTAAGGCAAGAGGATGACTGGAAACCAACTCCCTCCCATCCCACCCCCCATGAAACTATAGCTTAGTTGCTATAAGGAAATAAGGCATATGTGTACCTGATGTTTTAGTCTGGTTTAATACAACTAAAAACATTAATTTTTTTCTAGTCTCTCTTGGGGCCAGAAGGATTTTATATTGTGAGAAATTTGTTGAGTAAGCAGTTTTGAGCTTCTCCATGGAACCTCATCCAAGTGATATTTAATTTGAGTCAAGGATTGGCATACTGCACAATGTCATTACAGTAAAGTTGCCATTGATGGAGAGTTTTGGAGAGAATTCATTGTACATAATTAAGCATGATTCTCTTGCCCAATAAAATGATAGGATTTTACGCCGCAGGTGGCTAATGTTTTTAATGAGCAATCCACGGAGAGTTCCACTTTCTGTTCCCTTTTCCTGATGTTTATTGTCTTTGGCTTTTTATTGTTCATTATTAATGTCTTTAATTTCTCCATTATTGGGTTACCTGGTTATCATGACTAGTAATTGCATTTGAATAAACAAATGGGTCAGCATTTCTTCCTGACTTGCCAATTCAATAAAAACAAATCCATAAGTAAAATAAAGGCAATGCAGTGATCTACTTAAACATTTTAAAACTTGAAACAATCCTTGCCTGAGCAATAAAAATCAGTGGTGAATATACAGTACTGTGCAAAAGTCTTCGGCACACATGTATAGCAAGGGATCCTCAGACCTTTGCATGGCATTGTATTTTTTTGATAACTTGTTTTCACCAAGCTTAGGTGGAGCAGCACCTCTAACTTAATACCAGTATAACTGATCATTCCTCTTGACTCATGCCATCAAATAGTTTAATAAGGACCCATTTAAAGGTTGGAGGCTGTAAGTGTTCATGGTAATTTAAAATAATTACTCACTACATTAAGGCTTCAGATTTCAACTATTTGACTCTAAACGACAATTTCTATCAGCGATTTGCAACACAGAAATTAAGAACTTGTGGTAACTGTTGTGTGTTTTTTTTTCCCGAATGGTCCCTGCTGTTCCTGAATACTACCCCCTCTTCCCCCTTATGCTCCTGGAATGTCTCTTCATTCATTGGCACGTACACTAATAGGTCTAGATATGTTGAAACCTAATTTGCATGGCTATTTTTGAGGAATTTTAATTGTTCATAAATTCTGGAATGTAAAACTTTGAAAAAGGAATACAATGCAACAAGAAATCATAAAATAAAATCTTAAGGATTGCAGACTACTTTAGAAGCGATTGAGTATCTCCCATATTTATTAATAATCGATTTTAGCTGTTTTTCCCCCAATAACGGTTTCTTATTATTTTTCTTTCTAATTTCCTCAGTGTATCGCATTCGCTTTCAGCGGACTTATGCTGAGATGGACAAGTCATCAAATGAATGGAAGACTGTTACTGGTGCACTCTTTTTTGTGATTGGTTTTACTGGGTTGGTCTTCCTGTGGGAAAGAAATTTTGGTGAGTGCCTTTTTGATTTGTATATTATCAGAATTTTCTTCTGCAGAAAATAGAAGTAACATAAATCTTAAATGGGACATGTTGTATTTATATATGCAGCATCATTTCTTGTATTGGTTGTGTTTTATGGGTACCCAACAGTCGGATGAAAGGTTCAACACTGAAATTTAAGGAAATACATGTTACAGTAAAGTACTGATTAAATATTCTTGAATCTTTTCAGATCGCAAGCTCATTAATTGCATTTGCTTTAATCAGAGTATGTCAAAATGACAACATCATTCATCGAAGTCAGAAAATAATTGTATTTCATAATCTATACAACTAATAATTGTCCTTTTTGTCAATGTAGCAAAAGCCATCAAAAAGAAAATCAATATAATAGATCAGTGCTTTAAAAAAAAATGTTTAAGGTGGCCAGTTATTTAGTATGACTTCCAAGAGGGATATCTATCTTTATCTTTCTCAATTATGACAATTTAACTTTTCAGTAAAAGGACAAAAGGCTTAGTTTTTTTTAAAACATCTGAAATAGTTAATGATGTAACTGGCCTAATTTGTGTCTTATAATGCACAGTGTATAAACCTGTTCCTCACTCCTTTGATGATGAATGGAAGGCTATGCAGACAAAGAGAATGCTGGACATGAGGATGAACCCAGTTCTTGGCGTTTCTTCAAAATGGGACTACGAGAAAAATGAGTGGAAGTAATGAATGTATCAAGGAAGTAAATCTACACTGGAATTCTTAATACTTGTTCATGTATGAGCTTTTGTGTGTTCAAGAAGTTAGCTTAGAATTGGTGTTGATCTGTAAATTTGGTAATAAATTGTTTATGCACGTGTCTGCTGGTGTGCATATTTTTAAAATCAGTCTATTCTAACTAGGGATGGAGAGAAAATGGGAAATTTGGACACATCATCTTTTGAAAGTTTAGTTCAATATTTGATTTAGCTGCAAGATTTGCCCTTGTATGAATGACAAAGAAGTTTGCAAATTTCTATAAATGTACAGTGGAGAGCACTGGTTGCATCACTGCCTGGCATGGGGGGTGGGGGTCACTGCACAGGTTTGGAAAAAGCTTCAGAAAGTTGTAAACTCTGCCTTCTCCATTATGGGACCTGGCTTCCCACTATCCAGGACACCTTTAAAAGCTGAATCTTAAAAAAAAAAGCAGTATCCATCATTAAGGGCCCCCATCACCCAGGACATGCCCTCTTCTCATTGCTACCATCATGGAGGATGTAAATGAGCTTGAAGTCACACACTCAACATTTCAGGAACAGTTTCTCCTTTGCCATCAAATTTCTGAATGGACAATGAACCCATGAATATTGCTTCAGTACTTCCCTTTTCTATTTTGCTCTACTTATTTAATTTTCTTTTTTAAGTATACTTATTGTAATTTGTAGATTTTATGTATTGCAATGCACTGCTGCTGCAAAACAAATTTCATGACATATGCCAGTGATATTAAACCTTATTCTGATTTTGAAATCTTAACTCTCATACAATGCCTAAGCTAATGCATTCAAAATGCCTTGTCTCACTAACATGTGTTGACATTTTCAGAGAGCTGCAAGCTTGCAACCCTCTTTATCATTTCTAGAACCCCTTCCACTGAATAGTCTGCATTAATGGCTTTATTCTAGTTCCCTTTTCTGAAGAAGGGTGTATGATTTGCAGTTTTCTAGTCCTTGTTCACTATCTTTTACTGGACCTGGACTAAGAATGTATTTTCCTCTGAGATTCCTCCCCCTTTTCTGATCCATTTCTTACCTCACCTGCAGTATTATTTCCCAAACTCATAGTGGCCTCTCCTGGCACTTTTTATAATTAACAAGTTCGAAGTAAATTTATCATTAAAGAACATGTATGTTACTGTATAGTACTGTGAGATTCATTTTCCCTAGAAAATAAATACAATCAAATTTATGAAAAACTATACATAAAGACTGACAAACCACCAATGTGCAAAAGAAAGTAATCATGCAAATAAAAACTAATAATACTGAGATACATGAATTGTAGAGTACTTGGAAGTGAATCTGTAGGTCATGGAATCAGTTTGGTATTGATGTGTGAAGTTACCCAGGTATACCTTCTGCCCAAGTATTTTGGGCAGCCACTGGCAAAGTACAATTGAGTGGAAGAGAGTAGGAAAGGTAATCCTTCTGATAAGATGCTTGAAATGCTGGCTTGCCATGACCAACCTATTTTGTCAGAGAGACAAGCTCAAGGTTTCCTGGCTCATTTCACTGCATCTTATAGTCATAGAGTTAAACAGTACAGCAACAGGCCCTTCAGCCCAGCCCACTCATGTGGACCAAGGAGCCTTTCTCAGCTAGTTCCATTTTGCCCCATATTCCTCTAAACCAGGGGTTCCCAACCTGGAGTCCACGGACCCCTCGTTAATGATAGGGGTACATGGTATAAAAAGGTTGGGAACCCTGCTCTAAACCTGTCATCCATGAAACTGTCCAAATGTGAGAGGTTCAATGTGGTTTACCCACCTCTATCATTTCCTGTGGCAGCTTATTCCAGGTAGACCATAATACCATAGGGCATAAGAGTAGACTTAGGCCATTCAGCCCATCGAGTCCACTCTTGTCATTTCATCATGGCTGATCCCAGATCCCATTCAAACCCACACACCTGCCTTCACACTATATACCTTGATGCCCCAAACAATCTGGAATCTATCAACTTCTGCTTTAAATATACCCATGGACTTGGCCTCCACTAGAGATTTATCACACTTTGGCAGTTTTGAGGCTGTGCCCGCTAGTTCTGGATACCCCCACCAAAGGAAATCCCATTTAAATCTCCCATCCCTGACCTTTTATCATTGTCTTTCTGACCATCTGCAGGAGCATTTACAGCATACAGGCTATGGCAAATACTGATGATTGTTACTCCATAATCTGCTCTTTGATCACTATCAGCCTGTCACCTACAATGGCTGAAAACAATGCACTGCCACACTAAAGTCAGTGCTGAAGGTCTGTTGGACTCTTGAAGGAAAACTCTTCTCGTATAGCATCCGCATACAACCTGAAGCCCACTCCCCAAAGGGAGCTGTAAAAAACCCACTTCAACTGCCTTGAGTCCACCATAATTAATACCATCAATAAATAATTGTTTACCTCAAGATAACAGCTTTTGATGAGAGTGATGATGAGCTAAATTAACTGCAAAAGTCAGGGCTTTGCCAACCCTTGAGAGAAAAGAAACAGCTGTTGAGGCACCCGAAGGCTGAGGTCCCTGACCATGTGAAGAGATGGTGGGTGGAAAAAACACTGGAGGTCCAGCAACTCAATGATAATCATCATGTGCATGGATTTTTCTGGTGCTGCCAACACCATTTCTGATCCACTGCACAGAGAACCAATAATTACGGTGAATTCTTTCTTTGCACAGTTCGTTGTATTTTGCACATTAGTTTGCCAACCTGTTGAATTCCTCTAGATTTGGGGTTCTGAACCTGAAGTCCATGAACTCGAGGGGGACCAGTGTTCTTGTGGGCAGATTTACTAGAGCTGTTGTGAGTGGTTTAAACTGATATAGCAGTGGGACGGGAACCAGGATGACAGAGCTGAGGATGAGCCAGCAGGTTCACAAGTAGATGATGGTTATAAAATGAATGTAAGTAAGGACGAGCTGAAGATTGGGTACAGATGCAGACAGAGCAAAGAGTTAAATTGTACCACAGAAGCAAAATTCAAAAGGGCGAACAATGCAGGACTAAAGTTGCTGTAGTTAAATGTGCGTAGCATTCGGAATAAGGTTGATGAACTTGTGGCACAATTAGAGATTAGTTGGTATGACATTCTGGGCATCACTGAGTCATGGCTGAAAGAAGGCCATAGTTGGAAGCTCAACATCAAATTGTATACTTTGTATCAAAAAGGACAGGCAAGAAGGCATAGGTGGCGATGTGGCTCTGTTGGTAAGATGGAATTACATCCTTAGAAACAGGTGACATAAGGTCAGAGAATGTTGAATCTTTGAGGGGGGAGTTAAGAAAATGCAAGGGTAAAAATACCATTATGGGAGTCATATACAGGCCTCCAAATAGTAGCCAAGTTGTGGGGTTAAGATTGCAAGGGAATCGGAAAAGGCATGTAATATGGATAATGACACAATTGTAATGGGGGATTTCAATATGCAAGGGGATTGGAAAAATTAGGTTGGTGTTGGATCGAAGAGAGAGAATTTGTTGAATGCCAATGAAATGGCTTTTTAGAGCAACTTGTGCTTGAGCCTACTTGGGGAAATGCTATCTTAGATTGGGTGTTGTGTAATAACCCAAACCTTTTTAGGGAGCTTAATGTAAAGGAACCCTTAAGAGACGGTGTTCATAATTTGATTGAATTCATACTGCAATTTGAGAGGAGGAAGCATAACTCACATGTATCAGAGTCGCAATGGAATAAAAGGAATTTCAGAGGCGTGAGAGAGGAGTTTGTCCAGGTGGACTGGAGGAGGATACTGGCGGGGGTGATGGCAGAGCAGAAATGGCTGAAGCTTCTGGGAACAGTTCACAAGGCACAGGATAGATATGTCTCACAGAGGAAAAAGAATGGCAGGGGAAGGCAACTGTGGCTGACAAATGAAGTTAAAGACTGCATAAAAGCCAAGGAAAAGGCTTATAAGGTAGCAAAAGTGAGAGGGAATTAGGATGATTGGGAAACTTTTAAAATCCAACAAAAAGCAACTAAAAAAAGCTATAAGAAGGGAAAAGATTAAATATGGAGCAGACTAGCCAATAATACAAAGCAGAATACCAAAATTTTTTATCAGTTATATAAAGAATAAAAGGGAGGTGAGAGTTGATATTGGACCATTAGGAAATGATACTGGTGAGGTAGTAATGAGGGATAAAGAAATGGCAGATGAACTTAATGGGTACTTTGCATTTGACTTCAATGTAGAAGACACTAGCAGTGTGCCAGAGGTCTGTGAGTATCAGGGAGCAGGAGTGGGTGCCATTGCTATTACAAAGAAAAAAGTGCTAGGTAAACTCAAAGGTCTTAAAGTGGAGGAGTCACCTGGGCCAGATGACTACATCCCGGAGTCCTGAGAGAGATTGCCGAAAACACAATGGATGTACTGCTCATGATCTTTCAAGAAACACTTGATTCTGGCATGGTCCCAGAGGACAGGAAGATTGCAAATGTCACTCCACTCTCTTAGAAGGGAGGAAGGCAAAAGAAAGGAAATTATAGGCCAGTTAGCCTAACCTCAGTTGTTGGGAAAGTGTTGGAGTCTATTATTAAAGATGAGGTTTTGAGGTACTTGGAGACTAATGATAAAATAAATCAAAGCCAGTATAGTTTCTAGAAACATAGAAAACCTACAGCACAATACAGGCCCTTCGGCCCATAATGTTGTGCCGAACATGTCCCTACCTTAGAAATTACTTAGGGTTACCCATAGCCCTCTATTTTTCTAAGCTCCATGTACCTATCCAAAAGTCTCTTAAAAGACCCTTTCATTTCCACCTCCACCACTGTTGCCGGCAGCCCATTCCACACTCTCACCACTCTCTGTGTAAAGAGCTTACCCCTGACATCTCCTCTGTACCTACTCCCAAGCACCTTAAACCTGTGCCTTCTTGTGGCAGCCATTTCTGCGCAGGGAAAAAGCCTCTGACTATTCACACGATCAATACTTCTCATTATCTTGTACACCTCTATCAGGTCACCTCTCATTCTCTGTCGCTCCAAGGAGAAAAGGCTGAGTTCACTCAACCTGTCTTCATAAGGCATGCTCCCCAATCCAGGCAACATCCTTGTAAGTCTCCTCTGCACACTTTCTATGGTTTCCACATCCTTCCTGTAGTGAGGCAACCAGAACTGAGCACATTACTCTATGTGGGGTCTGACCAGGGTCCTATATAGCTGCAACATTAAATCTTTAAAGAGAAATTCTGTAAAGGGAAATCTTGCCTGACAAATCTGTTAAGAGTTCTTCGAGGAAGTAACAAGCAGGGTGGACAAAGGAGAGGCAGTGGATGTCAATTACTTGGATTTTCAGAAGGCATTTGATAAGGTGCAACACATGAGGCTGCTTAACAAGATAAAATCCTATGGTGTTACAGGAAAGATACTAGCATGGATAGCAGAATGGCTGACAGGCAGAAGGAAGTGAGTGGGAATAAAAGGGGCCTTCTCAGGTTGGCTGCCAGTAACCAGTGGTGTTCCTCAGGGGTCAGTATTGGGACCGCTGCTTTTCACATTGTTTGCCAGTGATTTGAATAATGGAATTGATGGCTTTGTGGCAAAGTTTGCAGATGATATGAAGTGGAGAGGTAGGTAGTGATGTGGCAGCAATGTGATTGTAGCAGGACGTAGACAAATGGGCAAAAAAAGTGGCAGATGGAATACAGTGTTGGGAAATGTATGAAAATGCATTTTGGTTATATGAACAATAGTGTAGACTATTATCTAAATGGGGAGAAGGTTCAAGCATCAGAGGTGGAAAGAGGCTTAGGAGTCCTCATGCAAGATTCCCAGAAGATTAATTTACTGGCTGAGTCTGTGGTAAAGAAGGCAAGTGTAATGTTGGCATTTACTTAAAGAGGAATAGAATATGAAAGCAAGGAGATTATGCTGAGGCTTTATAAGACACTGTTCAGGCCATACTTGGAGTATTGTCAACAGTTTTCAGCCCATATCTCTGAAAGGAGATGTTGTCATTGGAGAGAGTCCAGAGGAGGTTCACGAGGATGATTCCGGGAATGAAGGGGTTAACATATGAGGAGCATTTGGCGGCTTTGTGCCTGTACTCACTAGAATTTAGAAGAATGTGGGGGAGTTCATTGAAACCTACCGAATGTTGAAAGGACTAGATTGGGTGGATGTGGAGAGGACGTTTCCTATGGTGGGGGTAGCCAGAACTGGCGGGCACAGCCTCAAAATTGAGGGGCGACCCTTTAGAACAGAAGTAAGGAGGATTTTTTTTTTGGCCAGAGAGTGGTAAATCTGTGGAATGTTCTACCACAGACTACGGTGGAGGCCAAGTCACTGCATATATTTAAGGCTGAAGTGGATCGGTTCCTGATTGGCAGGGCATCAAAGGATATGGCAAGAAGGCAGGTGTATAGGGTTGAGTGGGATCTGGGATCAGCCATGAAGGAATGGTGGAGCAGACTCCATTGGCTGAATTGGCTAATTCTGCTCCTATGTCTTATGGTCTTATGGTCATATGTAGTGGTCCATGGCATAAAAAAAGGTTGGGAACCTCGCCTAGAAACTTGTTTGTTCCTCCAGACTCCAGCATCTGCAGTGTCTTGAGTCTTCAACCCTGATTCTGTTCTTGACCCGAGCACTTTTAATTCCTTGGGCAACACGGTGGAATAGCGGTTCGCGTAAACGCTATTACAGTGCCAGCGAAATGGGTTCAACATCTTCTCATCCTGACCCCAATGGTTTTCTCCGGGCTTTGCGGTTTCCTCCCACATTCCAAATACTAACGGAGTTAATAGGTTAACTGACAGCACAGGCTCGTTGGATCGGAAGTATCTCAAAATAAATAAATGCCACGGCAAACCAAGCGGGTATAACCTTGCTAAACCGGTCCAAACCAGATGGCGTCCCTGGTGAAGTTCTGAAACTAATTCGGGATGACTGAAGTGAGATGAAGTGAGTTTGTCCCTTTAACTACTGTTGGAACCACCCAGTGGTGATGTCAGTGTGTTGATGTGCTATGCCAGGAAGTCCGGAAGAAAAACGGGATTCATGTGTTGCCTGAGCGGGTGACACTGCTCCATGTAGGCGAGATTGCCTCGACCCTCGTTGAAGTCGTTTCGGTAAGGAAGCCTTTCCTCCACGACTGAGAGGCTGCCACCATATTGTCGGTCTTGCAGTTGCTTGAATTGTTGACACGTTGTATTTTCGTTGCAGATCTGGTATTAACCGAGACTGCCAGCCATGGGCACTGGAATGTCTAAGGTACGTGCTATTCAGGGGAGCCTACTTACACAGTTGCCGATGGCGTTCTCTTCAGATCCACAGAGTGGTTTATGACATGAGTGGCATTGCAGTGTATGTAGGCAGAGGCATCGCATTTCCCGCAAGATAATAAAAGCCGCCTCCTTCTGTCGACAGCGATTAATATTTCAAAATAAATGTAGTAACTGGTTATTTTACTGGGGTTCTCGTTACTTACACCCCAGGGCCACAGGCAGAGCAAAGCGACTGCAAAGTAGTCAAAACATTTCTGTTTTGTATCAGCCTACCGTATGAATTTCTCTTTGGTAGCTCAGTTTAAATTTAGGAGTTTTTGTTTAGGCGACAGAGCTCCCCGAACGCCCATTCACAGTGCGATGATGCCGTAGCTGCTATTAAATAAGATTGCAGGCAAAGCGGATTTGTTGTGGCAACCGCCAAACAAGAGGGGTGAGAGTGCTGATATATTTGGGTGATGATCCTCAAACTAGCTGGTTAGACTTTGGCAGGATTCCTGCTCCAGGCTGTGCAGGGGATCCGTATTTAAACCGCCTTAGTCATCAGATCCATTCCAAGGTCGTGATTTCAATGTTCTTTCAGTAACAAGGACGTTAAGAGTGCTCGATTTCTCGGCTTGTTCTGAAAAAAACAACAACAACCACCACTGTTTTCTCCCACTCCAACCTCCCCACGTCTTTATTTTCTCTCTTCTTGCAGAGCTCTATTCTAATTAGGGTTTTAAAAAATATGATGCAGCGATGTCTGCCTTAAAGGGACAGGCACTTCATCAGGTTTGTGAATTGTGCAAAAACGGTGGGTGCCTTTGACGCTTAGAATTGTTAACGGGGTTCTCAGCCTGAGGTCCACGGACCCTTGTGTTAATGGTAAGGCTCTCTTGGCATAAAAACAGTTTGAGAACCCCTGCTTGATAGGAACACAGCCCGGAAGGGTGTGACAGTGCAGAGTTTAGACTATTTTGACATGGCTGGGGTAAAGTGATGGGGGTCACAGATAGGGGCCTGGAGTCAATTCAGATCTATTAATCACATGTACATTGAGACGTACAGTGAGATGTGTTGTTTGCATTAACAGCCAGCGCAACCTAGGGATGTGCTGGGACCAGCCCGCAGGCATCACCATAGCACACATGCTGACAATGCACCACAGAACAAAACAGAAAACAACAAGGGCCAAAACAACACCAGCAGAACAAGCCCCTTTCCCCCCCCTCCCACCTACCTACATACTCCTTTGCTGTAGTGTTGTGGTTTAGGTCTTTTGTTAATATTTCTGCTGTAAAGTTATGTAAGAGGTGACAGATGCTTATGGTAGTGTTGCACACCAAAGTAAGCAACTTTGCATGCCTTCGTCCGAGTTTAGGGCATGTTATTTTGGGATCTCAATCTTGGAAAGATAAGATCATATAGGAGCGAAATTAGGTCATTTGGCCCATCAAGTCTTCTCTGCTATTTCATCATGGCTGATCCAATTCTCCACTCCACACCAGTCTCCTGCCATCTTCCCATATCCCTTCATACTCTGACAAATCAATAATCTATCAACCTCTGCCTTAAATATACATAAACACTTTATTCTGTGGCTGTGTCCACTGGTCTTAGACACTCCCACCATAGGAAACATCTTCTTGACATCCACTCTGTCAAAGGCCTTCCACTATTCGATAGGTTTCAATGAGGTCACCCCTCATTCTTCTGAGTGCTAGTGAATACAGGCCTAGAACCATGTAACGCTCTTCATGTGACAAGCCATTCTATCGTGGAATCATTTCCATGAACCACCTTTGAACCCTCTCCAGCTTCAGCACGTCCTTCCTAAAACTAGGGGCCCAAACTGCTCACAATACTCCAAGTGAGGCCTCACCAGTGTTTTATAAAGCCTCAAAATTACATCCTTGCTTTTATATTCTAGTTTTTTTGAAATGAATGCTAACATTGTATTTGCCGTCATCACCACAGACTCAATTAGCTAATCCTGCACAAGGACTCCCAAGTCCCTTTGCACCTCAGTTTTAAAAAATTTTCTCTCCAATTAGAAAATAGTCAACCCCTTCAGTTATTCTACCAATGTGCTTGACCATACAGTTCCTGATACGGTATTCCATCTGCTATTTCTTTGCCCATTCTCCTAATCTCACTCAAACCTTCTGTAGCTCTCTACTTCCCCAAAACTAACTCCCCCTCCACCTATCTTGATATCATCTGCAAACTTTGCAACAAAGCCATCAATTCCATTTTCCAAATCATTGACATGTAACTTAAAAACAATTGGTCTCAAAATAGATGCCTGCGGAACACCACTAGACACCAGCAGCCTGTCAGAAAAGTCTCCCTTTGTTCCCACACTTTTCCTCTTGCCAATCAGCCACTGCTTTACCATGCTAGAGTCTTTCCTGTAATACCATGGGTTCGTAGCTTGATAAACAGCCTCATGTGTGGCACCTTGTCAGAGGCCTTCTGAAAATTCAAGTACACAACATCAACCAATTGCCCTTTGTCTATCCTGCTTGTTATTTCTTCAAAGAATTCCAACAGATTTGTCAGGTAAGGTTTTGCTTGAGGAAGCCACACTGACTATGGCCTATTTTATCATGTGCCTCCAAGTACATGGAGACGGTTATTTCTTCAGCGGTATGATTGAGGCACAACTGCGTAAGCGCATAGACGTCAGCCAGTTAGAGCAGCGAGAAAAGTTTAAAAGGAGACAGCTTTATAGAACGGGCACCAGAGTAGAGGGAGGCAGAGTAGGAAGGCTTTTGCTTTGGCAATAATGGGTCAAGGCAAGGTTGGTTGCCTGTGTAGAATGCAGACAGGAAATATGTGTGTGAGGCCAGTTTTCTGTGCTTGGTGTCAGATGTGGGAAGTCCTGGAGACTCCCAGTCTCCCAGATGGCCACATCTGCACCAGGTGCATCGAGCTGCAGCTCCTTAGGGACTGCGCTAGGGAACTGCAGATGCAGCTCGATGATCTTCGTCTGGTCAGGGAGAGTGAGAAGGTGATAGAGAGGAGCTATAGGCAGGTAGTCACTCTGGGGCCTGGGGAGACAGATAAGTCAGGAGAGGGAAGGGCAGGAGTCAGACACTAGAGAGTACCCCAGTGGCTGTCCTCCTTAATAATAAGTACTACTGTTTGAGTACCGTTGGTGGGGATGGCCTACCTGGGGGAAGCAACAGTGTCTGGCCCTGTGGCTCAGAAGGGTCGAGAAAGGAAGAGGATGGCAGCAGTGATAGGGGACTCTATAGGGGAGTCACACAGGCGATTCTGTGGACGCAGGAAAAAAACATGGATGCTAGTTTCCCTCTCAGGTGCCAGGGTCTGGGATGTTTCTGATCACATCCATGATATCCTGAAGTGGGCAGGAGAACAGCCAGAGGTTGTGGTACATATTGGTACCAACAACATAGGTAGGAAAAGGGACGAGGTCCTGAACACAGACTATGGGGAGTTAGGAAGGAAGTTGAGAAGCAGGCTCTCAAAGGTAGTAATCTTGGGATTACTGCCTGTTCTAAGTGACAGTGAGTATAGGAATAGAATGAGTGGAGTATAAATGCGTGGCTGAGAGATTGGAGCAGAGAGCAGGGATTCAGATTTCTGGATCACTGGGACCTCTTTTGGGGTAGGCATGACCTGTGCAAGAAGGACGGGTTGCACTTGAATTCCAGGGGTATCAATATCCTGGCAGGGAGGTTTGCAAAGGCTGTTGAGGAGAGTTTAAACTAGAATTGCTGGGGAATGGGAACCGAACTGAAGAGAAGGAGGAAGTGGCGGTTGGCTCACAAGTAGAGAAAGCTTGGAGACAGTGTGAGAGGGAGGATAGGCAGGTGATAGCTTTCAGACCGATGGTTTGAGATGTGTCTATTTTAATGAAGGAGTATTATGAACAAAGCGGATGAGCATAGAGCTTAGATCAGTACTTGGAGCTATGATGTTGTAGCCGTTACAGAGACTTGGATGGCTCAGGGGCAGGAATGATTACTTCAAGTACCAGGCTTTAGATGTTTCAGAAAGGACAGTGAGGGAGGCAAAAGAGGTGGGGGCGTGGCACTGTTGATCAGAGATAGTGTCATGGCTGCCGAAAAGGAGGAAGTCATGGAGGGATTGTCTACGGAGTCTCTGTGGGTGGAAGTTAGGAACAGGAAGGGGTCAGTAACTCTAGATTATCTCCTATTCCGTTGGTTTGAGAAAATGTATTAAGAAGGAAACTCTTTTATTGGTTGATAAAATTAAAGAAATTGACAAGAAATATTCGACTGCTCCTAGTAAGGAGCTTTACAAAGGGTTGAACTTCAAATGGAACACAGTTTATTACTTACATCTTCGATTGAAAATCAATTAATGAAAACCAGATCTGATTTTTATATACATAGTGATAAATCGGGTAAACTGTTAGCTAACCAATAGAAGAATGCTTTGGTTAAACATCAAATTATTAAGATTCGTCAACAGAATGGTGAATTGACAGTTAACCATGATGAGATAAACAAATCTTTTCAAGATTTTTATACCTCCCTGTATCATTCTGAATTCCCTCATGATCATAATACCATGCATGATTTTCTTGGGAAATTGAATTTTCCAAAATTATCATCAGATGATCTTTCAATATTAGAAACTCCTATTACGGATGCAGAAATTAAAGGGGTTATTTCCTCTATGAATTCTGGGAAAGCACCAGGTCCAGATGGGTATACAGTGGAATTTTTAAAGTGTTTTTCCTCTACTCTTTCTCCTTGGTTATGCAGGGTTTTTGAAGAAGCAATTAGATTGGGTAAACTGTCACAATCTTTTTATAGAGCGTCCATTTCTTTAATATTGAAAAAGGATAAAGACCCTACTGACTGTGCATCCTATAGACCAATATCCTTATTGAATGTAGATTCCAAGATCTTTTCCAAGTTACTGGCGTCCAGGCTGGAGAAGGTATTACCTCAAATTATCTCAGAAGATCAAACTGGTTTTATTAAAAATCGCTATTCTTTTTTCAATATTAGGAGATTATTGAATATTGTTTATACTCCTTCACGTAGCACCTCAGAATGTGTCATTTCATTAGATGCGGAGAAAGCATTTGATAGAGTTGAATGGCCATACTTACTTACTGTGCTTGAGAAGTTTAATTTTAGTCCGACATTCATATCCTGGATTAAACTGATATATCATACTCCAGTAGCCTTGGTCTTTACTAACAATCAAAGATCTCCCTTTTTTCGTTTATTTCGGGGTACCAGGCAAGGCTGTCCTCTTAGTCCATTATTATTTGATATTGCTTTAGAACCTTTGGCAATTGCTATTAGAGAAAGAATCACCGAACATTTTTGGCATTACTCGTGAGATGGATATACATAAGTTATCATTATACGCAGATGATTTGTTATTATATATTTCTGATCCTGAGAAATCCATTCCTGTAGTTATATCATTGTTGGCTCAATTTAGTAATTTTTCTGGGTATAAATTAAATCTTAATAAGAGTGAATTGTTTCCCTTAAATAGACAGGTTCCAATTTATGGAAATTTACCTTTTAAATTAGTTAATGACTCTTTTATATACTTAGGGATTAAAATTACAAAAAATTATAAGGAGTTATTTAAGGTTAATTTTTTACCCTTAATTGATCAGATTAAATGTTTGTTCACTAAATGGTCACCATTATCTTTATCCCTGATAGGTCGGATTAATGCTATTAAGATGATTATTTTACCCAAGTTTTTATATATATTTCAAGCGGTACCAATTTTTATTCCAAAATCTTTTTTTGATAATATTGATTCAAAAATTTCCTCATATATATGGCAGAATAAAAATCCTAGATTAGGTAAAAAATATTTACAGAAGGCAAGGAAGGAAGGTGGATTGGCATTGCCTAATTTTAGATTTTATTATTGGGCAATTAATATCCGATATTTGATATGTTGGTTAAAGGATTGGGATTTATCTTTTAGCCCTCATTGGGTAAACCTGGAAACTAAATCTGTACAAGGATTTTCATTGGGTTCTATTTTAGGGTCTTCTCTTCCCTTTGCTCCTTCTAAATTGCAGAAATGAATTGACAATCCGATAGTTAAACATACTTTACGTATATGGTTTCAATTTCGGAAATTTTTTGGGTTGAATCAATTTGTTTTAACTATTCCTATTGTATCCAATTTCTTTTTTCATCCTTCTATTATAGACCAAGCTTATTCAGCTTGGAAGACTAAAGGATTACTACGATTTTCTGATTTATTTTTGGATAATTGTTTTATGTCTTTTGAACAATTATCTAATAAATATAATTTGCCTAGATTTCATTTTTTTTTTAGATATTTACATATTAGGAATTTCTTAAACACTGTACTTCCTACCTTTCCAAATCTTGAGTCTTCGGGTATTTTGGAGAATTTGTTTGAACTAAATCCTTCTCAGAAAGGTGTAATATCAAAACTCTACAACATAATTATGAAAATATGTTCAGAGCCCTTCTATAAGATTAAAAATGATTGGGAAAGAGAACTTAACCTTACTATCCCTATTGAGAATTGGGATAAAATTCTTCAATTAGTCAATTTATCATCTATATGTGCTAAACATTCATTAATACAGTTTAAAGTTGTGCACAGGGCTCATATGTCCAAGGATAAATTGGCTCGTTTTTATTCCTATATAAATCCTATATGTGACAGATGTCATTCTGAGATAGCATCTTTAACTCATATGTTTTGGTCGTCCGCTTTTGAAAAAATATTGGAAAGACATTTTTGATATTATTTCCACGGTATTGAACATTGATTTACAACCTCATCCTATTACTGCAATTTTTGGTTTACCAGTGATGGACTCAATCCATTTATCTTCTTCTGCTTGTCGAATGATTGCATTTCTTACATTAATGGCTAGAAGATCTATTTTGTTGAATTGGAAAGAAATTAATCCCCCTACCATATTTCATTGGCTTTCTCAAACTATGTTATGTCTAAATTTGGAGAAAATTAAGTGTTGTATTTGACCCTTCTATTAAATTTGAAAAGACATGGAGACCATTTATTCAATATTTTCATATGATGTAATTTGACCCTGTTCCAAACTTATTCATTTTTCTGGTTTTGATTAGACATGTGTTGAGAGGATCGGAGTTGGCAACACTGATGATTTTGTATTTTTTTAATATAGATACTTTAAACAGCCCATTATTCATTATTTTTTTTCTTTTTTCTTCCTTTTTTTTCTCTTTATTAGTTATTAGGTTGTTAGATTAGTTTTTCTTAAAGTTAAATTTTTCTTTTTCTCTTTTCTGTTTTTTTTTGCATGTATATGATATACCTAGTTTTGCTTTGTTTATATGATATTTGTATCATTCATGATTTGGGAAGACTTAACTATATTGTAACTATTGCTTCTGTATTCTTTCATGTTCAGTTTAAATTTGTAAGTTTGTAATCCCACTATCTATGTATTAAACTTATCTTGTTGATATTATTATTATTAATAATAATAATAATAATAATAATAAAAAGATTGAAAAAGAAAAGTAACTCTACTGGGTGTTTTTTATAGAACACCCAATAGTAACAGGGACATTGAGGAGCAGATAGGGAGACAGATTCTGGAAAGGTGTAATAATAACAGGGTTGTTGTGGTGGGAGATTTTAAATTTACCAAATATCGATTGGCATCTCCCTAGAGCGAGGGGTTTAGATGGGGTGGAGTTTGTCAGGTGTGTTCAGCAAGGTTTCTTGACACAATATGTAGATAAGCCTACAAGAGGAGAGGCTGTACTTGATCTGGTATTGGGAAATGAAGCTGGTCAGGTGTCACGTCTCTCAGTGGGAGAGCAGTTTGGAGATGGTGATCACAATTCTATTTCCTTTACCATAGCATTAGAGAGGGATAGGAACAGACAAGTTAGGAAAGCGTTTAATTGGAGTAAGGGGAAATATGAGGCTATCAGGCAGGAACTTGTAACCATAAATTGGAAACAGATGTTCTCGGGGAAATGTACAGAAGAAATGTGGCAAATGTTCTAGTAGAAGTGGTAGAGGCAGGTTAGGTATTGTCATTTAAAGTAAAATTGGAAAGGAGCGGAGGGTTATGGGCTGAGTGCAGGTCGATGGGACTAGGTGAGAGTAAGTGTTCAGCACGGACTAGAAGGGCTGAGATGGCCTGTTTCTGTGCTGTAATTGTTATATGGTTATATATGGTTATATGATATTTACATGGAGTTCTGCATGGGTACATTCCAATGAGATGGAAAGGGTGGAACCATGGTGTACAAAGGCTGTTGTAAATCTAGTCAAGAAGAAAAGAAGAGCTTACGACAGGTTCAAAAAAGTAGGTAATGATAGAGATCTAGAAGATCATAAGGTTAGCAGGAAGGAGTTTAAGAATAAAATTAGGAGAGCCAGAGGAGGCCATGAGAAGGCCTGGGGCGGACAGGATTAAGGAAAACCCCAAGGTATTCTACAAGTATGTGAAGACCAAGAGGATAAGACGTGAGAGAATAGGACCAATCAAGTGTGACAGTGGAAAAGTGTGTATGGAACCGGAGGAGATAGCAGAGGTGCTTAATGAATACTTTTCTTCAGTATTCACTACGGCAAAGGATCTTGGCAACTGTAGAGATAACTAACTGGCCTATTGTTTCCTTTCTTCTGCTTCTTTCCCTTCCGAGGTGTGGAGTGACATTTGCAATTTTCCAGTCTTCTGGAACCATTCCAGAATCTAGTGCTGCTTGAAAGCTTATTACTAATGCTTCCATGATCTCTTCAGCCACCTCTTTCAGAACTCTTGGTCTGGTTCTGGTGAATTCTCTACTTTCAGAACTTACAGTTTCCCAAGAATTTTCTCTCTCGCTTCACACGCTTCATGTTGCTGGTGCCTTCCACAGTGAAGACTGATGCAAAATATGTATTCAGTTTGTATGTCATTTCATTGTCCCCCATTACCATCTCTTCAGCATCATTTTCCGGTGATCCGATACCCACTCTCACCTCTCTTTTACACTTTATGTATCTGAAGAAACTTCTGCTATCTTCTTCAATACTGTTGGCTATCTTACCTTCATATTCCATCTTTACCTTAATGACTTTTTTAGTTCCCTTCTGTTGGTTTTTAAAAGCTTCCCAATCCTCTAACGTCCTACAAAGTTTTGTTCTATCACATGCTCTCTCATTGGTTTTTATGGCTTTGACTTCTCTTGTTAGCCACGGTTGTGTTGTGTCATCTTTCCTTTAGAATACTTCTTTCTCTTGGGGATGTATATATCCTGCGTCTTTTGAATGCTTCCAGATATTCCAGCCATTGCTGCTGTGTAGTCATCCCTGCCAGTGTTCTTTTCCAATCAATTCTGGCCAACTCCTCTCTCATGCCTCTGTAATTCCCTTTACTCCACTGTAATACGGATACATCTGACTTTAGCTTCTCCTTCTCAAATCTCAGGGAGAATTCTATCATGTTATGATCACGTTCCCAATAAGGAGTCTTTTACCTTAAGCTCTTGATGCACCATCAATAACTCTCGGAGACGGGAGGCGAACGATAGGCTTTTATTAGCAGCAAAAGTGACCACAACATCCTGGAGACTGAGAGAGGAGCAGTGTCTCCAATCGCCTTTATACAGGGGTCTGTGGGAGGAGCCACAGGAGCAGTCAGCAGAGGGGCGTGTCCAGACAGGTATACACATAGTTTACCACATTCACCCCCCCCTTTGTTTTAAAAGAGGGTCCCCACAGGGCGAAGTTTCTTACAAGTACATTTACAGGTTAAGTCTATCAGGTGGTTGAGTCTGTCGCTGCGATCTACATAGCACCGGTGGTGATTGCACCGGAGACGGTGGTTGTGCTGGCTCCAACCTGACTTGAGGTGCCAGCCTGTTAGGCATCAGTAATCCCTCATGCGTATGCGTGGCACCCGGTATGGGAGTGTCGTGAGGAGTCTGTGTAGGGCTTGGTGTGCGCGGTGTCTCGTGGGTATATACATCGGTGGGTATGGGGTTCATAGTCACCGTGGAGTGTTCGGGGTAGGGGACTGGTGCTCCTGTGGGCTCCAGGTCGCAGACGGAGACCATATCCTCCCGCCCATCAGGTAGGACCACGTAGGCATACTGGGGGTTCGCGTGAAGTAGGTGAACCCTCTCGATCAGCGGGGAGTATTTATTGCTCCTCGCATGTTTCTGGAGCAGCACTGGCCCTGGGGATGTCAGCCAAGTCGGTAGGGTTGTCTCAGTGGCAGACTTCCTGGGAAAAGAAAAGAGTCGCTCATGAGGGGTGGCATTGGTGGACGTGCATAACAGGGAGCAGATGGAGTGGAGTGCCTTGGGGAGGACCTCCTGCCAGCGAGAGACTGGCAGTCCCTTTGACCTAAGGGCTAAGAGTGTGGCCTCCCACACAGTGGCATTCTCCCTCTCCACCTGTCCATTCCCCCGGGGATTATAGCTCGTGGTCCTACTAGTAGCAATACACCTAGCCAGCAGGTACTGGCGCAGCTCGTCACTCTATCACTGTGGATATAGCAGGGATATCCGAACAGAGTGAAGAGCTGGCGCAGGGTTTTTATGACAGATGTGGCCGTGGTATCGGGGCAGGGGATGGCAAAGGGGAACTGCGAGTACTCGTCGATTATGTTGAGAAAGTAGACATTGCGCTCGGTGGAGGGAAGGGGGCCCTTAAAGTCGACACTCAGTCACTCAAAGGGGTGGGTGGCCTAGATAAGTTGTGCCTGTTCAGGACGGTAGAAGTGCGGAGAGTTCTCTTCTCCACCTCAAAATTTTATCATTTTTGATTTTGCCCCCCTGTTGGTTGCTGAACATGAACGCAACTGAGCACTGGTCGGTCAGCAAGGTGAATCTTTTGCCGGCGAGATCGTGCCTCCAGTGCCTAATAGCTTCCACTATGGCCTGGGCTTCTTTCTCCACCGCGGAGTGCCGAATTTCAGGGCCCTGAAGGGTACGAGAGAAGAATGCTACTGGCCTGCCTTCCTGATTGAGGGTAGCAGCCAGCGCGAAGTCGAGGCGTCACTCTCTACTTGGAAGGGAATGGTCTCGTCCACCGCATGCATCGTTGCTTTGGCAATGTCCCCTTTAATGCGGCTGAAGGCCGCGCGGGCCTCGGCTGAGAGGGGAAATGCGGTGGACTTGACCAGGGGGCCGGCCTTGTCTGCGTAGTGAGGGACCCATTGGGCGTAATAGGAAAAGAAGCCCAGACACCGTTTGAGGGCTCTGAGGGTGGTGGGAAGAGTGAGTTCCAACAGGGGGTGCATATGGTCGGGGTCAGGGCCAATTACCCCGTTCTCCACGACATACCCAAGGAACACACACTTGTCCTTTTATAGGTGAGGGTAAGAGCTTTGGCTGCTTGGAAAAATCGTTGGAGGTTGGTGTCGTGATCCTACCAGTTGTGACCACAGATGGCGATGTTATCCAGATATGGGAACGTGGCTTTCAGTTGGCACTGGTCCACCATCCGGTCCATTTCCCTCTGGAAGACAGAGACCCATTTGTGACACCGAAGGGGACGCGCAGGAAGTGATAGAGCCTGCTGCCTGCCTCGAAGGCGGTGTAGGGGCGGTCCTCCTGGCGGATGGGGAGCTGATGGTAAGCGGATTTCAGGTCTATGGTTGAGTACACCTTGTACTGAGCTATCTGAATGACCATATCCATGATGCGGGGTAGGGGGTACGCGTCAAGCTGCGTGAACCTATTGATGGTCTGGCTATAGTCCACGACCATCCTATTTTTCTGCCCGGTCCGAACAATGACCACCTGGGCCCTCCAAGGACTTGTGCTTGGCTCAATGTTCCCCTCCCTGAGCAGCCGCTGCACCTCCGACTTAATGAAGGCCCTGTCCCCCACGCTGTACCTCCTGCTTTTAGTTGCCATAGGTTTACAGTCGGGGGTCAGGTTGGCGAACAGCGGTGGGGGAGGGATCTTGAGGGTGGAAAGGCTGCAAGTGGTGTCAGTAGCGTGGCTGTCGGCACGGCGTTGGGTGGGATGTGTGGGTCGGTGTGTGTGTGTGGTTAGTAGTGGGGTATATGACAAAGTCCCACAAAACTGAGGATTTCTGACAGTGATTGGTGGGAGGGGCCCATCATACTCCATTGTCACACTTTTCAGGTGGCTCTGGAAGTCAAGCCCCAATAGCACAGGGGCACACAGTTGAGGCATGACCAGTAACGCAAAGTCCCAATATTCTGTGCCCTGCACCACCAATGTCGCTACACAACCCCCCCGGATGTCTGTGGAATGTGATCCAGAAGCCATGGTGACCTTCTGGCTTACCGGCTGTGTCACGAGTCCACAGCGTTGCACTGTGTCCGGGTGAATAAAACTCTCAGTGCTGCCCGTGTCAAACAGGCAGCTAGTTCAGTGCCCCTCCACCAGGATGTCCATCATTGACCTTGCGAGCTGGTGTGGAGCGCTTTGGTCGAGGGTCACGGAGGCCAGAGTTGCATCGCCGTCTAGGTGCCCGGTAAGCACCCATGGGTCGGGGGTGGGGCAAGGTGGCGCCAACCAAGATGGCCGCCCCCATGCCTCGCACGCAGCGGGCAGTCAAGATAGCGGCAACCAAGATGGCCGCCCCCATGCCTCGCACGAGGCGCTGCTCGACCCTGCTCGTGGTTTGGACTTACAGGCCTTGGCGAAGTGGCCCTTCTTTCCGCAGATGGAGCAGGTAGCTTCTCGGGCTGGGCAGCGTTTTCGGGGGTGCTTTTCGAGTCTGCAGAAGTAACACTGCCCGGACTTGTGACTGGCAGCACCCATGGTCGATACGCCGGGTTGCGGGGATTTCACGGAATCGCGACTGGCAGCAGCCGAGGTCGATTTGCCGGCGGGTTGCGGGGTCTGCAGCGTCCACGGGGCCGGCAGGAGATCGTGCGCCTGGAGAGCATCAGCGTTGTGCAGAGCGGCCTCCAGCGTGTCGGCCAGCTCGATCGCCGACTGTAAGGTAAGATTGGCATGTTCCAGCAGCCGCTGGCGCATGTACACTGACCTGATCCTCGTAATGAAGGCGTCTCTTACTAGGAGCTCCTCATGCTGTTCCGCCATCAGTCCCCTGCAGTCGCAGGCCCGCACAAGTCTCTATAGGGCCCGGACAAACTCAGCGCTCGACTCTCCGGCCCACTGCGGCTGTGTCGCTAAGCGATGTCTTGCATAGACGGTGTTCACCGGCCGCAGGTATTGCCTTTTGAGGGCGTCCAGTGCCCCTTGGTAGGTTGGCAGGTCCCTGATCAGGGAGTAGACCCATGGACTGACCCTGGAGAGGAGAATTTTGTGCATCGTTGCAAGCTCGGTCACACGAATCTCTTCCAGGTACGATTGGAAGCATGCAAGCCAGAGTTCAAAAGTGATGCTGGCTTCTGGAGATTGAAGGTCAATATCCAATCTGTCCGGTTGTAAAATGCTCTCCATGTTTTAAAATTGCTGCTAATAGAATTGATGCACTATCAATAACTCTCGGAGATGGGAGGCGAACAATAGGCTTTTATTAGCAGCAAAAGTGACCACAAAAAGAGCAGTGCCTCCAATCGCCTTTATACAGGGGTCTGTGGGAGGAGCCACAGGAGCAGTCAGCAGGGGGGCATGTCCAGACAGGTATACACATAGTTTTCCACAGCTCTGTAATCAATTCTGGTTCATTGCACAACACCCAATCCAGAATAGCTGATCCTCTAGTGGGCTCAACCACGAGCTGCTGTATAAAGCCATTTCATAGGCACTCTAGAAATTCCCCCTCCTGTAATCAAGCACCACCCGATTTTCCCAATCTACCCTGCATATTAAAGTCCCCCATGACTATTGTAATTTTGGCCCTTAGATATACATTTTCTGTCTCCTGTTGTATAATTTGTAGGTCACATCGTTACTACTGTTTGAAGTTCTGTATAGAACTCCCATCAGAGTCTTTTTATCCTTGCAGTTCTTTAGCTCTATCCACAATGATTCAATACCTTCGAACCCTATGTCACCTCTTTCTAATGATTTGATTTCATTTTTTACCAACAGTGCAACACCGCCCCCTTTGCCTTCTTGCCTGACCTTTTGATACAATATGTATCATTGGTCATTAAGCTCCTAGCTATAATCCTTCAGCCATGATTCAGTGATGCCTACAACATCATACCCGGCAATCTGCAGCTGTGCTGCAAGTTCATCCACCTTATTCCGTAAGCTCTATGCATTCAAGTACCACACCTTCAGTCCTATATTCATCCTTTACGATTTGTCTGCCTTTTTACATTGCAATTTATCCTGTTGATTGCAATTTTGCCTTGTCAATAGCCTCTCCTCACTACACATGCCTCTGTTTGTGAACCAGCTACCCCATCGTCAGCACTATTATCCGCCGTTCCTCCGATACTTCTTCATTGAAATATATGCAGCACAGGACACCAGCTGCACCATGCTCAACCTTTTGATTCCTGACTTTGTCTGAGGTCTCACCAACATCTGCCTCCACAACCTCTCCACTAACTGTTCTGGCATTCTGGTTCCCATCCCTCTGCAACTCTAGTTTAAACCCCATCATGCAGTATTAACAAACCTTCCCGCTAGAATATCAGGCCCTCTCCAGTTTGGGTGCAAAGCACCCCTTTGTACATGTCTCACCTTCCCTGAAAGCGAGCCCGATAATCCAAAAATCTTACGCTCTCCATTCTACACCAACTCTTTTGCCACATATTAAACTGTATAATCTTCCTAGTTCTGGCCTCACTCACACATGGCATGGGTAGCAAACGTGAGTTCACAACCCTGGAGATCCTGCCCTTTAAATTAGCTCCTCACTCCCTGAACTCCCTATGCAGATCCTTGTCATTTGTCCTACCCGTTTCATTGGTACCAACATGGACCAAGACTTCTGGCTATAAACGCTATTGTTAATGTAGAGTGCAGTGTAATTCAGGAGACTAGAGGCACATACAATAATCATGTGGGATTTTAATGCGCAGAAGGGCTGGGCAAATCGTAACAGGAGTAGTAGTATAGAGGCTAGAGTATTTGTGAACAAAAGAAAGTCGGCCGATGCTGGAAATCCAAAGCAACGCACACAAACTGCAATTAGAACTCAGCAGGTCAGGCAGTATCGTTGGTGATGAATAAAGAGCTGATGCTCTGAAACCTCTTGGGAATTTTCAGCTAATTTCTGGCTCCTTCTGTTGTGTCATAGAAACCCCCAATGCTGCTTTCGAGAATTGAGAACACTGTGTGGGTAGAATGCATAGAAACACACACACAATGCTGGAGGAATTTGGCAGGTCAGGCAGCATCTATGGGAAAGAGTAAACAGTTGATGTTTTAGGCTGAAACCCTTCTTCAGGATTGAGAAGGAAAGGGAAAAAATGCCAGAAAAAGAAGGTAGGGGAAGGGGAAAGAAGCTTGCTGGAAGATGATAGGTGAAGACATGTGGGTGGGAAAGGTGATGGGAAAAATAATCTGATAGGACAGGAGAGTGGAGAATAGGAGAAAGGGAAGGAGGAAAGAACCCAGGAGGAAGTAATAGGCAGGTGAGAAGAAGTGAAAGGTCAGAGTGCGGAATAGAGGGGGAGGGGAATCGATATTCATGTCATCACGTTGGAGGATACCCAGACAGAATATAAGTGTTGTTATTCCACCCTGAGGATGGCCTCATCTCGACACAAGAGGAGGCCACGGATCTGCATGGATCATTATACTGAGGAATCAGCATGGAGACAGGCTACTTAAATTTAGTATTCTGTGATGAGGAAGAGTTAATTAAAAACACGAGTTCAGAGTACAATCAAATTGTATAAAAGCAAGTGATTTAGTTCAATCTGGAATTAGGGCTGTAAATCTCAACCAACTACAAGGTTATGTGTTGAGTTGGAGCTGGATGATTGAGAAACTACATTGAAAAGGATGACATTAAACAAATGATTATATACCTCTTTAAGGCATATAAAGCCTAATAGGAAAAATGTTTCAGCCATGGCTAATAATGGAAATTAAATCAAATGAAAATGCTTATAATGCCGACAAGAGCAGTAAGCCTGAGGATGAGCAGCATTTCAGAATTCAGTGGAGAAGGATCAAAACTGTATCAACTAGTATTGAGATATAAAAGAAAAGGAGTAATAAAAAATTAATTGGGTACCTTTCAGCCTGACGAAGGAGAGACAATCTTGAGTTTACCTTCATGAAAGAACACAGAAAATCTGTTGGAAATAGAGAACATTGCTTCTGGGGTGAATGAAGAACTGAAACAATGTAGCATGAGTAAAACAAGGAATTGAGGAAAATAATGAGGCTGAAAACCAATGGACATCCAGTACCTGATGAACTCATCAGAAGGGTTTCAAAGAGGTGGTGATGGAGGTCGTGCACTGGCTGTCAAGTTGCAAAATTCCCCAGGTTCTGGAATGGTTCTTACAGATTGGAAATTAGCAATGTAAAAGCAATATTTAATAAAGTGGGGAGAGAGAAGGTGGTGAACTATAGACCAATTATCTTGATATCACTAATAGAAAAATGTTAGAGTCTATTATTATGGAAGTGATAACAAGTTGTGGAGAAAATAAAAGAAGCATTGTAAGAGCTAAGATGCAATTATGAAGGGAATTATGCGAAGGGGAGTGATAAGAGCAGGAATGATGATCTCATCCTCATTTGGGCCAAGTATGTAATAAAATCCAGAATTAAATGTTTCCGATGGAAACAAAACTTAGCATTGGTTAGCAGGATAAGTGTTGCTTGATGGCATCTTTGCCAATTGGATGATGATTGAGAGTAGATGATATGCTGCTGATCGATCAGTTGGAGAAATCCAGGTTTGTATCTCAGAGGTTTTCCAGTCTGTCAATGTGAAAACTGTAGACAGACATTTGGTCAGTTCTTGAGCACGTCTTCATTATCGCAAATCCCAATGTTTCAAGACCATGGCCTCAGCAGTACGTTGCTTACTCAGCTGTCTGTTTATTTATTTAGCAATTGTAGTATGCAGTAGGCCCTTCCATCCCTTTGAGCCACACTGCCCCAGCAACCCCACAATCCCGATTAACTCTAACCTTATCATGGGACAGTTTACAATGACCAATTAACCTACCTGGACTGTGGGAGGAAACCGGAGCACCCAGAGGAAACCCATGCATTCCATGGAGAAGACATACAGACACTTCTTACAGAACAGCACTGGAATTGAACTTCCTGAGCTGTAAGAGAGTTGCATTGACTACTACACTCCGTGGCACCCAATATTAATAATAATACTAATTTTAAAATATTGCCAATGCCTAGTTATTAATATTGTGTACAGTTATTCAATTGGTCTGTATAGTATATGACCTCTCTGATGCTGGGAATCTCAGGAGGATACTGAAGTGAGCCATATACTTGGTATTTTTGGATGTCGGTAATTGCAAACACTTATTTTGCATCCTTGTAACCGTGTGGTCATCTGCAGGTTTCTGCGGCATTAGATGGCTTGAGTTTCGACTCTTTTATTGAGTGGCTGTACCTTTCTATCCTGTACGTGCTATGTGTACTTTATGCTGTGTGTGACTATTGGTACTGTGTTTTGTACCTTGACCTTGTCTTGTTTGGCTATATTCATGAGTATTCATATATGGTTGATGACAATTAATCTTGAATTGAATTGAATTAAATTGTACTGAGCGATGCCTTTATAAGGAATGGAAGTGTTCATGGACTCTCATTAGCTGTTTAAGTGCCTGTTGCTTTCCATGGCTGGATATATAAGGCCTTTTATCTATTGGTTCTAATGCTGCTTTAGACAGATTGCAGCTTGCTAAATTTGATATTTGGCCAGCATGAGTTATAACTTTTCCAGTTGATATGTTTTTATGTGCCTGATATAGCTCCTCTCATTCTCCATAATCAAATGTTTAATGGCCAAGGCGATGTTGGGCCATGAGGTCACAGGTTTTTTTGGAAAATAATTCTGTCATAACTGAGGGCCCACTGCAGCACAGATACATCCAGTTTTAGCTGACATCTCTGTTCTGACTCTGCACCATTCGGCCTTGTGGTTAATCATCTAGGTGAAAAGTGACAGTTTCTCTTCATAGCCTAAGGTAACATAGTTACGTTTAAATTCTAGACCGCACACTCTTCTAAATATTGTCGCATTTGGATTAGTGCAAATCAGATGGAAGACAAGCAGGCTTATCCCTCACGATGGATGGCCATTGGTCAGATGTGTTGCTCTGTTTTTCTCTCAACAACTGCTGCCTCACCTGCTGAATATTTCCAGAATTTTTTCCAGTATAGTGTCGTGTTAACAACCTTTCCCTCATGATTAACAAAACAAAAGAAATTCGGTATTGTGGTGAACTACATATACCTGTCTGGACACGCCCCCTGCTGACTTCTCCTGTGGCCCCGCCCACTGACCGTGGCTCCTCCCACAGACCCCAGTATAAAGGTGATTGAGGCCTGAGCCCGGCCCTCAGTCTCCAGGATGTAGTATGGTGGTCAACTACTGCTTGTTCTTTCTTCCAGTCAATAAAAGCCAATATCTTGCCTCACATCTCGGAGGGTTATTGATGGTGCGTCAGGTATGACCACCTCAGTCCCTATCAACTCTTACCAATTTTATTGGTGCACCATAGAAAGCATTCTGTCCGGGTGTATATTGGAATTCCTAAAGTGAGGCCCAATAGGTGAAGCCTGGGCCTGTGAATTCACTGGGAAGGTGAAGGCCTAATGTCTGTGAGTGTGAGTCCACTGGAGACTGGAGGCCCAGAGACGGCCTGTCCTGGAGTTGGATGACTCTGTGTGTGTCTGTGCACAGGAGTGGTAGGGAGGTAAGGGGACTTACTTTGCTGTTGATGGTTTATTGTTGTTTTTGTTGCTCGAGGGTTCTGCAAACATGGTGGGCATGCTACGTTGGCGCCAGACACTTGCAGGCTGCCCCCAGTACATCCTTAGGTTGCTTTAGTTCGTTAACAAAAATGATATACATACTGACTGTATGTTTTGAAGTACTGCATATGTGGTAAATAAATACTATAAATCTGAATCTGGTATGGCTGCAGCCTTCAACGTGAACACTAGAAATTCCAGAGCTGTGGACACAGCTCAGCACATCACAGAAACGCCTCCATATCTACACTTCTCACTGCCTCAGTAATCAAAGTTCCCACCCACTCCGGACATTCTGTCTTCTTCCTTCTCCCATGGGGCAGAAGATACAAAAGCCTGAGAGCATATACCACCAGGCTCAAGGACAGTTTCTATCCAATCGTTATCAAACTCTTGAATGGACCTCTTGTACAATAAGATAGACACTTAGCCTCACGATCTACAATATCATGATCTTGCACTTTATCATTTAGCTGCACTGCACATTCTTTGTAGCTCTTGCACTTTATCCTGCGTTGTTATTGTTTTACATAATTCTAACTCAATGTGCTGTGTAATGATTTGATCTGTATGAGGAGTATGTAAGACCATTTCACTCTATCTTGATCCATGTGACTATAACATACCAATACATTCTGTTTTTATTTCAGACTTCTGAGGCTTTGTAAGTCGCAGGTCAGACTGCACTTGGAGTATTGTGAGCCCCTTATTTAAGAAAGGATGTGCTGACATTGGAGAGGGTCCAGAGAAGGTTCATGAGAATGATCCGGAGAATGAAAGCGGAGTATGACTATGAGGAGAGTTTGTTGACTCTGAGCCTGTACTCACTGAAGTGGCAAGAATGAGAGCGGATCCCATTGAAACCTGTCGAATTCTGAAAGGCCTAGATAGATGGGTGTGGAGAGGATGTTCCTTATAATGGGGGAATCAAGTAACAACCTCAAAATATAAGTATGTCATTTTAGAACAGAGATGAGGAGGAATTTCTTTAGCCAGAAGGAATTCATTGCTACAGATGGCAGTGCAGGTCAACTCATTGGGTATATTTAAAGATGAGGTTGATTGGTTCTTGATTAATCAGGGCATCAAAGGTTATGGGGAGAAGGCAGGAGAATGGGACTGAGAGGGATAATCAGTCAGCCATGATGATGGAATGGGAGAACAGACTTGATAGGCCAAATGGCCTAATTCCCCTGCTATGTCTTATGCTCTTATGAGTTTATGGTCTTTTGTTTCCCCTGTCTTAGTTCTTTAACCATTTCCTGATCTAGTTTGGTAGATAATGTCTTTCATGTCTTAGTCAGATTGATGAGTGGCAATTCCTGGTCAAGATTCCTGCGTACAACACTCCCTCTGTCCACATCTTCTGGATAGAGCACAGAACAATTTATTTCACTTCTTTTATGTCTGTTTTTCATTTTAAATGTGCTTCTATAACTGTTAGAGCATGCAATTTACAGTTTGGAGATCGAGTGAGTGATCCAACACTTTGCCATCTCCAAGAGGATTTCAAGAAGCAGAGAGTGTGAGCCTTGAGATGAAGCAACTACAAGACGGGGGTGAGCTGATTAAAGCTTCCATTACTCATCATATAAAGTGACGAAGAGGATTGAAGCATCGAAGTTAACATGGAAAGTGAGAGCCAACTACGTGCCTTCTCATCGCCGACCTGGAGAAGAAGCCTGTGTGGCTTATCACTGTACCCAGAGTGTAGGCCTCTGCGCTTGAGTGTTCTTCTCTCTCTTTTGATGACTTTGGAGGATGTTCCCAAGGTTTTGCATTTATGGATTTGAGTGCTGGATGATGGACTATGGACTTTTTCAGTCTTATGGTTTTTATATTCTGTGTTCTGATTTTTTTGCCCATTCTTTCTCATTCTTTTTCTTGTGCATGGGAGGGGCTTCATGGGCAGATGTTCTTGATGTGTTTTGTGCGGGAGGAGGAGAACTGAGGGGTTGATGATTATGTTGCCGTTCTTTGTTTTGTGTGGAGGGTTGGGTTTGCTGTTTTTCTTTGAACGAACTTCCATGGTTTTTCTTTGCTTCGTGGCGATCTGGAGAAGAACAATCTGAGTTGTATACTGAATACATACTTTGATAATAAATGAACCTTTGAATCCTTGAACCTTTCAAACCTTTGAACTCCACTGGGCCATTCTTCATGCTGTTATGCAGAATAAGTTCTATGTATATGCTACCCTCTGTGGTTTCGTCCAAACATTAGCCTTCACTTTGTTGATAGCAATGGCGTCCCTAACTCTGTTGGCAATGGGTTTAAGTCTTACTGCAGAGAACAGGCCCACAATAGACTCAAAATTGGGAAGCAGCAGTCTGTTTCAAGCACTATTAGCTCCAATAGATGTAACTTCCCATAAAAAGGTGCTTAAGCAGCTAATAAGGCCCTGGTTGTCCATGAGTCCGCTGAAGGCCTGGCAGCCTGTCTGTGTGGGTGGGTGGGAGGAAAGAAAAGAATGCTTGTTTTGCTGCTGTTGTTCTGCTGAGCACGGTGGGCATGCTGTGTTGAAGCTGGAACATGTGGCTGCACTTGCAGGCTTCCCCCAGCACAATCCTTGGGTGCGGGTCGTTCTTGCAAATGAGATATTTCACTGTATGTTTCAAGGTAGATGTGATAAGTAAATCTGAAACGATAACATTTCCTTTTCTTATAATAGCCGAGCCCGGTATGAGAATGCAAAAAAAATGCCGAAGGATTTTCACCTTCAACCAGAATTATCAATGCAGTTCTGAGTAAATGCTGCTAGATGGGAGGTGTTGGATCTCAGATACAATGTTGATCTGAGGATTTATCTGCACTGTTAAACATAGTGTACTGCGCATAAGTCTTGGGCTCATTTATATAGCTAGGGAACCTAAGACTTTTGCAAAGTACCATAGTAATTTTATGTATTGCACTGTACTGCTCCTGCAACAAAAAAAAAATCAAATTTCATGACATATGTGAGTGATGATAAATCTGATTCTGATATGGGTCTCTTGCGGACTGAGAGTGGGAAAGGGGAAGTGAGAGGGGAATCATGGTTGGGAAAAGGGGAAGGGAGAGGTGGAGAAACATTCTGTAATGATCAATAAACCAATTGTTTGGAATCAAATGACCTTGCTACCTTGCTGGGTCTCAGGACTGGGCGTGTCTGCACCCATGCCACCCCCTCTCCTTCTCTGACCCCTACACTGTACTCCTCCCATGGCGCTCCACCCTCACAATTCCCAACATCCTTCGCTCCCGCCAGATTTGCAATCTCGCTTTCTGCTCCACGTTGACAAATATAGTACTGTGCAGAAGTCAAAGGCACCCTAGCTATATATATGCACCTAAGACTTTTGCACAGTACTTTACATTGAAGATCCCACGATAGTATGGTGAAGATAGCTAGGGGAAATTATTCGTGTTGTTTGGACAACATCTCTCCCAAACAGCAGCACGAGATCAGATCATCTGTTTATTGTCATTTTAGTGCCTGTGGGAGCATTTAGCTGCTGCTTACCCACTGGTAACTGCAACTAAAAAGAACTTCAAATGTACTTAATAGGGAGTAAAGTGCTCGGAATGATCTGAAGTTGTGAAAGGTGCCATGAAAATGCAGGTCTTTTTACGTTCAATTGGTGTTCAACATGGAGGAGTACTGATTCCTCATATGCGTGTGGCCATTATTGGGTTTTTATGACAATGATCTCTTGGTAATTTCATGCTAATCATCGTCGATAACAGCAATTTAGTGAATTGAAATTAAATTTCCCAGATGCCACAATGGGATTTAAAATCATTAACCTGGGCAAAAACAGCACACTACTCTTTATTGTTCAATGATTTTCTGATGTCCATCATTAGATTTAAAGATTAGTTTTATTTGTCATATGTGCATCGAAACATAGAAACATACAGTGAAATGCATCATTGACATCAAATCAAATCAGCGAGGACTGTGCTGGGCAACCCGGTGCCAACATAGCATGCCCACAACTCATTAATGTGGGAGGAAACGAGAGCACCCGGAGGAATCCCAGGGGATCACGGGGAGAATGTAAAACTCTTTATAGACAAAGGCAGGAATTGAACACTGAGTGGTGATTGCTGCTCCTGTTACAGCGTTGCACTAACCACTACGCTCCCCCAGCAGCTGTTATCAATCTTCACATTCCTCTCTCACCACCATGCTCCATCTGTTGTTTCTCTCCTACCCCCCTTTCCGGCCACCATCCTTTCCTCTCTCCAGGCCCACTCTCTCCCAGCCCCTCCACCCCTCTTTCCTCCACCCCTCCACCCCCCTCTCAGGCTGAGGGTAGCAGACACCAACAGAATCAACAAACTCATTCGTAAGGCCAGTGATGTTGTGGGGGTGGAACTGGACTCTCTGACGGTGGTGTTGGAAAAGAGGATGCTGTCCAAGTTGCATGCCATCTTGGACCATGTCTCCCATCCACTCCATAATGTACTGGTTAGGCACAGGAGTACATTCAGCCAGAGACTCATTCCACTGAGATGCAACACTGAGCGTCATAGGAAGTCATTCCTGTCTGTGGCCATCAAACTTTACAACTCCTCCCTCGGAGTGTCAGACACCCTGAGCCAATAGGCTGGTCCCGGACTTATTTCCACTTGTCATAATTTACTTATTATTATTATTAAATTATTTATAGTTTTATATTGCTATATCTCTCCACTGTTCTTGGTTGGTGCGACTGTAATGAAACCCAATTTCCCTCGGGATCAATAAAGTATGTCTGTCTGTCTCTCCTTTCCACCCCCACTCCTCTTCATCTACCTCCATTTATCACTCACCTGCCACTATCTCCCAACTCCACCCCTCCCCTGCCTTGTACAGCTTGTCATTTTAAACCCCTACTCAATCCACCTGGGACTCCTTTCTCACCACCCCCTTCTCTGCTTTACAGTGAGCATTTCACCTCTCCACTCTCAGTCCTGATATAGGGTGACAATTACTTTCCACTCACACATGCTGCTTGACCGTCTGAGTTGCTCCAGATTCCAGTCTCTGCAGTCTCCTGTGTCTCCATTCTTCCCTCATTGCTTGCTACATTTTCAATTTCTGTCCCATACTTGATTATCTTTTCTCTTCCTTTATGCTTGAAAGGCTTGTCGTATGAAGAGTGTTTGATGGCGTCCTTTCAGAACGGAGGTGAAGAGGAATCCCTTTATCCAGAGGGTGGTGAATCTGTGGAATTCATTGCCACAGGTGGCTGTGGAGACCAAGTCATTGGGTACATTTAAGGCAGAGGTTGATAGATTCTTGATTGGTCAGGGCAGGAAGGGAAATGGGAAGAAAGCAGGAGATCAGGGCTGAGATGAAAATTGGATCAGCCATGATGAGATGGTAGAGCAGTTTCGATGAGCCAAATGGCCTAATTCTAATTCTGATCCTATATCTTACGGTCTTATATTTTCACTTTGCTAACATGTATTGCTTGCCAGTTTGCGACACACACACTGCTAGTAAAACTGTTACCTCACAGCTTCAGTAACCTCTTCAATACTAACCTCTGGTGCTATTTGCATGGAGTTTGACCATAGTCCCTGTGACTGCTGATTTCATCTAGTTTCCTCCCGCATCCCAAAAACGTGTGGACTGGTAGGTTAATTTGCCACTGTAAAATGACTGCTGGTGTGTAATTGCGTGGTAGAATCAAAGCTTTCAAAGGTACAATTTAATGTCAGAGAAATGTATACAATATACAACCTGAAATGCTTTTTCTTCATAACCATCCACGAAAACAGAGGAGTGCCCCAAAGAATGAATGACAGTTAAACGGCAGAACCCCAAAGTCCCCCCAGCTCCCCTCCCTCCCGCATGTAAACAGCAGCGAGCAACAATCCCCCCCACCTGCAAAAAAAAAAAGCATCAGCATCCGCCACCGAGCATTCAAACGTGAGCAAAAGCAACAACAAAGACCCAGACTTGAGGTTACTCCAAAGACTATGCGTTCACCCGGTATTCGACGTACCACAGACTCTCTCTCGCTCTCCCTAATAAGAAGTTCTGCATTCAGTTCTGGTTGCCCAATTGTAGGATAGATGTGAAGGCTTTGGAGTGGGTACTGAAGAGGTTTACCAGGATGCTGCCTGGATTAGAGGCTATGTGATATAGAAAGGTTGGATAGACTTTGATTGCTTTATTTGAAATGGCAGAGGCTGCGGGGAGATCCAATTGAGGTTTATAAGATTATGAAAGGAATTGTTAGAGTAGATAACCAGTATCTTCTTCCCAAAGTTGAAATGTCTAATAGCAGAAGACATGCATTTAATGTGAGAGGGGATAAGTTCAAAGAATAAGTGTTGGTTAAGTTTTATACACGGAGAGTAATGAATGGCTGGAGTGTGCCGCTTGGGGTGGTGTTGGAGGCAAATATGTTCAAATGGCTCTTAGACAGACACTTGAATGTACAGGAACTTGAAGGATTTGGATATTGTGTATAGAAAAGGGATTAGTTTGATTGGGCATACAATTAGTTTGGAACGACATTGTGGGCCGAAGCTCACTTGTCTCTTTCTTTTACTCTTTTTGTACACTTCTGTGCTTTAATAAAATGTAACAGGGTATGATTAGTGTAAAAACAGGTTGGTGCAGATTCCATGAGCCAAAAGGCCCGTAGCAGTGTTGTATCTCATTACGATCTGTTTAAAGTGCCTGCACACAAAGCTAATTGCCCCATATGGTTCAACCTTCCATTACTTTTTGGAAGTTAGATCAAAATGATTGGTCATTATTTCAATTATAATACATCAAGTTCCAACGAATTTTGCCTCAGGTCATTGTGGCTGACTTCCAGGTAGCTGCCAGGTTTATCCCTTGGACTCTTTTTTAAGATGGGATGTCACACTTCAATTTTGCAGAAGTATGGCATTAATAAGTCTTAAGAAGATCAATGGGTTATGGTGTGAGCTTCTTGCAGTTTCTGTCCTCGTGTCCCTCGGCAACATGGGATACATTCACTTCAGAGAAGACTGCCAGCCTTTAGGGTACTATTTCAATTTTTGTCCTGTTCTTTCACCAACACCACTTTCTTAGAGCCATCACTTTCTCCACTCTGACTCAGTGCATGACATATCATTTCATCTCAAAAGCACTTCATTGTCTGTAAAGTGCTTTGGAATGTTGCCAGTTTCATCTTATTTATATTTTGTGCGGGCTGACGTTTATTGCAGGTGCTCAATAGAGAGTCTAGGCTTCAGACACATCTGATTAGGTGGCCAATTGGGATCGAGGATGACTTCTCTTCACTCTGGGTTCAAAGGTAACGAGGCCCAATTGGTCACTGCAACTCTTCCAAAGATGGAGCAAGAGGTGCCTGATGGGACAGGCAGGTGGGGATTGTGTGTTCCTTCTGCAAGGCTTCTGTCTGGTCCTGGTTTATAGTTGTTTCATCCTGGTGCTCTTGTGGTCTGGAGGTTCAGAAGTTAAGAATGAGGCATAAAATTTGTTCATATGGTCATTTACAAGAACTAAGAATGGACAAAGAAAGAAGAGCAGAGAACAAAGAAGTCCTATACAAAAATACTAACTCCGACTAAAAAGAACAATATTCCTTTGATAACAATTGTCCTATAAAAAAACAGATTCAAGCTGTGCTACCCCGTAATGGAAAAACTAAAAACCTTCTAGAAAAATACAGAAGCAACTATACTACAATTACTGGAAAATTCACTGAACATAGGTGATTATATAAAATACAAACAAGTATAAAAAGTTAAACTACAAGAACAATAATATGACATGGCCCTCCACACTAATCTGACATGGTCTTGTGGTGGTCAGAGCTATTCTTAATGCTCTTTCTGTACATTCAGCAATGATAGGCAAAAGATTCCCAAAGGTCAGTGAGAGTTTTGCATTTCTTCAGGGAGGCTTTGAGTTCATAGAGAATGGAAACAGTCCCTTTGGCCAAAATGTTCCATACAGGCTGTGTTACCCAATAAGTGATTCCCATCTGCCTGCGTTCGACCCATAGCACTCTAAACCTCTTCAAACCATGCGCTTACCAGAATGGCTTTTGAACATTGCTTGCGGGCCCACCTCAGTCACTATTTCTGACAGCACATTCTAAATATGCTCTATCCTTTTCATGAAGAAGCCTCTCCAATGTCACTTATAAATCTCTCATTTCTGATCTTAAACATAGAAAACCTACAGCAGGATACAGGCCCTTCGACACACAAAGCTGTGCTGAACATGTCCTTACCTTACTAATTACCTAGGGTTACCCATATTTTTCTAAGCTCCATGTACCTGTCCAGGGGTCTCTTAAAAGACTCTATTGTATCTGCCACCACCACTGTTGCCGGCAGCCCATTCCATGCACTCACCACTCTCTGCATAAAAAACATACCCCTGACATCTCCTCTGTATCTACTTCCAAGCACCTTAAAACTGTGCCCTCTGGTGCTAGCCATTTCAGCCCTGAGAAAAAGCCTCTGACTATCCACATGATCAATGCCTCTCATCATCTTAGAAAACCTATGCCCTCTTGTTTTTAACACCTCCTCTCTGGGAAGAAAACTATGTGCTTTCACCTTGTCTATCCCCACCCCCCTCCTGATTTTATATACCTCTGTCAGGTCACCCTCAATCTCCTACTTCCTGGGAATTAAGTCCAATGCAACCTCTTCTTATAACTCAAGCCCCAAAGTCCAGGCAACATCCTTTCTGGTTTAATAACATCTTCCTTTGAATCTAATCTAATGACAGCCTTGAATCTTTTCCACTATCCACTTGGTAATCCCTTTCCAAGACAGAACTCAGAGCAGATGATACCTTTCTGGATTGTGCTGTTAGCCTTCAAATGACATAACCTGTATAACAAAGCTGCAAGGGTAACTAAGGATGCTGGCTGGGAGAGAACCATTAGTGAGGGAGCCATTGGGGAAAACCATGCTGCCTGCGAGAGAAAATATTGGTTTCCATATCTTTCCAGTGAATTTGGAGAATGTAGTGGAAACAGTATTGATGGTATTTTTCCCATGCCTCGAGAAGCCTGCTGTATGTAGCCCAGATCTCAGAAGCCTATAGAAGAGGAGGGATTACTGCTGCAAAATAGACCATGGGTTGTGTCCCAGATTTGAGATCTTAGTATTCAAAAATCCTTTCCCTCAGATGGCTATAGGTTGGCATTGTTCAGATCACATCTGTAATGTTAATCTCCCTGTTTAAGGAAGGATGTAAATGTGCTGGAAGCAGTTTAAGTTAAGCTTCCTAGACTGATGCCTGGAATGAGTGGGTTATTTTATTAGGAAATGTTGGACAGGCTGGGCTTGTTGCTTCTGGTGCTTAGAAGATGAAACATATAAGATCCTGCAAGGTCTTTGTAGGGTGGATGTAGAGGGGTTGTTTTCTCTTGTAGGGGAATGCAGAATTAACTGTCTCTGCTACACACAAAATGCTGGAAGAATTCAGCAGGTCAGGCAGCAAAAATGAAAGGGAATAAAAGGTCGCCATTTGGGGCCGAGACCCTTCATCAGGATTGGAATATGGAAGAGGCCAAAATAAGAAGGTGACAAAAGGGAAGGAGTACAAGCAGATGATATGTGAGACCAGGTGAGGGGGATGGTGGATGGTTGGGAGGGGGGAGATGAATTAAGAATCTGGGTGGGAAAAGGTGGAAAAGGTAAAGGGCTGATGGAAAAAGGAATCTGTTAGGAGAGAGGACTATGGGACAAAGGGAAGGAGGACGGGCACCAGAGGGAGGTGATAAGCAGGTGAGGAGGAGGTAAAGGATAACATGGGAGCCAGAATGGGAAATGGAAAAGGAGAGAATTGGGGGGGGGAAAGAAATTATGGGCCCCCTTTCTTTCCAGTTCTGATGAAAAGTCTCAGCCCAAAACATTGACTGTTTACTCCCCTTCATGGATGCTGCCTGACTTGCTGAGTACCTCCAATAGGGGTGAAATTGACATTTGTGCTGTCAGGCTGGAGGCTACCCAGACTGAACTGCCTCTCCAACCTGGGAGTGGTCTCATCATGGCAGTAGAAGAGGCCATGGATCGACAAGTTGGAATGGGAAGTCAAATTTCACTGTCAGTTTAAAAATAATGGGTGCCAATTTAAGAGAGAGATAAGGTACCCATCTTTTCACTAAGAGGTTCTTAGGTCATTAGAATGCTTCCTGAAAAAATAATGGAGTCTTTGTGAGGAAGAAGTAGATAGATGTTTGATAAGCGAGGGAATGGAAGTGATTGTGAGGTTGATTGCAATGATCCTAACAAATGGTTCAGCAGGATATGGGAGACAACTGGCCTACTCCAGCTCCCAATCTGTGTGTTCACGTTGTGCTTGAACTTTGAAGTGTTTACAAATCATCTGAAATCAACTGCATTGCCACTAAGGGCTATAAACCTTCTTTCAGGAAACAATAGTGAACTAAATGTTTCCTTCCCTTTATTCCAAGGTCCATTGTCCTCTCCAATTAGATTCCTCCTTCTTTAGCCCTTTACTCTTTCACCTATCCCTTCCCAGTCTGCTACTTCATCCACCTAACTGGTTTCACCAATCGCCTTCTGGCTTGTACTCTTTCCACTCTTCCCACCTTTCTATACTGGCTTCTGCCCCTTCCTTTCCAGTCTTGATAAGGGATCTCGGTCCAAAACATATTCCCCTCAATAAATGTGACCTGACTTGCTGAGTTCCTCCAACATTTTGGGTGTGTTACTCAGTGGACTGAACGTGCTTGTTAAAAACAATGTGATAGTTTTGTGGTTGTAGTTAGCAGCAGTGGTGTCATATAATTCCAGACTAGTTAATTGACTAGTATTTAGTTCTTCCATGGAGTTGAAACATCATTTGTTTGTCAAAGGCTGTACAATGTGGCCTACTCAGGAATGGCCCATGGTAGAGAGGGAAGCTGTAGCTCCAACATGATCAAGGAGTCCAGCAATTCCACTAGTGGCTAGGGATCCCTACCCACAGTCATCCCATCTGCAGAAGCTCACTCAGGGCTAATACACTGAGCTATCAGATGGCTAAGGCGGATGAGGACTGTAGATGAGTCAGGAATAAGAGTGCTTTCCAAAACCAGGGCTGACACAATAATTGACCACGGCTCAATCCTACCTTCTGGTCTTGTCTGTGGGGAGATGCATGTGCTCCCTGTGAATATGTGGGTTTACCCTGTGTGCTCCAGTTTCCAGCCACATTTCAAAGATACAGGCACTGCTAGGTTACTGGGCATTACCAATCTCCTGTGTAGATGAGTAGTTGAATATGGGGAGAGCTGTTGGGAAAATTTGGGAAAATGAATCTTAGGGTTATATATGGTGACATATATCTACTTTGATAATAGATATGCTTTCAACTTTGGGTGGTTGAGATATTTAAATATGATGTTAAAGCATAAGAACAGATTTAGGCCATTGGTGCATCAACTCTGCTCTGCCATTCCATCATGGGTGACTTATTATAATTCTCAACCCCATTGCCCTACCTTCTCCCTTTGATGTCCTGAATAATCAAGAGCCTATCAACTTTTGCCTTAAATATACCCAATGACTTAGCCTCCACAGCCATCTGTGGCAATGATTTCCACAGATTCGCCACCCTCTGGCTGAAGAAAATTTTCCTCACCTCTGTTCCCGCTACTGTCTGGAAGGAGTTTGTACGTTCTCCCTGTGAATGCACGGCTTTCCTCCAGGTCCTCTGGTTTCCTCCCACAGTCCAAAGACGCACAGGCTGGCAGGCCAATTGGTCACCGCAAATTGTCCCAAGACTTGGCCAGGGCCACACTGGGGGCCGCTGGGTGGCAAGGCCCAAAACTAGAAGCAGGAGTAGACTATCTGGATGTCGAGCTTGCTCTGCCACTCAATAAGATCATAGCTGATCTGTCTATAGACTCAGCTCCACCTACCTGCCTTTTCCCCAATAACCCTTAATTCCTCTACAATGCAAAAAATCTATGTTTTAAATATATTAATAAGGTAGCCTCTATTGCTTCAGTTTAGTTGGTTCATTAAGCACAACTCCCCTACTGGGACAGAGGCTGCTGGCAGCAGCTCATCAGAGTCCTCTGTCCTGGGTCAGTCTTTCACATTGTCCCTGGGTATAGCCATCTTCTTGGCGTCAGCTTCAAAGACGCATTGCCAAGTGTTCTTTGGCTGGCCTCTCTTTTGCTTTCCTTGAGAATTCCCTGTCTCCCTTTGCTCCAGTGGTGGTGGTCCTGGATGAAAGACGGATGATTGAGCCTATGGCTTCCACAGACTTGCAGCTCTCACCACACCACTTCATACATCTTCTAGGCGAGGACCTTTCCTCTCCCAGGGATGAGGTCTTTGGAGCTTCTGTTAACATTTCTGTAGCTCTAGGTTTTTATGAGATAGGGTTGCTACCCCCATGCCAACCCTCCTCCTTTCACAGCCTGGCTTGGGATCATCCATGGCAAAGATTCTACTGGTTTAGGAGCGTGTAAAATGCGCAGTTGAGGCTGGCACGGATATGATTGGAGAAAGGGTCTGTTTTCATGCTCAATCTCTCCATTACAAACTCCTGTTAACAGATTTACAGTCCCTACAGTAGGGTTAGCTTCCCATGCACTGCAGCTATTCCCAGACAGACGTTGTTACATCAGCCAGGATATTGGATAGCCTTTGACATCTTGTCACGCCAGCCATAGGCTATGAGAGGAACCATATAAATGCCAACTTGCTATTTTCTTGACAGTATAACATAAACATGAAGATGGACCACAAAGAGAGGAAGCACAGCAGACTCATTATGCACAATCCTTTCTAGCGGCAACACTTGCTGTACATGCTCATAGCTAGACTAAGGAGCAATATCTGTGAGCGGGCTCATTCCCCTCAAGGAAACTTTGACCTGTGACTTTCTGTAATCTCAAGTATATAGCATCGAATACATGCTGACATTCCCTTGTTCAAGGTCACGGACATTTCTATTTTAAGTCAAGACCACGCCAGGCTGCTGCCATATATTGTAATTTGCCGCTATATTTGTGGAGGTCATCCAGATTTCACACTGAAGAAGATGTTGTCCACTTTTCCTTCAGCCCTCAGGCACAGGCAGAGCAGGCCAAATGTTCCATTATTGCAGCTTCTCGAAAGTGCAGGTATTCAGAACATTAAGTCTTATGGTCTTCTCCTCCATTTGTTGTGATCACAACTGATCCTCTATCACAACATAACATTCCTGTTCTCTTCCCATATCTCTTGTTTTTTTTTGTGTCTGAACATTTATCTATCCCCTTGATTATATCCACCATGTCTGTGGCAGGTAATTCCACAAGTTCATCACGTTCTTAATGAAGACAATTTTGGTGCTCTCTGTCTTAATGTCTTGCCCCATGTGCTGATTCCGATCCTTACTTTGCATCTCTCTAACTGTAATAAATGCCCTCCTTCCTACATGCAACCTGTCAAGTCCTGTCATAATTTTGTACATCACAAGATATCTCCAACTTTTGATTGGGGAAACCAGGTCTAGTTAATTATTCCTTGTATTATTCCTTTCTTTTAAGAGAACTGGATAGGTACATGGAGCTTAGAAAAATAGAGGGCTATGGGTAACCCTAAAATTTAGGTAATTTCTAAAATAAGTACATGTGCGACACAGCATTATGGACCGAAGGGCCTGTATTGTGCCGTAGGTTGCCTTATGTTTCTATGTACCTAGCCTGCCTTAGGTACCTGTAAGGGTAACAGCAGGTTGAGGCTGGAGCGGTGGACGGAGACGGCTGGGCAGAGCTCGACTGGACCTGAAGGGGTTGTGGGGGGGGGGGGGGGGGGGAGAATGGTCTAGAGCAGACCATGTGGAGTGGACCGGAACAGGACTGGACAGAGCAAAGGGACGACTAACCAGTGGGGGGCAGGCTGAAGCGGGGAGAGCTGGGTAAATGGAAACAGACCCAGCGCCCCCGGTTGGGGGAAGCACTTCGAAGCCGAGAACTGCGCTGGGTGGAGGGACAGCAGGTGGCGGGCGGCTGGCTGGAGCTCAGCATGTAGGATGAACCAGGAGCACGGATGGACATCGAGCGATTGGTGGTGGTCCGCGAATTGTGACGAGGGACCGGACTCGGCTAGAAGCAAAATCGATGGCGGATAAATAGGATTGTTATAGAATAGAGGGGCAGCATGGACATGGCGGGCCGAAGCACTTGCCTCCGTGCTATATGACTCCATAATGCTATTAGCAGTGATCTCTTGTACACATAACAAGGTTAGGTTATAGCGAACAAATACGAAATGGAGATGGTTCCTGTCTTTTCAGTCATTTACTATATGTGGATCAGTTAATCCTTCTTTCCAACATTAAACTGAAAACCTGCAGAATTTGCTCAATGTTAATGTGCCACTTGCCTTCAGTCTCCAATTAATTTCAACCTTTGCATATGGGAACGTGCAGCCATAGAAAAACGTTTTATTCCATTAGTCCTCCCTCCCAATTTTAACCAGTTTTTACTGGAGCACGATTGAGAAAGTCCTGACCAGCAGCAATATCGTCTGCTACAGGAATCGCAAACACGGGAACTCGAGTCTCTACAGGTGATTGCAGAGACAGCTGAGAGGGTCATCGGGGTCTCTCTCCCACCCATCCGAGAAATTTACCAAGAACGCTGTGCACACAGGGCCCTTAGCATTGTCAATGATTCCCCCACCCCATCCTTCAAACAATCGCTTTGACCCCTTACCATTAGTCAAGAGGTACCGCAGCATTGGGACAAGGACTGTTAGGATGGGAGGTGAGGTTACTGAAGTCCCCGCCACCATCCAGGTCTCATCACGCAGGAAGCGCCAGTAGCTTTATACTGTTTAAGAGTTGTATAGTAAATGTAGCTTATTGTAAGTGTCAATCTTCTGGTATATATATTACTTGTTAATTTATTTGAGGTGATATTACTATATGTGTTGTGCACTTCAGTCTGGAGGAAATTTGGTTTGGTGGAATACATCAATACAATGAACTTGAATTTGAAAAGTCAGAGCAGTTACCATTGAAATCCTGAAGGGCGTATTATTAAAAAATAAAAATTGCCTGCAAGCAAATTGTCCCTTCTTGACAGACGATTATTAGAAACAGCATTCTACCTAAAGATCCGCTTGTGGTCAGGCTGGTGTGCATGTTCTTGTTCTGACGTATTAACCCTTTTCCCTGAATCTCTCTACATGTGACAGTAATAAACCAATTATCAAATAATTACCATATTTTACCCTTGGGTCTGTTGGTTATTAATGCAAATGACACATTTGACTCTATGTTTCGATGCACATGATAAATAATTTCAAATATTACAGCTCTGGAACATTCCACCTTATTTGTGAAATTCACTCTATTGAAGTCAACTGAATTAATTTTGAAAAGGGGTTCAACGCATGAATACTTGGAGATGAATTTCTAGGCTCCCAACCTCCACAAAATGCGGGAGAGCAGAGATCAGTTTTAAAATCTCTACATTCAGGTTTATTCAAGTGTATGTATGCGCAGGTGCAATGAAAAACTTGCAGCTGCACCGTAGGTGCATAGCATCATATAAGCAGCATTCACCAGAAAAACAGAAATCGGCATGGTAGCATTGTGGTTAGCACAACACCAGTGACCTGGGTTAATTTACAGTACCAGTGACCTGGGTTAATTTCCCACTGCTGCTTGTGAAGAGTTTGTACGTTTTCCCTGTGACTGTGTGGGTTTCCTCTGGGTGCTCTGGTTTCCTCCCACAGTTCAAAGACTTATCAGTCGGTGGGTTAAATGGCATTGTAAATTGTCCCGTGATTTGGCTAGGATTAAGTTCAGGGGATTTCTGGGCAGCACGGCTCAAAGAGCTGGAAGGGCCTATTCTGTGCTGTGCCTCAATAAAACAGTAAAAAGTAAATTTTTCAAGAAAGAACACAATTAGAATTTAAAAAATAATTTTAATGCTGAATGATCAAAGTAGTCATTGTGTTGCTAAACTGTAATGATTAGGGTTGTGCCAGTTGGTTCACGAACCAAATGGTTGAAGGGAAGTAACTGTTCTTGAACTTGGTGTTGAGGGACTTCAGGCTTCTATATCTTATTCTGTATTTGCACATGACATATGTGTCTTTTGTACTGCTTTTGTAACTTACAGAATTTTTTTTATTTCTTGCAGCATACCGCTACTATAAAAACAATTTTTGCAATATATGTCAGTGATAATAAACCTGATTCTGATTTTGATGATGATAAACTAATTTCAAAGATTCAAAGTGCATTTATTATCAAAGTATGTATACATTAGACAATTCTGAGATTCCACATGATGATAACATTGCATCCCTCCCGTATGAAATTCACTCATTTTAAAAATTTTTTATTTTATCACCAATTTTTATTGCAACACCAACAAATTACATTCAATACAACCAGTTGCTGATTACATTTTGACTGTTTAACCCAGCCACCCCCAACCCTCATCCCCACCCCCACTCCTCTCCTCTCCACCAACCAACTGAATAGTAGTGCATACACAGACAGAGCATTCCTATTTTAACAAAAGATCTTTTAAGTTAGATATCAAATTTGTCCACATTAAGATTGTCGTGCATCATTTACTCTTGCTGATGATAATTCCAGGTAAGAAATGTCCAAAAAGCTCTGAAGCCAGTGAGTACTTGAAATATCATGAGGAGGTTTCCAACACTGGACTACAATCTTCTTCGCTGCAGTCAGACCTGCCAGCCGGATTTTGTGTGTTTTTTCCATAAAGGAAAGGTGGGAGTCATCACTTAGAAGATGTATACTGGGGTCCATTGGTAATTATATCCCCATTAGTTCTGTAAGAGTACTGATAACCTTCCCCCACAAACCAAAAACCCCTGGACATTCCCATACAACATGTATGAAAGAGCCATTGGTTCCGTAGGGGCAAAATGAGCAATATGGGTCAGGGACCAGTCCCATTTGATGTCTTAATTCTTGGTGTTAGATATGCTCTATGACAAAATTTCAAGTGTATATACTGATGATTTGGGTTTTTCGAAGCACCAGGAGCATTATCCCAAATCGCATCCCAGTCCAAGTCTTGTCCCAATTCATATATATCCCTATCCCAGGCTTTTATTCCTGATGTGGGCATATATTTCTGGGAATTTATCATAGATATATGACACTATCTGTCCTGGAGCACTCTGTATCCAACTTAAAATGGCATGGGAAGTTCACTTATTTAAAGACAATTCAATGTGTTTTGAAAGTAAGGTTCAATATGTGAAAATCTGGGGATGAATTTCTAGGTTCACAATCTCTGCAAAATCTAGGAGAGCAGAGATCAGTTGGAATTCCTCCAGTAGAGTTTGTGTGAGACCAGTAATCACAATGAAAATCAGGACCAACAGCATTTCAGAACAAAAATAAGACATCTGGCCTACCTAGTCCAAGCTGAAATTCCTAGTCTTATCGACCTGCACCTGGACCATAGCCCTCCATACATTTCTCAGCCAGGTACTTATCCAAACTTCTCTTAACTATTGAAATCAAACTCGCATCCATCACTGTAATTGACAATTCGTTCCACCCTTGCACCACCCTCAGAGTGAAGAAGCTTCCCCCTAAGGCTCTTAAATGTTTCACCTTTCTTCCTTAACCTATGACCTCTAGTTTTCATCTTACCCAACCTCAGTGGAAAAGGACTGCTTTCATTTACACTATATATGCCTCACAATTTTCTGAATGTCTATCAAATCTCTGCTTATTCTTCTATGCTCCAAAGAATAAAGTATTAATCTGTTATAGCTTTCCCTTTAAATTAGGTCCTCAAGACTCAGCAAGATCCTTGTAAATTTCCTCTGTATTCTTTCATTCTTATTGATATCTTTCCTGTAGGTCGGTGACCAGAACTCCACACAACAATCCAAATTTGGCTTCACCAACAACTTAAACAATTGCAACATAACATCCCAGCTCCTGCACTCAATACCTTGATTTGTGTATGAAGGCCAATGAGCCAACACTTTCTCTACCTTATACAGCAGCCTTAAAGTAATTAGATGCCCTTCACCACTTCATAAGAATATTATTCGAGAAAAAATAATCTTGAGGCATGTAAGGAGCTATCAGAGGAAGTTAAACAAAAACCTGATGAGTGAATAGATTTTTTAAGGATTACGAGTAGCTTTATTTCTCATATATAGTTGAAACATACAGTGAAATGCATAGTTTTGCGTCAACAAACAGCAGAGTCCAAGGATGTGTTGGGTGCATTCCGCTCGTCACCATACTTCCAGTGCGATAAAGCGTGCCCACAACTTACTAACCCTAACATGTACGTCTTTGGAATGTGGGAGGAAACCCACATAATGGCTGGGAAAATGTACAAACTCCATACAGCCAGCGGCGGGAATCAAATTGATCAATGATTGCTAGCTTTGTAAAGTGATTGGTTTTATGAAGCAGTTTACGGTGAAATGGAGAGCTGGGGTTAGGAGGGCCTTGGTTACTGAAGGCATGGTCACTAGTAGTAGAACAATGAAATGGAGGTAGGAGAAGGTGCCAGTATTTGGGAGATGCGGAGATCTTGGAGGTTTATCTGGCTGAGGAATGTGTTAATGAGGTCATGGAGGGACATGAAAACAGAACTAAGAGTTTCACAGTTCAGGATTTGCTGGACTGGGGGTTAGTGTCGATCAGTAGATCTGGATGCAAAGGGCATGTGAGTCAGGATGTGAGAAGCAGATATTTGGATCAGCTCAAGTTTACAGAGTTTGCTGTGTGTGACGTGAGCCTGGAAACCTTTGGAATAGATCCGAAGCACTAGGCTGATACTTGATATTCATGTGCAGCTGCAGAATATGTATCATAGTTAACATCACTATAAACATCTCACAGTCCATGCTTGAAGTCGAATCCTGCGAACTAATGTTCTCCAGATCGTATCTTAAGTTGCTGCAAAGCTGCTCTCCTGAAGATACTGATAATTAAAGTGATAGATCAGAATCTGTAAGACATAGGGGCAGAATTAGGCCATCAGGCCCAATGAACCTGTCTGCTATTTGATCATGGCTGACCAAGTTATTGACGAATGTTTGTAAATTTGAATATCACCTATTTTGCATTGTACTAATTGGAAGTTCCTAGGCTGGATACTCCAATAACGTATGTTTACACCTGCCCTCATGAAGACACGACTATCTGAAATATTAGCACTGCTCATTGTTTTACTATTGCGTTGGGCATTTCCATCATTTTGTGATTTTATTCCATATCTCCAGCATCATTGATAATTTGCTTTTGTATAATTGCTTATGCCTTTAACAGAGTAAGTGCTTAAGGTGGAACAGAGGAGGTAGGACACGCAGTTTTACACTGAACCACATATGGTGATGATACGACTGATAACTGAAAGCTTGGTCAAAGAGAGAAGTTTTAAGGAGCACTTTAAAGAATGAAGGAGAGGCAGAAGACTAGGGAGTGAACTTCAGAGCTGAGAGATTCTGAAGGTGTAGCTGAGAATGGGTGGTTGACTCAAGTCTGGGACGTGCACAAGGCCACTGCCGCAGATAGATACACAGAATGGCAGAATTAGCTCAGAGGACTGTAGGACAAGAGATAGAAAGGAGAAAAAACTTACTGGGATTTGAAATCGGGATGAAAGCATGATGTTTGAAGCATTGAGACATCAGCGACCAGTGGGGGTTGGAGGACATGGCACAGTAAAGGTCCTTTGGCCCACTTTGGTCCCATCAGTCATGTTCGATCCCATAAATCATGAGTAGAAGCAATCAATCTTGGTCTGAAAAGGTGATAGGCAAAACAGACATCACTGCGCATACACAAGAGAGTTTTGAATGAGCAAATGTTCTGCAGGATGTACGTCTGTACCAGTTTTCCATTGTAAGTGGGTCCTATCATTTAATATCCTTGTTGTGCATTTCCATTCTTTGCTTTGAAATTCACAGCACGGCCCCTGATTTCAGCTCAAGTCTTCTGCTCTGTGTGACATTGTTCGTAGGTGCTGACGTAATTGTGACTCATTTGGATAGCCAAAGAGGCATGGGGGTTTTGAAGGTGTGATTAAACTATATGCTGTGCAAATGGAGCCCTGTCTCTATGTAAAACCTTTGTTTAAAAGAATATTTTAGGTGTTCTGTGATCATATTTAAATGTACAGGAAAAGTGGAATGCAGAGACACCTCTGCAGATGAGCAGTCAAAGGGCTGCACTGCCCCTACTGGCAGATCATTGCAATTACTGAATAACAAGTTAAACCAGTACATCATAAACACAAGAGATTTTGCAGGTGCTGGAAGCAGTTACCTTGAGGAAGATGAGTATTTTGATATATTAGTGACATAGAGCAAGGATTCATAAAGATGATGTGATATACTGTTCTAAGGATTGAATGCATAGCCCATGGTGTTGTGCTGACCCAAATAACCCTGTATTTTTCAACGTCCATGGGCTTATCTAAGTCTCTTTAATGCCTCTGTTGTATCAGCTCCTACACCATGTGCCTGTCACCACTCCTGGCAATGTGTTACAGGCACATACCGCTCTCTATGTAAAAGAATAACTACCTTTGAGTCTCCCCTCAACTGTCTTCTACTGACCTTAAATTAACATCGTCTGGTATTGACCTGGTTGTGTGTAATGTATATATGGTATGTCACAGATAATAGAAAAGTAAAACACAAGTGTAGAAGTAAATTCAGCAAATTTTGTTTCAGCACGAATGTGTTCCTTTCAGATTGAGAATATAATGTGAACTGACAATAGACAATAGACAATAGGTGCAGAAGTAGACCATTCGGCCCTTCGAGCCTGCACCACCATTTTGAGATCATGGCTGATCATCTACTATCAATACCCGGTTCCTGCCTTGTCCCCATATCCCTTGATTCCCCTACCCATAAGATACCTATCTAACTCCTTCTTGAAAGCATCCAGAGAATTGGCCTCCACTGTCTTCCGAGGCAGTGCATTCCAGACCCCCACAACTCTCTGGGAGAAGAAGTTTTTCCTTAACTCTGTCCTAAATGACCTACCCCTTATTCTCAAACCATGCCCTCTGGTACTGGACTCTCCCAGCATCTGGAACATATTTCCTGCCTCTATCTTGTCCAATCCCTTAATAATCTTATATGTTGCAATCAGATACCCTCTCAATCTCCTTAATTCCAGTGTGTACAAGCCCAGTCTCTCTAACCTCTCTGCATAAGACAGTCCTGACATCCCAGGAATTAACCTTGTGAATCTACGCTGCACTTCCTCTGCAGCCAGGATGTCCTTCCTTAACCCTGGAGACCAAAACTGTACACAATACTCCAGGTGTCGTCTCACCAGGGCCCTGTACAAATGCAAGAGGATTTCCTTGCTCTTGTACTCAATTCCCTTTGTAATAAAGGCCAACATTCCATTAGTCTTCTTCACTGCCTGCTGCACTTGCTCATTCGCCTTCAGTGACTGATGAACAAGGACTCCTAGATCTCTTTGTATTTCTCCCTTACCTAACTTTACACCGTTCAGATAATAATCTACCTTCCTGTTCTTACTCCCAAAGTGGATAACCTCACACTTATTCACATTAAACGTCATCTGCCAAGTATCTGCCCACTCACCCAGCCTATCCAAGTCACCCTGAATTCTCCTAACATCCTCATCACATGTCACACTGCCACCCAGCTTAGTATCATCAGCAAACTTGCTGATATTCTCAATGCCTTCATCTAAATCATTGACGTAAATCATAAACAGCTGTGGTCCCAATACCGAGCCCTGTGGCACCCCACTAGTCACCACCTGCCATTCTGAGAAACACCCATTCACCGCTACCCTTTGCTTTCTATCTGCCAACCAGTTTTCTATCCATGTCAATGTCTTCCCCCCAATGCCATGAGCTTTGATTTTACTCACTAATCTCCTATGTGGGACCTTATCAAATGCCTTCTGAAAAGCGAGGTACACTACATCCACTGGATCTCCCTTGTCTAACTTCCTGGTTACATCCTCGAAAAACTCCAACAGATTAGTCAAGCATGATTTGCCCTTGGTAAATCCATGCTGGCTCAGCCCAATCCTATCACTGCTATCTAGATATGCCACTATTTCATCTTTAATAATGGACTCTAGCATCTTCCCCACTACTGATGTTAGGCTGACAGGATGATAGTTCTCTGTTTTCTCCCTCCCTCCTTTCTTAAAAAGTGGGATAACATTAGCCATTCTCCAATCTTCAGGAACTGATCCTGAATCTAAGGAACATTGGAAAATGATTACCAATGCATCTGCAATTTCCAGGGCCACCTCCTTTAGTACCCTAGGATGCAGACCATCTGGACCTGGGGATTTGTCAGCCTTCAGTCCCATCAGTCTACTCATCACCGTTTCCTTCCTAATGTCAATCTGTTTCATTTCCTCTGTTACCCTATGTCCTTGGCCCATCCATACATCTGGGAGATTGCTTGTGTCTTCCTTAGTGAAGACAGATCTAAAGTACTTATTAAATTCTTCTGCCATTTCTCTGTTTCCCATAACAATTTCACCCAATTCATTCTTCAAGGACCCAACATTGTTCTTAACTATCTTCTTTCTCTTCACATACCTAAAAAAGCTTTTGCTATCCTCCTTTATATTCCTGGCTAGCTTGCGTTCGTACCTCATTTTTTCTCCCCGTATTGCCTTTTTAGTTAAGTTCAGTTGTTCCTTAAAAATTTCCCAATCATCTGTCCTCCCACTTACCTTAGCTCTGTCATACTTACTTTTTTTTAATGCTATGCAATCTCTGACTTCCTTTGTCAACCACTGTGGCCCCTTTCCCCCCTTTTGAATCCTTCCTTCTCCGGGGGATGAACTGATTTTGCACCTTGTGCATTATTCCCAAGAATACCTGCCATTGCTGTTCCACTGTCTTTTCTGCTAGGATATCCATCCAGTCAACTTTGGCCAGCTCCTCCCTCATGGCTCCATAGTTTCCCCTGTTCATCTGCAACACTGACACCTCCGAGCTGCCCTTATCCTTCTCAAATTGCAGATAAAAACTTATCATATTATGATCACTACCTCCTAATGGCTCCTTTACTTCAAGATCGCTTATCAAATCCTGTACATTACATAACACTAAATCCTGAATAGCCTTGTCCCTGGTTGGCTCTTGTACAAGCTGTTCCAAGAATGCATCCCTTAGGCACTCTAGAAACTCCCTATCCTGGGGTCCAGCACCAACCTGATTCTCCAAGTTCACCTGCATGTTGAAATCCCCCATAACTACTGCGACATTACCTTTGCCACATGCCAATGTTAACTCCCTATTCAACTTGCACCCAATATCCATGCTACTGTTTGGTGGCCTATAGACAACACTCATTAGGGTCCTTTTGCCCTTACTGTTCCTCAATTCTATCCACACAGACTCTACTTCTCCTGACCCTATGTCCCCCCTTGCAAAGGACTGAATCTCATTCCTCACCAATAGGGCCACCCCACCCCCTCTGCCCACATTTCTGTCCCTACAATAGCACGTATACCCTTGTACATTCATTTCCCAGGTCTGATCTCCCTGCAGCCATGTCTCCGTTATCCCAACAACATCATAGTTACCCATTCGCACCTGAGCTTCAAGCTCATCAGCCTTATTTCTGACACTTCGTGCATTCAGATATAGAATTTTTAACCCATTTCTCCTCTCTCTGTTTGAATCTCTGCCTATTGTGCTTAACCCAGCTCCCCGAACTCCCATCGGGCTATACTCCCCTAGAATTTTGTTGTCCTTCCTAAATTTACTTATTCTTTCTTCACATTTAACTCCATGTTCCGTCAGACCATCCCTCTGTACATGTGTCCTCCTTATCACTTGTTCCGCCTCACCTTTCTCTACTACACACTTAATATTCCAGAACCGTGTAGACCCCACCTGTCCTTTATCCTTCATCTCGCTATCCTCTCTCACATTCTGGATCCCCGCCCCCTGCAAATTTAGTTTAAACCCTCCCAAGAAGCACTAGCAAACTTCCCTGCAAGAATGTTAGTACCACTCCAGTTCAGGTGTAAACTGTCCCTTCGGAACAGATCCCACCTTCCCTGGAACAAAGCCCAATTATCTACAAACCTGAAGCCCTCCCTCCTGCACCATCCTCTCAGCCACGTATTAATCTGTATAATCCTTCTGTTCCTTGCCTCACTCGCATGTGGCACAGGTAGCAATCCTGAGATTGTTACCCTGGAGGTCCTGCCCTTCAGCTTCGCACCTGACTCCCTGAACTCCCTACGCAGGACCCCCTCACTCATCCTACCCACGTCGTTGGTCCCTACATGGACCACAACATCTGGATTCTTGCCCTCCCTCTCGAGAATAACCTGCACCCGATCTGAGATGTCTTGGACCCCGGCACCAGGGAAGCAACATACCATCCGAGACTCCCGATCTTCCCCACAAAATCTCCTATCCGCCCCCCTGACTATAGAATCCCTTATCACTACCACTCTCTTCTCTTCCCTCCTCCCCTTCCTAGGCGAGGGTCTAACCTCAGTGCCAGAGACAGGACCACTGCAACTTGTTCCTGGTAGGTCATCCCCACCAACAGTATCCAAAACGGTATACTTATCGTTGATGGGAATGGCCACAGGGGTGCTCTTCTCTCTCTGTCTGCTCCCCCTGCCTCTCTTGACTGTCACCCATTTACCTACCTCCTGGCTTTTCGGTGTGACTACCTCCCAATAACTCTTATCTATCTCTGCCTCTGCCTCCCGAATGATCCGTAGTACATCCAGCTCCTGCTCCAATTCTCTAACTCGGTCTGATAGGAGCTGCAGCTGGATGCACCTTTTGCAGGTGTGGTCATCAGGGACAACTGTGTGGACCCTGACCTCCCACATACTGCATACAGAGCACACCACTGCTCTAACTGTCTCCCCCATTACCTGATCCCAGATTAGTCAGAATAAATGAAAAAAGTACCTACTGACCTTACCTTTTTACCTCAGCAAGCACGTACTCAGGCTCGCTGATTTCCTCTCACTGAAGTCCTATTGCGCCGAAGCCCGCTGAGCCAAAGCCCAGCACTCTGCTCCCACAAACTCCGCTGCCCGCTCCTAAAAGTGGGCCTCTTTTTAAAGCCCGCGCTCGCTGCAACGTCACCCGCTCCTGTGCAGTTTTACCTTCCTCCTCAGGTACTCTCCAGGTAGGTCCGAGGGTCTCGGCCTACCTACAACAGCTGATCCTCCAATCCTCCGATCTCCAGTCATCTGTCGACCATGAGCACTCCTTACTCCTGCTCCGCTGCCCGCTCCTGAAAGTGGGCCTCTGGAGACAACCTCCAGTGAAAGGGGCTGCCTTACTCAGTGGCAAGTTCAGCAAGCAGAGTTACCAGCAACGTTCCATCTAAGGTGTGCAAATCCTTTGCCACTAGTGTACAAAGGAATTTAAACTCTGCATTAAAGGTTGTCAGCCTCTACCTTGTTGGCATGTTAAGTATATTTCACGACCGTATTCAATCACATTTCCTTTTCCGGTTTCTGATGTGGACGGTGTTGACAACACAGTGTTTGTGATGAATTGTCTGTAGATTTTAGAACTGGCTTATTTATACTGATTTTATTGAAAAAGATATTCAGTGTGCACCTGTTTTGTCACCGGGCAAAAAAATTGCACAGCAGAAGATTTTAGCGCACACTGATCATTACAAATTAGAGGGAACATTGGTTGCCAGTCTTTTCATAAAGAGAGCTACCAAGTCCCCTAATCACTCATGCAGAGACACTCACCCACTCTTTGATCTATATGCACACTCTCTTGTAAAAAGTTACACAAGCGTGCAGTCCAGACAAAGAATCTTGACGTGAAATGCTGACTGCCTGTTTCCTTCTGCAGGTGCTGCCTGACTCACCAAACTCATTTTTGCTGCAGTTCCAGCATCTGCATTTACCTCTACAGATGCTGCTTAACCCGCTGAGCTTTCTCAGCAGATTGACTTCAGCTCCAGATTCCAGCATCCGGAGTTTCTGGTGTATCCGCTGTTCCTCACCATTCACTAAGGAGCTCATTGCAGCGTGGAGATTGAGAAATAATCTCAGCTATTACCCTGTAATGAACACAATTTGATTAAGGAGCACCACCTCAGAGCTCATGATCCACTGAGAGGAGCCAAAGCCTCAGAGCGAGTCAGAATGGGCTGGAAACTCTAGCAACAGTATTCTCATATGGACACAGGAGGAGAATTCCCTTCAATTACATTACTTCTGACTGGGCAAATTTCCTAAATGCAGAGAATCATATGGAAGTAGAAATTTTAAACCCAAAATAACGCAAAGATTTCAATCTACATAAATATTTAATACTGTTACTAGATAACTTGGAAAATAAATCAGTCATGATGGAATAGTTGAGCAGACTTGATGGGCTGATTTGGCCTAATCCTGCTCCTCTGTCTTATGGTCTTTTTTTTTCAGCACCTATGATGCAACATTGCTGTAACTTGTAGTAAGTCATCCCAAACCTGAAGGTGGATCAGGAGCTTCCAAATTGGCATGGACCCAACATATCCAACGTCTTCCTGCTGCTGGACATATACCAAATGAATCCAATCATCACACAATGAAAATTGTAAGCTTTCCAGACATAAAGTGGAGTTCCCTTCTCCAGGATACCGTTGTCTGGTACTTAGCAAAAAACAACAAGAAGCACAAGGCTAACACGAGGAAATTGCAGATGCTGGAAATTCAACACACACAAAATGCTGGTGGAACACAGCAGGCCAGGCAGCATCTATAAGGAGAAGCACTGTCGACGTTTCGGGCCGAGACCCTTCATCAGGACAGGCTGTTGAGTACTGTGTTTTAACTCTTAGAGTTTCCAAAGTGCATTGGAGACTTGTCACTCTCCTCCCACAGTGTTGAGGTTTTGCTTATTGAGTAACATTTAAAAAAAAGAGAATTTAAATACCAAGGAACTAATTTAATGAGTGTGTCAGTGGCCACTCTGTGGCATGGTATTTTAATGGTTGGCATAAGGCATTACAGAGTCAGTGATCGGTGTTCAATTCCCGCCGCTGACTGTAAGGAATTTGTACATTCTCCCTGTGACTACGTGGGGTTTCTCTGGGTGCTCTTCACTCATTCCAAGGATGTATGGGTTGGGGTTAGTAAGTCGTGGGCATGCTATGTTGGCACTGGAAGTGTGGTGACAATTGCGGGCTACTATCCTCAGATTGTGCTGATTGTTGATGCAGGTGATGCATTTCACTGTTTGTTTCGATGTACTTGTGACAAATAAAGCTAATCTTTACGGAGAAGGGACCCCCTTCTCCAGCACGCTGCCTGAGTAGGTCCATTCCTGCCTTCACTAATACTGTCCTATTCTGGGTAGTTTCTGCCTCAGTGGAGGATATAGAAGCAAGTAAACTTTTATTTTATGTGTTCTACTTGTGTGCTTGCTCCACATGCGGGGAGCTGCACCGGGAGGTGTGTGGAAAGCAAAGATAAAGGGTTTGCTGGGCATTTGTGTGTGTGTGCATGTTAACAAGATGCTATAATGGTTGCCTTAATATGTATTGCAATGCTGTGGTATTTATTCTGGTATTGGCCCATTCTGCATGGGTTCTTCTGCTAATATGTACTCATTCATCGGCACATCAGCATCTCACAGAGAGTCTTGATACCCTTGCCCTTTCCATGGGTAGGCTGCCTGTAAGGGCTGTTGTATGGATGCAGCTGCAAAAGGCCAACCTAGCAGGTCCTTTAGAAGGGCACAGTTGCCATCTATAATGTCTTCACAAATGCTTTAAGACACTTAATACTGATGGTTTATTTGTGAGACAATACACTTAAGCTACTTACATATCGATTGTTAAGCTGGCAGATTGATTGCTTCAGAATGTGATATTGCTGCAAAGCAGGTACACCGCACAACGTTTGTGCTTCTCCTGTCAAACAGGGTCACAGCATGAAAAATCACAAATGTAATCTGAGAATAAAGGGCCTCTGCTTAATTATATACCACATTGCTCCATCTTCTTTAACAAAGCAGCAAGATATCAATGTATAAGTTTAATTAACAACTAGCTTAGCAACTTGTTCTTGGAGCCTTCCAGGTTTCGCTGTTTGGGCTGCTTGATCCTGGACTGGATTTCGTAGTTCTCCACCTGAAAACAAGTTGGGCACAACTTCATGATAAAGTGGATCACCATTCAGACTGGCCAGCACAGCGACACAGCTGGTAGTGCTGATGTTTTCTGCTCCGACAACGCAGGTTCAATCCCCGCCTGGTGTGGAGGGGCCACTGCCAGTGGCTTTACTTCATTAGGAGTCTGAGGAGATTTGCTATGTCATTAAGGGAGCTAGCAAATATCCACAGAGGTACTGTGGAGTGCGTTCTAACTGGTTACCTCACCGTCTAGTTTTGAGGAGCCGCTGCACAGGATTGGAAATAGGTTTCAATAGGTGCATTTAATGTCAGAAAAATGTATACAATATACGTCCTGCAATTCTTTTTCCCTGCAAACATCCATGAAAACAGAGGAGTGCCCCAAAAAATGAATGTTAGAACCCCAAAGACCCCCCACCTCTCCCCTCCCATGCATAAGCAGCAGCAAAGCAACGACCCCCCCACCAGCAAAAAAGCTGCGGAAAATTACAGATTCAGCCACCTCCATTATGGGCACTAGCCTCCCCAGCACTGAGGACACCTTCAAAAGGCGATGTCTCAAAAGGGTGGCATCGATCATTAAGGGCTGCTGTCACCCAGGACATGCTCTCTGCTTACGGCTACCATCAAGGAGAAGGTACAAGAGCCTGAAGACACAGACTTAATGTTTTAGGAACAGGTTCTTCCAACACCATCACAGTTTGGAATTGGCAGTGAGCCCGTGTACATTACCTCACTTTTTCTCTTTCTTTGGCTCTCTTTTTGCACTACTTAATTAACTTAATTACAAAAACATACATTTCTTACTGTAATTTACAGTTTTAAAATTATGTATTGCAATATATTGCTGCACAAAACAACATATTTTATGGCATATGCCAGTGTGATATTAAATCTGATTCTGACTTTGGGTGCCACCTATGTTCAGGTTTGAAGTAAATTTGTACTATGTATATGTTACCATATACTTTCTTCTTTAAAATTTTTATTTATTTATTAAATTTTTAAGAGAACTACATAAAATGAATAGAATATTAAAATAGTGAAAAATTAATATTGGCCCACCCCCTCCCCTTAACCCTCCCCCCTTAGATCCCTATCTGAGAAAAAAAGAAAAGAAAAAAAAAGAAAAAAGAAAGAAAGAAAAAAGATAGAAAGATTGCCTGGATATCGGAGGATCCCCACATGCTCCATGGAGTTCAAAATAACTTTAGTTTTTATTTTCCCCAAATAGCTTATAATTTTATCTTCAAAGGACCTATATATTTAATCCTATCTTTTGTAGATAGGGGTGCCAAATCTTCAAAAATATATCATATTCATTTCTTAAATTATAAGTAATTTTTTCAAGTGGAATGCAGCTATATATTTCATTATTCCAATGATCCATAGTTAAATATGAATCTGATTTCCAAGTAACTGCAATAGCTTTTTTGGATACTGCCAATGCAATTTTTATAAATTTTTTCTGATATTTATTCAATTTAGGTTTCGGTATTATCCCTTCAATATCACCTAATAAAAATAATATTGGGCTATGTGGGAGTTGTATTCCAATAATTTGTTCCAGTAAAAGTCTTAAATTTATCCAAAAAGGCTGAATTTTAGAACAAGACAATATAAAAAGGTACCAATTTCTTGATTACATCGAAAACATTGGTCAGATAAATTTGAATTTAATCTATTTATTTTCTGTGGTGTTATATATAATTGATGTAAAAAATTATATTGTACTAATCTAATTCAGACATTTATTGTATTTATCATACTATCAAGACATAGTCGACCAATTTTTTTCATCAATTTTAATATTCAAATCAGTTTCCTATTTTTGTCTTGATTTATGAATTCCTGGTTTAATTGTCTGTTTTTGAATCAAATTATACATACAAGATGTAATTTTTAAAATTTTTCCTTTTTGAATTAAGATTTCTATTTCATTAGGTTTTGGCATTAACATTGTTTGACCCAGTTTATCTCGTAAATAGGCCTTTAATTGAAAGTAACAGAAAAGAGTGTTATTTGATATTTTATATTTATTTTTAATTGATCAAGTGACATCAATATACCTCCTTCAAAACAGTCACCTATATATCTGATCCCTTTTTGAAACCAGTTATGTAAAAGTTGATTATCCATTGTGAAAGGAATAAGCCTATTTTGAATTAAGATTCTTTTTGCTAATAAGGATTTCTTTATTTCATCATCCATATTTACCTTATTCCATAAATCAATCAAATGTCTTAATATAAGAGATTCTTTCTTTTCCTGTATCCATTTAGATTCCCATTTATATATAAAATCTTCTGGTATATTTTCTCCTATCTTATCTAACTCTATTCTAATCCATGCCGGTTTTTCTTCATCAAAAAAAGATGCAATAAATCTAAGTTGATTTGCTTTGTAATAATTCTTAAAATTTGGAAGTTGTAACCCTCCTAAATCAAATTTAGATGTCAAATTTTCCAATGATATTCTTGACATCTTTCCTTTCCAAAGAAACTTCCTCACACATTTATTCAATTCTTGAAAAAACTTCTGAGGCAGTTGTATTGGTAATGTTTGGAATAAATATTGTAATCTAGGAAATATATTCATTTTTACAGCATTAACTCTACCTATTAATGTTATTGGTAACATCATCCATTTATCAAGATTTTTTTTTTCAATAATGGCAAATAATTTAGTTTATATAAATTCTTTTGTATCATTATCGACTCTTATACCTAAATATTTTATACCATTTGTTGGCCATCTAAATTGAGTTACTAGTCGACATTGACTATAATCTCCTTTGGTAAGGGGTAAAATTTCACTTTTATCCCAGTTTACTTTATACCCTGATATTTTCCCATATTCTTCCAATCTAAAAGATAATTTTTGCAACGATTGTAATGGGTTTGTTAAATAAATCAGAACATCATCAGCAAATAAATTAACCTTATATTCTTCTTGGTTAACTCTGAAGCCCACAATATCTGAGTCCGTTCTAATTATTTCAGCTAATGGTTCTATCGCCAATACAAATAGGGCAGGTGATAATGGGCAGCCTTGTCTAGTTGACCTTGTTAAGTGGAATGATGTTGAAATTTGACCATTTGTCACTACTTTAGCTTGAGGACTAATATTTAAGGTTTTAATCCATTTTATAAAAGATTTTCCTAACTCATATTTTTCCAATACCTTAAATAAAAAATCCCATTCCAATCTATCAAATGCTTTTTCTGCATCCAAAGCAACTGCCACACTCATTTCCTCTCTTTTTTGTGCCAGGTGAATTATGCTAAGTAACCGAGTTACATTATCCATCGATTGTCTATTTTTAAGAAAGCCTGTTTGATCCATATGTATTAATTTTGGTAAATATTTAGATATTCTATTAGATAAAATTTTTGCGATTATTTTATAATCTGTATTCAACAAAGAGATAGGCCAATATGATGTTGGTTTTAAAGGATCTCTATCTTTTTTTGGCAATACTATTGTGATCGCTGTCGAAAAAGATTGTGGGAGTTTATGCGTTCTTTCCACTTGATATATTAACTCCATAAAAGGAGGGATTCCATATACTTTCTTGAGATTCGTTTTCTTGCAGGCTTTCTAGGAAAACTAAAAGCAGCACAGTAGCGCAGCAGTGCAAGGCCTTACAGTGCTGGTTGCAAGATCAGAGTTTGCTTCCCGCTGCTGCCTGTAAGCTGTTTGTATGTTCTCCCAGTGACTGCATGACTGGGTTCCTTCCGCACCCCAAAAATCATACGGTTAGAGTCAAGTGAGTCATGGCATAGCTATGTTGGCGATACGTGCTGGCCACGCGATCCTCACTGATTCGGATTGATCTGAACGACACTTTTCCCTGTATGTTTTGAAGAACATGTGGCAAATAATCTGCTGCCCTCACAGCTTTGTGTGTACAAAGCTATGCAGTGAGTTAAACACCTTCTCAAAAATCGCCTGAGATGGAAGCTTTCTTCAGGGTTTTTAATGAGATCTTCCTTGTGAAACTGCAGTAAGTTAAGTACATATTAAATTCAATACAGGATTGTTGCATGCCTGACTCTACTAAAGTAAACTCGTGGCACAATGATAATAACGATAAATGATAACACTTCCCTCAAAATATATCTGCTAAATGTTTCCACTATTAACAAAAGCTCACGACTCAGTGATATTGCTGTTTCAAGAGCAAATGAAGAGAGGATGGAGGTGGATATCTTCCCACCGTGTGCTTCAAATCAAATCAAAATTAACCCCCACAAGAAATGATATAAAGAAACAGCTTGTATATGGGAAGTGATGTTCAACCAAAATGAACTGTGCCTCTGGAGGCCAAAACAAATAATGCTAATCTCATGAAAGAAATACAATAGAATTTATGAAAAACTATATATAAGCCAAGATGGACAAACAACCAATGTTCGAAGGTCAAATTGTGTAAATAAAAAAAAAGACTAAGCAAATAAAAATACTGAATAAAAAATAATGCTGATAATAATGTGGCTGTGTAAATATCCTTGGGGTGTTGGTTTCGCCCCACTGGGCACTGTAAATTGTCAATGTGTAGGTGGTAGAATGTGCGAAGAGTTGGTAGGAATATGGACCTGTAAAGCTGAGGCCTTATAAGGCTCCAGAGGTCTCACTTGGAGTACAGTGAGCAATTTTGGGCCCCTTATTTAAGAAAGGATAAGCTGACATTGCAGAGGGTCGGGTGGGTTCACGAGAGTGATTCTGGGAATGAAAGGATTATCATATGAGCAGCGAATGAAGGCTCTGGGCCTGTACTTGCTAGAATTTAAAAAAATGGGGGGGGATCTCGTTGAAACCTATCCAATGTTGAAAGGCCTAAATGGAGTGGATGTGAAGAGGATGTTTCTTTTGGCCAGGACCAGAGGGCACAGCCTCAAAATTTAGGGATGTCCTTTTAGAACAGAGATGAGGGATTTCTATAGCCAGAGGATAGTGAATTTGATGCTGTAGGTGGCTGAGGAGATCAGGTAACTGGGTGCATTTAAGGTGGAGGTTCATAGGTTCTTGATTAGTCAGGGTGTGAAAGATTATGGGCAGGAGAATGGGTTGAGAGGGTAACAGATCAGCCATGATGAAATGGCGGAGCAGACTTGATGGGCCGACTGGCCTAATTCATTTCCTATGCCTTATGGTCTGAAATGGGATTAATATAAGTAGTTGTTGGTAGCTGGTGCAGAACCTGGAGGTCTAGGAACATGTTTCTGTGCTATGGATCTCCATTACAATGTGAACAATTTGGATTCTGACACAAATTTCAGTCAAAAAACCTCTTTGCTTCCCACCACACACCTGAGAGAGCTCAATTTTTTTAGGATGGTTAAGGAAACAAAATGTGCTTGTTTTGTTTGAAAGGGCATTCCTGTTGATTAGATTCACAATAACTTATTTTTTCTCAGCTGCTTAACTCTAGAAGGCAAACGTAACTAAACAAGGCTGAAGCATACTCCCACTCTTTATTTAGAGTTATGAAGGCTCATCTCCTGTGCTAGTGCAAGGAATTGTTCTGTCCTTCATCAAGGAATTAGCCAAGCAAAGTTTCACACTAAGCTTTAATATCCCTGTTGCATTTCCTTCTTGAGGGTTTCCTTACAATTAATTAATTAATTTGCTTATTTAGAGATCGAACGTAGAGTTATGCCTTTCTGACCCTTTGAGCTGCATCACCCAACAAACCCTGATTTAACTCAAACCTAATCAGGGGACAATTTACAATGACCAATTAACCTACCTGGTACGTCTTTGGACTGTGGGAGGAAAGGAGTGGACCTGGAGGAAACCCCACGCATTCCTCAGGGAGGACGTACTGAACCTCTTTCCAAATGACACCGGGATTAAATTCCAAACACACATGCCCCAAGCCCTAATGCCATCACCCTGACCGCGGACAGAAGTCTTTGCCACTTTACTTGTGGCCACGTGATAACTGTGAAGGACCTTGTTTGTTTGATATCAATCTGTTTGCTGAAGTTTTCTTCTTCTGTGCTTGTGTCATTAATACATCATCTTGCTAAAGTGAGCAATTGCCTCCTCTTTGCAATATCTCATGGCCCATAAAGTCTCAGGAAGTGCTTGACTCCTTCGATTGATCTTGTGTGAGAGATACGCACTTTATGTGTGTTGATGATCGCATAGTGCTGACCACTGTTGTTAACATTCAGTTCTGCGTAGGGATGGAAGTCTAATTTAATCAAGATCTTTATACTGCTAACTCCAGTTGCACAACTTGCAAAATGATTTGTTCATTGTCTGTTCCTGGTTTGCTTGTCTTTGCTATCTCCACACAACTGCATTGTTTCTCCACTTTAGTCATAATCACCATTAGCTTGGCCTCCAATCTGTTCAGTTTTAGAATGTATGCTACACTATTCCAGCCTATCCAGTTCCATCTCATGTGGCATTGGTCTGAGTTTGCAGTAGATAGGCTTTGCATTTGGTCTTGAAAATGAGTCTCTGGGTTGTATACGGTGATATATATGTACTTTGATAATGAATTTACTTTGAACTTTGGTTGGTGGTTGTGATGTGATGGTTTTTCTGTATTTCTTGGCTATCTGGAGGAGATGAATCTCAGAGTTGTATTCCGCGTACATACTTTGATAATAAAATAAGCCTTTGAACCTTTTGACCCTTTGAAAGTGCACATTGTTATTCAAGGTGTAGTAATGATGCTCCGTTGGATACATCACGGTTTGGTACGGCAGCAGCTCTGCATGTGGCCGCAAGAAACGGCAGAGCGTTGCGGTCACAGCTCAGCGCCTCACAGAAACCAGCCTGCCTTCCAAGGATTCTGCCTACACTTCTTCCTTTCTCAGTGACGCAGCCAGTGTACTCAGCCCACCCCCACCCTCCCGACTCCAGGCACTCTCTCGTTACCTCTCCCTCATTGGGCAGGCGGTACAAATGCCTGAAAGCACGTGCCACCAAGATCAAGGACAGCTTCCCTCCTAATGTTACCAGACACCTGAGTTGGACCTCATGTATGATATGAAGGACATTTGACCTCACAGTCTACCTTGAACTTCATAGTTTACCAGCACTTCACTTTTATGCTAGCTTTTACACTTCAAACTGCATTGTTATTGCTTTACCCTGTTCTAGCTCACTGTGCACTGTGATTAGCTCAATCATGCATTGTGTAATGGTTTAATCTGTGCCAAACCAGCTTTTCACTCACTGCATCTTTGGTACCTGTGACAACAATGAGCTAATACCAATAGTAGCACCTATCTAACATGTGTCATATTATGCCCTTGCATGTCGTTGCTAAAAATCTTCTTGCAATATAGCTCAAGCTGTTCCTTCCCCATTAACAGTGCCTGTTGTCAGAGTCTGCTACTCTGATGGGAGCTGCACTCACTGTGCGTTCTGTTGCAGTGTGAGCACCATTTGCCCTGATAGCAGTACAACTTCACCAAAGTAGATTTTCAGTGTAACATTGCTTCCCATCAACACCATCTGGCTGAAGGAAGGTGCCTTCATTCTCGTCAAGCAATTTGTAGCGGTAGCTGTACACGTGTCAATGTGTGGTTGTTAATCAACACCTTTACTCAAAAGTCTGTCTGTTTACTGCTGCTTGTGGCATGGATCTGTACAATGCCAGCTCTTCTTTGTCTAAACACACTGCATTTATGAAGGCAGAGCTTATTGGTGACTGGGGTTGTCACTTAAAATGCTTTTGTAGTGAGCCATCAAAAAGTGACCTTTCTGTTGGTGACTGAAGCACTTGAACCATCTCCTTAGCACTCTGACCGTAGGCTGCAACTAGATCTGTTTCTTGTGGTGAACAAAATGCTCCAGCAAATGACACTGGAACTTTAAATGCAAATTTCAATTTCAGCCTCTCTGTATTCAGCGACTTTGACGGTCAACACACAAACCGAATGTCTGAACAGGATCTAAAAAGCAGCCAAAATTGCAGTTTATTTTAATGGAACAATGTCATCACCACTTGTCTCTTTTTTTCTCTCTAGGTGCTTGGATTTTATTTAAATGGAACAATTGAAAGTACATATTTCACATAACTGCCGTATACTGTATTGTGGACTGCAGGTGTTGGCTTGTCCAAACTGCTTGTCATTTTTTTCCACCAATTTCCAATCTATTTTTGCCTTCATTTCTATTTTTTTTCTTGTTTTCTTCTTGACAAACCATAGGTTCCTTGTGAACTAGGGATTCTTGTCCCAACAAACTGATTTCAGCTATTCCTAACCATGAGGTTTAAGTAATCTTCCAGTTTCTTATTTACTTATTGAAAGACTGTGCTGAACTGGTTCCACAGGTCCCTCGAACCACTCCGCTGAGTAATCCCTTGCTACAATTTACCAAGACCAATTAACCTGCCAACCGGTAGGTCTTTGGACTATGGGAGGAAACCAGAGAACCAGGAGGAAACCCACACGGTCACGGGGAGAACAGGCAGTGACAAGAATTGAACCCGGGTCGCCTGTACTGTAAACCATTGTGCTAACCACTATGCAACTGTGCTGCCCTTCTCTAAGTGCCTTCTAGAAGATTTTTCAGAGTGCTCAGTTTCTGGCAGAGTCTCGATCAGGCCTATTGCCTTTTTGTGCTCACATGCTGCGTTCTTTTGCATTCTTCAACTATGACATTATTTTTCAACCACCAAGATATTGTTCATTTTAATGAGTATGTCTATTCATTCATACTGGCTGGTGGCATAGTGACATTAGCGCTGGACTTCGGAGTGAAGGTTTGAATCCAGCCAGCTCCCTTGCACGCTTTCAATAGACAATAGACAATAGGTGCAGGAGTAGGCCATTTGACCCTTCTAGCCAGCACTGCCATTCACTGTGATCATGGCTGATCATACACAATCAGTACCCCGTTCCTGCCCTCTCCCCATATCCCTTGACCCCGCTATCTATAAGAGCTCTATCCAACTCTCTCTTGAATGCATCCAGAGACTTGGCCTCCACTGCCTTCTGGGGCAGAGCATTCCACATATCCACCACTCTCTGGGTGAAAAAGTTTTTCTGCATCTCTGTTCTAAATGGCCTACCCCTTATTCTTAAACTGTGGCCTCTAGTTCTGTCCATCCATGCTGGGTCGAGCGTCAAGCTAACAACTTGACCTCGTAAAAACAAGAAAGCCTGCTAAAAAAACACCATCACGATGGTGTCCCGATGACTCCACTCAGAGTTAAGGGCTTCCTTCTTCTTCTTCTTCTTCTATTCATTCATTATCCTGAATGTTCGCCGACTTCCATATCATGGATGGCGAAGATCTCAATGCAGCTTCTTGGAGCATTTCTATTCTTCCACTCCTGTTCGTGGTGAGATGGCTAAGCTTCTAAGAGGAGAGTGAATTCAGAAATCAGAGTTGCAAAGGGACTTGGGAGTCCTAGTGCAGGGCTCCCGAAAGGTTAACTTGCAGATTGAGTTGAAATTAAGGAAGGCAAATGCAATGTTTACATTCTTTTCAAGAGGATGAATATATAAAAGCAAGGATGTAATGTTGAGGTTTTATAAGACATTGTTCAGACCACATTTGGAGAACTGTGAGCCCCATATTAAGAAAGGATGTGCAGGTATAGAATTAGATTCAGAATCATTGGCATATGTCATGAAATTTGTTAACTTAGCAGCAGCAGAACAATGCAAGACATGATAATATAGAAAAAATAAATCAATTACTGTGTATACATATGTACATTAAATAGTTAAATTAAAATAAGTGCAAAAACAGAAATAATTTAAACAGTGAGGCAGTGTTCATGGGTTCAATGTCCATTTAGAAATTGGATGGCAGAGGGGAAGAAGCTGTTTCTGAATCATTGAGTGTGTGTCTTCAGACTTCTGTACCTCCTTCCTGAAGGTAAGAATGAGAAGAGGGCCTGTCCTGGGTGATGGGGGTCCTTAATAATGGATGCTGCCTTCTTGAAGCACCACTCCTTGAAGATTAATTGGATACTACGGAGGCTGGTGCCCATGATGGAGCTGACTGATTTTACAACTTTCTGTAGCTTCTTTGTTTCAATCCTGTGCAATAGCACCCCCCCCCCCCCCCCACCATCCCAGACAGTGATGCAGACTGTCTGAATGCTCTCCATGGTACATCTGTAGAAGTTTTTGAGCATTTTCAGTGACAAAGTCATAGCTCATCAATCTCCTAATGAAATATAGCTGCTGTCTTGCCTTCCTTATAGCTGCATCGAAATGTTGGAACCACTTTAGATCCTCAGAGATCGTGACACTCAGGAACTTGAAACTGCTTGCTCTCTCCACTTCTGATCCCTCTGTGGGGATTGGCTTGTATTCTCTCATCTTACCCTTTTTGAAGCCCACAATCAGCTCTTTGGTTAAGTCCAAGGTTGCAAGGTTGAGAGCATAGGAGAGAGTCCAGGGGAGGTTCACAAGAATGACCTCAGGAATGAAAGGGTTAGCATATGATGAGTGTTTGATGGCTCTGGGTCTATTCTTACTGGAGTTTAGAAAAATGACGGGGATCTCACTGAAACCTACTGAATATTCAAAGGCCTCAATAGAGTGGTTGTGGAGAGGGTGTTTCCAATAGAGTGTGAGCCTAGGACCAGAGGGCACAGCCTCAGAATACCAGGATGTCTCTTTAGAACAGTGTGAGGAGGAAGTTATTTACCCAGTGGGTGGTGAATCTGTGGAATTCATTGCCACAGATGCTTGTGGTGCCCAAGTCATTTAAAGTGGAGGTTGATAAGTTTTTGATTAGTAAGGGCGTCAAAGGAAGGAGAATGGAGTTGAGAAGGAAAATAAATCTGCCAAGTTGGAATGATGGAACAGACTTGATGGGCTGAATGGCCTAATTCTGCTCCTATGTCTTATGATCAGTCAGTGCTACTGTGCTACAAACTGTTGAAGAACAAGCAAGATTCTATGCCAGTGGTTTCATGAAAACATTTAAGAAAATCATTTTTGGTGTTATATTCTCATCTAAGCCTTGACAAGGGAGAATCTTCAATGTTCTTCAACAAAGTTAAGGAGGAACTATTGTCAGCTTTGCCAATCTTTAACATTATGACATGGCACTAAGGGAAAATTAAATTTTTTTAAAGTTTGGCTGATTAATTCTGTAATTTTGCTGGTTTCCAGAACTCAATTTGATTAACATATAATATAAATATCCAAATGTCACTGAGAGTTAGCTGCAAATTTTACAGTAAGTTTTCTAATTTCAACAGTGAATGCTTGGATAAAAGTCTGTTGTTGTTGTATCCAGCCATCCTACCTATGAAGCAGGAGGTTTCAGACCAAATGGTAAAATTTGGTATTAAATGGGTTGTCCTGATATTAAATGGGTTAAAGTTGATTAAATCAGCCATGGAATTGTTGGAAGGTGATGACACATCACAACTGCAGTGCAGGCGGAGGAAGGCTGCAGTAGTGAAAGATCCCCAGTCATCTTGCATTCCATGGCACTGGACCCTGACCCCGATCTGTCAAGGACCGTGTGGTGTTTGCCCGTCATCAGCCTCCCCACGTTTTTAAAGAAAGTCACGCACAGAAGGTAATTCACCATAACATCCTAGGAATAAGTCCAGCAGGTGGTGAAGGGGCTGGGATTGTAAGGTTTAGAAGCTCCTCAGAAGATGTGGACCCTGGAACGGCCTCTAGCCACCGGAAGACCCACCAATAGACAACCCCTTAGGAGAACATCACACTTGACTCGAGTGATTGCACTACGACATATAAAGTGTATGATTTCTACTTTCCATTGCTTTCTGCAGTGGGGACATTCTAAGGGTTACACTTGTGGACACATGGAAGAGAAAGTGCTTGCATGTAGATGCTGATTTTAAGATTCACCTCCTCATCGCCCTGCAAGCTTTGGCAACACATAATTTTTTTGCACATGCTACGTGATAGATCAGAAGATACTGTCCTGAAAAGTACAAGAAGTATTTAATGCATAAACGATTAGTCCAGCCAAGTGTGTCTGGTTCTTGTATATGTCAAGTTGTTCACAGTTAGCCTCACATCTGTGAAATTTTACAAAAGGCACAAATATGAACAGCTGCTGACTCCAAATATGCACGATATATTACAAATATCCAAAAACCTCGATGGGGAGGAGTGGGGGTCATAGCCCAAAGTTCCTGAGCCTGTGATATTTCAGCAGGCCTATATTCGTCATATTCAGGATATTTTAGGCAGAACAGAGTAAACCTGTTGGAAATATGGACATTAAGTATTAAGGGTAATGTTCTCTTATTCTGCAAATACATAGTTCAAGCGCTCTCTTTCGTTCTATCCCTTCTTTATTGACAAGACATTTTAGCCTGGATATTGGATTGCACCATATCTCTCCTTTAGCTGTTGAGACGCCGTTTCAACTTGATCCATAGTAGACTGTGCTGGAGATCATCTCTGAGTGAAAAGATGCCAAATACGAACTTGGATTGGGCTCATCTATAGGCTATAAAGTGAGGCAAAGCCTTCTGGGAATGAATTGGAAGGTCAAAGGGACAGAGGGACTTTGGAATACAGGTCTAATCTTCCTTGAAGGTGGCAGAGGAGGTAGATAACATAGTTAAGGAAGATTATGGAATACTGTTCTTCATTGGTTGGGTCTTTGAATACAAGAGCAGGGAGATTATGATCCTCTATTATAAAACGTTGGTCAGACTAGCATTTCTGGTTGTCACACACTATAGGGAGGATGTGATAGCTCTAGAAGATGCGGAAAAGGCTCACTACAATGTTGCCTGGCATGTATCATTTCAGTTATCAGGAGACACTGGGTAGGGCAGTCCTGTTTTCCCTGGAGAGGAAGAGGTTATGAGCGAGTATGATTGAGATATATAAAAGTTTGAGTAGACAAGACAGACTGTAGGAAACTTTTCCTCAAAGATAGAGAACATAGATTTAGGGTAAAGGTGAAGAGATATAGAGGGGGACCTGTTTCACCCAGAGAGCAGTGAGTACCTGGAATACACTGTCAGAGAGTGCAGTGGAGCAAACTCACTGGCAACACTTAAAAAATACTGCGACAAGCACATGAATCATTTAGGTGTGGAAGGCTAACAATTATATGCTGAAAGGTGGAACTAATACAGCTGTGTGCCCATTGGTCAGCATGGACTTGATGGGCCAATTGGCCTGTTTCCATTCTGTATGATTCTAACTCTGTACAGCAGAATGTGGCCACCTGTATTCAATTGGATCTGCTCCCACTGGCAATTGTGCAGGTCACGTCCTAACCTTTGTTTTGCGGTGTAAACCACTGTATCTGGATTTTGCTAAATTTTGCAATTTCCTGTTGCAAGGAACCCATTTGACCATTAATGCTAAATGCAGACCTGTTTAACACACCAAAAATAGGTACAATCCAACTTCAGGACAATTATATTCCTTGGCAACACACACAAAGTGCTGGAGGAACGCAGCATCTAGGGAATTGAATGAACGGTCAACATTTCCGGTCGAGGTCCTTCTTCAGGACTGAACTGGAAGGGGGAATACACCAGAATAAAAAGGTGGGGGAAGGGAAAGGAGGTTCGCTGGAAGGTGATTGGTGAAGCCAAGGGGGTGGGAAAGGTCAAGGGCTGGAAAGGAAGGAATCTGATAGGAGAGGAGAGTGGACCACAGGAGAAGGGGAAAGAGGAGGGGACCCAGAGGAAAGTGATAGGTAGATAAGAAGGGGCAAAAGGCCAGAAGGGGAGGAGGAGGGAATTTTTTTTACCAGAAGGAGAAATTGGTATTTGTGCCATCAGGTTGGAGGCCACCCAGAAGGAATATAAGGTGCTGCTCCTCTATCCTGATGCTGGCCTCAGCTTGGCACAGGAGAAAGCCACGGACTGACGTGTTGGAATGGGAATGAGAACTGGAATTAAAATGCTTGGCCACCATTCGTTCCTTTAAAATCATTGGTTACCCTCTTCCCATCACCACCCTCAAGTATAATGACCAGGTTTTCAAAATCCAGGTTGGGAATGCAATGACTCCTGTTTTTTTCACCAGCATATCTTGAATTTAATTTATTTTTATACACCATAAATGGAGTTCCGCTTTAGCTCATACTGTCTATACTGGTTCATAGAGGAATCCTGTTCCCCCTCTGATGGCCTCCGTAACCTATTCCCCTCACATTCTTACTAACTTCACTCCCTCCCCCACCTGCCAGATCCTGTGACTCAGTTACACGGCGTGGGCTGTCTGCAGCAGTCACTTCAGCTGCTAAGCTGCATTTTCTTGGTGTGTGGGAGGAAACTGGAGCACGCAGGAGAAACAAGTCCATGGGAATCCTGGAAACAGCTCCAGAGATTGGGATTGAACCAGGTCAGCAGCTCCACCAGCTACTATGTTGGTTTCTTGGTTGTGTTCTGTGTTTACAAGCCTTAGTCATCTAATCCGGAAAGAAATGTAAACAATGGAACAAGCACAGTGGATGCAGTGATTTCTACGTGCTTTGCCGAGTGTAGTATCAGTGACATAGAAGGACTTCGGTGCTCCACGGGACAAAGCAGTCCGATGATGGGCAGACACCTATCTCCTCTACACTCACTTTTGTCCTCCATGACTGACACACTGTGGCTGCATTGTCATAAACAAAAGAGATTCGGCAGATGCTGGAAATATAAGAGGACTGATTGATAAATTCGTAGCCTAAGGTAGAAGGAGTCAATTTTAGAAAACCTAGCACATTTATTTTTCAATATAGTCCCCTCCTACATTTACACACTTAGTCGTGGAGCATACGGATCTTGGACCTCCAGAAAGTGTTCACAGATGGGTGATTGATAAGTTTGTGGTCTAAGGTAGAAGGAGATGAGTTATACAGCTCTTGTTACATGCCAGTGCAGTTCAACTCTGAGTGATTATGCAGAAAGTTTGAAGTTAATAACTCATCAGGGGTGATTGATAAGTTAGTGGCCTAAGGTAGAAGGAGATGAATTATTAACTTCAAACTTTCTGCATAATCACTCAAAGAGTTGACCTGCACAATCATGTAACGAGAGCTTTATAACTCATCTCCTTCTACCCTAGGCCACAAACTTATCAATCGCCCATCTGTGTACTCCTCCTGGAGGTCCAAGATCCGTATGCTACATGACTGCTGGACTAAGTGTGTAAATGTAGGAGGGGACTATGTTGAAAAATAAATGTACTAGGTTTTCTAAGATTGACTCCTTCTACCTTAGGCCATGAACTTATCAATCACCCCTCGTTAGGCAACACACTCAAATTGCTGGAGGAATTCAGCAGGTCAGAGAGCATCTATGGAGAAAAATAAACAGTCACCATTTCAGGTCAAGACCCTTCATCAGGACTGGAAAAGAACTGAAAGAAGCCAGAACAAGAAGCTGGGGGAGGGAAAAGATTGCAAATTGGTCAGGGATAGTTGAAACCAGGTGAGGCAGAAGATCAGTGGGTGGGGGAGGTGAGGTGAGAAGCTGGGGGGGGGGGAATGGATATGTGGAAAAGTTGAAGGGGCTGAAAAAGAAGAATCTGATAAGACAGGATAGTGGACCATGGGAGAAAGGGAAAGAGGAGAGGTACCAGAGAAAGTTGATGGACAGGCGAGAAAAAGAGAAGGGCTGAAAGGGGAACCAGAATGTCAAATGGAAAAAGAGAGAAGGGGGAGGATGTTAGAAAAAAAGATTAAAATCGAGGTTGCATTGTGTTCTATTGTCAATACTTCTCCAAAACCTCACTGACAATCATCATTGTGTGTCATGTCGTATGGTGTGGGTGATTATGGTTTTGATCATGACTGTTCTTGGAAATTGTTTATTCAGAAATGGTTTGCCATTGCCTTCTTCTGTACAGTGTCTTTACAAGATGGTGACCCCAGCCATTATCAAAACTCTTCAGAGGTTGTCTGCCTGGCGTCAGTCATATAACTTAAATGCACCAGCTGCTCGTACGACCATCTACCATCTTCTCCCATGGCTTCATGTGACCCAGATTGGAAGTGGGGGGAGCTAAGCAGGTGCTACATTGTCCAAGGGTGACCCGCAGCTAGCAGAGGGAAGGATTACCTTACACCTCCTTTGGTAGGGACGTATCTCCACCCCACTACTGGCAGTGCTTCCTGAAATTATCATCCAGAAGGATGTAGACAGCAGGGTGACAGGATTGCTAATACTTTCTACAGGCATGTAATACCATTCCTACAACTAACAAATAACTTTGGTGCCTCCAAGAAGTTATCCTACCTCATACATAGTCCCAGACAATCAATGCTTTCAGTCAGAGACACAAGATGGCAGATACTGGAATCTCTTGGATAAACTCAGTGGGCCAGATAGCATCTATGGAGGGGTATGGACAGTGATAACTTGGGTTAAGACTATTCTTCAGGACTATAATCAATCTTCTTGTCTCCAGGGGCAGTAACGCTGAGTCTGGATGCATTTTTATCTGTTCCAGTGTATGTATATCTTTAACAGGTGACCATGTGAACAATTGTAAACTAAATGAAGAACTTTAAATAATTCCAGTTATTTATACTACTCAGACTAAAACATTGTAAAGCATGCTGTATAGTATTGTTTTTGCACACACAAAATGCTGGGGGGGCTCAGCCAGTCAGGCAGGATCCATGGAGAGGAATAATCTCAGAGAGATACGTTGACTCTTTGTTCCTCTCCGTGGATGCTGCCTGACCTGCTGAGTTCCTCCAGCATTTTGTGTTTGTTCCTCTGTATTTCCAGCATCTGCAGAATCTCTTCTGTTTGTTGTTGTTTTTGCACAGGTACATCAGCATTATAAAAATGGACTTTGTGTTACTTCTCCCCAATTGGCCCTAAATCTCTTAACTGAGGGCACAAGGGCTGCTCATTCAGGTTAACCTGACGAATGTAGACTGGAATTAATGGTATCTTTTGCTCAATGTAGTTCTTATTTAGACTATGCAATGCATCAAACTTATTAAAGTTCAAAATGAATTTATTATCGAAGTACATATATGTCACTATACACAATCTGAGATTAACTTTTTTATGGGCATACTCAATAAATTCAAGGACCATAACAGAATCGATGAAAGACCACACCCAATAGAGCAGACTAACAACCAATGTGCAAACGACAACAGACTGCAAATTCATAAGAGAAAAATACAGTAAATAAATAAGCAATAAATATTAAGGACATGTAATGAAGAGCCTTTGAAAGTGAGTCCACAGGTTGTGGGAACAGTTTAATGATGGGGCAAGTGAAATTGAATGAAGTTATTCCAACTGGTTCAAGAACCTGATGGTTGAGGAGTAATAACTGAACCTGGTTGTGTGCGTCCTCAGACTCCTGTACAACCTTATTCTTGATGGATTCTCAATTATGCATCAATTATGCTACAGGAATTGCAAGACATTTGACTGCAAGACCCTACAAAGCATTGCGAGGACTGCTGAAAAAATAATCAGGTCTTTCTTCCAACCATCTGAGATATTGATCAGGAATACTATGTACGCAGGAGGCTAACCATTGTCAATAATCCCTTCCATCCATCCAACAATCTCTTTGACCCCTTACCAGCAGGCAGGAGGTAACATGGCATGAGGATAAGGACTGTTAGGATTGGAAACAGCTTCTTCCCCCAGGCTCTGAGACTACTAAACTCCCTGCCACCACCTCATCACGTAGGAAGCACTATTAGCGTATATTGTTTACTTTCTGACTTGTGTCGTAAATGCACCTTATTATTTGTTAATTTATTTGCGGTAATACTACTGTATGTGTTGTGTGAGTTATAGGTATTGCGTTGTGCACCTTGGTGTGGGGGAATGTTATTTCATTTAGCGGTATACATGCAGACATTTTGAGTGACAGTAAACTTGAACTTGAGAACCTGAACTATGATATAATGCAGAATGTGCTTATTGATTGCTATACATACTGCCAAGCCTGAGCATATAGATTTTGAAAAAAATTCTTAATTTATTCTTTTTCTTTTACTAGATCTTGGATGGCCTGTACCTGGGGAATATTAGAGGTAAGTGTGGTTTTTGATGGCTAAACATAAAGTTCTATATTCAAAATCACTGTGGGTTGAACATGCTATGACTACTTTTCCTCTTGGTAGGACTACACTCTCCTGGTTCCATCTTTATCTCTAATTATTAGGTAATAATCTACTAACCCTTATGTCTAGGAAACTGGAATAACCAGAGGAAACCCAGCTGGTCACGGAGAGAACATACAAACTCCTTACAGGCAGTGGCAGGAATTGAACCTGGTTCACAGGCGCTGTAATGGTGTTATGCTAACCATCATGATACTGTGTTGCTCTCTAATCTATACAGGTTCTCTTCCTACTCTCACATTACTACCTTTGTTAAGGCCAAAAGATCTCTCCTGGGCTCCTTCCAATTCATCCATGTGCTGTCCCTTGTTAGCAGAATACGAGTACGCTGTATCCACTTAAACTTGCAGCACAAACTCATTTTTCCACCTCTCTTGATTATACCACTGTCTCTGGGTTGTTGGACTGCTTATCTGATATCCAGTGCTGGATGCAAAAGTGTCTAGCTTATCGGGTTACTTGTCTGTCTCTAGGTAGTTGGACTCTTGTCTGATACCCAGTACTGGATGAAAAGGAATATCTGAATGAACATCAAGAAAGTAATCTTCAGTTTCATTCCTCGACCCTGACCCCCTTCCCTATCCACTGAGTCTATCTCCCTGGCAACAATCTGAAAGTGACCCTCAGGCAGACACGTTGGGGATGCTTGCACTGGTATAGTTGGTGCTTCTGGCTAGGGAACAACGTTTGAGTGAATTTATTAACAATTGTAAGCTAGAAAAGCTGTGGTATGATTACCACTATAGTCACTGGAGCTGTCAAAATGGCTCAAAGAGGAACACACAAGCTCATGGGATTTACAAAAACAGGAAAAGTTCGAGCAAAGAAATTTGAGGATACAGGACAAGAGGAATATTTAATAGTCGAGTCATTGTGACTTAAAGGTTTCTTCCTGCACAGATGGTGGACACAGACCCAATAATAGGAATTAGAAGGGGACAGAATTTACAGGGCTATTGGGCACAAGCAGGGATGGGACTATTTGGACAGGCCTTTTAAAGGGCTTACAGAGGCTGAATAGCTCCATTGTAGTTTTGCTTTTGAGGTTCCAGGAGAATATGCACATTAGAACAGTGGAGGACATAGTAAACATTGATAACCTCTACCCTTGCTAGAACATTCTGGCTGATGGAACAGCCCCCTACAACTAGAAAGGCTGGCTCTGTTATAGGAGTCAAACTGGATATGCTGGAGACTGTGGTAGATCAAAGGACCCTGGCAATTCTGGACAATGTTTCTCAACCTCTGTGTGCCACCTTGGCTGAACAGAGGAGTACTTTTAGCAATAGACTAAGACAAGTGTGCTTCTCCAAGGAGCGCTGTATGAGGTCATTCTTACCCTTGGCCATTAAGCTCTATAATGAGTCAACCTATAGCCAGGGAACTGATGACCTCCTCCTGTTAGACTGTTTAAAGTAACTTATTTTATATTCTTTCTTACTTCTCTTCTAATATTTGTGTATCTGTGCACTCGTAATGCTACTGCAACACTGTAATTTGCTTTGGGATCAATAAAGTATCTAACTATCTATCTACTCCATGGCTGTTAATATGGTGGGACCTCAAATTAAGGTTTACTAAATTGTTAATTTACCTCCTTGTTTTAAATGTTAATTAAACATCTGGTTTCAACAAACACATTAACACCTCCCAGATTTCATGAATAATCTGTCAGTACTATTTACACTCAGTGGCCAGTTTACTAGGTACACCTGTACACTTGCTCGTTGATGCAAATATCTAATCAGTCAATCCATAAAAACGTGCAGACATGGTCAAGAGGTTCAGTTGTTCAGACCAAACATCAGAATGGGGAAGAAACGTGATCTAAGTGACTTTGACTGTGGAATGATTGTTGGTGCCAGACGGGGTGATTTGAGTATCTCAGAAATTGCTGATCTCCTGGGATTTTCCTGTACGACAGTTTCTGGAGTTTGGTGCAGAAAAAATAAAGCATCCAGCGAGTGCGAGTTCTCCGGATGAAAATCTGTTGTTAATTTGGAGAATGGGCAGACTGATTCAAGCTGACAGGAAGGTGACAGCCAGTCAAATAACCACGCATTACAACAGTGATGTGCAGAAGAGTGTCTCTGAATGCACAATACGTCGAACCTTGAAGTGGATGGGCTAAAGCAGCAGAAGACTGCACTGGGTTCCACTCTTGTACCTAATAATGTGGCCACTGACGGTATTTCCTCTGTCCCCGAAAGTGCTGCATTGAAGAAAAATCTCAGTGTATACACAGTGGCAGAAGCCATTTCCTTCACTATATTTCACTGCTTGAAAATTTGCCATGCACATCATAAGGTTTTCAATATTTCCTGTGTGTATTTTTAGTGTTATTGTGTAACTGTCAGGATTAAATGACAGGATGTTAATCAGTGCTCAGACTTTACTTTAACAATACCTGACTTTCCCTTCGCTGCCCCACTCTAATCCATGCAAAGCAGCAGTAGAGGGCCGTTTAGTCTTTGTGCATGTTTCATCATTCAGATGGATTATGGCTAAGCTGTACCTCGATTTCCGTAACTCCCTGGGTTCCATATCTTTATATATAAATTATGCGGAGAAGGCAAGAGAATGGGATTGAGAGGGATCGGCCATGATGAGATGGTGGAGCAAACTTGATGGGCCAAATGGCCTTATTCTGCTCCTATGTTCGTACAGGCTTGGTCTTACATTATCAAATGACTCAGTTTCGGAATTTTCCATTGATTGCAGTCCATATCTTTTGTCTGACCCCATCTCTGAATGTCTTAGCTCTAATTTTAACAGTTATTTCCACCTCTATGGAAACCCCCTCTAGAGGAAAGAGTTTCCATTTCAGTCCATTTAATTATTCAACACGTCTCAATTAAGTCATCTCTCAGTCTTGAACTCTCCAGATAATATAAGCCCACGTTTTGCAGTTTCTGTTACTTTTGATTCATTGATGCTCAAAGAAAGGCAGATGAAGGCAAGGTGGGCTTAGACAGGCTCGTGCATAAACCTTGTGAGACATGGCAAAATCTGACCACTCCTCAAGGGTCGGTGCCTTCAGGAGAGGGGCACGGACGAATGAACAGAGAGAAAATTGTTGATTTTTGCATCATTTTTACAAAGAAAGACAGAGGCAGGGGATTTATACCGAAGTGCACAGGGTAAGTTAAAGGTCAGCCTGTGGATAAACGCCAGCAATGTTCTGATAACTTCTGTCTGTTAACACTGAGTAACATTCTTCACACAGGACAAAGCAGAGACCTGTAAACGTTCCATACTGGGGTGGGGCTTGATTGGAATATGCTTTCTCTGCAGTCGTTCCAGGGAATTAGATCTATTTTTGGAACCTTTTTGCTGCAGAAGTTCAGAGAGGCAGGAAGACAGGATAGTGGCCCATTGTCCTCTGTCGAGATTAGTCAGGGAGCTTCACTAGGATCGTTCTGGACCCTCACCCAAAGCAACACCCTGTATCCCAGTTTCAAAGCAGACAACTAGGGTGTGCATCATCAGTGATTTCTGCTTCATTACTGGAATTTGCCAGTGCTAGAGTTAGCTTTTCGTATCCTGTGATGCACTGGGCTGTTACCTTCAATGCACTCTGGTTGAAAATGGAACAGTTTTAATTAAAAATGGTGCTCAAAATCCTCAAGCCAAGAGTGTTGAACATTGCAAACAAATTGAGGTAATGACCGTAAATAATTCCAGTTACATAGAACATAGGTTGAAGCATTGCAATTCATTCTGTACAGTATTTTTTTTTTGCACGGGTACTTTGCCATAAAAATGGACTTTGCGTTACCTCTCCCCACCTGTAGACTCGCAGGACAAGGACAATCTGGTTAAGAATGGAATCACGCACATCCTGTCGATTTACAACAATGCCAAGCCTGCGCTGGAGGTAAGCCTCACCAGTCACCAAAAGATGCCACAACTTGTAGTGTAAGGTTTGCCTGTTGGAGGGAAGTAGTCACCACAAAACTGAGGACTTTGCTGGACATCATTTGGGCTGCGATTGGGAGCTGCTGGGCCTCCGAGCAACCGGTTCCTGCATTCAAATCCCACTCCTGAGTGGCAAAGAACCCCTTGACAGTTGTTTTTGTGCATTGTGGAGTGCTGGGTGAGATGTAAACTCTCTCTCAACAGGATAGAAAAGATTGCGTGGCACTAATTTAAGGAAGAGCAAGGGACTTTTCCCCACTATTTATCCAATGTTTTTCACTGGATCAACACCAGGTATACAAAATTATGAGGGGTTTAGATGAATAAATGCAAGCAGGCTTTTTCCACTGAAGTAAGGTGAGATTAGAACCAGAGGTTATAGGTCAGGTTTTTTATATTTAATGCTTCTGTAATATTTGAGTAATCTTGTGTGTGTGTGTGTGTGTGTGTGTGTGTGTGTGTGTGTGTGTGTGTGTGTGTGTGTGTGTGTGTATAGTTTGATTGAGCATTTTTGTTCATTTAAATAATTAATTATGGATTATGTGTATAAATATGTGTTTTGCATACATCATCACGCTACCAAACGATGTATGTTTGGTAAATGATAAAGTAAACCCAAAGTTAGACTCGCATTTCGGACTACCGTGTCTTCCTTTGAATTAGTTTAGTGTATTGAAGTTACATAACATTAAGGGTGAGAGGCGAAATGTTTAAGGGGAACCTCTTCACTCAGAAGGAGATGAGATTGTGGGACGAGCTGCCAGTGGAAGTGGTGCATGCCAGCTCGATTTCAACATTTAAGAGAAGTTTAGATAAGTACATGGATGGGAGGGGTAAGGAGGACTATGGATGGGTGCAGGTCGATGGGACTAGGCAGAATGATGGTTTGGCAGAGACTTGTTTCCATACTCTAGTGTTCCATGACTCTAATCATTATTGCACTGTAAGTTCCCTGCTGCATTCCTTTCCATAAAAAAGTGACCTCCTGTTGGACATCCTGAAGTTGTAAAAAGTCATCAGTGATTGGTTTGTTATTGTCATATGTGCCAAAATGTAGTAAAAAGCATCACACACAAAATGCTGGAGGAATTCAGCAGGTCAGGCAGTGTCTATGGAAAAGAGTAGACAGTCTGAGATCCTTTTTCAGGACTGGAAAGAAAGGGGAAAGAATTCAGATTAAAAAGGTGGGGGGGAGGGGGAGGAAGAAGTACAAGATAGCAGGTGATAGGTGAAGCTGGGCGAGGGAGAGGGGTGAGGTGAAGAATGGGGAAGTTGATTGGTGGAAGAGTGATGACAGGTTCCCAGGAAAGATACCAGGTTGCGGTAGCTGGTCTGGGTGAGCAGATGATCGAAGAGTCAGAGGGCAGCAGAGATCACAAAGAGGGAGCAGTGAGAAAGGGTTTCACTGAACCCCCATTGACGTAAAAAGTCTTTTAAAACATGCCATTCTGATAGATCATTTCATCCAATAAGGGAGGACAAAAGGAACCAAAAAATAAAGCAGGATATAGTGTTACAGTTACAGGGAAGGTGCAGTGCAGGTGGACATTGCAGTGGTGATCACTGAGAGATTAAGACTTCACCTTTACCATAAAAGGAGTGCATTCAATAGCCTGTTAGTGGTGTGGAGGCTGCCTTTGAGGCTTGTAGTTCATGTTCTCAGTGTTTTTGTATTCTCTGCCTGATTTTAGCAGGGAGGAGAGAAGATGATTAGGATAGGAGGAGTCCTTGATCATGCGGGCTGTTTTCCTAAAGGCAGTGGGAAGTGTAGACAGTGGAGGAGAGGCTGGTTTGCACAGTGGACTGGGCTGCTTTCAGAACTCTCTGCAGCTTCCAGTCTTGGGCCGAGCCACTGCCGTACCAAGATGTGAAGCATCCAGACAGGATGCTTTCAATGGTGCGTCCCTAAAAATTGCTGAAGATCAATGAGAACATGCTGAATTTCCTTGGTATTCTGAGGAAATAGAGAAGTGCATTGGAATCGCAACCACTTACTTTTGTTTAAAGCATCAAGCCAAGGTCCTGTTTCTTTTCTCTTTGGTGCCTGTGACCTCAGCTGGCTTCTGCTTCCTTGGCTGCTGCCTCTCTACCAGCCTGCCCATTCTCTCCATGGGAACCTGAGCCATCTGCACGATTCCTAGCGTGCTCTATTAATACATCCCAGACAGATTTATTGCAGCTAATTCATCTCATTCCAGCCTGTGTTCCTTCTCCACTCACTGGACAAGCTCACGGAGCTTCTGGTCAGTCGTGCAGTGACAGTGAGTTATGAAGAGACTGGGAGGGGGTGAAGCAGGATGAGTGGGGAGGGGCAGGGGGAAGTGTGTATTGAAGCACAAATCAATAGTCGGTGAGAAAATGCAGGACGTGCAGTTTCATGTCTTCTGTTAACAGATAAATCTTATAATAAATCAGTACCAAGCTTCATGTCAAAATTTCAAAGTACAAAGTTCAAAGCAAAATTAATGTCAAAGTGCATATATGTCACATTTTCTTGTGGCCATTCAGAGTAAATACAAAGAAACACAATAGAATCAATGAAAAAACACACACCACAAGATGGACAAATAAACAATGTGCAAAAGACAACAAACTGAAAAATAAATAAATAAGTAGACAATAAATATTGAGAACTTGAGATGAAAAGTCCTTGAAAGATAGATAGATACTTGCAACATACAGTCTCCAGCATCTGCAGATCCCAAAGGAAATTACAGTGTCATAGTAGTGCACAGGTAGAGAAATATACTAATATTAGAAGAGAAGTAAGAAAGAATGAAAATAAGTTATCTCAAACAGTCTAACAGGAGGGGGTCATCACTTCCCCAGCTATAGGTTTGACTCATTTTAGAACCTAATGGCTGAGGGTAAGAATGATCTCATATAGTGCTCTTTGGAGCAGCACAATTGTCTTAGGCTATTACTAAAAGTGCTTCTCTGTACAGCCGAGATAACATACAGAAAGTGAGAAACATTGTCCAGAATTGCAAGGTTTTCCTTAAGGTCCTTTGTTCTACCACAGCTCCAGTGTGTCCAGTTTGACTCCTATAACAGAGCCAGCCTTTCCAATCAATTTATTGAGCCTGTTGGTATCACCCGTGCTGATGCCATTGTCCTAGCACACCACCACATAGAAGGCTGTACTGGTGACAACAGACTGGTAGACCATGTGCAGGAGAGGCCAGAAGTGAGTCAATAGTTTGTGGGAACATTTCAGTGTTGGGGCGAGTGAAGTTATCCCCTGTGGTTCAAGAGCCTCATGGTTGTGGGGTAGTAACTGCACATGAACCAATAGTGTGGGTCCTGAGGCTCTGCTACCTCCTTTCTGATGGCAGCAGTGAGAAGAGAGAGCATGGCCTGGATGAGGAGAGTCCTTGATGATGGATGCTGCTTTCCTGCGACAGCATTCCTTTTAGATGTGCTCAAAGGTATGGAGGGCATTACCTGTGATGGACCGCGCTGTATCCACTACTTCTTATAGGATTTTCCATACGAGTGCATTGGCATTTCCATACCAGGCCATAATGCAACCAGTTAGTACACGCTCCACTGCACACCTATGGAAGTTTGTCAATTGTAGAATCTGATTAAAAATAGTTTACAAAATATGCAGATATAATAGAAGTATCAAGATTTTCTTGGATAGGCACATGAATGTGCAGGAAATGGGAGGATATAGAGATTTTGTAGGCAGGAATGATTAGATTAGTTGAGCATTTTGATGGTATCAGAAAGGATCTGGTATGTATGGATTGGGACAGGTTGTTTTCTGGCAAAGGTGCACTTCATAAGCAGGAGGCCTTCAAAAGTGCTATTTTGAGAGTCTGTTCCTGTCAGATTGAGGGAAACTTGGTTTTTGAGAGATATTGAAGCCTGGGTTAAGAAAAAGCAATTATAGGCAAGTGGAAACAAATGAGGGTACTCGAGGAGTATAAGGAATGCAAGGGAACACTTGCATCAGGAGGGCTAAAATAGAGGTTGCTCTAGCAGACAAGGTGAAGGAAAATCCTAAAAGCTTCTACAGATATATTAAGGGCAAGAGGAAAACAAGGGACAGAATTGGCCCTGCAGAAAATTGGGGTTGTAATCTACGTGTAGAGCCAGAAGAAATGGGGGACATTTTAAATGGATTTTTTTCATCTGTATTTACTTGAAAGACTGTCACAGAGTCTATAGAAGTGAGGCAAAGCAGCTGTGAGGTCATGGACCCTTTTCAGATGACCGAAGAGGAGGTGTTTGCTGTCTTGAGACAAATTAGGGCGGATAAATCCACAGGGTCTGACAAGGTGTTCCCTCTGGCGTTGTGGAGGCAAGTGAAGAAATTGCCGAGGCGCTGGCAGAGATATATAAACATCCTTTGCCATAAGTGGAGGATTGGAGGATAGCTAAAGTTGTTCTGTTGTTTAAGAAAGGCTCTAAGAATAAGCCAGAAAATTATAGTCTGGTGAGCCTGACATCAACAGTGGGAAAGTTACTGGAAGCTATTCTAAGGGACCAGATTTGTAAGTATTTGGATAGACAGGGATTTATTACGGGTAGTAAATGTGGCTTTGCGCATGGTAGGTCATGTCTAACCAATCTTACAGTGTTTTTTGTGGAAGTCACCAGGGAAGTTGATGAAGGCATGGCAGTGGATGTTGTCTACGTGGACGTTAACGTGGCCCTTGACAAGGTCGCGTATGGGGGGTTGATCAAGAAGGTGTGGTCGCTTGGCATTCAAGAAGAGGTTGTGAATTAGATTGGACGTTGGCTTTGCGGCAGAAGCCAGAGAGTGGTAGATGGTTGCCTCTCTGGGTGGAGGCCTGTGACTAGTGGTGTGACGTGGTGATCTGTGGTTGTTTGTTACCTATATCAATAATCTGAATGATAATGTGATTAACTGGATCAGCAAATTTGCAGATGACACCAAGATTGTTAGTGTAGTAGGTAGCGAGGAAGACCTATCAAAGCTTGGGGTGGGAGCCGGACTAGCTGGAAAATGGGCTGAAAAAGACAGATGGGATTTACTGCAGACAAGTGTGAGCTGTTGCACTTTGGAGGACAGACCAGGGCAGGACTTGCATAGGGCACTGAGGAATGCAATAGAAGGAAGGGATCCATAATTCCTTGAAAGTGGCACCACATGTAGATAGGGAATTAAAGAAAGCTTTTGGCACATTGGCCTTCAGACGTCAAGGTATTGAGTACAGGAGTTGGGATGTATGTTGAAATTGTACAAGATGTGGGTAAGGCTTAATTTGGAGTATTGTGTGCAGTTTTGGTCACCTACCTACAGAAAAGATGCAAATAAGGTTGAAAGAGTTCAGAGAAAATTAACAAGGATGTTGCATGACTTTAGGATCTGAGTTATAGGGAAAGGTTGAATAGGTAGGACTTTATTTCCTGGAATATTGAAGATTGAAGGGAGATTTTATAGAAGTGTGGGGTGTGGGGGCTATGTCCTGGATTGATTCCGTTGGATACCCTGTTTAAATCTGTGTTGGTATGGATGCTGCTGGGGTACAGCAGTGGTGCGCCTCCTTGGGGTTGCCGTAATTAATGCAGGCACGTTGAGTGGGGTGGATATTCATACCCCGGATGAATTGTTAATTCGATTTTTGGGTATGGTTAAAGCTGTTGGCAAAGTTGAAATCGTAGCGTGAAAGTTTGATAAAATGGCGGGCTCAGACCTTGTTTTAGTTCAGACCTGCACTGACGTTACAGTGGTGGGACTGCCAGTATCTATCGGTGTCCCAGGTAAGGCGGGGCCATGTGGCCTGTCCATACTGTTACGGAGGAGGAGAAGGGAGCCCAGCAGGCTGGGTCACAAGCTGAGTTGCCTGCAGTTGGGGCAGAGATTTCAGAGACAGGGTTCTGTCGTTTCTGAGGAGTGAGGGGAAAGTTTATTTAGTCCCGTCCCCCAGTGAAGAGTGAGGGTTCTGAGTTGGCATCAGCCCTTATCTCCCTGGCGAATCAGTGGCCCAGTGCATAGGCAGAGGGTCCCTGCTGGAAGCTAAGACTTTTCTCTGGAATAATGCTCACACCCGGGGGTGGGGGGGAGGAGGAGTATGAGACATAGGTGGAGCAGGCCTCTCAGTTGTTAGACGAATGGCAGTGCTCTGATGATGAAAAGCGACAGATTGGTTGCAAGTTTGAAGGGGTTGGTGGCTGATATAGTAAGATGCATGACAGTTAACTCTGCTTCCCCTGCTGAGTATCTCGACGCATTAGAGAGAGCTTTTGGTATGACAGGGAGCCCACTAGAGCTCCTGGAAGGGGGGGGGGGGGGTTCCAAACCATGCGTCAGGAGAAGGGGGAGAATCCTTCCACGTATTTTTTCGGCTAGAGAGACAGCCATTTGTTTGCGGCGCTGGGGGGGTTATTCAGGCAGCTGAGGTGGATCAGTTAAGGATGGAGCAGATAGCCAGGGGCGCCCAGTCCCAGGACATGATTGCTTGGGGTCTCTGGTAGTCCCTTAAAACATGCCCCCCTCCCTCATTTGTTCAGCTCATCAGAGAGGTGTGGGAGGAGGAGAATGTGTTGGGGCCGCGAGAAGACTCTGTCAGCAGGGTACAGTCCTTGGTAGTAGCCTCTTGTGGTGAAGTGGTAAAGGAGATGGTAGCAGAGCCGAGAACTGAGATGTCCTGGGTGTTAACAGTGGGTGTGGACCCTCTGTATGACAGGACCAGTACAGAGGGTCCCCCCCAAGGGGAAGGACTACGCAGAGGGTTGTGGGTGGCCGGGGTTCCGCGAAAAGAGGGGCGGCCGGTAGCATGTGCTATACTGTGGGGAAGAGGGGCACTTCAGGCGGGAATGTGAGCGGCAGGAAGCCCCTCGGAGAGCGAGCTCCCAGGTATCTAAGCAGGGAGAGGTGTTGGGAAACTTAGAGGAGACTCAGTGAGGGAACGGCCTGGCGTCTCTGGGGGAACACGTTCCCAGCAATGTACCAAGGAACTCCCGAAAGCAAAAGACCCTGTTCCTGAAGGCTTAGTGGAACCACGCTCCAGTGTGTCGCTACGGATAGAGGGAATAAGCGCTAAAGCTGTAGTCGACACCGGGTCGCAGGTCACATTACTGTACCATTTGTTTTACAACCGGTATCTGAAGCATTTACCCTTGACACCATTCAATACACTGGCAATTTGGGGTATCAGTGCTGGTGATTATCCATACGACGGTTATTTGTCAGTGGAACTGGAGTTCTCGGAGGCCAATGTGGAGGTGTCTGAGGTTCTTGATGCAGTGGTGCTGGTTTGCCCGGACCCTGTTGAGATGGGCATCGTTTCAATTCTGCTGGGGACCAATAGCCCTCTTGTGAGGAGGCTCATGGGGGCCTGCAAGGAGAAGGCTGGCGAGAGCTTTCTGGGGAAATTGTCTGTGCACCCAGTGTTTTGAGCTGCCTTTGAGGAAGTGGGTGGCAGCATTGGGCCGGATATTGGATTTAACCGAGGGACTGTGTGGTTCACCCAGTCGAAGCCAATGGTGGTACGGCCCAGGGAAGTAGCAAGAGTGATGGGGACCCCCAAATTTCCCGGAGTCCCTGAGGGCAAAGCCCCCTTAGTGGATGCTCTGGAAGACCACTAGGGGGAGTCGGGGTTTCCTGCTGTGGTACTGGTGAGGCCCAAATTGCAGAAGCCCTCGGTTGTACAGGCGAGCAGGATGGCAGTGGTTGTCTGATGAGAGTGACCTACCACCGAAGCCTCATCTGAAGTATGTGTCTGATCTGAGGAGAGAGCTGAAAAGGGCTTATGGATTGGCTGGGGTTGCAGCCACCAAGCAGAATTGGGGAAATAAGAGGAGGTATGATCAGAAGGTGAGGTTCTCCCAACTCTTGCCGGGAGACCGAGTCCTTATAAGGAATTTGGGGCTACCTGGAAAGCACAAGTTGGCTGACTGTTGGGCGGCTACGCCTTGTGTGGTGGAGAGTTAAATGTCAAACCTGCCAGATTTCTGGATGAAACCGGAGGATGGGAACGGGCCTGTCAAGATTCTCCATCGGAACCACCTGCTGCCCCTGGGTCAAGAGGTGCAGGTAGACCCAGAGTCCAACTTGGAGCCTACACCTAGTAAGAGGACTCTGCGAAAATGCGAGGCGACTGCAGGGCCCCTAGTGGGAGAGGCTGGGCCGGGCCCTGCCCATGAGAGGGGTACTGATTCGGAGGATGATGATCTGGATGTGTGGTACATGATGCCGTTCGTTAACTCCCCTTTGATTGAGGCAGAGACTCCTGGCCCTTCTCCCATTGAGTCAGGTGAAGTGGGGGGGCTATCTGTTGGCAGCCTGGGTTACAGCAGGACCCTGAAGGAGAGGAAGCGGGGCCTGGACATGGGACAGAGGGCTCCGAGTTGCAGGGGGATGTGAGTGATAGATCGGGGGAGGACTCACCAGGTAGACCCGATGTATCCCAAGTAGCGTCTGAGCCTGAAGAGTTAGGTGAGGAGGTACGGAGGTCTCAGAGAATTTTTGAGACCACCGGATCGGTTGGTCTATATAACACCTGGGGAACAGGGTGCGATCTCTACTGTTTTGGGGAGCTCTGTCACTGTCTTTTACACCTGGATTGGGTTTTGTGTTTTGCAGGAAGGTTTGGTGAATTGTCTCAATGTCATGAGGACATGACTATATTTGATGGGGGGAGAGTGTAAAGAGCTGTAAGGTTTCGTAAAGAAGCTAATGTAATGGCTTCTTTGCAATGTTCACTGCTGAGGTAATGGTTTCTCTGTAGCAGCAATGTTTGGGTTATGGCTGGAGATAGCAGGATGGATGTTAGCCAATAAGAGATTGTTGCTGTGTCTTGTGTTACAATCCAGCAACAATGAAAATATAATTGAGACAGGTTTTTTATAACAAATAAAACATTTATTAAACACTGCTAAAAAAAATCCAAAAGTAAACAAAAGACTAACTTAACCGGAAGTCGACTGCCATACGGCAGCTTGAACAGTTCTTAAAGCGATAATGCAATAACAGCTCTTAGAAGTAGTAATGCGAAAGTCCAAGTGTTCTACACAGTCGCTTAGGAGAGACTTTCCTTGAGATAATAAATTCCCTTTTGTGGCGTTACTGCTGATCCCAGCCGAAGTATGCCTTGATCAAAGGATTTACGAAGAAGGAAATAAAACCTTTCCTTGGCGAAACCCTGCATCCAACCCTTTCTGCTCTTCAGAAGGCAGGAGCTATCATGGTTTGTAGGTTACTAATTCCTTTCGAATGAGGATTAATTAAGGTCAAACCTATTTATCTCCGTCAACACCAACTTTTTCCGATCCTTCGGGATTTCCGTACTTCAATAAACTCTTCACTCTCCAACTGGACTGAACTGGCAGTATTGTAGCAAAACTGCCGGCAATAACCTTTGAGACTTAAGGCAGAAAGTAAAACTCCACTTTAAAACAAAATTGCATCATAACATTGAACACGCAGCAAAACGGAGTCACTGGCGAATTCAACCACGAACTGCCCCCGCGTCACAGGGAGGGGTTCTCCTTTTATACCCTGTTTGAAAAAAACTATCACATGACCTCTCACTGGCGGGAAAATTACGTCACTCCGCCATCACAAGACCATTAGGTCATGCCCCAGCATAGCCTCAATTACATCATGATCATGTGACAGGTACAAGATACCCACGGGTACGTAACACTTGTGAGTCTGGACAGATGTTTTCTCGTGGTCTTTTGTCGAGGAGAGATGAAGAGGGAGGACGCGTGTGGAGAGAGCTGGTAGACCACCGGGCGGAGTGGACTGGGACCTGAGGGTCCGAAGGTCGGCGACATTCGGAGGAGACCGATGGTGGAAGAATGACCACTGAGTGAGCTCCAACGTGACTTGGACTTGACTTTGGGCCCTTTTAAAATTTTCATTACTAACCCTATATTCAGATTAAGATTCATAAAGTTCAATCATTTAATTGCATATGGTGTACTGTTTGATATTTTGCGTTGTGGGTTTGTAACTGGGGGTACATTACACAGCATCCACACAAACGTGATTACCCAGTTTGGCGGGGCCGAAGGCTGTTTCCCCTAGACGAACACGAGCTGGCCGAGCCTGAGGTTTACAGAACTTTATCAGGGGTACAGATAGGGTAAATGCAAACAGGCTTTTTCCACTGAGATTGGGCGAGACTACAACCAGAAGACATGGGTTAAGGGTGAAAGGTGAAATGTTTAAGGGGAACATGAAGCAGATCTTCTTCACTCAGTGAACGGCGAGAATGTGGAATGATATGCCAGCACAACTGGTGGATATGGGTTCGATTTCAACATTTAAGAGAAATTTGGACAGGTACGTGGTCGCAAGAGGTATGGAGGGCTAAGGTTTTGAAGCCGGTCAATGGGACTAGGCAGATTAATGGTTCAGCATGGACTAGATGGACTGAAGGGCCTGTTTCTGAGCTGTGGTATTCTATGACTCTACTTGATCACTCAGTGCCCACTTTATTCTGTACTTAATAAAGTGGCCACTGAGTTTATGTTTGTGGTCTGCTGCTGTAGACTATCCATTTCAAGGTTTGATGTGCTGTGTTTAATAGAAACTCTTACTATTATAACGTGTTTATTTGAGTTACTATCACCTTCCTGTCAGCTTGAAGCTGTTTGGCCATTTTCTCTGACAGAACTGTTCCTCGCTGGATGTTTTTTGTTTCTTGTACCATCCTCTGTATGTGAAAATCCCAGGAGATTAGCAGTTTTGGACATTCCACAGCCAAAATCACTGAGATCACATTTCTTCCCCATTCTGATGTTTGATCTGAACGACTGAACCTCTTGACCATGACTGCATGCCTTTATGGATTGAAATACTGCCACATGATTGGCTGATTAAATATTTGCAATCATGTGCAAGTGTATAGTGTTACTCAATAAAGTGGCCACTGAGTATTATTAACAAAATAAGAAAATACAATAGAGATGTGAAAAAATAGATACACGAATGAAAGAAATGGAAGGATGTGGAGATTGTAAAGGCAGAAGGGATTAGTTTAGTTGGGTATTGACTGACTAATGTAATTAGTTTAGCACAGCATTAAGGGCCAAAGGGCCTATTCCTCTGCAGTAAATTCTGTGTTCTATGTTCAAAACTAAAAGGCAATTTAAAGCTCAAGAAAAGTGTCTTATTGTAAATGATCTCTTGTCATTTCTCCTTGAATCCGGGAGATACAGCACTTAAAAAGGCCTTTTAGACCACTTACTCTGCACCAATGGCTGGCTGGTGGCGTCGTGGCATCCGTGCTGGACTTCGGGGCAAGACGTCCTGAGTTCGAATCTGGCCGGCTCCCTTGCATGCTCTCCATCCGTGCCTGGGTTGAGTGTCGAGCTAGCAACTCGACCTCATGAAAAGAAACCTGGGAGGGATGGGCTCTGCTAGGTTTCAGACACGCCGTACGATGAGCAATCACCAAAAAGATCGGTGTGAAAAAAGCTCGTTATGACGGCACTCCGCACTGAAAAACTGAACCTCTTGACTGGCACTCCGCACCAACACCAGTCTTTCTCTAGTTCATTATATGCTGACCACATTCCTACCAATTCCTCCAGATGCTACCACTCTCCTACAGGGATCCGTTTATAGAACCTGGGTGATAGGTAGAGGATAGGAAGGTAAATAAATCTGATAGGAGAGGAAGGTAGAGCATGGAACCAAATGGGGGCATGGTGTTCGTTATTTTTTGCTTTTGCTTCCAGCATCTACAATCTCTTGTATCTCTGTTGCCATCTGGATGTAAGAGCATCCTGAAAATATCTTGGACCAGTTGAATGAACAAGCACTGAAAGAGACCACATATCATCTCATGGACAGCTTCAATCCTGCTGTGATAAGAATACTAAATGGTTTCCTAGTACGATAAGATGTACTCTTGACCACACAATCTACATAATTATGATCTGGCTCTTTATTGTTTACCCACACTGCACTTTCTCCGTAGCTGTTACACTCTATTGTTTGACCTTATTCTACCTCAGTGCACTGTGTCATGATTTGATCTGTCTGAACAGTATGCAAGACAAGCTTTTCACTATATGTAAGTTGATACATGTGACAATAATAAACTAATATGACTATCAATGGCAACAGTGTCAATGAATGGTTGATGGCCAGCACGGATGCATTGTGTCAAAGTTCTCTTTCTGTGTTGCGTGATTCCACGGCTCAACACCACAAAGTCAGATTATCTTGTCTCTATCACATTTTTGGATCTTCTGGTGCCAAAACAAATTTCCCACACCTGTGATTATAGTTCAAAATTGTTTCATTAGTTGCACTGCATGTTGGAACCACTGATAGGATAATGCTCAGCACAAATGCTTGTGCAACTTGTACAGGGCACAACAATCCATTTTGTCTTCTTTGAAGATTGCCACATTGTCATTGATGAGAGGTGTGAGCTCCTGTGATGCCATCTAGAGCTTCCTGACTCTGCCAGCTCCACCGTTGAGGTCCTTGTTGGATCACTCTTTGTCTGGAAACTCCCTCTTGACCTTGCTGTGAGGGTATCTGACCGGGCTGTTTAAAATTATGAAAGATTTTGTTGGAGTACAGAGAGAAAAAAAGTGCTAACTGCTGAAAGGTCACGAACCAGAGAACACAGGTGATAAATTGGCAAATTGGCTTACTATTGATGCAGATACCAAGATATAGTGAGAACTTTGTTTGCATGCAGAAAGTACGGATTTCTGAAAATGACAGATAACTTCACTGGATCAGTACTGCGAGGTAGCCTGTGGGAAAAGAAATAACAGAATGCAGAATAGAGTGTCACAATTACAGAGAAAGAGCAGTGCGGTTGGACAATAAGATGCAAATCGGTGACAAGGTTGATTGTGAGATCGGGAGTCCAGCTCGTTGTGTAAGAGTCCTGTTAGCCATTTTTGTAGAAGCTGTCCTTGTACCTGGTGGTATGTACCTTCAGACTTTTGCATCAACTGCCAGCCGGGAGGGGGAAGGAAGAAAGATTGTCCAGGGTGGGACGGGTCTTTGATTATGCTGGCTGCTTTACTGAGGCCGAGAGAAGTGTGCACGTTGGCAAAAGGGTCAAAAGTGATGAGCTGAGAAAGATTTTTATGCAGTGAGGGACTGGAATCTGCGACGTATGGTGGTGGTGGGGGGGGGGGGGGGGAGTACACAGAGAGCGGTAGGCCTGAAGCATCGACTGTTTACTCTTTTCCTCAGATGCTGCCTGGCCTGCTGAGTTCCTGCAGCCTTTTCCCTTGACGTCCAGCGTCTGCAGCCTTTCTCTCGTTTGAGAGTGGCCGGAGGCTGTGATGGATGGCAAAGACATTTAAGAGTCATTTAGACAGCCACGTGAACAGAGAGCAAATGGAGTGATATGGATCAGGTGCAGGCAGATAGGTTTCGTTTAATTTGGTGTCACGGTAGTTATACACGTCGCGGACAAACGGCCCTGTTCCTGTGTGTGCTATTCTGCATTCGGTGGAGGAAGATTCATCCGTGGCCAAACTCTTCTTAGAAGTAAAAAAACAGGGCAATGGATGCAGGGCTGGCAGTGGGATTAAGTAGTTTGTAGTTGTATAGAGCAGCTGAAATAAAATAGGCTTTCCTATGAATCTGACTCTGGCTTGTTCACACTCCTTTATTTTTTTTTGCTTTGATTGTTTCAAGCATAAATAAATATCTAGAATCTGTCAGTGGGCACCAACTTCAGCCCTAGTTACTGGAGGATTATGAACACCTTTCATTCTTTCATTCATTATCTGCTGTGTCATATGATGTAGGTGATCATGGTCTTTCTATCCCAATGAAGAGAAAATCTGCAGATTCTGGAGATCCAGGCACTGCACACAAAACGTTGGAGGAACTCAGTAGGCCAGGTAACATTTCAAGCAGAGACCTTTCGTCAGTCCTGTTTACTCTTTTCCATAGATGTTGCCTGGCCTGCTGAGTTCCTTGTGTGTGTTGCTTTGTCTTCCCATGACCAGGATAGTTCTTGGCAAATCTTTCTACAGAAGTGGTTTGCCATGGCCTTCTTCTGGGCAGTGTCTTTACAAAAGGTGTGACCACAGCCGCTATCAATACTTTACAGCAATGTTCCCTCTAATTTGTGTGCAAAAATCCTGTGTTCAGTTTTTTGCCCAGTGACAACAACATGTGCACACTGATTTTTTAAGTGGAAGTAAACCTGAAACTATTCTAAGGATAATGAACCACCAAGACCAGTTTGTTGTTCATTGTTTAAAAGAGATAAAGTAACCGTCAATAAGAACTTTGATCTCCTCTGGGTTTGATCATTTTCACTCTTGTCCATCTGCACACGCACGGAACATGTGCGGCAGGCCTCTCGCAGGTAATGAAAGATTTTCTCACAGGAGCTTTTGCACACCATCTACATGTGATTTGCTTGCTAAATGATGCTTTAAGAAGTCAAGTTCCAAATACCTCACCACTTCTTCCCACTCGCAAATTCTCCAGTAACTTTTGCATTGCGACGACGCATGCAGGTAACACCAGTTTCTGTTTTGTCCAGAAATATTTCTCCTGGCTGCACCTTTCTGACCTCATGAGCTTGTGGTGTAGCTGTCTCTACTGTTTCATTAAGCCGTTCCACTTTAAATCAATTGCACTTCACACCCTTTGCTTCTTTGGAATTTGACGTGGTGAATCAATAATTTCTTCAATAAGAACAGCATAAATAAGCTCGTACTAAAATCTGAAACCAAATGATCGCAAATTTCACGTTGTCAACACTACCTGCATCAGAAACCGGGAAAAGGAAATGTGATTGTATGCAATAGTGAAAGTGACAACCTTTTATGCGCAGTTTAAATTACTTTGTGCGCTAGTAGTGAAAGACGTGTGTGTGTGTGTGTGTGTGTGTGTGTGTGTGTGTGTGTGTGTGTGTGTGTGTGTGTGTGTGTGTGTGTGTGCGCGCGCACCATGGCCTCACATGACCCTGATTGGTGGCGGGGTTTGCTACATCTGGCTAAGCAGGTGTTGCATCTTACCCAAGTGTGACCTGCAGGCTAGCGGAAGGAAGGAATGTCTCACACCCCCTTTGGCAGAGACACATTTCCACACCGCCACCCTGAATGCCATATAACATTTACCTGAGTTCTAGATAAAGGTTGGCTAAGTTATTTTTCCCAGGAGTGAAGGAAAATGAAGGGAGATTTGATCGGGACGTACAAAATTATGAGGGTTTAGATAGGGTAAATGCAAGCAGGCTTTTTCCACAGAGGCTGGGTAAGACAAGAACTAGCAGTCACAGGTTAAGGGTGAAAGCTGAAATATTTAAGGAGAACATGAGGGAGAACTTCTTCACTCAGAGGGTGGTGTGAGTGTGGAATGAGCTGCTAGCATAAGGGGTGGATGCTACTTCCATTGCAACATTCAATAGCAGTTTGAGAGGGTTAAGGTCCAGGTGCAGGTCGATGGGACCAGGCAGAATAATTGCTTGGGATGGAGGGTGTGTTTCTGTGCTGCAATTCTCTTTGATTTTCTGGTGCTACAGTATACAGGGCTTTACAGTACACGGCTGTGTATTCCACAGCCAACAGTGCCAGTATGGAATTACTTGTGATGTATTGCAGGCGGCCTGAAAGTCCCCACGGTGTCGGGTTTCGACAGCCCCGTCCGATCCATGCGAACGTACAGCTGTACTGAATCAAGTGGACGACACAAAGTGTGCAAATTAATTCTCGCAATGTTTGATTGGAGCAAACCCTCCCACTTCCTGGAACCGGCCACAAGCAAAACCAGCAGCAAATTAATTTGAATCAGGCTCATGTAAACAGTTTAATTACGACGCTGTCTACTCAATTTTCCTGTCCTGTCTGACAAACCAGAGGGTAGGCCAGGTGGGTGGTCTGAAACTGCCCAATGAACAACTCTACTCTTCATAACAGCAAGCGACTGAAATTAATTTAGATCAACGTTTCTGAATCGGATCAGAACGAGCAATGGTACATGTAGAAAAGTAGAAATACTTTAGGAAAGTAGCAAGTAGACATCAGCAGAAGATGTTTTGGAGTGAATTATGTCCAGCAGTGTTTCCTTCATTTCTCCTCTCTCCTCGCTGTCTTTTCCCATCTTCCCTTTCCCTCCACGTCACTCCTCTATCCCCGTTGCTCTTTTCTACTTTTCTTTCTTATATCTTTTCTCCCACAGTCCCTCACTTCACTCCTTTTTCATTGCTCCTCCACTCCTTCACTCTCTTCTTTTCTTCCACTTTCTTCTCTTTCATCCCCTTTTCTTGCCCTTTCTCCGTCTTAATATTTCTCCCCTCTCGTTGTTCTCCACTCACTCCCACTCTCTCATTTTTCCTCTCCTCCTCCTCCTCACATATTCCTGCATTATCTTCTCTCCCCATTTCTTCTTTTCCCCTTGCACAACTTGCTCTCTCGCTTCTTATACCTCACTCTCTCAACCTTCCTTCCCTCATCTCTCCTCTCCCACGTCCCCCACTGCCTCTCTTACATCCTTTACTCCCGCTCTTTCCCTCATGCCCCAATTTCCCACCCTTGTCCTCTGTCCTCGTTTAGCTCTCCCTGCCCTCACCACCTCACCCTCTCCTGTCTCCTCTTTCTCTCCCAGTTGGGCAATAGTCAGCGATGTTACCTGACAGATTCTGTCAGTTCTTTGCACTTTGAGAGTTTTCTCTCCTTGCCTGGTTTCCTCCCACATTCCAAAGGTGAATTAATAACTGCACTTGACTGTGTGTCAGTGACAAAGATGAAGACCAATCAAAATTTGAGGTAGGGAGGTAGAGAAGTAGAGAGGGAGAGGGAGGGAGAGAGAGAGAGAGAGAGAGAAATCTGCAGACTGCAGAAAAATGGGGGGGGGGGGGCGGGAAATTGGATTGATGTGATTGGTCAGTCACAGCTGGAATGTACCTGCTGGGCCAACTGGCCTGCTTCTCATTCATAAATCAATCTTGTGCTCTTTCCTTGTCTCCTCTCTTGCTCCCTTTCTAGAGTCTTTGTGTTATAGAGTGCAGCAACACAAACAGGCCCTTTGACCCATCTAGTCTGTGCTGATCTGTTTTATTACTCACACCCAGCATAGCCCTTCATATCGCTCTCACCCATGTATTTCTCCAAACTTCTCTTCAATGTTGCAGTTGATTCCGCATCTACCACTTCAGCTTACAATTTGTTCCACACGCACCATTTTCTGAGTGAAGTGCTCATTCCCCTTCCTATCTGTTCTCTCCCCTCAGTCTCCTCCGCTCACTCCCCTCCCCTCATCTCCCTCTCCTTCTCTCTTCTCCTTTTTCCAACTCTTCTGTTTCTCTCTTCACTTTCCTCAAATGTCTTCCCTCTGATCTCCATTCCTCATTTTCCATCATTTCGCCTTAAGTATTTCAGCTTTTACCTTCAACCTATGACCTTTAGTTCTAGTCTCACCTAGCCTTGGGGCAAAAGCCTGTCTGTATTTCCCTGATCTATATCCCTCATCAGTTTGTATTTTGTACACCTCTGTGAGATCTTCCCTCAATTTCCTCTGTTCCATGCACTAAAGCCCCTCCCCCATTCATCCCACTGTCTTGCTGCTGCACCCTCTCCCCTCCTTTCCCTGATTCCTCACCCCTCCTGCCTCATTTCATCCTCTCTCCTCTTTCCCCTACATTTCCCTCTTACTCTCTTCCCGTCTCACATGCCATTCTTTGCTCCCTCGATTGTATCCCCTCACTCCTTCTCTGTGCAATCCCTCCCTCCTCTGCTCATTCCCCTTCCTGTCTGTTTTCTCCCCTCAGTCTCCTCCGCTCACTCCCTCCCCTCATCTCCCTCTCCTTCTCTCTTCTCCTTTTCCCAACTCTTCTGTTTCTCTCTTCACTTTCCTCAAATGTCTTCCCTCTGATCTCCTTTCCTCATGTTCGCACCTTACGTTGTTGATACACTAACTGAGTGCCCTGTTTGTCATGGATTTCATCTTGACAGGAAGGATTGGCTATAGTGAAATAAAAATCATCGTCCGACACAGGAGTGATGCATCTGTGGGTTCTGCGTGTGTCCACAAAATGGCAACAATACAAAACTGGAAATTTAACCTTCTCATATTATAAAGTGTTCCAAACACCCGCTTCACACGGTACACGAGACTCAATGGAGAAGAGGAGTTACCCAGCCCCTCAAGTCTGTTCACCCCTCCCCATTCAGTATGATCATGGCACATCTGCCCCAGATTCAAGGATAACTTCCATCCCTCCTTATTATAATGTTTCCCATGTATGATAAGATGCACTTGACCTTACAATCACTTTCAAAGACTCTACGACTCATGTCCTCTTATTTATCAATATTATTATTTCTTTTGTATTTGCACAGTTTGTCTTTTGTACATCAGTTGTCAGTCTTTGTGCGTGCTTTTCATTGATTCTGTTGTACTTTGTTCTGCTATGAATGCCCACAAGAAAATAAATTTCAGGGTGGTATATATATGGTTCAAAGTTCAAGATAATTTTTTATTATCAAAGTGCAAAAATGTCACCATATAAATGCTGAGATTCGTCTTCTCGTGAGCCTACTCAGTAAATCTATAGAGTAGTAACTATAACGGGATCAATGAAAGAAAAACCAGAGTGCAGAAGACAATAAAATGTGCAAATGCAAATATAAATCAATAGCAATAAATAACGAGAACACAGGATAATGAGATAGCAAGTCCTTGAAAGTGAGATCATTGGTTGTAGGAAGATTTCAATGACAGGGTAAATGAGTGTAGTTATCCTTTTTCATTCAAAAGCCTGATGGTTGAGGAGTAGTAACTGTTCTTGAACCTAGTCCTGAGGCTCTTGTACCTTCTATCGTATGCACACATTGATAATAGCTTCATTTTGAGCTTTGAACCTTTTTGTTATGATCTTGCACCTTATCATTTACCTGCACTGCACTTTCTTTGTAGCCGTTACACCTTATTTTGCGTTCTGTTATTATTTTAATCTTGTACTACCACAATGCATTGTGTCATGATAAGATCTGTGTGAAACTGACAAGCTTTACACTATTTTGATACGTGTGACTAGAATGAACTAATCCATTTCTGATTTTGGGTGTTATCTCCACTTTGGTCCAGTTCCTTGTAATTCTCAATGCCCTGATCAATCAGCAATGTATCTACCTCCTTGATAGGTCCTCCTGAATAGATACCCCCACTCAGCGGCTTTTGAAAGCACTTTCCTCAGTAATACTTGAGGTGAAGAACCCAGTCTCCGAGCAGCCAAACCTCCTGATTAATGTTCAGTGACAGAGACTAAACTGAGCTTCCCCCACTTCAAATACAGCTCCCTTGTCTTGCTGGGTCCGGTAACTCCTCTGGGGTTGGGGGGGGGGGTTATTAACGTCAATCAATTTCTTTTTTTTTAATGGTTTGCTAGTGTTGGCAAAATTCACTTATTTTTTTTCAGTTGGAACTTTGCCTTCACATGGAATGCTTCTCAATGGAAAGTTGGTTTGATTTTTGTTAAGCCGAGTCTGTGGAGTATTTCAGATACCACAGGAAAAAGAAACTGAAATAAAGACGCATGTGTGAGTGCAGGAGAGAGAAGGAAATTGATTTGCGATGTGCTGTAGTGCAGATGATTTATGCTTTGGGTCCTGGGTTAATAATGGTGAGGTGGTAAGGTAATATGTGGGGTATTTATAAAGTAATAGAATTTCTGTTGCCATGTCAACATTCAGGGAAAGGGGTAATATGTTTGAGTCTTAGGTTCAGGCTGGTTGCGGTTTTCTCTTTTCTGTAGCGCATTGTGAAGAAATTAAATGAGCCCCATTTATTATTGAAAATTGGGGAAATTCTATCAACTCTACTGGCTGTTGACTTTGTTTTCAAATTAACATTAGTATCCAAGTTTTGCAGTATTAAGCAATTCTGTCTGTGCCAATAGTCCTGGCCCCCACATCTAAAATGTTGTATTTCAAGTAATTTTAGCACACTTTTGGGGTAAGGAATTCTTGTGAGGATTGTTTTCGTATTCACCCTACTCTCAGCATGCCTGACTTCCCAGTGGACTGGTTAAGGTGGAGACACACAGAACTGTAGATGCTGGAAACTGGAGCAAATCAACAACGGTGGGAGGTGCTCAACAGGTCAGGCAGCCTCTGTGGGAGGGAAGTGGAGAGTTAGTGTTTCAGGTCATGTCACAACCAAGGATCATTTTTAAAGAAAAGTTACTTTGTCAGTTAGCTTTCTGTCTAGTCACTTGTTCTTTGCATTAGCTCTGCGTTTCCACTTTGTTTTTGCAGGAGTCTCATGGGGATTGTAAAAACTCTCTTTGTTTTTATCACTTTTATTCAATTTGGGAAAATATAACGAGCACGGGATTGCTGAAGTCTGGAATTGCTTTGTGCTCCAGGGTGTATTTCAGGGGGGTGCACGCCACCCGCTCTTTGTTGGGTCGCTATGCTTCCTTGTCAGGTGAAATGTGTTGTTTTGTGCAGCAGTACAGTGCCAGACATTAAATATACTATAAGTTACAGTAAATAAATTGCGCAAAAAAGGAGTAGTGAGGTAGAGTTCATAGGTTCATGGACCACTCCGAAATTCAGAAATTGCCAAAGGTGCCCGATCCTGACAAAAAGAAGGTCTGGTCTCTCTGCCTTTGAGACGCAGAGAGCAGAAATTTCAAGACGAGAATGCTGGCACCAAGAAAAATGCTCTGGGTTGATCTCAGACCATCCTGAAACACTTCATAAGCCAGCATCAGCATCCTGGGGAATTGCCACGCTCCCTTGGTCAGGAATGTTGTTGGGGAATTCCTGATAATGAACAGCCGAACACTTTGGGCTTACTGTACTCCATGAATCTTGCAGCTGGTGGAGAACTGTTGACAGGTTAACACAGAACTGTGAGTCCAATCCACAATGTTTCAGAAATAAAAAAAACCAAAATGGGACGAAATCAGTGGGTCAGGCAGTGTCTGTAGATAAAAGGAAATGATAGGTATTTTGGGTTAAGACCAGGTTTCAGGTCTTTGGATTGTAACCCCACATTAAGTCCTGGTGTCGGGTCTCAGATATCAAATGCCGATCATTTCTTTCCCTCCACAGATGCTGCCTGACCCTCTGACATTCTCCAGCACTTTGTTTTGGGCTCCAGATTCCTGTCCCTGCAGTGCCTTGTGTCTCTTTTCAAGGATAAAAGATTAACTTTATTCACCATAAGTGCAAGAGAATCTGCAGATGCTGGAAATCCAAAGCAACGCCCACACAAAATGCTGGAGGAACTCAGCAGCTCAGGCAGCATTTATGGAAATGAATAAACTGTCAATGTGTCAGGCTGAGATCCTTCACCAGGACTGGATAGAAGAGGAAAGATGCCAGAATAAAAAAGTGGGGGGGGGGGGGGGGGGAGGAGAAGGAGGACAAGCTAAAAGGTGATAGGTGAAGCCAGGTGGGTGGGGGAGGGGTAATGAAGTATGAAGCTGGGAGCTGATAGGTGGAAAAACCAGAGGGCTGAAGAAGGAGGAATCTGAATGGAGAGGAGAGAAAGGGAAGAAAGAGGGGTACCAGAGTGGGGAATTGAGGAAGAGGGAAGGGAAAGGGGAAAAAATATGGGAAGGAGAAACTGATGTTCATTCCATCAACTTGGAGGCTACCTGGATAAAATATGAGGCATTAGGAATATTAGGCATTAGGGATGTTGGTCAGCATGCAAAATGCAACCAAATACACCATTCAACAATTAAAAGGTTTAAACAATTATATAACATAATAAAGTTAAAGGGTAATGTGTAGATATGAAATAAGATGTGCATAAATACATAAATGCCATCATGTATTTACAATGTAAACAGTATTATAGAAGACATTTTAAGTATTTACAGTGTAGTATAGTGTTAGGGTTAATAGTCGGGGTTGGGGATGAGGACGCTAACTGGAATGTGGATCAGATTAACTGCCTGAGAGAAGAAACATTTAAGATGGCTTGAAGTTTATATTTTAATAGCCCTATAGAGCTTTCCAGCAGGGAGGTTTTGGAAAAGGCAGTTTTGCTGGGTAGGTAGTGTCCACATTGATATTTTCCACCTGTTTCTATGTCCTGGACACGTAAAAGTCCTTAACTTTTGTAAGTTATTTCAATTTTAGAACACTGCAGTCCAAGAAAGTACTCACAAAGTTCAAATTAAATTACTTTTTATGTTTAAAAAAAAACTGTAACGAAGATGTACTTAATTTCTGTAAAACCAAACTAAATTGAAGTCTGACAAGTGCATTACAGCACATAAACAGCAGGTGGCAGTAGTAAGCCACGTGTGCTTCATTGAGGTTTCAAATTCTCAGCTCTCTCCAGCCATATAACCATATAACCATTACAGCACGGAAACAGGCCATCTCGGCCCTTCTAGTCCGTGCCGAATGCTTACTCTCACCTAGTCCCACTTAAACCATTTCCCAACAGAACTGTTTGGTTCATTGAAGATGTAACCTCTCTAATTGCAAAATTATCTCAGCAGATTTACTGTATGATTCAGAAAGGAGGCAGGTCTTTAAATATCAATCTAGCAGGCTTGAAGTGTGCATGGTTTTTGATTGTTGGAAGAGGTGGTATTCTCTCCAAGGCTGAGTGGAGTGATTGGGCCATGCACATTGTCCCGGTGATCAGGAAAGGGAAAGCCGGAGCTGTTCACATACGTGGGGACTTCAAAGTGAGCATCACCTGGTGCTGTGTTCTGTACAGTTTCCCCTGCTGCGAATAGAAGACAGTTTTGCATCTTTGGCGGGAGGGGAGAGGTTTTCAAAGATTAACTTGTCACAAGCCTATCTGAGGAGTCAAACAGGAAGTTCCGCACACTTGACACTCACAAGGGGCTGTTCCAGTTTTGTGTTTGGCATTGCATCAGCAATTTGGCAAAGAGCAATGACCAAGTGCTCCAAAATACCCCAGAAACACAATGTTACCTTGATGACATCAGCATGACTGTCAAGAATGATTTAGAATAAGACCATAAGACTCTTAGGTATAGGAGCAGAAGTAGGCCATTTGGCCCATTGAGTCTGCTCTGCCATTCAATTATGGGCTGATCCAATTCTTCCAGTCATCCCCACTCCACTGCCTTCTCCCCATACCCTTTGATGCCCTAGCTAATCAAGAACCTATCTATCTTTGCCTTAAATACACCCAATGACTTGACCATGGCCACTTGTTGCAACAAATTCCACAGATTTACCACCCTCTGACTAAAATAATTTCTTTGCATCTCAGTTCTAAAAGGACGTCCTTCAATCCTGAAGTCGTGCTCTCTTACCATGGGAAATAACTGTGCCATTTCTAATCTGTTCAGGCCTTTTAACATTTGGAATGTTTCTATGAGATCCCCCCTCATTCTCCTGAACTCCAGGGAATACAGCCCAAGAGCTGCCAGACGTTCCTCATATGGTAACTCTTTCATTCCTGGAATCATTCTTGTGAATCTTCTCTGAACCCTCACTAATGTCAGTATATCCTTTCTAAAATAAGGAGCCCAAAACTGCTCACAATACTTCCAGTGTGGTCTCACGAGTGCCTTATAGAGACTCAACATCACATCCCTGCTCTTATATTCTATACCTCTAGAAATGAATGCCAACATTGCATTCGCCTTCTTCACAACCGACTCAACCTGGAGGTTACCCTTTAGGGTATCCTGCAGAATTCCTCCAGAGCCTTGGTAAAGTGCTTACCAGGCTGAATGAGTACTGTCTGCATGTGATGAGAGAGAAATATGACTTTCTCAAGAGTGAAATCTCACAGTGTGGACATGTTATTGGGAAGCAGGGCTTACATAAGTCACAAGAGAAGTTTGAAGCAGTGCTGCAGGCACCCAAACTGGAAAATGTGTCACAACTCAGGTCGTACTTGGGCCTTGTAAACTACTACCACTGGTTTCTCCCAAACACTGCCACAGAGCTGCACCCATTGAATGCACAGTTACAGATGGGAACAAAGTGGGTTTGGTCAGAACGATGTGAAAAAGCATTCAAGGAAACAGAGACTAATAACATCTGATGAAATGCTCACCCATTGCGACACATCCCTGCCCATTAGACTGACATGTGATAAATCCCCTTAGGGCATTGGAGCTGTTTCATCACACATTATGGAAGATGGATCTGAACACCCAATTGCATTTGTTTCAAGATTACAGACGAGTGCAGAATGCAACTACGCACAGATCGACCGAGAGGCCCTTAGGGTATGGGGAATAAAGAAGTTCCATCACTACCTCAACGGACAAAATTTTGCTCGAGTGACAGACCACCAGCCCCTTGTGTCCATTTTCAATCCCAGAGGGAAATCCCGGTGATACCCGATTGCAATGTTGGGCACTTTTCCTCAATGCTAATGGCGTGTCTTGTCTTCCACTGTTGACAACTGAAGAAGAAATATCTTCGCTCTGTGACCCAACAGAAGTGTTCCACACTGCACTGGTTGACTAGTTGCCGGTAACAAATTCCAAAATGCAAACAGAAACACGGAATGACCAGACATCGTCAAAGGCCCATGCAAGGATGGCCAGCTCATGGTAATCCTCCGTTTCCAGAGTCCTCAGTGACCAACTGTCTGCCCTGATGTCTGGATCTTGTGTTGTGGTTCCCTCTAAACTGCGCACCAGAGTGTCAGAAAATCTTCATGAAGGACATCTGGGTGCAGTCAAGATGAAGAGTCTCGCCTGGAGCTATGTGTGGTGGCCGGGAATAGATAGACAGATAGAAGACTTGGCCGAAAGCTGTTCGGGATGCCACAAACTACAAAGTGCACCCCACAGGCACCGTTACATCCGTGGGAGTGGCCGACATCACCATGGCAAAGAGTACATATTGAGGTTGCTGGGCCATTCATGAACTCCATGCTTCTGCTTGCTGTGGATGCTCATTCGAAATGAATGGAGGTTATACCAATGAAGTCAACCACATCAGAGAAGACTGTTTCTGCTCTGAGGACTATCTTCACCAGAAATGGTGTACCAGAACAAATTGTGAATGACGGTGGACCATAATACACTTCAGAGGAGTCCAGACTATTCATGAAGAAAAATGGCATCAGACATTTCAAGTCAGCTCCTCACCACCCAGCAATGAATGGGTTAGCTGAAGGGTTTGTCCAATCCTTCAAGAAGTTCATTAAAGCAATGGACAAGGAGGGCATTTCTCTACAGCACACTTCCTTTTTGTGTGTCAGAACTCTGTTCATGCGACGACAGATCAAACACCTGCAATACTGTTCGTGAGCAGGAGTCTGAGATCTGGCATAGACCTCCTGAAACCAGATCTATGGTGGGAAGTGCAGAATAAACAGTTCAGCCAAGTGAATCAGCAAGGAGCTTCGAGATTGGATGGGAAGTCCTAGCACGTGATTACTGAGAAGACAAGTGGACACCCGGTAGGATAGCTATAAGAACTGGACCACTGATGTACACGGTAGATGTTGGAGATCAGACATGGAGACGTCATGTGGACCAGATACTGGATGCTCAACTGAAGAACACACCTGAATCGATTGCATCCAACAAGAAGGACACATTACAGCCACCGGACTTGCCTCTCAGTGATGATCATGTCGTTGACAGCAACGTGACACTGGAAACCAAGGAAGTTGTCGTTGACAAGACACCTGCCAAACCTGATGCCACTCCAAAGGCCCAGAGGTGCTATCCTGAAAGAAATAGAGTGCCACCCAAAAGAATTTTTAATATAGTGAAGTCAGTTATGGATTATTATTGAGAAAGCATGTTTATTTGATTATTGGTTGTTAAAGGTATTATATTACATTAATCTAAAAGGGGAGGAAGTTGTAATGTATGGATCTATTTCTTTAGCACAATGACACCCCTTAGCACTGATTTTGGACTGATAACTACACATGTGCATTGATCTGTTCTCGCTCTCGCTCTCCCTCTGCAATGTGAATGCACCAGTTAAAGTCACCTCTGCATGTGTGCCTTTATTTAATTGATATTTAGTTGCACAGACACACAGGATACAACTCCTCTGCTCCTCGATGCAGGTTTCCACCGTGCACTCCGTCTGGCCAATATTGACGAAGTAAGAACTGGGATTCGATTGTAAACGACTTGGGACAGTGGAAAACTGATTGGAGGAGGGACAGACGATGGGGATATAAATACCACTGGACTAGACGTGCCCAGGCATCAACCCTGATGAAGATTGCAGAGTTTGTCATCGAAACGTCGGTTAAAATCGATCCCTGTACCTGGCTGGAAGCCCGAGAAGAGTTTATTCATCATCATATACACCAGGAAAGCACTAGATCATTTTTTACGAGCAAGTTGTTGCACGCCGTCAGTGGCGCCATCAGCCTTATGACAGCTTGTGTGTCCCTGCTCCAACTAGATCATTTCAAAGTCCAGAGTTAATTTACTATCAAAAAACGTGTATGTTACCATATACTCCCTTGAGATTCACTTTCTTGCAGGCATTTACAGGAAAAGATAAATGCAGAATTTTACGCAGGTATATACATGAACCAATAAAGACTGACTAACAGCCAAAGTGCAAACAAAGGAAGACAAACCATGCAAATAAAAATATTATTCAGAACATGAACCATAGAATCATAGAACATTACAGCACAGAAACAGGCCTTTTGGCCCTTCTTGGCTGTGCCGAACCATCTTTCTGCCTAGTCTCACTGACCTGCACCCGGCCCATATCCTTCCATACACCTCTCATCCATGTACCTGTCCAAATTTTTCTTAAATGTTAAAAGTGAGGCCGCATTTACCACTTCATCTGGCAGCTCATTCCACACTCCCACCACTCTCTGAGTGAAGAAGCCCCCCCTAAATGTTCCCTTTAAACTTTTCCCCCTTCACCCTTAACCCATGTCCTCTGGTTTTTTTCTCCCCTAGCCTCAGTGGAAAAAGCCTGCTTGCATTCACTCTCTCTATACCCATCATAATTTTATATACCTCTATCAAATCTCCCCTCATTCTTCTACGCTCCAGGGAATACAGTCCTAACCTATTCAACCTTTCTCTGTAACACAGTTTCTCAAGTCCCGGCAACATCCTCGTAAACCTTCTCTGCACTCTTCAACCTTATTAATATCCTTCCTGTAATTCGGTGACCAAATTGAGTTGTAAAGAATCCTTCAAAGTGAGCCTGTAGGTGACAGGATCAGTTCAGCATAACGGCGATTGAAGTTATCCAGGGGCCTCGTAATAGCTGTTCCTGAACCAGGTGGTGTGGGACCTTAAGCATCTGTACTTCCTGCTCGATGGTAGTAGCGACATCTGGGTAACAATCAGGATCTCTCTGCTTTCCGACTTTGCGTGTGGGTGCCCTGGAATTTCATCCGAGGTTCACATAAATATCTAAGAGCAGCTGACTAAGTCTAAACAATGGCTAAAGTGCGATGGCACCAGTTTGACTCGCCAATTGGCACCATGATAATCAGGTGCAGTACCAGCTCTTTGCCACAGGGGTCACCATAGTCACATGTCTCTGAATGATGGCATTGTCACTTTGCAGTAGATTCTGATTGGGTTCATTGGAAGAGATTTAAAACTCCTAGAAATCTATTGAGCAAAGGGAATTAACAAGAAAGAGGGTAGGGAGTTGTAGATTTATTAAGTTTGAAGCTTGGGGTGTACGTTAACTAAGGGAGGAAAGTCATAAAGGAGGTTTCCTTCCAATTCTATTGGTGAGGCCTCCTCCTATCTATAACACAGTCCAAACCTTGAACATGTGGTCTCAACAAGTCTGGAACAAAGAGACTCTTCGATGGTTATGTGGATGAAAGAAAAATGCAGGCTACATGAGAGGGAAAGGTTAGACTGGTTTTGGAGTATGTTTTGTAAGAATACAGATAAACGAGAGTGAAACCAATGAACCCCAGAGGAGATCAAAATTCTAATTGTCAGTGTTTTGCTATCTGTTAAATAAATACCTCTATATATAAAATTCAGTGTACACGTGTTGTTGTCACTGGGCAAAAATATTGCACAGCACAAGATTTTTGTGCACATGGGTCATCACAAATTAGAGGGAGCATTGCTGTCGGGATGGTGGATGAGTGGAAGTTGGTGTGGTGGGTAAGAGCATTTCAGACGGACTGAAACCTAACAATATCGTTGAGCATTATTAGGCCAGGACAGATGCTGAGATAAAAATGCAAGGTTATGAAGACGATAATATAAAATTTATTCCATAAAATAGATTAAAGACAGATTTTAAGGAGCGTATTTGAACACAGAACCATAAGATGGATAAGCTGGAAGAACACATCTGATAGCATTCATTTCAACAGGGCTAGAATAGGAACAGTAGCGTAGTGGTTAGCATAATGCTTCACAGTACCAGTGACCTGGGTTCAATTCCCACCGCTGCCTGTAAGGAGTTTGTATATTCTCCCCATTACTGGGTAGGTTCCTTCTGGTGCCCTGGTTTCCTCACACAGTCCAAAGACGTACCAGTTGGTAGGTTAATTGGTCATTATGAATTGTCCCATGATTAGGCAAAGGTTAAATTGGGGTTTGCTGGACGGAGTGATTCGAAGAGCTGGAAGAACCTGCTCTGCACTGGAACTCCATAAATAAAATATAAGCAAGGATGTAGCATTGAGGCTTTATAAGGCACGTGTCAGACCACCTTTGGAGTATGGTGAGCAGTTCTGTGCCCCATTTCTAAGAAAGGATGTTCTGGCATTGGAGGGAATTGAGAGGGCATTCACAGTGATCTCAGGAAGGAAAGGGTTAACATATGGGTAGTATTTAATGGCTCTGGGCCTGTAATCTCTGGAGGGTCAAAGAATGAGCGAGGAACTCACTAAAAACATACTGAATATTGAAAAGCCTAGGTAGAGTGGACATGGCGAGCATGTTTCCAATAGTGGGAGAACCTAGGACTAGAGGGCACAGTTTCAGAATAGATGGCCGTCCCTTTAGAACAGAGATGAGGAGGAATTTCTTTAGCCAGAGGGTGGCGATTCTGCGGAATTCATTGCCTCATTCAGCTGTGAAGGTCAAGTAATTGGGTATATTTAGGAGCCTGACAGGTTCTTGATTAGTTGGGGCGTCAAAAGCTACAGGGAGAATGCAGGACAATGGCATTGAGAGGGAAAATAAATCAGTCAGGATCAAATGCAGAGCGGACTTGATGGGCCGAATGGCCTAATCCTGCTCCCATGGCTTGTGGTCTTCGGCAGCTAATGTAGTTTGAATCTGGAGCCCGTGTTATAAAGGAGAGGGGTCCCTGTGCTGATGAAGTGAGCTGCAGGTATGGGAATCCATGAACCATAGACAGAACTGATGAGTGGCATTGATACTCAGTGAGGCAGAGCAAATGCTGCATCTTAAGCAGAATGACTGTGAGGCTAAAGGTTGCCATGCGTGCGAAGCGTTATTCGAATCCTGGTGCGTCTGATGCTTGCAGGGTAATGACTCGCAATGAAAGCCGGAAGCCAACACTCCCGCTTGTCTGAATTCCTTTTAAAGCCCTTGCAGGCAGTTTTGAAAATACACTCACTTCCCATTCCGGGGATATGTTCTCTACTTCCCCGCAGCGTGACACAGTAATTTTTCCAGTCTTTAAGGTTAATCTTTCTGCAGATCTTCCGCAGTCACGTAGCTGGATTGATCTATTGTGGAAGTGAATTCCTGAACCTGTCAGTGGCCCAGCCTGAAACATATACATACTCAGCTGTGCTTGGCGATATCCAAATGATCATCTCTCTTGTGTTTGGAAACTGTCACCCAGCCACCTGGATTGTATTTCCCCAATGAGATTGGGAAGCTGCTTTCAGCTCAGCTTTTCCAAAAGTATTTATTTTAATAAAACACGTTCCATCTTCTGCTCTTTATCCATTGCAAGCAAACCTACCCATCTTTTATCTCTTGAGCTTATTACTCTTTTCACGGGGGGCGGGGGTGTGACTCTAAAGGGAGCTTCTTCAAGCAGTTGCTCTTTACCTGTTGGGTCATTTTACACCAAAGGGGCCAACTCCATTTGTGACCAAGAGCAAAACTTCCACTGGGGGGTGGCGATGGGAGATCGCTGAGGAGATTCCTTTGAGAAACTCAGCACTGAACAGTCCGTGGGGTTTCAGACCTTCCAGGACGGGACTGCTAGCCTTCTGACCCCCAAAGCTCCTTTGCTGCAGGTGAAGGATATCAGGTTTACAAGGAGTCCCACCACTCACGTACCAGGCCGGTGATCACAGGGCATCTTGTGCACAGTTCACAGTCTGTGGGAAGACAAATCCCAGGGTTGTATACTTGACACATACTTTGGTAATAAATCTACTTTGAATCTTGAATCTTGCATGCACACATCTTCAGTATCCCATAGGTTACGTAAGCTCCCATCATCTGCAGCTCAGTATGCATAAATGTATATCTGTCTATTGTACTTGCACATCCTTAATATCCCACTGTACATGCAGAGCTTTAGTGTCTCAATATATCCGTATCCTTTCATTGTCTCATTTCATGAATTTGCAGAGGGTTAACACTTTTGTACATTCTTAATGCCGAAACAATTGTCCCTCTGTACATTCTTAGTGCCAAAAGCAAATTTTTCAAAATGATTTCTATCCTGCTGTTATCAGACTGTTGAACAGACCTTTGGTACAAGAAGATTTTCTCTCGAGCTCGCTATTTGCCTCGCTATAACCTTGTACCTGCACTGCACTTGCTCCATAGTTTTACACTTCATTTTGCATTGTTATTGATTTGCCTTGCACCACCTCAGTGCACTGTGGACTGATCTGATCTGCATGAACAGGATGCAAAACAAGCTTTTTCATTGTGTATCAGGCCATGTGACAATAATAAGCCAATACCCAGACCAGTCCTCCAAGAGGACCACAACCAGGTCGTAGGGTTTTGAGGCTTGTGTGCCTCAATGACCCAGAGAGCTAATACTAGCTTTAGTCTTTGGCTCTTGGGTGGGTCACCCATGCCAAACAGGTAGAGGCCAGACTAAGGGTAGTTCACCGGTCCTCCTGGTTTGGAGGTTAAGCTCAGGGCTAACAACTCTGTCTGGTCAAACGAAATTGCAATGGAAACAGCAATGAAGAATCCTTCTACATCTGATGTGACGGTATTCCTGAGCCTCCACTTGGGGCTAGCGTGACTGACAGTAGCGAAATCAGAAATTCCAACACAAGGGATTGATATTCCAATATTCCACAAGAGAATCCACACCAAGAATTTTATAATCCAATATTCCTCTCAGTGATTTATATTCAGTATCCCACAGAATAATCCATAACCGGGAACTATCCGCCAATATCCCACAAGGGGAATTCAGAATGAGAGACAATAATTCCTCAATTTACAGAAGGGACAATAAACATCATAAATTAACTGAAGAAGCTGGAAATCTAAAATAAAAACAGAAAATGATGGAAATAATCAGTAGATCGGGCTGCATCTCTGGGAAGAGAAATAGAGCTAATGTTTCTGGTTGAAAACCCTCCAACAGAACGGACAAAACCTCTGATAAATGGTCATCAAAGTAAAATGTCATTTAAAAATGTTTTGTTAGGTGTAGGTTTTGTGATCAAAATGCATCTTGGGTATTTCTATGGGGACAGAGTGGGACACTATTTGTTCTAGTTAAAAATGTCTTTATAAATCAAAGACACTTATCCTGAGTGTCATTGGCTTTAAAGTAAAGAATAGAAAATTGAGTCTTTTTATGTATTTACTGTATTCCAATATATTATATGGAAATTTATTTTATATTTTTTAAAATTTAGAGAACAGCATGGAACAGGCCCTTCCACACTTCGAGCCATGCCACCAGCAACCACTGATTTAACCCAGCCTAATCATGGGACAACTTAACATGACCAATAAGTCGATGTCATAAAACTTATTCTTCAGAGTTCCACATGGAAAGTCCCCTGAGAAGTTAAAGCTTAATATCTGGCTAGAAAGAGCAATTTATACATCAGTATCACACGGAGTTCACACGAGGAATTTGTACTTGAACATTCCACAACCAGAGCATTCTTACCGAGCCATTTCATGAGTATTACACACTGGAGTCCACACCAAAAGATTTAGGCATTTATTTTCAACCCTTTCTAAATTTCAAATCCTCTCCTATCAGAATGCTATAAGAAACTTGTGGACCTCCTTAATCTCTGTGAATGGAGATCATTCCTTGGGAGTTCTATGAAGAATGGATAAGACAGACATGTTTGCCAATTGGCAAGCCCATGGTTCTGTACACCATGTTGAAATCTCTACATGCAGCCAATAGAGGTTTGATTGTTCAAAGTACATTTATTATCAAGGTATGTATTCAGTATACAACCCTGAGGTTTGTCCCTCCACAGACAGCCACAAAACAAAGAAACACAATGGGCTAACCCCTATCAATAGATCTGGGATTAAGAGAGTAAACAGTTCCAAGTTCCTCGGCATCCACATCACCGAGGACCTCATGTGGTCTGTACACACCGGCTGTGTGTGAAAACGGCACAACAGCGCCTCTTTCACCTCAGACAGTTGACGAAGTTTGGTTTGGGCCCCCAAATACTAAGAAATTTCTACAGGGGCACAATTGAGAGCATCCTGTCTGGCTGCATCACTGCCTGGTATGGGAACGGTACTTCCCTCAATCGCAGGACTCTGCAGAGAGTGGTGCGGACAGCCCAGCGCATCCGGAGTTGTGAACTTCCCATATTTCAGGACGTTTACAAAGATGGGTGTGAGAAAAGGGCCTGAAGGATCATTGGGGACCCAAGTCACCCCAACCACAATCTATTCCAGCTGCTACCATCCGGGAAACATTACCGCAGCATAAAAGCCAGAACCAGCAGGCTCCAGGACAGCTTCTTCCACCAGGCCATCAGACTGATTAACTCACGCTGATCTGAGTATTTCTATGTTACATGGACAGTTCTATTTATTATAAATTATTATAAATTGTTATGATTGCACATTGCACATGCAGATGGAGACGTAACGTAAAGATTTTTACTCCTCGTGTATGTGAAGGATGTAAGAAATAAAGAGAGTTCAATAAAATCCATGAAAAACCTCACACAACAAAGGCTGTCAGACACCCAGTGCATGAAAAAAGAACAAATCACACAAACGATAAAATAGTAAACAAATTCAAAGATTCAGAGTACATTTATTATCGAAGTATGTGTTCAGTATACAACCCTGAGGTTTGTCTTCCCAAAGACAGCCGCAAAACAAAGAAACAGCATGAACCCATTCAAAGACAACATCAAACACCCAATGTGCATTGTGCAAAAAAATAGAACAGATCATGCAAATGGCAAAAAATGATCAAGAAACACAGATAATAAAACATCGAACCACAGTCATTGAAACAGTCTAGGAATGTTCAGTTCAGTTTAGTGCTGTGTCATTTGTTGACTGCAGGCCGCAGAGCCAGTCCGTTGCGATCAAAATCCACACAAAATAGCAATAAAAGCAGGAGTGATCGGAAACCCAAAACACATCATAACATGAACTGCAGAGTCCAATTCACAATCCATGTCGATTAAACCTTGGCCAAGACTCAAGACTCTGGCACCGTTTTCCAGCAGCATCGAACGAGAGGGGGAGGGGGAGACCAGTCAAACACAGATGCTTCCTCTAGGAGCAGCGAGAGAGAGAGAATAATACACAGACCATACTCCGAATACGTGGATTACCGTTGCTTCAAGTGCTCCAGTCATTGAACTTGTTTCCTACTTTGATATCTCAAAAGTCTGGCTGCACTCCATTCCCTCCTAGGTGGTGTAGAGCGTAAAGGGAGTGTTTAACATGAACTCGGAGCAAGAGAGATCTCCTGTTAATTTTACCTACTTCAACAGAAACAGAATCAAGTTTATTATTACTAATAACTGTCTTGAAATTTGTGAGAGCAGTACAATACAAGACAAAAAGTTACTATAAGCTACACTAAGAAATAAAATAAATAAATAGCCTCAAGGAAGAATAGTGAGGTGGTGTTCATGGATTCGTGGACCGTTCAGAAATCTGATGGCAGAGGGGAAGAAGTTGTTCCCGAAACACTGAGTGCGTGT